>NC_138118.1:23567846-24305346 GCF_964146895.1 Miniopterus schreibersii | reverse complement strand
AAAAGGAGGGATTAAATTTTAAATGGATAGAATTTGAATAAAAAGTGAATATTTTTTCAATAAAAAGGAATACAATCTTTAAAAAGATGGTAAACATCAAACCATGTTTAAGGAACACAGTGCAATCAATTAGTCTATTCCAAAGGATTTGTGTAAATAAAATAACAGGAATTGAAACAAGAATATTAAAGGGTGGGTCACTTTAGTTCTAAATTAAAGAGATAGAAGTAATTGTATACCAAATGGGCAATGACTGCAAGAAAATGGCCATACTTATCTGACAAAAATACATTTTTCCTTTAACATTCTGTATATACTCCAATCATATTAATTTATTGTTACAACCACTTATTTTCAGAGTAGTGTCTGTCATATTTAAATAATAAATCTTTAATTAATAACCTAATATGTCATTTGTTCTGCAATGTATAAACAAGCCAATATAAAGTTTGAGTAAATAAAATACTAAAATTAAAACAAATGAGCAATGTCCCTTAAAACAATTTAGTTTTTAGAATATAAAAAATGATTTTTATCACTTATCCAGAATGACAGCAACAATATTCAGAACATTTTTCATAAATATTAAACTCACTACACTAAGTTATCAATTCCTAGGACTTATTGAAGATAACTTGGAAAAACGTTTCAGGTAGAATCTGAGTTATTTCAATATCAACAAAATTAATAGAATATGCCTAGCAAAATTATTTTATTGTATTTAATTTTATATGTATATATATACACACACACACACACACACACACACACACACACACACATATTTAAAATAGTCCTACTTTCTGTCATAACTCAAGTTATAAAACAACCAAATAGTCCTGACTTGAAGCCAGGGATGGACATCTAGGTAGGTTAGGTATGTGTCTGGGTCTAGGTACAGGTTGGGCTTTGAAAGGAGTAGAGGTATTGATGCACAGCTAAGGTAACAGGAACCTAGGAAGAGGTAAATGGAGACATAATTTCTAGAGATCAAGCCAGGAAGAAATTATAGCTATAATGCAATTACCATAAATAAAATAGAAGTGTATGATGATATTCAATTTATCAAACTAGAGAACAAAATATGTAAGTCTTTAGAATATAAATAGCAGTCAACATATATATCATTAGCATCTAGAAATATGATAACATTTTTATAAGAAATAAAAGCTAGGAAATTGGATATTTGGCATCAGATACTTAAAGACCATTATTAAAAACTAAGATACAAAGTTCAAGGTCAGAGACACTCCTGGAACACCACAAACTCAAAGATAGGTTAGAGAGTTATTGAGGTAGAGCATTGTTTATTACCTATATCTTAGGTTAGTTAACCTAGTTGCTTTAGCATAATGTTAACACAAAAACCCACCTCATAATATGCCTTCTTGAAGAGAGTTGCTGTTATAAACATGAGTTATACTCTGCAGTATGTAGTCATCAAGAAATATGACTGCTGGTACAGTCTGTGAAGCAATGCCTCTGTTATGTTGTAAATTACCAATAATTTAATTTGGGAGCCAGTTAATTGTTGAAAGATCTGAAAAAAATAAAAAGGAAATATTAGGCAACCCAGAAATTAGCAACTGTAAAATTCCATTCTCTCCTTTGGAATAGAAGGAGTGTGGAAAGAGGTGATAACCATGTAGGAAGGAGACTGATGTTAATTAGAACAAGACAAAGCTTATTTTGGTGACAGCACTCCAGGCCAGTATTGGCCTCACATCTGGCAAGAGGAGTCTTAAGGGATTTTGAGCAATATTATTGGATGATGTTAAATGTTCAACTAATATAAAATAATTTGACAGGTATGAATCGCAAGGATATAAATTATTTTATTGTGAAAAAAGTTTCAAATTAATGCTTATACAACATAGCCAAATAAAAAATTAACACAGCATGGAGGAATACCCATCTTAAATTTTCCACTAAGCAAATATATTAGTCAACTTAATTTATCCCTGTCAGATATTTAAATGTACCATCTAGGCATTAGGTTCAACAAAATTCATCAAAAAACAGGAATTAATTAAAAATTTTTGTTCAACATTGCTTGAGGTGGTATCATCAGGGTTAGACTAAATTCAGCATGGAAAATAAATCCAGAAGTCTTTCCCTTTAGTCATATAATCTCCAACCTACCCAAGATCTATATATTTGACAGCATTTTCAAGTTTGTTCTTCCTTTTGTTTTTGTTTTTTAAAATTACAAAAACAGTTTAATTCTAGATAAAAAATATAGCATCATCTTTTTTCACAATAAAAATAATTTTCTCAGTTTATATTAGGGCTTTGAGAAATCATTCATTTAGACATTTATAGCTCTATTTGTCATTAAATTTGTTGATACTTTGAGTGTTGCCATAGGAATGTTTGTTTAAGAGAGCAGCACATTTTATGTATTAAAGCAGATACTTCCATGTTTGCTGGATTTTATTTAAGACTGTGGTAGCAAGAACAAGTAAATAATTTCAGGTTTAGGTTGATGAAAGTACTACTTTTTCCTTAAATGGACAGAATGCAGAGTAATTTATTTTTCTTGCCTTTATCAGATCTTTAACAAAGAAATTGCCCATTTTAGGCTTCAAAGAACCTCAAAGGTTTGTTGTTGTTTTTTTAAATTTTAGGTAATTACTTCTTCATATTAATTTTGCCCACTCATTTCCTCCAGAAATGAACTTGCTCACTTGTCATTTAGAGTATAGCTAGAGAGTAACTTTGTTGTATCTCTTCTGGCATCCATTTCAAGTATTAATATTGTTGGAAAGTGAAGGTAAAGTTTCTCTTGAGCACTAACTTTCTTAATAATTTTCTCCTAGAAATTTCACTTTTTAACACAATGGAATGTATTTATCCCCAATATTTACTTGTCTTATAAATTAGTATATTAACCTTTGCCATACAATGATATTTCTGATCAATTCATTTACAATAGTTGTCACTTTTATTTTTCCCCAGGAAGAAAACTTTTTCCAATAAACTTTCTCTCTTCCTTCCTTTTCCATGGTTTTATTTCTAGAATATCTCAGAATTTGGGTTGTTTCTCTGTGTATAGTCAAAGAAAACTTATCTATTCATGTTTATAAAAACATCTGAAAAA
Source organism: Miniopterus schreibersii (assembly GCF_964146895.1). Taxonomy (NCBI): domain Eukaryota; kingdom Metazoa; phylum Chordata; class Mammalia; order Chiroptera; family Miniopteridae; genus Miniopterus; species Miniopterus schreibersii. Next base: position 24,302,246 of record NC_138118.1, on the reverse strand, counting down.
TAATTGTAGTCCCTGTACTAAAAGTAAATGATATATCAGTGCTTGCCTTACAAATGCCATTATTTCAGGTTTAGTAATGATGTGTATACCTCATAATTTTATGTTCTTGCTTTGTCACATTAAGCTGGCAAAAGTGTGAGAGATAAAAATACTAAAGGTCCTTCAGAAGGATTTTATCAGAAAAACACCTTGTAATAGTAAAAGATACCAAGGATTTCATTCACTTCTGTTAAACATCAAAGTCATTGCAGGCTACCTTTAACTTTTTTTGGGGGGGGTGTTCTATTATACAGTCATTTTATTTCATGTTATTTCAAATTAGGATCCCATTATTATTATTATCATTATTATTTTAAAATATTTTTTTGATTTTAGAGAGAGGAAGGGAGAGGAATAGAGAAACAGAAACATCTATGTGAGAGAGAAACACTGATCAGCTGCTTCCTGCACACTCTGTACTGGGGATCAAGCCTGCATCCCAAGCATGTGCCCTGACGGGAATTGAACCTGTGACTTCTTGGTTCATGGGTTGATGCTCAACTACTGCGAGCAACACTGGCTGGATAGGATCCCATTATTGACTTATTTTTATTTCAGAAGAATGAATTTTCTTATGTTAATAACATAAAGAATATGTGCTGGTATCCTGCAGACGTTTAAGGCATAACCATTTTTTTCCCCAGTGAGATTCAGCTTTAGCACCCATTTTAGCACCCAACACATTAGATGGCCTCATTCACTATAGGAATTTTTAAAAGGAATTTGTTTTGATCAAGAGAATTCTGTTATTCAAACAAAATCTAATGTAGACATTGAACATAGAGAATGAGCATTTTCTCTTTGAAAAGAGAAGGTGAGTTCAAATTTGTACCAGATTTTGTTTCTCGTGGCAGACAGGTGTCCCTGCAGCATGTGGTGTTTCATGTGCAAAGACCCCATGGACATAGACAATAGTTTGGTGAAGGTCAAGGGAGGGGGAGGCAGAGGTGGATGGAGGGGGCAAAGGGCAGAAGGAGGACACCTGCTATTATGTGAAAATTATTTTTTTTTAAATAAAAATAAGTAAGTAAATAAATAAGTAAAAACAGTTTGCTTAAAAAAAAAAATAAAAATGTAGGATTCATAGGTGCCCACTGGGAGAAGGTATCCTTCCTAGCATTGATTTTGGTTTTCAACAGAAATTTTAAAAAATAGATTCTATAGTGCACACAGTGTGAACATCCTCTGCATGTTAGTGTCTCCTGTGATAGGAATCAGACAGCAGACATACAAGCAAGAAATCTTCAATGAAGCAGCATTTGTTGTAAATTAGCTGTCAATATCCCTAGTTTTTATAACTAGAGGAATATTTGTAAGTTAAACATAAAAATTATTTAAACAGGAAAAAACTTAAAAGAAATGCCTAACAATTTGCAGGAATTCTCTCTCTCTCTCTCTCTCTCTCTCTCTCTCTCTCTCTTTCTCTCTCTCTCTCTCCATTGGACTTCTTCTCAAATTTGTCAACTGTACCTTGATAAGGCTAAAAGAAAAGTAGATGTTTAAATTCCAAAGATTTATTCCCATATGAAGGAATGATAAAATAATAAGAGAAATATAGATTTTGAAGAGAAAAATATTTGAGAGATCTTCCATGTGTTAGAAATTAAAATTTACTTTTTTTGTGATTCATGGCATGAATTAAAACTTAACCAAAATGAGAATGGCAATAAGAATGCGTAGGACAAAAGGGAAACAAAACATAGGTCTCAAAGAATATGTATTTTAAACATATTCTTTTTGTCACCTATTTCTATGAAATAAAGGAGCTTCATTGACTTTTCTCAGAAACATTTTCCCACACAGTGGAATATGGTCCACAAGCTGCTGTTCTTGGGCAAATCCACCCTGCTTCCAGGTTTTGTGTGGAGCTTGAGTTCAATAAAACTGGTTTTATATTTTGAAGTCATTGGGGAGGTGGAAATCATTATAATAATCTTTCAAAACTCATGAAAATTATATAAAATTTAATAGAAATATACACTTGAAACCTATATAATCTTATTAACCAATGTCATCCCAATAAATTTAATAAACAATTTCAGTGTCTGTAAAAATTTGGGAAGGGGCACAAAAAAACTTGAATTTTTAAAAATGACTAAGCTTAAACATACATTTATTTTAGTCACATACAGGAGTAAAGAATTTTGAGGACACATTTGTACAATACTCTAGTTTACTTGCAATTATTTCTAAGTTGGTTATTGGGTTAATTGTGAATAAAATACATATGCTTCACTAAAGAAGAAGACATGCAAATGGCAAATTAGTATAAAAAGATGTTCAACATTATCTGTCATTAGGGAATTGCAATTTTAAATAATGATAAAATATTACTGCACATTTATTAGAATGACCAATCCAAAACACTGACAATACCAAATGCTGACAAGAAAAATGTAGAGCAACAGAAACTCTTATTCATTGCTGGTGGCAATGCAAACTAGTACGGCCGCTCTGGGACACAGGTTGGCAGTTTCTTATGAAATTAAGCAGATTTTTACCATATGATCCTGCAACCACCCTCCTTTGTATTTACCCAAATGAGATGAAAACTTATACCACACACACATACACACAGATGTTTATAGCAGCTTCATTTATAACTGCCAAACTTAGAAGCAACTGAGATGTCCTTCAGTAGACGAATGGATAAAGTAACTGAAGTACATCCAAAAAGTGACTATTGTTCAGATGTAAAAAGAAATGAGTTACCAAGACATGAAAAGACATATATGAAACTTACAATCCATATTACTAAGTGAAAGAAACTAATCTGAAAAAGCTGCATACTGTATGACTCTAACTATTTGGCATTCTGGAATGGTCAAAGCTATGGAAACAGTAAAAAGGTCAGTAGTTGCTGGGGATCCCAGGGGAGGGAAGGATAATTAAACAGCACAGAAGATTTTTAGGGCAGTGAAACTACTCTGTATAATATGACAATAGTGGATAAATTTCAGTACATATTTGTTAAAACCCATAGAATGTACAACACTGAGAATGAACCCTAATGTAGACTATGGACTTTAGGTGATAATGATGTGCTAATGTAGGTTTATTGATTGTAACAAATGGACAACTGCAATGAGGGATGTTCAGAGTAGGAGAGGTTGTGAGTGTGGGGACAGGAGTATGAGAACTCTGCTCCATTTTGCTGTGAAACGAAAACTTCTCTAAAAATATTAAAAATATATATGTATAATCCATGCCAGTGTAGTACTAGCTCTATTGCCAATGGTATTACTGTTCTTTTAAAAAGGTCAAATAGATAAGACAGCCTTCAGATTTTGTGCAAATATGCTGGATATAAAAAAACAATTGCAATCATAATCTAGTTTTCTACTCTCTTAGATTAGATAAAACATACCTATTAATAAATGGTAACTAAATGGGATTAGTCCTGCTGGTTTGAGCTTATATTTACCATTGTTATCAGGCAATTCACTCTAGTATTTCTACAAGTCTTATAATAACTTTTATCCCAGACTGTCTTTTCAAATTAAGAGATCTTTTCATATCATACAGCTTTGAAAACTAAACTAAATACAATGTCTCTCTCTAGGTCAGAGATAACTTTTTCCCCCCTGAGTAATATCGTAAAGATAATGGATCTCTCTGATAAAGTGTGGGTAGGTTTGCTGGTAGCACACTTATACAATTGTGGGTTTTCTAAGCTCATGGTCCCTCACCTGTGACATAGAGCTCTATGTCCACAGCATTCATATGGGCTTATTCTGCGTTGCCTTCATGGGAATTGGGGGAAAGAGGGACTGATGAAAAAATGAAGCTTATGAGCCCTGCTGTTATATGAGTACATATCTAATTCCAGTTGGGCTTATTGTTGCCTTACCTGGCAAATCTATCAAAGCGTACAGAACTGATCCAGCTGCCTGCTGATCAAGGACTGCTTGGCTGCTTGACAACCATAACTTCAATCTTCTTATACACATTCCCCAATACACACACACACACACACACACACACACACACACACACACGTGTAAAGTTACATATTACCTTATAAAATGCTATCTTTTTTAAAAGCTAAATTAATGGTATGTTTGTACAGTATTATATAATAAAACTATTACACTTTGTACAATAAAGCCATTTTTATGCTTTGATTATCTTTATGAAGTAGTAATAAGTGGTTACCATTATCCCAATTTTATTATTGCAAGCCCTGAAAAAAACTGTAAAGCAATTTGTTAAAATTCTATACATATTTATCAAATTATTATTGAGTTACATATTTCAACAGGTAATATAAAGAGTAGCACAGGACTCTAGCTCTGAGCTGGCTTACGATATAGGCCAAGAATTAAAAACTTAAAAATTAAGTTGAGAAGGAACTATGCTGCTGCACATTATACATTATCAATAAATGCTGTTGATCTGAAAATAATAATGATTGTATTTCCTGGAGCTATCATATAGAGAAATAAAGTTAAGTACCACAATAGTATAAAAACTGGAGCTTAGTGGAAATAGGGTAAAATAATTTATTTGTAATGAATAGCTATTGCTTGAATGTTAAAGCTTAGTACAAATCACAGTTTTTGTGATGATTAATTTTACATGTCACCTTGACTGGGCTAAAGTATGCCCAGATAGCTGGTAAAATATTATTTCTGTGTGTGTCTTGAGTTGATTCTGGAAGAGTTTATTGTTTGAATTGATAGGCTGAGTAAAGATCACTTTCAAAATAAAATATTTTGCTATTTTCACTTTCTTGATTTTCTAATTTGTCTACATTTTTCCTTTATTATTGTCAAATGAGAAATTGTTCCTGTCAATATTTATCTTTTTAACCTATTTCTGAGGATGTCATTGTGTGTCATAAACATTTGCACCATCATAGGAATCATTTCCAAGGTTTAGTTCAGTTTTATTGTTTATATTAGTCACTATAAGTTCCATATGTTATCTTTTAGTTCATTTTTCCACATTGGTACTGCAGTCCTGACAAAAAATAATTTCTTTACTAGATGCTTTCATAGTGAATTATAAGAAGATGGCATCGATGATAAATCTTAAATGCAGGAAAAACTGACAAAAACTTAGGGCATCTCCACAATGACAAATGGTAAACATAGAAGAGGTATGCTTGATTTATTTTCTTTATATATTAAGTATCTAAAAATATGTTTTATGCACAGAAATCTGTTCTTAATTTTTAAATGCAACCATATTGGCATTAGTTAGCAGACATGTCAGGTACAATTGTTTGAAGTCATGCCAGAAAAAATATGAATCTCATTCTATTTAATCTGTGACTGTTGAATAGCTTCTTGGTATGCTTTTCACAATAAATTGATAAGAGCTAAGAGCTATTTTCCATTAAATTATATACTTGATAAATATTGAGGTTAATGGAATCAATTTTCTCAATTTCAACAATATAAAGTGTCCATTAAAAGGAGAAATTAAAAATCTAGTCACAAATAGAAGCTCATGTGCTTTAAATCTATTTTCATTGAAGTTGCATTTTGGGGGACATATCATATATTGAAAACAGTCAAAAACAATTTACCAGGATGATTTTTATCTATAGCTGACTCAAAATCGTTCAAGAGGAAATTTGATCACACAGGGTAAGGCAAAAGTAGGTTTACAGTTGTGAATACACAAAATATAGGAGTTTATGCCTTTATAATTACTTATTAATTATTGTATTATTTTCCATACAACTGTAAACCCATTCTATATATAATAATAGCCATTATTACTGTATGTACCTATGATTTATTGACTATTTATAATAGTCATATTTTTTTCCATTATTTCATTTTATTCTCTGCTCAGAGATCCTGGCTCCACAACTGTGGAACAAAATTTACAAACTACATATATAAACATATAAGATCTTCCAGGGGCAAACATTAACATATTTAACCAAACTTATCTTTGTCTAGTTAGTAGTAAGAGAACTGTGCCCCACAATGATTTGTTCCTGGACAAGCCAGTGATATTTGTTCCTACTTTGTTTGCAGTTTCCCCAATTTGCCACCCACTCTAGGCTGCTTAAAAAGTTCTCTATCACTTCGTCAATATAAATCCTCCCAAACAGGCATCTGTATGTCAGGATCACCTTTGGAGTTAGTTAAAAAAAAAAAAAAAAATCAACACTTTTGGGAATTGAATGCTGTGGATCCAAGTTCTTAATGCCAGAGCTTAAACACTTTGTTTTGTTCTCACCTATTAATTCCTTGATGAAGCAAGTTGCCATGTTATATGCTGCTGTATAGAGAGGACAACATGGCAAGGAACTGAGGGCAGCCTCCAGTTGATATCCAACAAGGAAACAAGGTGAGCGTTACAGGGATCCTTTTCAAGTAGAGTTCTGAGGAGAACCTGGTCCTGATGACTTTGATTGCAATCTTGCAGAGAACCCTGCTAAGCCATGCATAGACTCCAGACACAGAAACTGAGATAATAAACTTTAGTTTTAAGCTACTAAAATTGTAGTAATATCACTACTAGATAACAAATACAGTTATGTGTTGATTCTGCTGATGCTAAGAATGTCTGTTCTCATAATGTGTCCCAGAAATGGAAAAGTAAGCACAAGGTAGGTTTGGGGACCAATTAAGCCCGCTATTAGATGGACTTTAATTAAAAATGGACTTGACTGGCCTCCATAAGTTCCTACTCTGAATGTTGGAACATAGCAAAAGTCTGTTGTACAATAATACTGATAAATGTTCACAGATGCCTCTGAGGAAGGCTATAAGAAAGATTAAAGTAGTAATATTTTGGCATTATAGCAGAGTCCTTCTTCAAAGAGACCAAGCTTACATTTTTACCCAATAAGATATATAAATTGACTCAAGTCTGGGATTGGTCAATAGACTGTGACTCCTTGTTTGGGGGACTCAAGTCAGATTTCTGCTCACTGGACTTAGAATTTTTCTGTTTATACAAATCAGAATTCTGTTTTGATTCTTCTATTCATTATAGCAGCCAGGTGCTTGTGATAACCTTGTCTTAGGTTTGACAACTTAAGTTCCTTCACTGATCCCCTTCCCCTCCATTGTTCCATTATGCCCTTTATGTTTAGATATGTCAGTTCAGTGATAGAATTCCCCCCTGTAACTTCTGACTACATTGAAGAGACGTCATAGAATCCATCAGGAATGCTGGGACTCCCATAACAGCTGTGGTGAAAGGTGTGTCTTTTGCCCACTGTCAGGTCAGTGAGCAGGTCTTATAAGATAAATTTCTCTAATATTCCAATCTCCCTAAGACTTAGGATACCATATCTATGCTATACCTAATATGAATAAGTTATTCATTACTATGTAATAAAATGACTGTAAAATTTTAAGATCAACACAAAACACATTTATTACTTTACAATTTCTGTGAGCCAGGATTCTGACTATGGGTTTAGCTTGTTCCTTCACAAGGCTGATAGCAAGATGTTGGATGGCGGTGTGGTTTCAACTGAAAGAAGGGTTTATCCACATCCTCACTTGTGTGATTCTTTATAAAGATGCTGATCATTGTCCTTATTCAACTCTTTATCAATTGGTTCTTTGCTTGTATCTTGGGCCTCTTCCTCCTTATAACTGAAAATTTCCCCTTGACGTTTAGGTTTGACCTGTTGTGTAGAGTGCTTTGTTCCTGTGTTTTCATTGGCTTTTTTTTCTGGCAACCTTTTTTAAATACTACCCTTAGCTTGTAAAATTCTGATATTGTGTGAACAACACCTTTAAAGTGGGACTTTTTCCTGTGAAATGACAGAAACACAAAACAAAGTAGCATAAACCAAATAGAGACTGACTGGCTAACAAAACTGAAAATTTTGAGAAGGGCCTGGTCTAAGGTAGGGCAAATTTTGGAGACCCATAAATGTCATTAAGACTCTCTGTATATGTGTAGAGAGGGAGTGGGTGTGTCACAAATGGAATATAGCTACAAAACTGGAATACAGTTATAGTTATCTAGTGAGTAGGGTTCAGGACTGCTGCTAAACCTTCTACTATATACAGGACAGCTCTAAACACACAGAAATTATTAGACAATATTGCTGAGATAAGAAATTCTGTGCTAGAGATTATACTTTCATAATTAGATAAATAAAATTGCTCTTCTATGAACATAGGGGTACATATTCTTTCTGATTAGTGTTTCAGGATTCTTAAGATATATTCCTAGAAATGGGATCACTGGGTCAAAAAGCAGCTCCATTTTTAATTTTTTGAGGAACCCCCATACTGTTTTCTATAGTGGCTTCACCAATCTGCCATCCCGCTAGCAGTGTACCAGGGTTCCTCTTTCTCCACATCCTGGCCAGCATGTGTCATTTGTTGATTTGTTGATGGTAGCTATTCTGACAGGTGTGAAGTGATACCTTAGTGTGATTTTAGTTTGCATTTCTGTGATGATTAGTGACATTGAGCATTTTTTCACATGTCTCCTGGCCATCTGTATGTCCTCTTTGGAGAAGTGTCTATTCAGGTCCTTTGCCCATTTTTTAATTGGATTGTTTGTCTTCTTCTTGTTGAGTTGTATGAGTTCTTTGTACATGTTGGAAATTAGCCCCTTATCAGATACATCCTTGGGAAATATGTTCTCCCATACCATGCTTTTCCTTTGTATTTGGAGGCTGATTTCTTTTGCTGTGCAGAAGCTTTTTAGTTTAAGGTAGCCCCATTTGTTTATTTTTTCCTTTGTTTCTCTTGCTCTAGGAGATGTATTAGTGAAAATTCCACTAAGTGAGATGTCTTTTGGGAGAATGTACCATGTTTATGGATTGGAAGAATTAATATAATTAATATTTCTATACTACCCAAAGCAATTTATAGATTCAATGCAATTCCTGTTAAAACACCAAGAGCATATTTCACAGAGCTAGAGTAAATATTCCAAAAATTTATGTGGAACCAAAAAAGATCCCAAATAGCCATAGCCATCATGAGAAAGAAAAACAGAGTGGGAGGGATCACCTTACTGGGTAAAACTGTAGAGTGGGAGGGATCAAACCATTGCATTCAAAATAGCCTGGTATTGGTACAACATACATATAGATCAAAGGAACAGAACAGAGACCCCAGAAATAAACCCATGCCATTATGGTCAGTTAATATTTGACAAAGGAGGCAAGAGCATACAATGGAATAAAGACAGTTTCTTCAATAAATGGTGCTGGGAAAATTGGACAAGTACCTGCAAAAAAAATGAAACTAAATAACCAACTTACTCCATACACAAGAATAAATTCAAAATGGATAAAAGACTTAAATGTAAGTCGTGAAACCATAATAATCCTGGAAGAAAACATAGTAAAGTCACAGACATCTGTAGTATAACTTAAAGTCAGGTGGCATGATACTTCCAGCTTCATTCTTTTTTCTCAGGATTGCTTTGGCCATTCAGAGTCTTTTGTGGTTCCATAAAAATCTGATAATTTCTTGTTCTATTTCTTTAGAAATAACATTGGTATTTTGATGGGGATTACATTAAATCTGTATATTGTTTTGGGTAATATGGTCATTTTAACTATGTTGTTTCTTCCAATTCATGAACATGGAATAGTTTTCTATTTTATTTGTGTCTTTTTCACTCTCTCTTAATAATACTTTGTAATTTTCAGTATATGTCTTTCACTTTCTTTGTTAATTTTATTTCTAGGTATTTTTATTATCTTGGTTGCAATTTCAAAAGAACTGTGTTTTTTTTTCTCTCATTTCTGTTTCTCAAGTTGTGTTTTTAGTATGCAGAAACACAATGGCACAATGGATTTTTGTACATTAATTTTATAGCCTGCAACTTTACTGTATTTATTCTTTCTAATAATTTTTTGGTGGAGTCTTTAGGGTTTTCTATAAACAGAATCATGTCATCCAGAGAAAGTGACAATTTTACTTTTACTTCCCTATTTAGATGACTTTTGTTTCTTTCTCTTGCATTATTGCTCTGGCCAGGACTTCCAGAACTATGTTGAATAAGAGTGGTGAGAATAGTCAATAATCTAGTCACATGCCCTCACTGGAAATTGAACTATGATTTCCATGATAGTAGGTCAATGCTCAAGTGTTGAGCCAAGCCATCCTAGGGTAATTATTGGTGTAAGAGTATTTACTATAGCCATTTTATGTTTTGTTTTCTGGTACACCTGTGCCTTCATTGTTCTTTTCCTTTGTATTTCTGTCTGTTGTTTTTGATTGATGGTGTTTTATACTTCTTTCCTCTGTGTCCTCTTTTTTTAAGCTATGTGTCCTGGTTTGGGGGTTTTCGTGTGTGGTTACCATTAGGTTTATAAAAAATAAACTTGAATATATACAATAGTTTTTTTTCCTTTGAGTGCATGTAATTTTCATCCTCATTTGCTGGTACAGAACTTTATCTCCTCACTTTTTATGTTTTTGTTGTCACAAATTATACCTGTTTATGCTGTAAGTTTTTTGGTGATCTTACTCATAGTGTGTAACCTTATGTTCTTTGTTTCAGATGGGATAACTCCCTTGAGTATTTCCTGCAATGAAGGTTTTCTGGTGATAAAATCATTCAGCTTCTGTATGTCTGGGAATGTCTTTATTTCTCTTTCATATTTAAAAGATAATTTTGCTGGATATATTATTCGTTGTTCATAATTTCTATCTTTCAGATGTTTGAACATTTTGTTCCACTCTCTTTTGGCTTATAGAATTTCTGCTGAGAAGTCGGATGATATTCTGATGTGTTTTCCTTTGTAAGTCTCTTTTTTCTTTTCTGTGGCTGCTTTGAGAATTCTTTCTTTGTCATTAATTTTTGACAGTTTTAATACAGTATGCCTTGGAGAGGGCCTCTTTGGATTGAGGTAACTAGAGGTTCTGTTTGCTTCTTGGATTTGAGGACCTATTTCTTTCCATAGATTTAGGAAGTTCTCATCCACTATTTGTTTGAATAGACCCTCTGTTCCCTTTTCCCTCTCTTTTTCTTCCAGAATGCCTATTATTCTAATATTGCTTTTTCTTATGGAGTAAGATAGTTCTCATAGAGCTCTTTAATTTTTTTCTTTATGCTCAGGTCTCTCTTTTCTTCCATCTGTGTCATTTCTAGATTCCTACCTTTGATATCACTAATCCTCTCCTCCATCTTGTCGGCTTTGTTTTCTATGCTCAGTAGCTCATTCCTAATCTCCTTAATTGCATGCTTAATTTCCAGGATTTCTGATTGTTGTTTGTTTTTTTGAAAATTTCAATCACTTTGGCAAAGTACTTGTTTTGTTCATTGATTTGTTTTCTGAGTGCACTGAATTGTCTGTCTGTATTTTCTCACATCTTATTGAGTATTTTCAGAATTTCAGTCTTGAAATCTCTGTCATTTATATCACATATTTCCATGTATTCCAGCTTGCTTTCTGAGGATTTTTCATTTTCTTTCTGATCATCCTCATTACCATGGATATTCATGGTATTTGCTACTTTCCTTTGTCTAGGCATTAATAACACTTCTATAGCAGCATCTGAAGAGGTCTTTCTACCATTTTCCAGAAATGGAACTGAATAACAAGATTTTTTACCTCTATGATCTCCCATACTTGACATCCACAGGATTCCATAAGACAGTACAGCCCCGCTGCTTGGGTGGTAAGGTTTGTTTGCCCTCACATAGTGGTGACCCTGTGTCCTGCACCTGCATGTGGTCCAGCCTCAAGAACCAAACCCAAGGCTCAGTCACAGAGGAAAACAGTAGTTCAACTGCAATGGCTCTTGGTTTATAAATAAAATGCTCTTCGACACAACACCGAGGGCAACAGGAGGTGAGTTTTGGGAGTTCAAGGAGCAGCATGTCTCTGTGGTTCCATTTCTCTGTAGAAACATCCCCATCTGACAGCAGACAGAATCCCATGCTCTGCCAGGTGCGACTCAGCCAGCTGCCCTGCTGGACTTCCTACCACAGCTCTCTGTTCCTTTTGGATAAAAGAAGCATATGTTGCCATTGGCTTCCTCCCCTTTCCTGGATACAATGGGATCTCTAGGATGCAAGGCTGTGTCTGCGGGCTGTCTAAGCTCTTTTCCCTTCTTGTCTCCTTGATTATTCCAGGTTGTCCACCTTTAGATGTCTCAATGTGCAGGTCTCTCGGGTGTGCCTCTGTATTGAGTAGGGAATTCTTTGTTGAATTATAGTTGGTTATTTTGTTGAAATTTCAGGGGCAGAGGCCAAGGATATATTTCAGACCACCATTCCTCTGATGTCAACTCAAAACTCTGCAACATTCTGCAATTATATATTTAGCATACTATGGAATATTAACTATGTAGAGTATTACTATATTCTATACTTATATTCTAGAAACTATAACATGCCTTATACTATATATAGTATTATGCAGTTGTACTATATATATAATGTATTAATTTATAGTTTATATAACAAATATAACATTCTGTTCCTGCACCAATGTAATATGTAGTCATTGATTCTTGGAGGAAAAAAGAAGGATGGGATATGGAGTATAAAAATGAGCTATTAATATATCATCAACTTAGCTAAGTGGCTGTCCCAGTTTCAGGTTCTGTGCCACTATCTTATCTCTATATATTTCTAATTTAGTTTAATGCTATTGAATTGGCAAAATAAGTATTCCCTATTGATGTCAATAAGGAAGATTTAAAGGAATCTATTTTTTATGTGAGAAATATACTAGTTTTCATTCACTCTCTTATCATCAGACTGTGCTATTTTTGTTAACCTCTAAGTCAGTATAGTCTGTTGGAATCCTGGTCACTGTGACACTGCAGAACATCAAGTTGATTCACCATATTGATGATTTATGTTAATTGGATCTTGTGAAAAAGCAAGGGTTAGATATACTTTAAAACCCTAAGAATACACTTGTATGCCAGAGCATGGAACTTTAATACCAAGAATGTCTAGAGACTACTGCTTTGGGGAAAACTTTGACATCATGCCTGAGATAATGTAAAAATTGTAGTACCATAGACAAAACAAAAAAAGCAAGGCACAGTGTTTTATTGTATGAAAGTATTATGGATGAATCATAGACTGCTAAAGGGAACATTTCTTTGACAATTTATTAGGTGACTTAGAAGATTCAAAATTTTGAATGGGATCCAGAGTAAAAGAGGGCACTGCAAGGCCAGGCAGAAGTATTAGAATAGCAGCTGCTTGGGCCATATAATGCTGACAGATTTATTGCTTCTAGAGTGGCCTGTGGTGAATAATAATGGTGTGGGGAGGCTCTGACAAGTCCTAATATGAGAAATGCAGCCGAAACTCTTGGCTCCTATAACAAATCCATACCTTCTGTAGCTGAGAACTATTTGTCATTAGATAATGAGGTGCATACATCCAAATACTCAAACACATACATACACATACAGAGCCACATTTTGATATTTGAAAAATTAGGTCCTTATATATGCAACTTATATTTTATTGAATAAACATATTAATCATGCACATTATGATAATGATTAAAATATTGTTAGTACTATACTTAGCTCTTATAAATTTAAGGATACAATTGTTTATTTTACATACATTATTTGGTAGCGCTTCTCACTAGGAGATTTCCATGTATGTAACACAGGATGGCATTTTATATTTAAGAATTACTTGTCACAGCCCAGCTGGCATGGCTCAATGTTTGACCATTAACCTATGAACCAAAAGGTGACAGTTGGATTCTCAGTCAGGGCACATGCCCAGGTTGTGGCCTATATACCCTGAAGTGGGCATGCAAGAGGCTGTTGATCAGTGACTCTCTCATCATTAATGTTTCTATCTCTCTTTCCCTCTTCCTTTCTCTCTCTGAAATAAATAAAAATATATATTTAAAAAAAAATTACCTATTACATTTAGGGGAATTTTCAAACCTACACTTATTTGTCAACCTGATATCCTTTTTTTCTTTTTCTGCTTTAGTTCCATCTCTTTTATCAGTCTGATTTCCATATGCCTTCCACTAGGCCCAAAACATTATAGACTCCCAAGCAAGACCATGGCCATCCACAATCTCTGCAAAACCATAAAACAAAAGTTTCAGAAGAACCCTAATTGTAGCTATAACAAATAGTACTAAATCAGTAACTGATATTCAACTCTCCCTTCTTCATTAGTTATTTTAGATTTTTCTCACCTTTATCCACATTTCAGCTGTTGCAAATTGCTTACCTGGAGGAGTAACCAGAAATCTATGAGAGTTTCTGAGTCTTAGTTATCTTCCCCAGTTCACAATAACAGTTGTGATGGTATAGGTTAAGAAAAGTAGATTTTGAATACCCTACATATTCTACTTTGTTTATGAGAAATTAAGCCACTACTGTTTTTACAAGTATCACTTAAGGCCTATGATTAACAATGACACCAAGCCCAGTGAGTGGCATTTGGTCAATATCAGTAGCAATATTAAAAATTTATGGATTGGTATTTTATTTGTGACATGTTTGAAAAAATATATTTTTTCAACACCTAAGGTCAGCTCTGGTGAGACAATAGAGGGGGAAAAAAGGGGTGCTTTAGAAATATAACACTTTTGGATAAGGTTAGAGGTAAAGAGAGATTTCAAGACTAATACAAATGGCAATCATCTATTGGCTAAAAATTCTAAACTTAACCCATTGGTCCCAAAGATTTGAGTTAGGTCAAAACATTGTTTGAAACATTTTACTGACAAATACAGCAATGATTCTATAATTTTCTGCTCTAAATTTTGTAGGTATTTGTACTATAAAGGAAATAAGAAGGCTAATAAATTATGAGTGTAACCTCTCTTACTATGAGTTTTGCTTATATGGTATATTAAGGATATGTTGCCTCCCTTCAACCTAAATAAAAAGTGATAAAAATCCTTGCCTGAGAATATTACCTGGTCTTACCTAGAGAAAAACAGTGGAGTCTTATCTTATGCACTTGTTAGGTTAGTTTAAGTGTGAAAGGCATCCCGTTGCATGCAGTCGTTATCCTTAAGAAAGTTATCCCATTGAAGAGCAATACATTCAAAATAGCAGGTTTTTGCTTTTTTTCTCTCCATAGTTGAGACAGATTGTTACTTCCTTGGCTGAACATCAGAAACCCAGTTGGCTTAAGTTTAGAACCCAGCTCCTAAAACAAATTTATTTAAATATTAATTTGAACATTCACTCTCAGTGTTCTGACAAGTTCCCACTTAAAAGAGGTTTGTGAGACCTGAAACATGCTGGAGGAAAAGTACATTCATAGCTCCCATCTCACATTCACTCTGGGGCATATGCTCATTTATTGGAATGCTGGAAAGAGGACCATTTGGTATTTAAAAATGCTCTCCCTCTCTTTTTCTCTCATTTGCATATTAGTAAGTTGTATTTACAACATTTTTCCAATGTGATGTCAATGTTTCTTTTGGGTTCTTTTTCTTTTTCTTCTTTTTTTTTTTTGGTTTTGTTTTTAATATATATTTTATTGATTTCAGAGAGAAGGGAGAGGGAGAGAGAGATAGAAACATCAACAATGAGAGAGTCATTGATTGGCTGCCTCCTGCACACCCTCAACTGGGGATCAAGCTGGCAACCTAGGCATGTGCCCTGACCAGGAATCAACTGTGATCTCCAGGATCCTAGGTTGATGCTCAACAGCTGAGCCACGCCCAGTAGGGTGCTTTTGGGTTTTTTATAGCTTTAATTGGAAGGTTATTTTAGCTTCTGGAAGCTAAATTTGACCAATAGTTGTCAATTTTATTAACACATAAGAATATACATGGGAAGCTGGAAGACATATCTGATGCTCAAGAAGCACCCCAGACATTCCTGCTTTGTAGGAAGCCTGTCCTCTGTGTCTGGGAGTGCTTCTTTATTCTTAATTTTTTTTCTTTTTTTGTATTTTTTTTTTCATTTTAATCAGCAGGCAAGATTAAGAACCACTGGTACAGCTAAAGCTACATTTAGGCATTGTGGGTGGAAAACAGATTTTGAATTGACCCTGTTGTACATAATAAGTAAATCTAGAACAGTTGTGGGCAGCTGACTATAAAGTTATGCTCATTTAAAGGATTTCCTTTTGCTTTAAATAATAAACGATCTAGTTTTAATTTTCTCTCTAAATGAATGCCATCCTTTCTTGGGCAAGTGATTTTATATAGTATTTATGCACTGGTTACCAGAAGGACAGATCAGTCTGATTCTCACACCACTGGGGAGATCTCAGAAGGGACAGGCATCATTATTTCACAGTCCACCTCAAACTGTCCTTATAAAGTTCCCCTGTTGTGTCAGTTTACACATAAAAACTCCAGATTATAAGAAATAAACATATCATATGGATCACTTATTAGGCTGAGAGGTGAATTAAAGGATGAGACCAAATCTAATGTAAAGGAAATCATTTTTCTAAAGAGATAAAAAGTTTGTGCTCTGTTGTTTTAAAGCAAGAAAATGCCTCTACTTGGTAAGTGGTTCTGAGATGATACAAGTAAGAATAGGTGCTTTATTGTCATGGAGGTTTGCTTCTATGGAAAGCGTAATATCTCTTGGAATTTCTCCTTTGGATTATGGGAACTTTCAGAAATAAAGTGGTTTTCAACTGTTTCTCCTTTCCCCCAAATCACTGAAATTCCTTTTGTTAACTCCTATTGCTTTATTACTGTGTGATATCACCTTTCAAACACAGAATGGCAATGTTGAGAATAAAAGAGTAAAAAACAAAATGCCCCAAGCACCACATTATTTTCATTACCAATGATTCTTGCCATGTAAACACCATCCTATCAAAGGACCAAAAAGTGAGGGAACTGAGAGAGGTTGAAAGAGAGAGAGAGAGAGAATTATAAGGAATTGGCTCACAGGATGATAGGGGCTGACAATCTGCATTAAGCAAACTATGTATCCAGGAGAACCAAGGGTGTAATTCCAGTCTGAAGGCTGGCAGCTTGAGACCCAGGAAGAGATGTTTCAGTCTGAGTCAGAAGGCAGGAAAAAACCAACATCCCAGCTCAAGGAAGTGAGGCAGGAAGGGAGTTTCCTCCTACACAGGAGGCCGGTCAGCCTTTTTTTTTTTTTTTTAAACTCAGGCTTTCAACTGATTGAAATGAGATGCACTCACATTAGGGAGAACAATATGTTTTATGCAGTCTATGGATTTAAATGTTATTTTAATCCAGAAACATCTTTACAGACATACCCAGAATATTTTTTTTCTTCATACCAAATGTCTGGGTTTCCCATGGCTCAGTCAAGTTGACACATAAAACTAACCATCATTGGGAGTATCATGAAGATACTGTAGCTGTCAGGTGGCAAAAGTGAGATGAATACTTTGTTCTAGAGGTGCACATGGATATTGGAACATGGGTCATATAGATTGAGGATCTCTACACATTATACAGGAAAATGTTCATATATTTTCAAGATAGAAAATGCATAGTATTTTCTTTAGAAAAAGACATTTCTTTTGTGTTAAATTTTAAAATCTATGCCATCACTAATAATAAATATAAATAAATATTTTCTTTGGATATCCTTGTGTTGTATTGTCTTAATATACAAATAAGAAAAAAATTTGGAACTCAGATAATGATAATTTTCTCTTTTGCCTTTTTTTTTTGAACCTTGAATTACTTCAAAGATCTAAATTATCTAATTTAACTTTACTTCTTGCTACATGCAAGAGCAGATAACCAACATTAAATTATTTACACCAGAAAATTATTTAACTATAAATGTGAACCTAAAAGAACAGAAAAAAATATACAAGGAAGAACTAAGGCTATTGTACTTGTGTATAACTACTTCATCATTACTAATCCAAACTATATCAATTTATCTAAAGTAATTTGTCAAAGTGGTTAATTATTAATGTCAATTTGATCTTGATTTAAATTATCTTCATAAATATAATTTCTAACTCTAATTTTATTTTTCTACATCAAGAATTTTTTGTATAATTAGAGTTCTCTGGAGCTGCTCTGGTGCAATCTCCAAGAAATACCTAGGACACTTAATATATACTGGAAATTATCATTATCTTTTAATAAGAACAAATATTTAAATGATTAAAAAAATTCTAAGTGATTAGAAATGTAGAAACTAATTCCATCTCAGTGATAAACTGAAAACTGATTCTCAATTTCTCTCAGTTGGGAGAGGCATTTTGTATCATTTATAGACATGCTGACCCCTAATGGAAATTTCTTCCTTGCTCCCTGGCTCACAGTGAGTAATACCAAAGAGTGATGGCAGAGAAGATGGATGGGCTTCACTGGCAGACAAAATTAGTTCTTACTTGCATTTAAACTCACCAATAATTTTCTTGCTGGTCATGTAATTTATAACTCACTCTGTTTTCTGATTTTACTCCTGCTTATTGCTTGACTTTAATGCAATATTCAATCTACATTCTCAGATCCAAAGTATCTTATTTCACATGTCTGATTTCAGCCACTGAATTTCTCTTGGCACCATATCTCCAAGCACAGTTTTCACACCCCATGCAAAAACCTCTCATTCCCCACTTCCAAAGTTTATTCTACTACTGTGGTGGTCATCATAACTTGGGAAGTTCTAGGTTTAGAAAGGCCAGCTAGGCCTTATTCATTTCAACAAAAACTTTTTCTTTCTCTTTCAAATAACCTCACACCATATTTTGCAGCCTTCAAGACTGACCTAGTATAGTGATTGCATGACCCAGTGTCTGGCAGGAGGAATTCACCTAGTTATGGGAAAGATACCAACACAAAAAGTATAATATTCACCTAAACCCAAAAAGCAACAAAGGGATGTAATGATGCTTTATCTTTCACAAATTGTGGTTAATCCTAATTTTTAAGGATGTGTATATCTGAAAAGTATGTTGAGATGATTTTTCTTGAGCAATATAAAGCACTTAGCATATGGCATAGTAGCATTCAATAAAATATTGTTATTATTTTTGTATTCTTAGAAGAACTGCACAAACAGCTAGAATGAAATAGATATTATGTTAGTTTATGTGATACATTTGTTGCTTATATGTCCAGAATTGGATTTCAGAGATCTACTACATGAACTATTTGACGATTATCTGTTAGAGGAACTAGCAAAAGGAAAACATTGAGTGAAACCAAAAAATAACATTCTTTTTTTTTAATCCTCACCTGAGGATATTTTTCCCACATTGCTTTTCAGAGAGAGTGGAAGAGAAAGAGAGAGAGAGAGAGAAAGAGGGAGAGAGGCAGAGAAAGAGAGAGAGAGAGACATCGATGTGAGAGAGACATACCAATTGGTTACCTTCCACAAGAGATCCAACTAGGGCCTGGGGTGGAGACTGCAACCCAGGTATGTGCCCTTGTCTGGAATCAAACCCGGGAACCTTCAGTTCACAGGCTAATGCTCTAACTACTGAGCTAAAATAGCTGGGGCCAAACAATAACATTCTTGGGGTGTGGCACAAAGCAAGTGAATTTTTACTGGATAAAATGTGTTTATTCATTCATTCATTCATCTGTTCCTTAATTCCCTAATCCATCAACCCAATAAATACTTGTTGAACACTTACCTTTATTTTAGGAATACTGAAATAAAGAGTCTGAAAGACATGATCTCTACTGTGATAAATAATTCAGGTGAAAAACGAAAGTATTGTGGATTAATGTGGTGAAAGTGAACATCTTAAAGAGATAGTTAAGGGGTCAAATGAATAATAGCTGATGAGTGGGAGAAGGGTGGTGCTAATTATTGTGATTAAATGTGGACCAATTCCATAGATTCTTAATTGATCTCTATATTTGTACTATTGCCCCATTCTAATGCCATCTTCAGTGGAAGAATACATTAATGTCTTAATGCAAATGAAATTGAAGCACATTAACTCCGCCTTTTAAACAAATTTCCTTTGATTTAAAATAAAATTATTCTTTTTTACTTTTTTTAAAATTTATTTTTGTTTATTTTTGTTTAAAATATTACAAATGTAGGGGGAGAGAGTAACCAAAGAATTTATATGCATATATGCACAACCCAAGGACACGGACAATGGTGGGGAGAGTGACTGGGGAGGGGGAAGGAACAGGGGGAACGGGTCATTGGGGAGAAAAAGGGACATCTGTAATACTTTAAACAAAAATAAAAATTATAAAAAGTTAAAAGTAAATAAATAAATAAATAAATAAATTTAGATACTGACATAGAAAATTAAAAAAAAAAGATTATAAATTACTTGAGAGCAAAAGACATTTAAATTTTTTCGATATGTTCATTATTAACTAACATCATTTAAGAGAATATTGAGTACACTGTGTTGAAAACCAAATTAGGCCACATGATCAAAGAAAAAATAATAATAATAAAATAAAATAAAATATTACAAATGTTCCTTTTTCTCCCCAGTAACCCATTCCAACCTGTCTCATACCCCTCCCCAGTCCCTCCCCCCACCATTGTCCATGTCCTTGGGTTGTGTATATATGCATATAAGTTCTTTGGTTAATCTCTCCCCCTCCACTCACCCGCCCTCCTCCATCCCTCTGACATTCCTCAGTCTCATCTATGCTTCCATGTCATTGAATCTATTCTGTTCATCAGTTTATTAAGTTCTTTAGATTCCATGTATAAGCAAGATCATGTGATGTTTGTCTTTCTCTGCCTGGCTTATTTCACTTAGCATAATATTCTCCAGGTCCATCCATACTGTCCCAAAGGGTACAAGATCCTTCTTCTTTACAGCTGCATAGTATTCCATGGTGTATATGTCCCACAGCTTTTTTACCCACTCATCTACTGAAGACCCAAATTGTCCTCTAGCTATCGACTTGTCAGTCTTCCAGCTTCATTTCTCCCTCCTCTTTTCCATTGCACTGGCTTTCTATGAAATTTTTAGCATTAAATCCCCTCCAAAACTCAAAATCTGTTAATGTTCTTGTCTCTCTCTCTTGCTTTTCAAGTTGTAATGAAAAGTCACTTTCTCAGAAGGATCTACTCTAAGCCCTTATGCAGAGTGATTCTTCTGATATAGAATTTAATGGCATCTTATAATTTCACACATCCACCAAGGAAAAAAAATGGTGAAGTTTCTTACAATATTTTGTCTTAAAATTTTTATAAATATTAATTTTCCCAATATTCTTATAAGAAATATTGCCTATATTAACTATTTCTTTTGTGCTCTTGTGTAATTTTTATATAAAATATTGCTTATTCACCTAGGTGCTTCTCACAGGCTCAAATATATTCCATCAAAAGAGTTTACTTGAAAGCATGAATTTCATTTTTGTAACCCTGTGATATTTTATATCATTATAATGACCAAATTCCCTGTATGCCTGCGCTTGGTCAAAAAGACAAGTAATTTGCATCACTTTTTATAGTGCTTATTTTAATTATGCAACTAACGACCTCTAGAGTTTTACAGAGCTAGCCATTCAAAAACTAAGTTATCTTTGATTTCCTCCTTGATCTCATTGTTAACCCATTCATTGTTTAGTAGCAGGTTATTTTGTCTCCGTGTCATTGTGTGGTTTTAGCTTTTTTTCTTGTGATTGATTTCAAGTTTCATACCATTATAGTCACAGAAGATGCTTGATATGATTTCAATCTTCTTAAATGCATCATGACTTTTTAAAAAACATATCTTTTATTGACTTCAGAGAGAGGAAGGGAGAGGGAAAGAGAGAGATAAAAACATCAGTGATGAAAGAGTTATTATTGATCAGCTGCATCTTGCACTCTCCCAACTGGGGATTGAGCCTGCAACCTGGGCATGTGCCCTGACCGGGAATCAAACCTCAGTCTCCTGGATCTTAGGTTGATGCTCAACTGCTGAGCCACACCTGGCCTGACAACATTATGACTTGTTTTTATCTATTTATTTATTTTTTATTATTACATTATTACAGCTGTCCTCATTTCTTCCCTTTGCCCTGCTCCACCTGACCCTGCCCTCCCTTCCCTCTGGTCCTCACTACATTGTCTGTGTCCATGGGCCTACATATATGTTCTTTGGCTATTCTCTTCACCTTCTTTCATCCATTCAGCCCCACCCACCTACCATCTGATCTCTGTCAGTCTGTACTGTGTATCCATGTCTTTGGTGCTATTTTGTCCACCAGTTTATTTTATCCATTAGATTCCACACATAAGTGAGATCATATGGTATTTGCCTTTCTCTGATTGGCTTATTTCACTTAGCATTATAACTTCCAGGTCCATCCATGCTGTCACAAAAGGTAAGAATTCCTTCATTTTTATTGCCATGAAGTATTTTGTTGTGTAAATGTACTGCAGCTTTTTTATCTACTCATCTACTGAGGGGCACTTGGGCTGTTTTCAGATGTTGGTTATTGTAAATTGTACTGCTATGAACATAGGGGTGCATATACTTTCTGATTGGTGTTTTAGGATTCTTAGGATATATTCTCAGAACTGGGATTGCTGGATCAAAAGGCAGTTTCATTTTTTAATTTTTTGAGGAAACTCCTTACTGCTTTCCACAGTGGCTGCACCAGGCTGCATTTCCGCCAACAGTGCACTAGGGTTCCCATTACCTATGTGTTTTGATTGGAACATTTAAGCCATTTACATATAAAGTGATCATTATAGATATATATCTATTACCATTTTATCTTTCAACTCACTAGCATTATTATTCTAATTCCCAAAACCAGATAAAGTCTTTACAAAGAAAGAAAATTCTAGGCCAGTCTCCCTGATGGACATAGAGGCTAAAATACTCACAGAAGTGTTAGCAAACTGGAGCCAGCAGCACATTAAAAGGTCATACACCATGATCAAGCAGGATTTATTCAGGGAATGCAAGGTTGGTACCTACTCAGAAATCAATATAACGAGATACACTATATAAACAAAATATAGGGTAAAAACCACATGATCATATCAATAGATAAAAAAACAAACAAACAAACAACGTTTGATAAAATCCAACACCCATTTCTGATAAAAATTCTCAGCAAAATGGGACTAGAGGGGACATATCTCAATATAACAGTGGCTATATATGACAAACCCACAGCTAACATCATACTCAATGGGCAAAAAGTAAAAGCATTTCCATGAAAATCGGGAACAAGACAGGAATGCCTGCTTTCACCACTTTCATTAAACATAGCACTGGAAGATCTAGCTATAACAATCAGACAAGAACAAGAAAAAGAGACACGCAAATTGGAAAGAAAGAATTAAAACTGTCATTATTTGCAGATGACATCATACTATGTATAGAGAACCCTAAAGATTCCACCAAAAAATTACTAGAACTGATAAATGAGTTTAATAAAGTGGAAGGATACAAAATAAATATCCAGACAACAATTGCATTTTATACACCAATAATGAACTATCAGAAAGGGAAACTAAGAAAACAACCCTATTCACATTTTTAAGAAAAGAATAAAATACCTAAGAATAAATTTAACCAAGGATGTGAGAAACTTGTACTCAGAAAATTATAAAACACATTGAAGAAAGAAATTGAAGAATATATAAATAAGTAAAAGCATAGACCATGTTCATGAATAGGAAGAATAAGTGTTATTTAAATATCCATACTACCCAAAGCAGTCTATAGCTTCATCACAATTCCTGTCAAGATACCAATGGTATGTTTCACAGAATTAGAACAAATATTCCAAAAATTTGTATGGAACCACAAAAGAACCTAAATAGCCATAACAATCTTGAGAAAGAAGAACAAAATTGGAGGAATTAGGCTAACTAATATCAAACTATACTGCAAAACCATTGTAATTAAAACAGCCTGGTACTGGCATAAAAACAGGTATATAGATCAATGGAACAGAAGAGAGAGCCAAGAAATTAACCCATGCCTTTATAGTCAGCTAATATTTGACATAGGAGGCAAAAACATACGATAGACTAAAGATAGTTTATTCAATAAATGGTGTTGGGAAAATTGGACAAATATGTGCAAGTAAGTGAAATTAGGCCTCTTGCTTACACCATACACAAGAATAAACTCAGAATGGATTAAAGACAAATATAAGTCACAAAACCATAAAAATCCTAGAAGAAAACATAGGCAGTAAAATCTCAGACATTTTTTTTGTAGCAATACTTCATCTGATATATTGCCTTGGACAAAGGAAACAAAAGAAAAAATAAAGAAATAGGACTTCATCAAACTAAATTTTTTGTACAGCAAAGGAAACCATCAACAAAATGAAAAGGCAACGCACTGAATGGGAGAACATATTCACCAATGATACAACTGTTAAGGGGTTAATATCCAAAATTTATAAAAAACTTGTAAACTCAACACCAAAAACCCAAACCATCCTATTAAAAAATGGGTAAAATATATGACTAGACACTTCTAAAAAGAGAATATACAGATGGCCAGTGGATGCTCAAGAGAACTAATCATTAGAGAAATGCAAATTAAAACCACAATGAGGTGCCACCTCACTCCTGTCAGAATGGCTATCATCACTAAATCAACAGACAGCGAGTGTCCTGCACTTGAAGTGGGAACAAAGATTGGTGCAGTCACTGTGGGAAGCCCTATGGAGCTATCCCCCCAAATTAAAAATGGAACTGTCTTGTGAGCCAGCAATTTCACTTCTGGGAAATTATCCAAAAAACTCTAAAACACTCATTTGAAAGAATATATGCACTCTTATGTTCATTGAGAAATTATTTACAATAGCAATATTTGGAAGCAGTCCAAGTGCCCATCAGTAGATGAGGGGATAAAAAAATATGTGTACCTTTACTTAATGGAAAACTATGCAGCCATAAAGAAAAAGAAGGAAATCTTACTCTTTGCAACAACATGGATGGATCTGGAGAGCATTATGCTAAGTCACATCAGCCAGTCAGAGAAAGAGAGTAATATTGGATTTTACCCATATGTGGAATTTAATGAACAAAATAAACTAACAAACAAAATAGAAACAGACTCATAATGGACAACAGACTGACAGCTGTCAGAGGATAGGGGAGGTTTCAGGGATAGATGAAAAAGATGAAGGGATTAAGGGGGGAAAAATAATCTCATAGCCACAGACAATAGTAATGTGATTACCAAAAGGAAAGGTTTTTGGGGGCAGGTAGAGGAAGGTATAAGAGTGGATAAGTGGTGATGAAAGAGACTGGACTGGGGTGGTGAACACACAATACAATATACAGATGACCTATTATAGAATTGCACACCTGAAATCTATATGATTTTATTAACCAATATCACCCTAATAAATTCAATAAAAAATAAAAATAACAGCTGGTCCATGGGTTATAAGGCTCAAAGACAACCCTGGTGGTTGTGCAGGACTAAATTCTAAGTTGTACTGAAGGGGAAGTTCCAATTCTGTTCTCAAAACATCTGAAGCTTTGATGAAGCTAATCTAACTAAACTGGCAACAAAATCAAAACACAGATCATCTCCAGATCAGATTGCCTTAACAATCCCTTTCTCTGCCACAAACATTTTGACATAAGAAGGTGTAATGGACTAAATTTCTGTGTCTTATCATAAATTGTTTATTGAAGAACTTATCCCCCAAGTAGCTTTATTTAGAGATAGGGCATCTAAAGAAATAATTAAGATTAAATAGAGTCATGAGGATTAGTGTCCTTACAAGAAAAGACTCCATAGCTCTCTGGTTCACGCTCTTTCTCGCCCCACACATACACCAAGAAAAGGACAGGTGAGGACATAGCCAGAAAATAGTTGTCTGTGAGCATGACGAAGAGCCTCCAGAAACTAATTTGGAGGGATCTTGAACTTAGTCATCTAATATCCAAAATTGTGAGATAATAAATTTCAGTTCTTTAAGCCACCCAGTCTATGGTATTTTGTAATGGCAGCCCAAGATGACTAATCCAGAAGGACATGTCCTATTTTGTGAGGGAATATTAATTCCATCTCTTCCTTTCTTTTACACACAGCGCCCCAATAATTGTGTATCATCCAAATAACCTAAGTAGGTTTCAGGTAGCACATGTGAAGCAATGTTTGTAAAGTTGAATTGGGCCAGGGAGTTCACAGTGAACCATTCACAAGATAAGGAATGGAATAAACTGGTACTGACAAGCATGGAAGAAGTGGATAACAAATTGGGATGGAAAGAAGCAGGAGGGAGATTGAGATTGATTACATTTGCCTAGTGAGACAGGTGTTTGCTAACACAGGACTTGGCTACACTCACTTTATAATCTTTATTTAGTTTTTCCCCTGAAACCTAAATACCTCATCTTCCTCTTTTTATACGAACCAGCTTAATTGAAGTTCTTTTCCTGCAACCAAAAGATCTCTGACTTTAAAAGAAAAAAAATCAAATTCTCTATGGATTTGATTTACACTAGTTTTCATTTTAAAGTCGTGTTATATTTTCAAATGCTTCTTTATTCTGCAAGATGAATTCTGCTTCGTGCTAATATTCTTTTGCACTCATTTTCAGGGGAAAGATAAAGTGAATATTATAGACCAGTTTTTGTGCTTCATTCTCCTTTAGGAAAGGCATATTTTTCTGTTTAAATAAAAATAGTAGTACTAAGAAAATTGGATATAATTTGATAATATAGGAGAGTCATATTTCTGATTTTACAGTAATCTTTAAATCACTTGAAGGTGTTACTTAAAGGGGAAAAAAAGAGGCAAATATGGTGAAAGATCTAAGTTTTCATACTGAATGAAAATAAAGTTTAATATTAATTAGTCTTAAGAAATAGTTAGAGACCCATATGTTGGATAATTTTGCATAGCACAGTGTAGTCATTATCAACTTGGTGAACACACCAAACTGCCAGCGTTCTTTTACTAGTCTATTGAAAAACACATATTTGAACTTCATCCCCAAAGAACAGAATCAGAATCTCTGGGGATTGTACGCAGTAATGACTGTGGCTGCATTTGTCCATTGAGGATAGAGCTGAAGGAGCAACAGAAGAACATTTTTTAAATCTCAAAATTTTCAGTGAATAATTGAATAGCCTCAAGAATATTCTTAATCTCTTAAAATCACAATTCCCAAAACTGTAAAATAAGAATACCAATTTGACATACATAAATTTTTTCAACTTTTCTCAAAAATCTTCCCTTCATCTTTAAAACCATTCTTACTGAATTGTGCCATTTCTCAGCAATTCAAGAAAAAAACAAAATCTTAGATGTCATCCTTAATTCTTCCTTCTCCCACATTTTTGTATCACATAGTTTTATATAATAAATATAATGTAATATAAGGAGTTTTGGTATTAAAATATGTTAGATCGATGCCATTTTAAGTCACCTTTTTAAAAACACAAAAGAAACCTACAAGTTAATCTTACCTCAGAACTCCAACTTTTTATGCTCTGAAAATAGTTAGGGTTTAGAAATCCAGGGAAAACAGACCAGGGTGATCAGTTAGACTTTCAACATATATAAATTTTTATTATTTATTTATTTATTTATTTATTTATTTATTTTATTTATTTATTTATTTATTTATATTTATTTAAATATATCTTTATTGATTTCAGAGAGAGGACGGGAGGGGGAGAGAGAGATATAGAAACAACAATGATGAGTCACTGATCTGCTGCGTCCTGCACTCTCCCTGTTGGGGATCAAACCCACAACCTGGGCATGTGCCCTGATTGGGAATCGAACCAAGATCTCCTGGATCCTAGGTCGATCCATGCTCAACACTGAGCCATGCCTGGCCAGGCTATAAATTTACTTTTTTGAGATGTGAATTAACTTTGTCTCTAAATACATTTCCTATAGTAGCCAAAGATGGCAAACATATCAACTCAAGTCAGAACTGCAGAGGGAAGATTAGAAGAGGTTTAATTTCAGTTCATTCTGCTGCTATTTATAGAACCAAATACCTTACTCTTGCCAAAACATATGTCCTTTAATGATGATACAGTCTCTCATCTTATGTGTACTGTCATGTGTATAATACATGAAATAGTTTTTAGTATTTTTTTCTATACTTCCGCATGATTGTTCAAGTACCTGAATATATATATTTGCTATTAAATATTTGGTATGCAAATGATCACTTGAATAAATTTGAAATATCTATAAATAAATCAAATCATACTTGTGAAACTGAATCTTTGAAGTGATTGATGGTGACTTAAAACACTAGTAATTGTTTCAATGTTGTTTTGCCAGCAGTGAAAACAAAATCAGTAAATAACATAACTTATTACTACTCATTTTCACAAATTAAATTTTACAATATATTAAATATCATTTACATGCACTATATTTCACTCTTTTCTGTTGCAACCAAAAGCCTTAGAGGGTTAAACCTTATACTTACTTAAACCCTTTGGGACCTGGCGTCTGAATCCTAAATTTTATTGAAGTTGGATTAAAAATGATAACCACCTTACAGTAGGAACATACAATTGTCTCATATGAGTATTTTTTAAAATTTTCAGATTTTTAACTTGTTCATTTCTCATTTGAAGACTTTTCCTTCCCTAACTTTAGCTGCTGTGCTGGTCTTTTCCATTTTTTGTTTATCTGTGAATTCTCTCTGATTTCAGTTATTCCTGATCTCAAAATAAAACTTTCTTCAAAATTATTTGTGCAGCTCTCTATTCCAATGCAATTCTTATGTTTGTGTCACCTCATTTGTGGAAGTCATATTAGTTATACTAACCTTTATATTTCAAATCCATGGTTGTCACTTAAAATGAATCCCTGGATATTTATAGTTACTGATACATTGGCACTCCTAATTAGAAGGATTTCCACCAAGTCATACATAATTTTTTAAACTCTTTAAGACAATCAAATTCAATGCACAGTTCTATATTTTTGCCTCTCTTTTTCTAAAACTATGAAATGCAATAAAAATCTACTTACTAATAATGTCAATGGATGTCATTTTACTGTTTTATGAAAAATTTAAACATTCACAGTTAAGAGGGTAATATAATTATCTTTGTATTCATAATTATAGATGCAACAGTCTTCCTTCTTTTTGTAATTCATGCTTGTACATCTCCACTAAATTATCAGTACTATTATTAATATAATTAATTTATTAATAAACATACTTGAAACATATGACTCTTATTTATACATACTTGAAAATGCATATAATTATAGTGAACATACCTCTATTATACCAAATATTTACATCTCCCCCAAATTTCTCACATATCATTTCTGACAAACCAACATACACTAAAAATCCACTGTTCTGGTTTTCTTTTTAATGAAGAGTTACTTTTGCTTTTCCAAAACTTCACATAATTTGAATCAAAAGTATGTATTAAACTGTTTTGTTTTGATTTTTTATGGCAAAATATGTGTGGGATTTATCCATGTTATATATAAATAGTTTATTCTATTTTATCACTGCCATATTTTATCATAAGAATATATCCCAATTTATTTATTTATTATCCCAATAATGGACATTTGATATTCTGTTTTAGAATGTTGTTAATAAAGCTGCTGTGAACATTATTATAAACATCTTCTTTTAACATAATTTTTAAAATTTCTCTTGGAGCCCGGCCTGGAGTGGCTCAGCGGTTGAGCATCAACCTAGGATCCAGGCGATCGGGGTTCGATTCCCCTCAGGGCACATGCTCGGGTTGTGGGCTCCATCCCCAATGACTCTCTCATCATTGGTGTTTCCATCTCTCTCTCCCTCTGCTGCCCTCTCTCTGAAATCAATAAAGATATATAAAAAATAAAATAAAATAAAAAATAAAATAAAATAATTAAATTAAATTAAATTAAATTTCTCTTGGATATAGAATAAAAAATGAAATTACTAGATAAAAGAGTATTTGCATAGGTACATATTTAACTGTAAAACAAATCACAAGGTGTTTTTTTTATCAAAAGGATTGTATGGTTTTAAATTCTCACCAGAGCCCGGCCGGGCGTGGCTCAGTGGTTAAGCCTCGACCTAGGATCCAGGCGATCAGGGTCCGGTTCCCGGTCAGGGCACATGCCCGGGTTGCTGGCTGCAGCCCATCAGTGACTCTCTCATCATTGATGTTTCTGGCTCTCTCTCTCCCTCCCCTTTCCTCTCTCTGAAATCAATAAAGATATATTTTAAAAAAATAATAAAATAAAAAATAAATAAATTCTCACCAGAATTGTATGAAAGTTCTATTTGTTCCACATTCTCACAAGCATGTGTTGTTGTTGTTGTTAGCTTTTTTGCATTTTAATTTTTGCCTTTCCTGTGGATGTGTATTGATATCTCATTGTGAATATACTTTATATTCTCTGATAATTAATGATTATCAGCAATTTTCATAGGCTTATTGACATTGGTGTATTTTCCATTCTAAAGTATGTTTTCAAGTAGTTTTCTCATGAGAAATTATTTTGTGTAGCTTATTATCAAGTGTTAGGAGATGTGATTCTTCCTAAAATATATCTTTTGGAGAGTACCTTCTCCCAAAGATTTGAGAAACCTGTTAAATTTTATTGTACTCTAATATGCCTTTTCTTTTTTCTTTTGTGAATATTTTTATGCATTCTACTAAAGGAATTCTTACCTATTCATTAACAAAGAATTATGCCAAAATTTATAATTTTATTATTTATTTTTAAAAAATATATCTTTATTGATTTCAGAGAGAGGAAAGGAGAGGGAGAGAGAGAGATAGAAACATCAATGATGTGAAAGTCATTGATCGAGCCTGCAACCCGGGCATGTGCCCTGACCGGGAATTGAACCCCAATCACCTGGATCCTCTGTCGACGCTCAACCGCTGAGCCATGCCTGGCCGGGTGAAAATTTATAATTTCAGATTAACTTTTATGCCTCTGATTAATTTTAAATTTATTTATTTATTTTTAAATATGTATTTATTGATTTCAGAGAGGAAAGGAGAGGGAGAGAGAAAGAGATAGAAACATCAGTGATGAGAGAGTCATTGATCTGCTGTCTCCTGCATGCCCCCACTGGGGATCGAGCCTGAAACCCAGGCATGTGCCCTGACCTGGAATCAAACTGTGATCTCCTGGATCATAGGTCAGTGCTCAACCGCCTAGTCCCACAGGTGGGCTGAACTTATTTCTGAAGGCTAAGCCTTTTTGCCATCAGAACTGTATGTAAATTGAGAGATGCACAGAGGCACGAAGTGTTTCTGTTCTAGTTTAAAGAGTATATTCCCCTCTCCTTTTTATCTGCCTTTGGTTACTAGTGCTTTTAGATGGTTGAAATTTAATACTTTTTCACATTATTTAATGATTTTATGTGAGTCGTTAGTGTAAACAAGTGAGGTCATAGTTACTGGAAGTCAAATGATATAAAATTTTAACATATGTTATTATAATAAAATCTTCAAAAAAAATCATTGAATATGTAGAATTCACATAGACATGGAAAGAACCTGGATTACAACAGTCTACAAAAGCCTTAGTTTCCCTTCCTGCAACAGATAGCAGAACAGTATAATGAACTTCCCTGTATGCATAGCCCAGCTTCAGAAGATTTTTTCATTTTCAAACCAACAAATTTGCCCTTTATTCTGCACTCCTATTTCCAGCATGTTAGTTCAAATTCTCTTGCATGCAGAAAACTATATGAGTCAGAAACATCCTCCCAGATTGCAGTGATGTAAGTAAGTGTCTTGCATTCCTGGTGCCTCTGCTTCTTTCTTAAGGGACTATTATTTCATTGCTATCTGCAACTTTTTAGATTATCATCTGACTCCTTTTTATTTATTTATTTTTTAATGTCTTCTTTAGAAGACTATTCTGAGGTTAACATTTTTCTATTTCCCAATAAATTCACCAAGTTGATCTTGAGTGGAATTTTGCTTTCTGTCTCAAATAGAAGATTGTAATTCTCCCACTTTTCATTGACATCAATGTCTGAAGGCAAGTCCGAATCTGTATGCTAATGCCTTTTAACTTTCAGGCCACTTCAATTTATTCTTTCATTTATTGACAGTTTTGGCACTGTCTTAGAGTCCTTCTCTTCTCTTCTAAACAATTTAGTGTAATTATCCTGCATACATTCATGGTCCATATCTGGGATTCATTCAATAACCCAGGCTCTTAGGTGATTGACCTCTTCAGTTTACAAGACCTCAAATCTTGAGTTGCTCATTACCATTATGTCTCTCTAACTCATAGTAACACTGAAATCAGAAATTTATTTTAAAATCTGATCTTATATACCTATCCTTAGGTTTTACAACTTTTATTTACAATTCAAATTTTTTAACATTATTTGAAAACTGCAGTGTTACCATAATTCTTCTCATAGTCTTTCTGAGTGTTTCTCCCTTTGTTACCCTGCTTGCCTTCCATGGTACATTATTTAAACCATTATTTCCTCAATAACTTTAACTCTCTAATACCAATCCTAGGTTAATCCAAATGGATATCTTTCTTTGTCAACACCTAGGTTGTTAAGCACTAGAAGAACACTTAACAATTTCTGTTAGTGTCACTATAATTTCATGGTCACCACATGTACCTAGTTCCTTGTAACTGTTGGATAAACTTTCTTCACTCATTAATAAATCTCCAATACCCTCAGCTTCTACCTTCAAGATTTTCCCTGAGCCTCAGCATTGGATCTTGTTTTGAAATGGAATAAATGGAGGTCTTCAAAAAATAATTTTTCTCTCTTACACCAACATTTCCCAATATTTTATCTATACTCTTCTGTGTCAGAGATCAGTGTTTTGTGCTTGCTATCTTCTTTTCTTCCTATTAATTCCTTACTGACAGCGCTTTGATTTTGGAGATGTGGAGGAAGATATGGCAGTGAGCCAGCTAACAGTTACCAGTTTACTGTATAGTTCTGAGTGATAACGTATCACTTTTTTTTTTTTTTTTTTTGTCAATGGGATGCAAGAGAATGTTATTGCATGGTTACCCAAGTGTCGGCATCTACTCATCTCATATGCCCTTTTGGTCGTCTTTCATCTCTCTGGAATACAGATGTGATGCTAAAGTCCCAGAGATCTTGTCATGTCAAGGCAATATGTTCATGCTAAAGTACAGCTGATTCCAAAAATAGTTTACTTGTTTGAATCCAGTGAGTATTTTAGTCAACCCATTCTTTCTTTCTTTTCCCATTTCTTCAATGCTGGTGTTTTCATTGGCAATCTTAATTCCTCCATTAATTAATTTACTATTCTCTCTTCTTTCTTTCCTTTCCATGATCCCTTCACTTCACTTCATTTCCTAACCAGTATATATATATATATATATATATATTTTTTTTTTTTTTTTGGAGGAGAGAAGAAGAGAGAGAGAGAGATACGTCAACATGAGAGAGAAATATTGATTGGTTGCCTCCTGAGCACTCCTGCCTGGGATTGAACCAACAGCCTGAGTAAATGCCCTGACAGGGAATTGAACTCACCACCTTTTGATGAAGGGTAGGACACTCAACAAACTGAGCCACTGTGCCAGAGCCTAACAAGTATTCTTTATTTTTCTTTCTTTGTTCCCTCTTTCCATCTGCCTCCACATAACCAAGTACAGCATATATTTGACAGACACCAAGCTTTAAAGATATATTTATTGAAAAAAATGATTAAGGCTGGTTAAGATTCTAAATTAAACCCAAACCCCCAAGTTGAATATAAACCTCAATAACGTGGGTTTTAATTCAAATATGCATGTGCAAGATTTATACACAGGTCCTTTTAGTGGATTATTGATCAGATTTTTCAAATTTGTCCTCATAAATAACTTTTTAAATGATATTCAAATCTTAGGAAGCATGAAATTCTAAATTGTACTCAAATTTATGAACCTGCTTATATTTTTCATCTCTTACTAGAACTTGAAGATTATTATGTTGATTTTTAATAAGTTTAGAAATAATGTCAAGCATTTCTAATTATTGTTGTTTTAAAATTTGTCAATAGAGAAATTAATTTAGACACTTCACTGAACATCTAGTATTAAAGCAAACATGAAACTGTGATCAGAATCCTTTGGTTCAACTTCTTTTATGTCCACTAGTGAAATTGGTGACATAGAGAAAGTTATTTTCTAAAAAGTCTTTATCTCAGTTTATTAGGTGTTTCCTTGGAATTTTCCATGAAAGAAGCACATAATGATATCTCACTGTGACTTGAACTTTGTCAATGGGATGCAAGAGAAATAAAGTTACATTAAAATGACAGCTTCTCAAAAGCAAGAATATATCCCTTCTTGTGTATATATCATCATAAAAAGATTACACATAAAACACAAAAAATAGCTCTGCCTAGTGTGGCTCAGTTTGTTGGAGCGTCATATGTATACACACACACACACACACACACACACACACACACACACACGTAAGTTGGTGGGTTCGATTCATGGTCAGGGCACATACCAAACTTGCTGGTTCAATCCCTGGTTGGGTGTGTGCAGGAGGCAACCAATTGATGTTCCTCTCACATCCATTCTGTCTCTCTCTAACTCTCTTCCTCTCCCTAAAAAACAACTTTAAAAAACACAAAAAATAAATTTATTACATATCTTGATCCATAACCACTCTGTGAGACACACATAAGTTTTACCTTATAGCATAGAGATGTTGACAGTGGGTAGAAGATTCCTGCTCTTGATATACACACCTTGTATAGTTCTTAATAATAGTGAATATAAGATAGCCTCTCCATGACTAGATTACATTATATGGCATAGTTGACTTTTTAAAAGGGAGATTACATGACTAAATGAACCCTTAAAAAAGGTGAAGATACTTTTGATGAAAGATATTCTACATTATAGAGGAATTTGTCATAAAGATTTTCCACTGCTGCCTTTAAGGATTAAAAATCATGTGGCAATTTTCCTTTGTTCATTAGATTCCACATATTAGACTGATGATTCTCAGAGGGAAGGGATGGTCAGACAGAAAGAGATTAACCAAAGAATTTATATGCATATATGCATAGCCCAGGGACAAAGGCAATAGTGAAGTGAAGGCCTGGGGAAAGGGAGGAAGTAGGGAGGTGGAAGTCAATTGGGGGAAAAGGGAACATCTGTAATACTTTCAACAATAAAAGTACTTTTTAAAAATCATATCTTTATTGATTTTAGAGGGAAGAAAGGAGAGGGAGAGAGAGAGATAGAAACATCAATGATAAGAGAGTAGTCATTGATCAGCTGCCTCCTGCACACCCCCGACTGCAAATCAAGCCTGCAACCCGGGGAATGTGCTCTGACCAGAAATCAAGCCATGATCTTCTGGATCTTAGGTTGATGCTCAACTGCTGAGCCACACCTGGCTGGCATAAAATTACATTTAAAAAAAATCACGTGGCAAGGAATGTCTGTGACCTTTCACTGCTAAGAGCGGTGTCTAGCTGACAACACACAAGAAAATGGGGACTCAAGTGTAACAACCATGAGAAAATATATTTGGTTAAAATCAAGAATCTTGGAAGACCTTCAGCTCTTGGGTGTGCAGCCTGGCTGATACTTTCATTTCAGCCTTATGAAACCCTGAGAAGAGAGAATCCAGTGATGCTGTGCCTTGACATCTTCTGACTGACAGAACTTCGAGCTAATACCTGATGTTGTTTAAACAACTAAGTTTATAGTAATTTGTTGTACAGCAATAGAAGTCAGGCACAGTATCAAGTCATGTAGAATAATCATGGAATAATCATTGAAAGCATAAGTGGGTAATCAAGAGTAATAAGACCATATAAATATTTCCGGATGACTCGGAGCTCTGCTATAGACTCTATGTGAATAACAAATATACCAACCAAATAAAAAATAAACATTTCACAAAACAACTATTATATCATCAAATCAGACCAAACTGGAGATGATTTAAGCTCAACAACAAAAAATATATATTTTGGAAAACCACAAGATATTTTATTTACACATTTTTTTGTGTATGTTGATATGAATGAAAGCCCTGGTCAGTTAATGGTTGGAGGACAAGCAGATGATTCTTATAGGGACAATACATGAATTAAAAACCAAACGTAATCACCAGGGTGATGAGAAAAACATGAATTATTAAGAAATAGCCAGAACTTCTAATGTTCTTTACTGGGGGAAAAATATTCCAGCTAAGCAAGCAAACCATAGCTGACCAATTTCTCCCCATATATTCCTTCTATTATTTTGTTTATATCTGTGATCACTCCACTCTCCCTTTTAAATGTGAAAAAAAGAAAAAGACTCTTCTAATTCAACTATCACAACTGGAAGAGTTTGCAAAAGTTTAGAATATAGTCATAACCAGAAAAAATCCATAAAAGCAAGAAGTTTTGTCTATTTTGTTTATTGATGCATTTACAATTTCTAGAAGAATCTTTCAGGTAAGTGGAATAAATAAATATTTTTAAATAATTGAATAAATAAATACAGTATAAAATGGGACCCTAAAATAGCTTTAAAATACAGATATGATTATTTTGCCATATGTAATTATGTCCTGGGATTGTAATGTCTGTCTTTCCCATATGTTACCCAGTTTTTCAGTGTGCTATCACAACTGTACAAATATATTTCATGTGTCTATTTTTCATTTACCTTGACCTTTCTCCTGATGTAAATTGCCAGTGTACATCTAGCCTGTGTTATGTATCTTCTAGACAGCTTGACCCTTTTGGTCAAGAACAAAAGAGAATGGTATTGTGAGCACCACATCTAGACCTTCCCTCCCAGATACAGGTTTTGGTTTCAAGAACACTACTTCTTCTCAGGTGAATTGCAAATAAAAATATTCATATTTTATATTTCTATGTTGGCTTACTTCTTGCAGATGCAATAGTAAAATGATATCTAAATACAATATAAAAATTGCAGCACTTATGTAGTTGAATAACATACATATAGTAAAAATAAGCCATTGAGAATTTCAATGGAAGTCAATGCAAGATACCTTTCTTTCCCAGACAGAAACTCAGGAAATAGTCCTTCTGCCAAGAAATATTGGGTCTCTCCTTATGCTTCTTCAATTATCCAGAAACCTGAAAATTATTTCCTAATTTAATAAGATGTTAAAAAATATCACCAACCTCCAACTACCACACATTGTTTTAATATAAGAATAGGAATATTTTTAGTATTACAAAGGATTATTCTAAAGATAAATTAAATAACAATGATAAAATGCATTTTACTTTAAAAAATTTATTTATTTTTGAATATATCTTTATTGATTTCAGAGAGAGGAAGGGAAAGAGAAAGAGATAGAAACATCAATGATGAAAGAATCATTGATCTGCTGCCTCTTGCATGTCCCCTACTGGGGATCAAACCCACAACCTGGGTATGCGCTCTGACTGGGAATTGGACCGCTATCTCTTGGATCATAGAACAGTGCTCAACTGCTGAGGCATGCTGGCTGGGCACAAAATACATTTTAAATATTGAAAGCATTATAAAAACATGTGACTGATATTCAATTTCTTTTGTATAACAAATCTGAATCCACCAATTCCTTCGGTAATAGCTAGCAGTCCAGACTGAATTCTTGCAGAGGTAATTTCAACACTAAAGCAATTGTGCACATGTTTCATAAATCATTTCTAAAATCCACTGCATTTAGAAACACAGAAAACATGACAAAAAAAATCCTAAACTTAAACTAACCATACTGTCAATATGTCTCCCCCTATGCTGTTCCTATACATATGCATGAGAGTATATGCCTCAGGAAATACAAAAGCATTAAATACTCTAATGAACACAATAAGTTAGCATTTCTATTCAATCTTTCCTGAGCTTAAGTTTCAGGAATATCTTAAGCATTTCATATCAGCTTGGAAAATGAAACAATAGAAAGTAGATTAAGTGCCTACAAATTGCACATATTCTTTTTCCAGGAAAGATAATTATAGTTTAATTATAATTATATGATATTTCAATTAAGAATTAAGAACCATTATGTTAGCTAATATTTTAATAGAGCAGCTTTATTTAGAATATGGAATTGTTCCTGCATGATAGAATGGAATAAAATTTGTCAACTCTTCTATTGTGTTTTAATTTCTATAAATAAATAAAACTTGGTTATAAGATTCTTAGTTTGGAACAATGTAGTTTTCTATAGCCCTGGATAGTTTAAATGTAAATAGTATGTATATCTTTTCTTCCCCCATTTGTCTCCTGTAACCATGTGACATTATGACAGTAATGAAAGTCTGCTATAAAATGAAAAGCACAATTATTGACATGAAGGTTAAAGCAAAACTGTAATGAGAAATCTCACTCTAGATATCAAGTAATGTTTAATTTTGCTTACACAGGTGACATGCATCAGACTAGTTTCATGATTCTAAATATCCAGGACTACAGTCTGTCAGACATGATTTCTGCCTTTTTGTTCAATGTTCATCTCATGTGAAATGTGTAGAACCATCTGGGTAATCAGAATTTGCTTTTGCCAAGTATAAAGAGCATAAGAAATAAAAACAGTGTTGTAAATCTAGTCATTACTCTATTCTATGAAGGATTTATGTCTCTACTATATTTTATTTACATAAATATATTCTCTAAGAGAAATTTCTAACATATAAATCTTGTCTTTACGGTTTGATTTCTACTAGAGTTAATAATATGTGCTTTCAATAAATAGTATGTGAGCATTAGTGATGAAATAATGAACTTTGATCCTTACTATAAATGTTATATTATAAGTGCATATGCCTTATTTTAAGCCACAAAAATGAAGTCACACTGATCATATTTCTAGTGTCAGTCAAGTAAAGATGTTCTCAATTGTCATTTAAATTTGAGGCCAGCCTGTGTAGTCAATTAAGACTTACCCATAGTGACTAATGCCTGGTGTGTAGGTCTCTAGAACTTGGCCATGAACATGTATACTATTATAATGAGTACCAAAATAAAAACATGTATATCATGATATTTTTTTTAAATTTATATTTATTGTTGAAAGCATTACAAATGTCTCTCTTTTTCCAGCCCCATTTATTCCTTCCACCCTGTATCCACCTCACCCTAGGCCTTCCCCATAATATTGTCTGTGCATTGTGATATTTTGAACAAAATCAAGATAAAGTCAATGGAGGAAGTTAAATAGAAAAGCTCTAGGTAATGAAAGGAACAAATCATGATCATGGAAAAGGGGGTGGAGAAGGGTACATATGAACTTGGAAAAAAGAATTGAAGCTAGGTTTTACACATGCAAAAATGTGTGATAATTTATTTGAGAGGGTATGGTAGTATGTGATCAGAGAAGATTTCATAATAGAATATTGTATTTTGTAAAACCAACAGTTGCTTTTAATACAAGTGGTCATTTTGAATCATACCACTAGTTAAGCACATTTTGACAGTTGTACAAATTGATTTGTTTTTAAAATAATATGTACCTCTGGTTAACATGTGAATTGTTATTTCCTAATTTATTTTGTGAATTATGTCAGATTTAAGACTACTCAGTTGGTAGCCTTTCTAAGTAACCTCAGCCAAAAATCCACTCTTTTATATACTTGTTTCTTTACTCCTTGCCAGACCTGACAAAAAGTGAGAGTGAGAATGAGAATGGTAGCATACTCGTGAACACATTTTTGGAAACATTTAAAACATTTGAAAAAATATAAAAATATATATAGAAAGAGACAGAGAGAGAGAAATATCTAGGGTGTTCCCCCAAAAGTATACACACACTTTGAATAATTATAAAGAAAATGTTTATTAAAAATACATTTCATTTTCAAAATTGAGCTATCGGCTGTTAAAGTGTATATACATTTTTTTGAGACACCCTGTATATAATAAAATTCATGGACTACCTGCCCTTGAATTATCCTAGAACAAACACTAGTAAATAAACATAGTTTGAAACAGAAATTTTTCTGTAAGCACATCTGACGTCTCTATTAATTGTTTATTGTGTCTTTATGCTGCTTTCATTGATGACTTAGGAGAATACATACAATTATTTCCATACAAATTGTTTATATTCTTGGATAACAGTGCTTTGGAGCTCCTCATTCAGCATTCCTTTCCACAGTAATCCACAAAATCACTGGACCTAGAAAAAGTCTCAAAATGGCAATGAATCTAAATTTCCAAGAGCTAGATAAAAAACTGTGAAGTAACTGAGTTTACGCTACTTGTAGGCTAATAAGTTAGCCTGAAACCTTTTTAAATACCCACACTTACAGAAGACACCCTACCCTATCCCTGGGTCAGCAACACAGGTGATTTCTTATAGTACAAACAACAGCCCAAGTAGTATCTTAGCACAGATTTTCCACATCTCAATTTCCACAGGGCAACTTGAATAAAGACAGTTAAGGAAACTCTGAGCTTTATAGACAGCTGACACCTATGCTCATTCTCCCTCCTAGAGAATAAGAGCAATTACTCACTAAGCAAGTTCCCTCTGGGGGAGAGGAGAAATACATCTCTTGGGTAACTACCTTGACATGTACACTCAAGTCCCCAGGAAAGGAAAGGAGAGATATTTGTTTCCAAATATTTTCAGATATTTATAACTTTACAAAAATGCTATCTTGTGTATTTGTTGTTCAAACAGCTGCCTTTGCTTCAAAGACCTGAACTTGGCAGAAAAGTGAAAATATTCAAGGTGAATTGTCTCTCAACAGATTCACTCTTGGTTTCTACATGGTTAAATTTCTTTGGTGAATTTTCTCATGCATATTCAACTCCACCGGTCTCCAATTACTCTAACATTATTATGAAATATATTCAGTGTGTTTGTGTAGCACTTAAAGCTAATGTCAGCAGGAATATGGACATCAGAATGAGGGCAACTTCCAGTGATGACCTCAGCCATGATCCCCGGGGTCCTGGATCTAGCCAGTTAAAGAAATCTCACAAACCATTAAAAAGTCAGGTGTCTTTTCCTTAATTCTCTGTGTTGATTCCTTCTCTTGTTTTAAAGCATTATTCCAGATACAACATCATGTATTAGCACAGTTTCTGCATTAGCCTGCAAGATAAGAATCTGTGGAAATTCTACTGCCAGTGGAAACTTGGTTAGCCAATGAGCTGAAGGTAACTTAAATGCCTTTCAGTGTTAATATAGTGTCACTTCAAGTAAAGTTATAGACATATTACACCACCTTATCTAACTGAATTACTAACGTGGTAGTAAAGCTGCCCAAATAGAATGCCTAAATAACTAGTTATTTATCTCTCTGGGAAGGTCATGTGAGCAACTGAAGGAAATCTCATTTTGGAGAAAGCTCTGTGTTCATCTGAGTGATACATAGATTACCAATGGTGATTCTTTAGACAATCTATAACCTAAGGTGCAAGTTATGATGTTTTTGAGAGGAAGGCAAGATAACATCAGGCCTCTAAACAAGTACTATAATCTAGTGGGCAAACATGTTGTCTCTAGAAACATTCTTTAAAATTTTGGGATGTATATCAGTATGGAATGTAGTTCAGTGGTGCCTTCAATGTGGCATTTTACAGGGTCTCCCATGAGGTATCCTACCTTGTCGGTAAGCCTTAGGATCCCTAGTTCAGTCTAAGCAATTAAGTTCAATCCTTTGTTTGTGAGGAATTGCCTGAGGAAATTCAGTCCAATTGTTCTTGTTTGTCTACACTATCAGTGAGATTTCATTCTTCATTTTCATGATATCAATATCCAGAAGCATCTCAAAATGGTATACTTAGGAATTTCAGGAACTAAATCATACACTGAGGTCTCTAATTCAGGAATCCTTGAAAATCTTTAGGAATTCAAAGCTTCATACTAAGTTTAAGAACCTCAGGATATTTTCTCTTCTTCCTTGAGGAGAGAGAGAGAAACAAACAAATAAAAACCAAAAAAAAATTAAAAAAAATAAAAAAACAAACACATCATTGGGACTGCTTGTGATTAAGGCATCACTTTTTCCCTCATCTTGACTAAATTTTAGACAGGTTCCTTCTTAACTATAGGCCCTTGATCTGCTTTTTATTAGGGCATTTTCTCTAGAAACCTTAAAATTGAAAATGTTATCTTTCAAAGGTAGTTAAACCTTCTACCTTCCTACCAGTTACAAAACTTGAAGACCTAGGAACCAACTCTTTGAGGTATAATTATTAAAGAAGATGTTGTCCCTATTTCCCAGTCATAATGGGAGGGTAGGGGCCTAACTACAGTAGACACCAATTAGAAAATACAAAAAGCCTAATCACAATAAGCAACCTCCACCCTAACAGCCTCTAGCATTTTTCCACTGACTCACCTCAAATCTTAATTACCATCCTGCATTTTGTTTTTGTAACTTAAGTTCAATTTTGATCTCCCATTGCAAGAGTCTTAAATAAAGACTTTCCTTTCCTGTTGAACTCTGTACAGTACAATTGTGTTAGACACTTATTTCAAACCTACCTTCCAGTTTTCAGTTTGTAACCAATTGTTTAAATCATTCTCATTTGCAGGCAATATAAAAGACTACATGTTGTTCAATGCACTCTACAGATTAGACTACTAATCACTGATTACCATGGATTTCCCTGAACCAATGGATCTACAGACCTAATGTGTACCTCTTACAGATGGGTATCTCTCTGACAGTACCTGATCCTTGCTACCAAACTGAAAAGTCAGGAACTGTGAAGAATCTGAGATTACCTTGCATGCAAGCTAATAAGTTAACCTGATATTATTTTATTTATATATACTGACAGACACAGACTCATTTATTACTCATAGGAAAAACAACTGTTAGAATAGTATCTTAGTATCCAAATTCCCACATAATTACATAATATAGGCTGGACATTTGCTGCACATGCAATAGAGTTGTATCATAATAAAGGAACACAAAATTTAGGACACTGTTTTTTTTTAATAGACTGCTGGCACATCTGCTCTTCCTGTGAAAGATAGGGAGAGAGGAAGGGAGGGAGGGGAAAGAGAGAGATATTGATTTTTCATTAAGTAATTATCTTCCAAGGGAGAGAAGACAAGTACCTCTTGGTGTATTAGCCAAGGAAGAAATCAAGTGTCCCCAGGGAGAAGAAAGGAAAGGGCTTTACACATTCAAATCTCTTTGGATCTATTTCTAGTATTCAATACATTTTTGCTATTCAAACACACTTGTTGCTCTGAAGTAAAATGAAATTATCCAGTAAGATTTGTCATCCAATACCAAGATAATATTGAATTTACTTTTATTCTTCAAGATATATACTAGATATATACTGCCCTCATCCCTGTCATTGATTTAGACCAAGTTCATAAGATATCATCTTTGTTTTTAAATATCCAGATTATTGATGCACTCAAGGATACACTGTGGAATATGTCTACAATATCTAAGTCATGTGATTAAACTCTGGGATAATACATGTCTAGTGTACTGTTTAATCCATAAATAAACACTTTAAAAACAAAAAGAGGAAATATAAATAAAAATTTAACAAAAAGGAAATGAAATGTACAGTAAAAAATGAAAATTTAATAATA
Source organism: Miniopterus schreibersii (assembly GCF_964146895.1). Taxonomy (NCBI): domain Eukaryota; kingdom Metazoa; phylum Chordata; class Mammalia; order Chiroptera; family Miniopteridae; genus Miniopterus; species Miniopterus schreibersii. Next base: position 24,258,964 of record NC_138118.1, on the reverse strand, counting down.
ATAAGCATCAACAAAAGCCAAAAACACAAAAATATTCACAACACAGTTTCCTGAAATGTTAACAATGTGAGGTTTAGCAGTAAACTGACTAACCTCACACATTCTCTCTTTTGTTGTCTGAGAGGTGTGAATAATCACACAGGTATCAGCATATACTTGTATGCTGCAGGTATCAGCAACCTCCAAAAGGGTTGTTGCATTGAAAAGTGAACTGTTAGAGATGGGAGACATTGTGAACTAAGGTTTGTACACTAAATGAGCCAAGAACAAATAATTCTTGCAAAACAACTTGTTCTATAAATGTAGATTGCTACTTAGTGTATGGTGTTAGGAGTTAAGATTGAAACACAAATACCATGTGATCTCACTCATATGTGGAATCTAATCAACAAAATATCTTAACAAACAAAATAGAAACAGAAGCATAGATGCATAGAACAGACTGATAGCTGTCAGAGGGGAAGGGTTGAGGGGTTGGATAAAAAAGAGTGAAGGGATTAAGCAAAAAAAAAAATATATATATATATATAAATATATATATATTTATAAACACATAGACACAGACAACAGAGGGAAAGAGGGAGGGAGAGAGGTGGAAGTGGACAAAGGAAGGATAAATGGGGACAGAAAGAGACTTGACTGAGTGGTAAAAATGCAATGCAATGCGCAGATGTTTAATTGAGTTGTACACTTGAAACCTGTATGGTTTTATTAACTAATGTCACGCCAATAAATTCAATAAAAATAAAGATTGATATTATTTATAAATTATAATTCTTAAAGAAATTGGGTATTGTGTTTATTTCAATGGCAAACTTCCAAATTAAATGATCTTTCTTATTTTTTTTAATATATCTTTATTGATTTCAGTGAGAGAAAGGGAGAGGGAGAGAGAGATAGGAACATCAATGATGAGAGAGTCATTGATCAGCTGCCTCCTGCACAACCCTGACTGGGGATCGAGCCTGCAACTAGGGCATGTGCCTTGCAGGGGAATTGAACCTCAATCTCCTGGATCCTAGGTCGATGCTCAGCTACTGAGCCATGCTTGGCCGGGCAAAATGATCTTTCTTTAGGCATTATTTCTCTGTGCATAACCTTTATACTATGTATAAAACCTGCAAACTTCATTACATACTAATGCATCTATTACACATACACAATCCAAGTAAATAAAAATATATAGTTAAATCTATAAAATAATTAATATTAATTATTATTAAAATCCAATATATAAATTAATTTAAACAGGGATCCCACCATGAGAAATAAATATATCATTATAGATTCCATAAGGGAGTATATATTACAATTCTGTAAATGATCTATAGCACCCTTTACTCTGGAGTCCTCATAACACTTACTTGAGAGTGCATATGTTAGTCTGGTATAACTTTTTAAAAGCTTGTAACAAACTCTACATTGTTGTATGTGCCTAGCTGAAACTGTTATCCTTGCAGATAAATAATGAAATTTCTACCCTGATGTGAAAGATTTTGTTGCTTTTTATGCCATTTGCTACATTATAGGCAGTCTTGCTCAAATGCAAATCAAATGCAATTAAGTACTTGACCATGTAAAATGAAAACTTCAAGGTGATTGCTGAGCTTCAAAATGAGCTAACTAACAACCTAAAGACCAGGTAACTAGTATCATCTCCCAAAGATCATCTGTCCAGCTATTGACTTTTAAAAAAATCACATTTAACTCAAATCCTCTGGTTGACATTATTATAAGTATGAGCACATAGTAAGGGCAAATTATCATGTCACATTCAGCTAAACGGATAAAGGATGAAGAACAAAAGAAAAGTGCTCATAGATAAACTTTAGAGAGATGAAAATTACTTGTTTGTACAATAGCAAGTATTTGTTTTAAAACAGATATGTATTACTTGATCTGGATCATATTTATGCAAATGTAAATACTTAGCAAAAAAAGGAAATAAATCATTTAATATTTATAGTCATCTAAATATTTTTCAGTGAAAGAAGTGGAGTACCACTAATACTTTCAGAATGAAATCAAAATAATACTTTTAACAAAGTGAACTGTATTAGACATCAACTGATATGTAAATTAACTAAGATCCATGAAAAATAAAATACATTTTTAACATAACCATGTTTTATGATCTTTTTTGAAAAATTCATTTTTTTTCAAACATTTAATATTTAGAGACAGATTAATTGTTCTGCCATGTCATTTTAAGTTATTATATGTATATTACTTAAATATTATTTACTATGGTAACATATTTTTCAACAGTACACTAATATTTAAAAGCCTAAAAAAGAAAATTATTTATTAAAACTATCTAAATTATAAATTAAAATGATAAACTACCTATGATAATAGATTTAATTTAATATAGCACAGCATGTAAGCTAACATGAAAAAAAGTACTATATCTAGAAAAATTTACTGTGAACTTATAAAAAACATATATATATAAATAAAATTATACTGCCTTAGCTGCTTTGGCTAAGTGGTTAGAGCCCAGGGTCCCAGGTTCTATTCTGACCAAGGGAACATACCCCAGTTGCAGGCTCGATCCCCAGCCCTGGTCGGTGCATGAGCGGGAGGCAACCAATCGATGCCTATCTCACATTGATGTTTCTCTCTCTCTCTTCCCCTTCCACTCTCTCTGAAGAGTAATGCAAAAAATATCCTCGGGTGAGAATTAAAAAAAAAAATCTACTGCATGAAATACATTTCAATTTAATTAGTAGAAAGTACACCATGAAAAGTGGATCTGCAGATATCACCACAGGAATTAATACACTTGCAATGAAAACCTAATTTCTAAACAGGCAAAAGTTTGAGGTTTAGAAGGGATTTTTTTTATTATAAGTATACATAGCCCATATTTTTAGAAAATGGAATGACTTTTAAGAAAATGTGTATACAATATAAAAATCTGGCAAATAAAATTTCCCTTGGTAAATTTTTTTGGAAAAACTCATATGACCTTTTAGTTACATGATACTAGATATGAACTTTTAGGAATAAGTGAATGCTTTCTTCTATTTATTTTTAAATTCTTCATATTTAATTGCATGATTATATAAGTGTATCAAATCTCAAATATCGTGATATATAGTTTGAGACCTTAGTTTCAAAAACACGTTCTTGGAGGAGATCTGACTGCTTAGTGGCCTCCTGATCTATGAATCTAGACAATTTCAGTAGGGCTGCAGATCGCCATTTGGTTAAGTCCCACTCAATAGCCTTTCTCCAGTGTAATTCCAGAAATACTCAGTTTGGATGTAAAGATGTTCCAAATGAAATTCATTTTACTTTATCATTTATACTCAGTTGCTACTCTGTTACTCAATAGTCTGATCTTGGGCAAAGATGAAATTATTATGTAAATATGGTATTTTAATGAATCATAATTTATTTTACAGTTTTATGAAGCATCCAAAAATAGAGGATGAGAGTTATTGAATTGACTATGAATGTTAATATTATAAGAATATCATTATTCAAAATTAATCTTAGCTAGCTTTAACTGATTTTAAAATGAGCAACTGTTAAACTTCTAAGAAATAGTTATTTACCAATATAATTCATAATATATTCATTGCTCTATGACTAAACACATGCAATAAAAAACTTTTGAATCCTTTTAACAACTGAGCTTAGTCAACTGATTTTTGCATGATGCATGATAAGAAATAATATTTTAGATACACTGAGATTTTCAACAAGTTGTTTGTGCATAATACAGATATATTAAAAGATCTCAAAGATTATAATGAGATCTCACCTAAAAACAATACCAAAGGCCATTTATACAATAAAGTATAAATATGAAACACAAAAATGGATCAGTAATGTTTTGGTACGCAATTTCTAAACTTCTTTTTATCATGGTTTGAACAATCCATCAATAGAAATTGCAGATGGGTTTTTTAATATAGCCAATCCACCAGAACATTTATCTTTTTTTTCTTTTTCATTTTGTTCCTTGGTCGGTGTTCTCATATAGTGATACTTTTCAGAGTTTTTAAAGTTGTGGCTTACTTCCTGGCATGAGGCATTCATTTTCAACAATAACTTCATGTCAAAAATGGGAGGAAGCATAGCTACGCAATGGAAAAGTCAGTACTTCCTCAGATCCTACTTCCAGAACTTATCACCATGTCATATTTGCTTTCTGCCTCTGAGAAAGCATAGCATTTTCATTTCCAACTCAGCTGCTCATTTCTCAATTTCTACATTCCAGCTCAGCCAACCAACTTTTGACCCTGTCAGCTGCTGACAACTGGGTTATATCGCCAGCAAATTTATTTTGGCAAGTTTGAAAGTTTACTCATATCTTACATGCTGATTTCAGTTACACATGGAAAATGGCTTTGGAAATCTGATGCCAAATGCTCAGATGCCAGTATTTAAAAATCACTTGTAACTCCATTGTTACTGACAAATAGATTTGAACCAAGAAATTGCATAGAAGTTAAATGAAACACAAAGAGCACTCAGGTATCATGGAAACTGTAGCCTTTTAAAAAAATAATTAATTAATTAATTTTTAAATTTATTTTTATTGTTGAGAGTATTAAAGATGTACAGTATTACAAATGTTCCCCATTTCCCTCCTTTACCCCCATCCACCCGGCTCTCACCCTACCCCAAGACTTCATAGCAATATTGTCTGTGCCCATGGACTATGCATATATGCATATACATTCTTTGGTTAATCTCTTCCCACCCCTTCACCCCCCCCTTTCCACTGAGATCTGTCAGTCTGTTCCATGCTTCCATGTCTCCCAACCAATTTTGTTCATCGGTTTATTTTGTTCATTAGATTCGACATGAATGAGACCATGTGATATTTGTCTTTTTCTGGCTTATTTAACTTAGCAAAATAATTTCCAGAACCACCCATGTGGTCTCAAAGGATAAGAGATCCTTTTTTTAAATACAACTGCACAGTATTCCATGGTGTAAATGTACACCATAGCATTTTTATCCACTCCTCTATTGAAGGGCACTTGAGCTGTTTCCAGATCTTAGCTATTGTAAATAATGCTGCTATTAACATAGGGGTGCATGTATTCTTTCTGATTGGTGTTTTGGGATTCTTAGGATATATTCTCAAAAGTGAGATGTGTGGGTCAAAAGACAGTTCCACTTTTAATTTTTTAGGAAACTCCATACAGTTTTCCAGAGTGGCTGCACCAGTCTGCTTTTCCACCAGCAGTGCACTAGGGTTCCCTTTTCCCCACATCCTCTTCAACACTTGTTGATTTATTTATGGTATTTATTATGGCAGGTGTGAGCTGATACCTCATTGAAGTTTTATTTGCATCTCTCTGATGATTAGTGACATTGAGCATTTTTTCATATCTCTTTCCCATCTGTATGTCCACTTTGGAGTAGTGTTTATGCAGGTGCTCTGCCCATTTTGTATTGGGTTGTTTGTTTTCCTTTTGTTGAGCTGTATGAGTTCTTTATTTTGTTTTTTTTGGAAATTAACCCCTTATCACATGTATTATAAGCAAATATGTTCTCCTATATTGTGGGTGCCCTATTCAGTTTAAGGATGGTGATTTAAAGACAATTTGCCACACTATTGACTTTTTCTGACAGTAAAAGTTGTATATTTTAGTTTTATTTTTCACTTGAGTTCAGAATCGTACTAGGTTTGAATCAAAAGACTCCAGTTTCTTTTACTATACAGAAGCTTGTTAGTTTGGTGTTGTCCCAGTTGTTTATTTTTTGTTGTTGTTTCTCTTGCCCTAGGAGATGTATCAGCGGAAATTCTGCTATGTGACATATCTGGGATTTTACCGTCCAAGCTTTCTTCTAGGACTTTTATGGTTTTGCAACTTACATTTAAGTCTTTTATCCATTTTGAGTTTATTCTTGTGCATGATGTCATTTGGTGGTCTAGTTTCATTTTTTGCATGTACCTGCCCAGTTTTCCCAGTACCATTTATTGAAGGGACTATCTTTACTCCATTGTATGCTCTTGCCTCTTTGTCAAATATTAATTGACCATAATGGCCTGAGTCAATTTTTGGGGTCTCTGATCTGTTTCATTGATCCATATGCCTGTTCTTGTGACAGTACCAGGTTTATTTGATTATAATGTCTTTGTGGTATAATTTGATATACGGTATTATGATCCCTCCAATTTTGGTTTTCTTTTTCAAGATTACTGCAGCCATGTTTGGACTTTCTTGATTCCATATAAATTTTTGGAGTATTTGTTCTAGGTCTGTGAAATATACCTTTGGTATTTTAATAGGGATTGCATTGAATCTATAGATTGCTTTGGGTAGTATGGACATTTTAATGATGTTAATTCTTCCAATCCATGAACACAATATATGCTTCCATTTATTTGTATCTTCCTCTATTTCTTTTTTCAATGTCCAATCGTTTTCTTAATACAGGTCTTTTACCTACTTGGTAAAGTTTATTCCTAGGTATCTTATTTTTTGTTGTTGCAACGGTAAATGGGATTATTTTTTACTTTTTCTTCTGAGAGTTCATTATTGGTATATAAAAATGCTATTGTTATCTGGATATTAATTTTGTATCTCTCTATTTTGCTAAATTCATTTACTAAATCTAGTAGGATTTTTGGTACAGTATTTTAGTGTCTTCCATGTACAAATTATGTCACCTGCAAATAATGACAGTTTTACTTCTTGTTTTCCAATTTGGGTGCCTTTTATATTTTTTTCTTCTGGTCTGATTATTGTGGCTAAGATTTCCAGTACTATTTTCAATAAGAGTGCTGAAAGCAGACAACTTTATTTGTTCTTGTTCTTAAAGGAAATGCTTCTAGTTTTTGCAAGTTGAGTATGATGTTGGTGTAGGTTTGTGATTCCCTCTGTTTTCATATTTTTTATCAAAAATGAGTGCTGGATCTTGACAATATTTTTTTCTGCATGTATTATTATGATCATGTAATTTTTTCCTTTATTTTGTTTATGTGATGTATAACATTTATTAATTTGCAAATGTTGTAACAGCCTTGCATTCCTGGAATAAATCCCACTTGATCATGATGTATGATTTTTTTTAATGCATTTAGGGATCTGATTTGCTAATGATTTTGGTTTGTCTGTTTGTTTGGAGGATTTTAGTATCTATGTTCATCATGGATAGTGGCCTGTAATTTTTGTTGTTTGTAGTGTCATTATCTGATTTTGGATTAGGATAATGTTGACCTTATAAAAAGAGCTTGGAAGTTTTCCCTCCTCTTGAATTTTTAGGAATATTTTGAGGAAGATAGTTGTTATTTGCTTTCTTGAATGTTTGATAAAACTTTCCTGTAAATTCATCTGTTCCAGGACTTTTGCTTGCTGACAGTTTTTGTTTTGTTTTTTAAATTTTTATTACTTAATTTCAATAGTGGTTATTGCTCTATTCCGGGTTTTATGATTCCTCCAGAGTGAGTTTTGCAAGATTGAGTGTTTCCAGGAATTTGTCCATTTTAACCAGGTTTTCTAGTTTGTTGGTATATTGATGTTTATAGTATCTTACAACTCTTCTGTATTGTTTATTTTTTTTTGAAGAACCAGTTCTTGGTTTCATTGATCTTTTGTATTGTTTTTTAGTATCTATTTTATTCATCCCCATTTTGATTTTTATTATTTACGTTTTCCTACTTACTCTGGTCTTTTCTTGTTGTCTTTTTTCTAGTTGTTTTAATTGTAGGGTAAGATCATTTATTTGAGCTTTTTTATGTTTCTTGAGGTAAGCCTGTAATGCTATAAAATTCCCTCTTAGGATTGCCTTCACTGTGTCTCATAGAAATTGCTTTGTTGTGTGTTTATTTTCATTTGTTTCCAGGAATTTTTTTATTTCTTCCCTGATCTCAATGGTAACCAAGTCATTGTTTAATAAACTACTATTTAGTCTCCACGTGTTTGAATGATTTGAGGGGTTTTTTAATCATAATTGATCTCTGGTTTCATGCCATTGGATTTGACAAGACACCTGATATGATTTCAGTCTTCTTGAATTTATAGAGACTTGCTTTGTGCCCTAACATGTGATCTATTTTTGAGAATGTTCCATGTGCACTTAAGAAGAGTGTATATTCTGCATCTTTGGGAAAAATGCTTCACAAATATCAAGTAAATCCATATGATCTAATGTGTCATTTAAGGTCCCTGTTTCCTTGTTGATTTTTTTGCGTGGGAGATCTATCCAGTGATGCCAGTGGCATGTTAAAGTCCCCACTATGACTATCTTGCTGCCTATATTTAGCATAAAGTCCTCCAGGAACTTTTTTATATATTTAAGTGCTCCTATATTGGGAACATATATGTTTACCAGGGTTATATCCTCTTGTTGGATCAATACCTTTAGTACTATATAGTGACCTTCTTTGTCTCTTTATAGCCTTTGTTTTGGAGACTGTTATGTCAGATGTAAGTACAGTAAAATCTCAATTTTGAAGACCTCAACTTCATGGACTTCAGGTTTAATGTACAGAATTTCCAGTCCATATGTCATACATAAAAATTAACACCCTATTTATTTTAAAATGCTTTTAACCACGATTAATTTATAATTAAATTAACAAGTTATTTGTTCTTATTAATTCACTGTTATTCTAACAAAATTTTAGTGAATAGGTCACATGTTAAAAAAACACTGTAGCAATTTTGCCAACATAAATAAATATTATATATCTACAACTATAGTCTACACATTTAAATCCAAGAGTCATCTCTAGTAAACGATGTTTGGCAAATTATTAGCACATGATCACACCACATTGCATGCAACAGTTGGTTATTTTGTCATGTGGTGTGACTTTCTGCATCAGTTTTAATGTAGCCAGCTGATGTTCCAACATGCACTAAGCCACACCCTAGCCATATGCATTTGTTTACTCATAGTGATTGGTGAATGCATCCATTTACTGGACCTATTCAGTACATATTTAAAATTACAGTATTACATATAGAAAACTTTTCTGTGAAATTAAAATTTTCATACATACCTAATTTTAATTACACAAACAAGTGTACATAAGTAAAAACAGGTAAACTAACTGATTTGTCAATTTTTTAACATACACATTCAAGAAACCTACTTGGAAATTTTTTTTTTGTTTGTTCCTTCATTCTTATCCTTTTGTTCTGAGGTGGGTCTCCAATGGACAGCATAGATATGGATCATATTTTCTTATCCATTCAACTACCCAATGTCTTTTGATTGGAGATTTTAATTAATTCACATTTAAGGTTATTATTGATAGGTACTTATTTATGGCCATTTTTATTCTTTATATCTATGTTCCTCTCTCTATTTCTTCTTCTTTTAACAGTTCTTTAAGCATTTTTTTAAATGCTGGTTTGGTCGTAATAAACTCATGTAGTCAATTCTTTTTTTTTTTTAAGCTGGGAGGCTCTTTATTTCAACTTCAATTTTGAATGACAGCCTTGCTAATAAAGTATTCTTCATTTCAGTTCCTCGTTTTTTTTCGCTTTGAATACTGCGTGCCATTCCTTTCTGCCCCATAGTGTTTCTATTGAGAAATCAGCTGACAGTCTTACGGGAGCACCCTTGTAGGTAACTGACTGTTTCTTTCTTTCTGTCCTTATGATTCTCACTTTGTCTCATTATTTGCCATTTTAATTATGATGTGTCTTGGTGTAGTTTTCTTTGCGTTCATCCTGATTGTGACTCTGTGTTCCTTGAACTTATATGACTTTTTCCTTCACCAAGTTAGGGAGATGTTCTGTAATTATTTCTTCTAACAGGTTATCTATCCCTTGCTCATTTTCTCCTTCCTCTGGCACTCCTATGATGTGAATTTTGTTCTGTTTCATGTTGTCCCCAAATTCCCTTAAATGCTTCTCATGCTTTTTAAGTTTTTTTCCTTTTGTTGTTTGAATTGAGTATTTTTTTTCTACCTTGTCTTCTAAATCACTGATTTATTCCTCTGCTTTATTAAGTTTTCTTTTACTTAATTCCCATGCATTTTTAAAATGTTTTAATTGATTGCAGAGAGAGGAAGGGAGGGGGAGAGAGAGACAGAAACATCAATGATGAGAGAGTCATTGATTGGCTTCCTCCTGCTACTGGGGATCTAGCCTGCAACCTGAGCATATGCCCTGACTAGGAATGATACCATGACGTCCTGGTTCATAGGTTGATGCTCAGCCACTGAGTCATAACAGACAGGCTCTTCCTATGCATTGTTGATGTCAGGTACAGTATTCTAATTTCCTACCAGTATTTATTCATGATTTGTATGTCCTTTTCCATGCTGATATAGTTCCCACTACGTTTCTTATAGTTTCTATTAAGTTCTTTGTAGTTCTCATTCTCATTAAGTTTCTTGAGCATCCTTATAGCCATTACTCTGAATTATCTTTCTGATAAATTGCTTACCTCTATCTCATTTAGTCCTTTCCTGGAGATTACTCCTTTTTTTCCTTTTGGGTATTGTTTCTTTTTGTCCACATTTAGTTGTCACTTTGTGTTTATTTCTATGTATTAGATATACTTGCTATGACTTCCAGTTTTTGTGGGTTGGTTGTTTTTAGTAAATGTCCTGTGGGACACAGTGGTGTGGTCTCCTTGAACTCCTGAGCTAGAACCTCTAGAAGTGACCATTTTGTGGATTATTTGGGCTCTCCTGTTGTAATTGGGTCTTGATTTTTGTTGTCCTGTTAATGGATGTGATCTCTCAGAGAAGGCTCAACCTTGAACACATTGTGTGAGTTGTCGTAAAGGTGTTGATATGACAAAAGAAGAAACCAATGAAAATATATAAAAGAACCCGACAACAAAATCTAAAACAACCACAAAACATAAGAGAATTAGGAAAGAAAAAAACAAAACGGATATAAGGAACAAAAAAGAAAGAAAAATAATAATAAAATAAAGATAAAAATAATACTAGATGAGAAAAGGGGAAGAAAAAAGATTCTGAAAGAAAGAAAAGTGAGAACAAGTTAAGAGTAAAGTATAGGATAATGAAAATGGTAAAAAATGAAAAGAAGAGGGAGAAAAATGAAAGGGTAAAGAGAGAAAAAGAGAAAAAAGAAAAGAAAAGAAATAGAGGAAGAATAGGAAAGAGGTAAATAATAAATATGAAAGAAACAGGGGGGAAAAAAACAATAATGATAACCTAGCAATAAAAAAGATAAAAATAAAGAAAATAATAATAAAAAAACAACAACATTCAAGTGAAGTTCATCTTGGGAGACTTTAGTGTTGTTTAGGATTTCCCTTTGGACCCTGCTCTTCTCTTGTCTGAAGCTGTTTTGTATGCTGATTTTGGACCTCCGGGAGGTACTTTTGTGTGAACCAATGTCAGAATTTGTTCAAGTTTGGCTCTCTCGTTACATTAGAAGCTTCAAGTGATCCACAGCTTGTGGCTGCCTTCACTGTTCTTGGCTACCCACAGGGGACACCAAGCTGAGCTTCTAGTCTGGCTTTGTAACAGAACAGGGCCCTAAATTGGGTCAGCAACAGTTCAGACTTCAGGGATTATGGTGGGGTTTTTTTGGACTGTTGTCCTGTTCTCGGTCAGGCAAAGTCCCTTAGTGGTAGAGTCTGTTAGAAATCAGGTGTTTCTATCAGTTCTCCCCTGAAAGGGAAGCACCACCTTGGTTCCTGGGAATGTGGGGAGAATGTCCCCTTCCCAAAGCCAGTCACTGATGCTCCTTGAGACTGTTGCATCCTGAGACTGTTGCTTACTCAATAGGGTTGAGATGCAGGGTGTGGAATGTTGGATATGTGACTGCAAGCTTCTGCACTAAAGACAGTAATAGCAGTTAAAATATTAAAATAGTATTGCTAGAGTCCAGGACATGATGATAATGGTGACATTTAGTTCTTTGGCTTGGACACCTGGGCAAATGGTGATTTTCACTGAGGTAATGAATCTTTTGGATGAATAAGTATACAAGAAAAGGTAATTAGTTTGAGGTAAATGTGAGGTACCTCAAGAGAACCAATAAATTTGATGTATTGATATTGAATTTATGGAAAAGACAGAGCTGGAGTAAGAATTAGGCATCATAATGATAATGTAGTACTTTACTTGACTTATGTGTGATATATATTAACATATAATATATTATTAAGATAATGTAAAGTAAGAATAAAAGAGAAGAATCTTTGGGAAACACCAAAATTTAAGGATTCAATTTTTCAAAAAAAAGGAATTAAGGAAGATAGATAAAAACAAAACAAAACAAAAACTAGAAGAAAAACATCATGAAAATTAAGGAAGGTTTGAAGAATACTGTGGTCCTAATTTGAAATTTTATAGAGAGTATAATTAGTGTCATCACTGAACATGTTATTAATTTCAACAAGAGGATGTTAAAATCATCTGTGATTCTAATATACTGGGAGGTCAAACTCTAATGCAATCGTGGAACTAGTTGTGGTAAAGTAATTAAAAATACAAATGCAGACTATCTTATTAATTGAATTACTTGTGAATGGAGGCTTCATCTATTAGCTAAGTGGAATCATAATGTAAGGAAAAGATAATTTTATAATAAAAAATATCTGAATGTATTTTAAGGATGCAGCAAAGAGTCATTTGAAAAAAAAAGTTCTGCATTTCAGAAAACATAGAAAATGGGAAAATTGTGAATTTGTGATGATAATATTGATGTCAGGTAATAGCACATTGATAGGGCATTATTCTATTTCCATTATATAAAGAAAAATGCCTCTCTCTGAGATCATAAAAAGAAGTAGGGTGGATGAATAGTAATGTTGGGGTAGTTATGAAAAATTCATGACTAATTTCCTTCTAATTCACTGGCAAAATTCACTATGTCTTCTATTGAGATAAAGGATGATAGGGTGAAATAACATATTTAAGAATAGTGGTCCAATTTATAGTGTCTTATGGAAAATTGGAAAGGGAGTTGACCAAGACTTTATAGAATATTTCCTGTATGAATCTGGAGATCCAGCTGTGTATATGAATTGATATTTTTTTTAATTTTTATATTTTAAATATATCTTTATTGATTTCAGGGAGAGGAAAGGAGAGGGAGAAAGAGAGATAGGAACAACAATGCTGAGAGAGTAATTGATCAGCTGCTTCCTGCAAGCCCTCCACTGGGGATTGAGCCCCACAATCCGGGCATGTGTCCTGACCAGGAATCGCACCCTGATCTCCTGGAGCATAGGTCGGTGCTCAACCACTAAGCCACGCTGGCCACGCTTGATATTTTTTATAAACCATTATTCTTATATTTATGTGGTTTTCTCCTATAGCTCTCAGTAAACATGAGTGCTGGAGCAGACAACATATAATTAGTGCTTGTGTGGACAGGAGAAAGGCAAAAATAGTAGAATGATAATGTTGTCCATACCTTTATTATTATTATTATTTTATTGATTTCAGAGAGATGAATGGAGAGGGAGAGATAGATAAAAACATCAATGATGAGAGAGTCATTGATTGGTTGCCTCCTGCAAGCCCCCCGCTGGGGATTGAGCCTGCAATTGGGGCATGTGCCCTGACCTCCTGGTTCCTAGTTTGAGGTTCAACCACTGTGCACCACCAACTGGGCACTCATGCCTTTAAATGAGTAGTTGAAAAGAGGTGTTGTTATGTGATCTATTCTCAACAGCTAAGAGAAAAATTAAGGAAAGCTGATGGTATACTACAAGTAGTCAGTAGATTAGAAATTGTGTTATTATCAAAATAAAATAATAAAATATTTGGCAGCAAGAAGCTTGTCTGGTCCAGGGCAAATATTAAGGTATTTGAGTTTATAATTTTAAGGTTAGTGTACCTTTAATTATGGCCAAGATTCAAAATGAGATATTAGAATTGAACCGTAGAATTAGAATAGAAATGCAGAATATTGGAAGATAAAATTGGTAAAAGTACCAATCATAATTTTTGTATTTTATTTTCTAATTAACATGGCTCTTGAAGTTGCTTTGGATGATGGTTGTGGTAGGAATGTAGATAGTAAATTTGAGACACATGCAAAGTTTTCATATAAGATCGATAATCCATGAACAGATGTTAGATGACAATAGCTCCATGCCCAAAACAAAACAAAAAAAGAACACTCAACAAAGGAGTAAATTAGTAGATCAAAGGATCAGCTTGCCTTGTCTTTAAAACCTTACCTCCAGTACTTATAAATGATAAAATCTTAAAGAATTGATAATATCTGCATCAAAAATGTACCATCTGAAAACTTAAATAGATTTTTATGCAAGCAAAATTATACACTAGAAATGATTTTTTTGTCCTGTTCATTAACATCCTCTGAGAGACAAACCAGCTTAATTAATAGGTGCCAATGATGAACAGTCAATGCTGACATTTTTATATGCAGTAGTGAATAAGTGAAGATCTTTAATTACAATATTCTCACTATTTGTCATTGTTTTGGTTGATATTCAATTATAGTATTGCTTTAAAAATTAAATAAAGAATACACTAAAGTCAAAAAAGTCAGAGTGAAATTTTTTTCTGGGTTTGAATACTGTTTCTGTTTTATGTGTCCTCACTTGTGTGAGTCTCATTTTATTTTTGCATCTGTAAAATGGAAGAAGGGTAATAACAGTGCACAGAACCATTGGCTAAAGTTTTCATGTTTCTAAAAGTGTTTTGTGTAGTAACTAGTATATTCAAAGAAAAAGGTAAGTTCAAAAGAAAGAAACAACATTGTAGTAAGAGTAGACATAAAAGTGATAGTCTTCATTATGAAGACCCTTGATTTCCATATACCATTGCATGACATTGACAATTAAGATCACTCTGTCTGACCTAAAAGCTGTTTAATAAATTCAGCAGTTTTTTAAAAAAGAAAAACATGAAGATTAATTTTAATAGAGTATTTGTGTATTGCAGTTTTATTTTTCCATTTTAGTTTATTTTAATTTTCAAATAATATATTTTAATAAAAATATCTTTTAGTTTTTATTTAGCCTAGTTTATCTATCTTTTCCCTCATGCTTAGTATTTTTGTGTGTTTCTTACTTAAATAATATTTATGTACCCCAAAGTAGAAAGGAGATACACCTAGCTTTTTTCTGGATATATATGCCTCTCCAAAATGAGCAAGATATACTACCAGGTTTACTTCTAGTAGTTTTTAAGTTTAAATTTTTTTTACTGTGGGATAGAAAGTAGGGAATCATGATTTCTTTTTCATGATTATTTAATTGAGCATTTTTATTTCAAAGACTTTAATATCTTCATCCTACCCCAATGTCTGTTTTGCTATAAAGTCATTTTATTCTATCTTTCCATTTTCTGTCCTTTGCCAATAGCACACTCTCATAATCTCTCTAACCTTACAAAAATTCAGCTAGTGTAAATCCTGTGACTTAGCTCTTCTTCAGGATTATTTTAGCTATTCTTAGTGCTTTGAATTTACATATATATTTAAGATAATTATTTGAAGTTAAAAAGTAAAGTAAAATCCTCCATGATTCCTGATAGGATTTCATTAAATCTATGGTAAATTTTGGGAGAATTGACATCTTAATAATACTGAGTTATTCATTAGATGATATGGTATACACTTTCTTTATTGTTCCTAATACTTTATAAATTTCTACATAGAGAGCTTGCACATTTTATATTAATTTTGCTTCCTTATCTTCCAACTACTATCCTCAGACTTATGTGGGATCTACTTTTTTATCATTCTTGGACTATATTATGCAGATCTCTGACAACTTTTTTCCATTGGTTTTGAGATATATATATTTATTTTTCAGTATTAAAAATGTAGTATCATTTATATCAAATGTATCTGTCATCCATTTCAAAACATTTCCTTTTAGCCTCAATTCTAGACTAACTCAGTTTCAAAGACCTCTTGTAGAAAAGAAAGGTTTCCTCTTTTATTTTAATATCCTCACAATCCAGTTTCTGTTCCAAACATTCTACTGCTTTTAACACCTTTTCTCTCAGGGGCAGGGAAGGAGAAATGGAATCACATGGAAAAGTCAATGCCTTAAATGACAGCTGAAAGGATAATATGAATTTTAGTAACCTTGGGGATGGAAATACCCATGCGCTGATTTTATCTTTGTAGCACTTTCTTGTGAGTGCTTCAAGCAACCTTGTCCTCACTTCAAGCCCAACCCCCCCACAGAGGGAATAGTGTAGGCCCTCTTCTCTACGCTATTCTGTGATGTACATATTATACTCTTTACTTGAGCCAGTCCCTGTTAGAAGGTGTACTTTCTGGAGAACTTGAGCTTGGCTACCTTCTTCATTGTGCATATCGCTCATCCAAAAAGTCAAAACCTGGAAAAGCAAGCCATACTCATTCATGTCTTTATTCCATTCCATGCCACTGATAGCTAATCAAGCCAACCCAACCCTTCTGAATCCTCCAGAAGAGATTCAGATACGAGTCTCTAAACCTCCAAAATTACAAGGACATGAGTCAGCATATTACTAATTTTCTTGTGCACCACTCAAGAAACAGCTTGAAATTAATATAAAAGCTTCTGAAGTATAACAAACATTGACGCAGGAGTAATATGTGGGTCTTCTCTCTTAAAGATTACCACTCCTTCACTCCTAGTATCTCAAAGAGTTCTCTTGATGCCATCTCACTTGGCTTGGTGTTAGAACTGAGTGCAGGAGTGAAAAGAGAAAGCTAAATGCTTAGCATTCTCTATTCATATAAATCAATGAAAAGGCCTACTACTAGCTCTTTAACTTTCTCTCATATGGACTAGATTTGGGTGATCATTGACTCATTAACCAGTCTGTATTCCTTTTAAACAAATCTTGCATAAATGTGAATAGCAAATTAATGTTAGATAAAAACACAAAAATTACCGTTTAATATCATGTTGTATAATAAAATGCATAGCTCACATTAAATGTCAACAAAAGTAAAGGTAATAATAATGTTAGCACTTGGAGCTAAAAAATTAATAAAATAATATTAAATTTAAATTAGGATGCCTGATTTCTACTTAGAGATTTAGATCCATGATCTTCATCAAGTTAGTTAATTCCCACTTGTTTTAATTTATAGATATAAATACATAGATATCACATATAATTTGTGTGGTAAGTTCTGAGGATCCTTCCACTTATTATGACCTATAATTCTACCCACCATTCATTCAATCAATACAAAATAATTGCTGAGTTAAATTAACTATAACTATGTACTCAAACAGAAATTTAAAAAAAAGACAAACAATTTTTGCTTTCATCATCCTGAAAGAGGATATGATCACCACAGATGAATGCAGAGTCAAACCTTGTAAAGATGATGATATACTTTCAAAGGAATCTCATGTATATTCATTCATCTTCTTAGGTACACACGAAAAAATAATATATTTAACTTTATCACAAACCAAGCCTAGAATGTTTTATTCTAGACCTAGGTATTGCTATTTGAGATACCACATTTAGAGGGGAGTGTCATATTAGGAGTTGAGACTAAAAAACTAAAATAAAATAAGCCACATTTTCATTTTGTCTTGAATTAAAGGGGCTTGGTATAGCTTACGATATTTCATAAGCATTACACCCTGATTACAGTTGGGTTCTAAGCCCTTTAAAGTGAGAAGTAAAGCTGAAAGCAGAAATCCATTAACTTAAGTCTTGAATTTTTGAAAAGAAACACAGTTTTTCCCTACAATGGGTGATCAAAAGGAACCAATTGTTACATGTTCACTCTACCAAAGGTGTCAGCTATTACGTTTATAAATTTTGCCTTTTGATATAACCTAAAGAAAAAAGCTCATATTTCCTCTATGTGATTCATTGTCACTTCTGAAAAGTCATTTGTTTTATTATTGTGCATATAAAATTAGGACATTACCAAAAAGCACAACCAGACTTTCTTTAATGTAAGATGAAATAGTTTCCAAAAGTAGAACAGCAATTCAAATAAAGCCCCAAGAAATAACACATACATGTCCATCTCTTTAAAAAATGTGTAGCCCCTCATACCATAAAAGAAAAAAAAACCCTCCAATCCATTTAAATGCTCCGTTCAGAGTTTACCCAAGTAAAAATAAGACTTACTATACTGCTTAACAAAATTCTTTCAAAACAAAAATAAAAATACCCTAAGATACACTTCTTATTAAAATTTAATATAAAATTCCAGACCAGCCATTCTTACTTTTTATTCCAAGTGTCATATCGCCAACATAAGAAATGAACTTGAGATGCAGTTTGAACATTTTTAAAAAGTCTCAGCTTTCTAATATCCTAGAAGAAGTAGGCCTGTGGGTGACCTCATTATTCAATTTTAAATTTAGCAAAGGAGGAGCTGACAGAGTGACAAGGCCCATGGGCAGAGGTGACAGCAATATGAAGCAGAACCTTTTGGAAAGAATAGATTCTGTCGTCTCTGTGAGGAGCTCAAAACTAGAAGGCCATAACCGAAACTTGAAGTATTCCAGGGCTTTTGTATGTTTTGTGCTGAAATGACGGTGTCTACAATCTTTCTTCTCTTTTCTTGAAAGCCTGGTTATTAAAAATGTATCCAACTTAGACTTGCTTATCATAATAAAATGAGAGTAATTTGTTAAAAGAAGTTGAAGACACATTTTAAAACAAAAGCTGAATATAATTTATGTCACTGCTATACTTTTCTTTTCAAAATTTGTACTAATATATTAAAACTTTTAAAATAGAATATAATATACAAAACGTTCAGATGACAAAGAAATGTAAGTTTGATCTTTTTTTTAACAATCCAAACTGATATCTTGTCTCCATATTTAAACACTTTTTAAAAATGTATGCACCCAAAAATTACTCTTGGAAGAGCAGAATGCACATCACTTATTTTACCAATGTAAAATCTAATACTCAGAGAATTTAACATTTCAATTTAAATTTGCTAAACAGTGCAGCCAATATGGCTCAATTGGTTGAGTGTCGTCCCATACACCAAGAGGTTGCTGGTTCGATTCCCTGTCTAGGCCCATGCCTGGGTTGTGGACTTGATTCCCAGTATGAGGTGTGTAGGAGGCAGAAGATTGATATTTCTCTCTCATCAATGTTTCTATCCCTCTCCCTTCCTCTCTCTCTAAAAAGATTAATAAAAAAATATTTTTTAAAATTGCCAAACCAATATCACAGCTATGGACTTCTTACATTTTTGTCACTTTTAAAGATTTTTTAAATTAACTTTTATAGAGAGAGGAATGGAGAGGGAGAGAGAGAGAGAAACATTGATGTAAGAGGGAAACATAGATTGGCTGTCTCCTGCATGCCCCCTACCTTGGATCCAGCCACAACCCAGGCACGTACCCTGACCAAAATTGAACCGGCAACCATTCCATGTATGGGAGGATGCCCAACCAACTGAGCCACTCTGGTCAGGGCATGGACTTCTTACATTTTTTTATTCAATGTAATAGACATCATTATCTTCTCATATAGGCTTACTCATTAAGGAATCAAAGTTAAATGTTTATAGTTATATGTCTGCACACAAACTACTTCTTGGGATGCATTAAACTTTAAAATTTTTCTTTTCAGAATTTGCATTAAAATTGAAGTTGATAACAAATTATATCTAAGCAGTTTATGTAGATAATAACTATACATTAGAACTTCATAATATAAAATGTGGTATGCATATATCTAATAATATTCCTGGGTGAAATAAATATTAATATATGAATGCAATAGTTTGCCAATGATCATGCATTCTAAAGCATTTTCCCCATTATCAGGAGGAGTAAAAGGAGAAGAGAGTCAAAATAAAAAGATTATATCAAAAGAAATGAGTGGTAATGAATATCTGGTATTGAGTTTATTTGAAGTTGTTTATGAAGTGGTTAAATAGAAATATTCTTAAGTATAGTAGCCATCAAAAATTGGTTTCATTCTATGAAAACTAATTTAACAAAGAAAATTTAGATTTGCTAAATGACAAAGTCTCTTTCAGATTACAGGTAATCCCAAAACAGCTTATTTCCTAATAATAAAATTTTTGGCTCATGCCAACACAAATCAGAGAAAAAATATTGAAAAGTAAGACAGAGTACAAAATTAGAGAGCATGTTGTATGATGACATCAATTCTTACTAATTAGATGCAGCTCTTGGCATTTGCAAAACACTTGTGAAAACATTTTTTTTTTAATTTAGTATTTCATAGATCTGTGTAATTTGAAATAATATATAGATCTAAAACCAATTAAAATTATATAGCATTCTGCAGATATGGAATCTGAGAAGTCATTTAAAGTAATATTATAAGTCTAAATATAAGATTTGACCATCACAACATAGACTTCTTGCAATATACTCAAAGATAGTTAATGAAAACCAAGAAAAATAAATTTATCAGACTAAGACTCCTATTAGTTCCAAATTTTAGAAAAGATGATAAATTGCCACTAACACCATGAGAGATACTGGGATTACAAAAATTAAAAAGGCATACACATGACTTCAAGAATGGCTGAATAAACAATTTAGCAAATCCTGTCTCAAAAGAGCAAGGACAAAACTGCACAGAATTGTCCATACACCCATTTATAGACTTGAAATTGACAAAAGACATATAACAAATGCCTTACTAGAAAAATGGAAGTGTATAGTGTTTTGGTCTAGAAGTTCTGTGGTGGAACAGTCAGGGAGGACATGTAAAGCAAAAAGATGACTTTACTGAGATCAAAGCATGGAAAATTCCATTCCCAGAGGTTCTGTCAAGATCTATAGCAACCCCAATGGAAAATAATCAGGGAAGATTAACATGATAACTATACTGATATTTATATACTAGTTGGGTCAAAAAAAGAATGACAAAAAAATCATAAATTTAGAAGGGAAATCAGGAAAAAGAGATAGCTAAATATTGTCTTAAGATTCCAATTACTCCTATTTTTATGGAAAGCTTTGCACGCACAAATCTAAGCATATGCTCAAGGAAGATCAGGAAGGCCTTTAATAAGTTACTGCATTACTCTGTAGCCTTGTGAAAAAGCAAACAGTACTTTCAAAACATATCTAAACTCTCTAAAATTTTAACGTATTTACAAACCTATACACAGCTACCCTGGACAATGGTGAAAGACTTACTCGCTCAAGATATTTAAGCATAATTTGTGACTAATTTTTTGCTGATAACTAAACAATATTGACTTAGGATCAACCCTACAAAGACTGGCAAACTGTGGGGGTAATTGGACAAAGCAAGTTACTAAGCAAACAACTACAAGAAAAGCAACAATAAACATCACCCTGAAATGGGAAATCAGATTCCATATTTGTTACAATAAGATATCTAAATTGTTCATTTTTTAACAATAGCAACAAAAAAAATGAGATGTGCACTGAGATAGAAACAAGAAATTGTAACACATGCACAGGAAAAATGAACAAAAATTGTCTTATGGATCTCATACATTAAACTTAGCAAGAAGTTATGAATATCTTCAAAAATTAAGGAAACCATAATTAAATAATTAAAGGAATGTATGATAACAATGAATAACCAAATAGAGAATATTAATATACAAATAAAATGTAATACAAATAGCAATCCTAAAAGGCCTTAAATGATTATATTAATATTTGAAAATATAAATGAACTTTAAGACAAAATCACTGCAGATAAGACATTTTAAAATGTTAAGGAGTCAGTTTATATCAGGAAGATATAAAAATTATAAATATATGTTCAACTAACAAAATAGATCCAAATATATGAAGCAAAACCTAATAGAATAGATTAAACATATAGACAATTCAACAACAACTAAGAGACATATAACTTTCTTCCAAAGATGAGTAGAAACAAATAGACAAAAATTTGTATGTAGAAGACTTGAAGATACTATTAACCAAACCTAAGTAACATCTATAGAATGCTTTACCCAACAATCATAGAAGGCATTTTCTTCTGAATTCAATAAAGAACACTATAGCCCAAAACAGACCACATGATAAGCCATACAGCAAGCCCCAATAAATGTAAAAATCAATGATATTATACAAACTATGTTCTCTGTCCAAACTGGAATTAAATTAGAAAGCAACAACAGAAGTAAATTAGGAAAATCCACATGTAAAAATAAAAATTAAGCAGCACACTTAAAAATAATTTGAGTTCCAGAAGAAATCACAGGGAATTTAGAAAAGATTGAGTTAAATGAAAAAAAAAAACACAACAAAACAGTATATCACAATTTATGGAATGCAACTAAAGGCATGCTTACAGGAAAAATGTTAGCTCTGAATTTGTGTGCTAGGTTTGCTATGTAAAATACTACAGGTGGCATAAACACTAGAAGTTTATTTTCTCACAGTTCTGGAGGCTGGAGATCCAGAGCTGCAAAGTGTTGGCAGATTAGGTTTCTCTGGAGTCCTCTCTTCTTGGGTTGGTTATGTCCTCACAAGGCTTTTCCTCTGTGCATGCAGATCTTTGTTATCTCTTCCTCTTTTTAAAAGTACAACAGTTTTATTGGATTAGGGCTCCATCATTTTAAGCTCATTTAAGCTTAATTACCTCTTTAAAGGCCCTATCTCCAAATATAGTCACATGGGGATTAGGATTTCAACGTGTGAATTTTTTAGGGCTATATAATTTACTTCATGACAAGCTCTAAATGCCTCTAGCAAAAACAACCAAAAAAGAAATAACTGAAATAAAAAATCTCACTTGCAATCTTGAAAAATTAGTAAAAGAAGAACAAACTAAATCCAGTATAAACAGAAAGAGAAATATTAAAATTTAGAATGAAAATCAACAAAATAAAAAGCAGGAAAACAATTTTAAAAAAAGGTATTATTTTGTAAAGTTCAACAAAATTGAAAAACTTTTAGCTAGACAGACAAGTTAAAAATGAGAGGAAAATATTCTAAAATCAAAATGTGAAAATCAGATATCACGATGAACCCTAAAGAAATTAAAAGATTTATAATAGGACACTATTAACAATTGTATGTAAACAAATTAAACAACTTAGATGAATTGGACACAGTTCTGGAAAAAGGCACAATGTACTGAAACTGTAAATGCTGAAAGTATACCTCAATACTTGAGTTCTGGCTAAGAAAGAACTCAGAGGCAAGATTCAAACTCTCAAGAGAAAGTTTCTTTAGCAAGCAAAGTGAAAGTACGCTGGAAAAGAAGATTTCAAGGAGGAGGCCCAAAGAGCTGCCCTGGAGTGTGGGCTAGTGCTCTTTTTAATCCCTTGAAGGGGGGGTTAATTGCTTTCTTCTTCAAGTTGACCTATTTGGGCCTGTCCCATAGTCTCCAGTCAGATGGGGCTTTGCTCCAGCTGCCTTGTTCTTCTCTGGGGTAGGGGTGGGGGATCTACTGCATAACTAGCTACATGCCAGGGGAGAAAGGTCAGGGGCAGGATCTGACCCATATAATAGGAGACGATTTAGGGAAAAGAGTGCCTAAGCAGTGAGATCCTAATTAACATTACTTGTTTCCAATAATTGCTCTCCCAGTTCTCCCCATTGACAGATATCCATTTCTAGGTATCTGGGGCTTTCTGCGCTGGTGACATTCCATATCTGGCCTATTTTTTTTCTCTGCTCATGTCTACCTGACTGCCTACCACATTCTCTCCTAAAGTATCTTTAAGGGAAAGAGGGCTTAGGGTTTCTTCTGTAGATGCTTTGTGCTGAAGAGGGGCAACGTTTTACTTCACAGCCAAGAGATCCTTGCTCTCTGTCAAAGGGACAATAAGGCTCGGACATGGAAGGGGGTGGCAATGGTTTCTAGAGTTTGTAAGGGGCAGTATTCCTGGAGTAAGAATAAAGAAGAGACAAACTGTGTTATAAATTTCAAGATTACTGGGGGGAAATCTAGAACAAGAATTATGAACATTGATCCAATGAAAAGAAGTATCTAGTGAGTGATACCAGTAGGCCCCCAGACTGGTTGACTTAGATTTTGAATGTTTTCTGCCTTGATTAATAAGTTCTTAATGTTTTGTTGTACCGGGCATGAGGGATTGACATAAAAGCAGCATTATTTTAGGTATATTAATGTTCCCCCTGACTAGCAGTCAATAAGTCTAAATCTCTTTTATTTTGTAAGGCTACTGCTGCAAGGGAATCAAGTTGGCCTTGTAGCTGAGAGAGTCTCAGTGGTCTTTTCAAAGGAATCTGTGGTTTCTTGGGAGAGCTTGGATTGTGCACTGAGGGCTAGCTCTCCAGCTTCTGATCCCCTTGCCTCGGTGGCAACACCAAGAACTAAAAAAGGGGGATCAAAAAAATATTCTTTTGGATAGTTTTCTATTACTAAAAACTGGCTGACATAGTGAGCCATTACCCCAACCATTGATGTGTGGAGTTATGTAACCTAGAGAGCAAAGACCTTGCCATCCAGGTGGGAGTGAAAGGTAGGCATTAGACATGCAGATGAGTATAGGCTCTGTGAGGGAGGTAATTTTGCCATGAGAGCAGTGTCCCACATGAGTACCGTAGATTCCTCAGTGACCTCCTGTCCTGGTAGGTCTCCTGCCTTCCCTTCTATTGAGTCAGGTAGCCCTATCTTTTTTTTTATTGGAGTAGAAGATAAGTAGAAACTCCTTGAGCTGCCGTATTTGTGGAGGTGAGGGGACAAACATGTGGGTCTGGTCACTGGGAATCATCTTGATCTTTTCTTTCAAGAAGTAGGATAGACCTGGTAGGCTCCCAAAGATAACAATTTTGGTGATGTGAACTAGGCATGTTTAGTGAATAACATTTCAGGCCTGATTGTGTTGTATCAAAAAAGAGGGAAGATCTAGTAAAGTTAGGTGGCTAACCTCCACAGAAGTATGATTTATCAGAACTGTTGTAACTTTGGCTATTAAGAGTTAATCCATTGGGGCAATAGTAGACTAACTCATCTATACCCTCTCATAGAGGATTATAGTCCTAGGTCTATCCCTGAATTACTGGGTCTAGTCTTTTCAAAAAATAGCATATGGGGCCACGTATTGTTCTTAAGAATTGGTTTAAGATTCCCAGCACTACCCCCTGTCTTCCTGTAACAAATACAGCTGTACCTCGGTTTTCTAATGTAATCCATTCTGGAAGACCATATGAGTTCTTTTTTTTTTTTTAATTTTATTTTTGTTTAAAATATTACAGATGTCCCATTTTCTCCCCAATGACCCATTCCACCCCGTCCTTTCCCACTTCCCAGTCCCTCTCCCCAACTTTGTCCATGTCCTTGGGTTGTGCATATATGCATATAAATTCTTTGGTTACTCTCTCCCCCTCCACCCACCTGCCTGCCTCCATCCCTCTGACATTCATCAGTCTCATCTATGCTTCCATGTCATTGAATCTATTCTGTTCATCAGTTTATTAAGTTCTTTAGATTCCATGTATAAGCGAGAGCATGTGATATTTGTCTTTCACTGCCTGGCTTATTTCACTTAGCTTATTATTCTCCAGGTCCATCAATACTGTCCCAAAGGGTACTAGATTCTTCTTCTTTACAGCTGCATAGTATTCCATGCTGTAACTGTCCCACATCTTTTTTATCCACTCATCTACTGATGGGCACCTGGGCTGTTTCCAGATCTTAGCTATTGTAAACTGTGCTGCTATGAACATCGGGGTACATATATTCTTTCTGATGAATGTTTCAGGATTTTTAGGATACATTCCTAGGAGTGGAATCACTGGGTCAAACGGCAGCTCCATTTCTAATTTTTTTGTGGAAACTCTATACTGTTTTCCATAGTGGTTGCACCAGTCTGCATTCCCACCAGCAGTGTACTAGGGTTCCCCTTTCTCCACACCCTCCCCAGCACATGTCATTTGTTGGTTTCTTGATGGCAGCCATTCTGACAGGTGTGAAGTGATACCTCATTGTGGTTTTAATTTGCATCTCTCTGATGATTAGCGACGACGTTGAGCATTTTCTCATGTGTCTCTTGGCCATCTGTATGTCCTCTTTGCAGAAGTGTCTATTAAAGTCTTTTGCCCATTTCTTAATTGGATTGTTTGTCATCCTCTTGCTGAGTAATGTGAGTTCTTTGTACACTTTGGAAATTAGCCCCTTATCAGATACATCCTTGGCAAATATGTTTTCCAAGGCAGTGGTGTTCCTTTGTATTTTGAGGCTATTTTCTTTTGCTGTGCAGAAGCTTTTTACTTCGATGTAGTCCCATGTGTTTATTTTTTCCTTTGTTTCTCTTGCCCTAGGAGATATATCAGTGAAAAGTCCACTACGTGGGATGTCTGTGACTTTACTGCCTATGTTTTCTTCCAGGATTTTTATGGTTTCGTGACTTACATTTAAGTCTTTTATCCATTTTGAGTTTATTTTTGTGTATGGTGAAAGTTGGTGGTCTAGTTTCATTCTTTTGCATGTATCTATCCAATTTTCCCAGCACCACTTATTGAAGAGACTGTCCTTACTCTATTGGATACTCTTGCCTCCTTTGTCAAATATTAACTGACCATAATGGCGTGGGTCTATTTCTGGGGTCTCTGTTCTGTTCCATTGATCTATATGCCTGTTGTTGTACCAATACCAGGCCGTTTTGATTACAGTGGCTTTGTAATATAGTTTGAAGTCTGGTAATGTGATCCCTCCCACTCTGTTCTTTTTTCTCAAGATGGCTGCAGCTATTCGGGGTCTTTTTTGTTTCCATACAAATTTTCGAAATGCTTGTTCTAGGTCTGTGAAATATGCTGTTGGTATTTTCATAGGAATTGCATTAAATTTATAAATTGCTTTGGGTTGTATGGATATTTTAATGATATTAATTCTTCCAATCCATGAGCATGGTATCTTCTTCACCTGTTTAAATCTTCCTCTATTTCTTTTTTCAGTGTCATGTAGTTTTCTGAGTACAGGTCTTTTACATCCTTGGTTAAGTTTATTCCTAGGTATCTTATTTTTTTAGTTGCAATGGTAAATGGTATTGCTTTTTTAGGTTCTTTCTTTGAAAGTTCATTGTTGGTGTATAAGAATGCCATTGATTTGCGGATGTTGATTTTGTATCCAGTTCCTTGCCAAATTCGTTTATCAAATCTAGGAGTACTTTGATGGAGTCTTTAGTGTTTTCTATGTATAATATCATGTGTTCTGCAAATAATGGCATTTTTACTTCCTCCTTTCCAATTTGGATACCTTTTATGTTTTCTTCCTGTTTGATGGCTATGGCGAGGATTTCCAGTACTATGTTGAATAAGAGTGGTGAAAGTGGACATCCCTGTCTTGTTCTGGTTTTTAATGGAAATGGTTTTAGTTTTTTCCCATTTAGTATGATGGTGGCTGTAGGTCTGTCATATATGGCCTTTATTATGTTGAGGTATGATCCCTCTATTCCCACTTTGCTGAGAGTTTTTATCAGAAATGGGTACTGGATTTTGTCGAATGCTTTTTCTGCATCTATTGAAATGATCGTATGTTTTTTGTCCTTCATTTTGTTTATGTGATGTATCACATTTATTGATTTGCGGATGTTGTACCAGCCTTGCATCCCTGGAATAAATCCCACTTGGTCATGATGTATGATCTTTTTAATGTATTGCTGGATCCAGTTTGCTAGTATTTTAGTGAGGATTTTAGTATCTATGTTCATCAGGAATATTGGCCTGTAATTTTCTTTCTTTGTAGTATCTTTATCTGGTTTTGGGATTAGGATGATGCTGGCCTCATAAAAAGAGTTTGGGAGTTTTCCTTCTTCTTGACTTTTCTGGAATAGTTTGAATAGAATAGGTGTTAATTCTTCTTTTAATGTTTGGTAAAACTCTCTTGTAAATACATCTGGTCCAGGACTTTTGTTTGCTAGGACTTTTTGATTAATGCTTCGATTCATTAGTTGTTATTGGCCTATTCAGGTTTTCTGCCTCTTCTTGATTCAGGTTTGGAAGGTTGTATGCTTCTAAGAATTTGTCCATTTCCCCCATGTTGTCCTAATTGCTGGCATATAGTTGCTCATAATATTTTCTTACAATCCTTTGTATTTCTGTTGGGTCAGTTGTTATATCGCCTCTTTTATTTCTGATTTTATTTATTTGGATCCTCTCTCTTTGTTTCTTAGTGAGTCTGGCTAAAGGTGCATCAATCTTGTTTACCTTTTCAAAGAACCAGCTTTTAGTTTCATTGACTTTTTGTATTTTTTTTTTTTTTTTTTAGTCTCTATATCATTAATCTCTGCTCTGATTTTTATTATTTCCTTCCTTCTACTTCCTCGGGGCTTTTCTTGCTATTCTCATTCTAGTTCTTTTAGTTGTTTTGTTAGGTGGTTCCCCATGTGAGCTCTTAAATGATCAAAAATCGAGGGATCAACAGCCGACAGCTAGGCTTCAGGATCTTGCACTCAGAGGAAGCCATGTGGCATGTTCAACATCCGAGGAATGTTAGAAAATTGAAGCATTTACTTCTGGGTTTATGGTGTTTGTAAACCAAAATGTTTGTCATCAGAGACTTTTGAAAACTGAAGTACTACCATAGTTGGAAAAGTTTGTCAATTTCAGATTTACCAAGATCAGGAGCCTTGGTGAGTTCTTATTCAAATCTTTCAAATGCCTGCTGTTCTCCCTCCCATATTAAGGGCTCTCAGTTGTTTCTTCTCCTTAGGGCCTCAAAAAGGGCTCTTTCTAACAGTCCACATCCCAGTATCTACAACCTACAGTACCTACCCAGTTAGGTCTAAAAAAGCTTGTAGGTGGAGGCAGGCCCTCTATTGCCTATACCTTGTCATGAGAGAGCCTCTGTTTTCTGGTGGTGAGAATTACAGCTAAATAAGGGACATCCTGGGAAATTAATTGGTCCTTTGTGTAGGGACTTTTATCCCCAGGAGGCTAGAACATTTAGGGTCTTTGGGGAATGTTCTTGGGGCTTTTCCTGTGTGGAGGAACAGATTAATAGATCATCTACATATTGGAGTATGAGCCCCTGGTCTATAGAAAAACTCTGGAGATCTTGGCTGAGGGCCTGACCAAATAAGAGGGACTATGTTGGAATCCATTAGGAAGGACAGTCCATGTTAGATTTTGTATTAGTTTCCTTATGGGGTCCATAGGCATGTAGTTACTGGGAATTTGGGTGTGCTGGGATACAAAAGAATAGATCTTTTAGAACTAGCACTGAAAACTAAGTACTTTTCAAGGGAATCTTCCCTAAAATAGTGTATGGGCTCACGACAATTAGGTGGAGTGAAATTATAGTTACATTTACTATTTGGAGATCCTGAAATAGCTTATAGTTACTTTTTAATTTTTTTATGGCTAAAGTTAGCATATTACAAAGGCAATTACAAACTTGAGGAGACTGAGTGGGACGAGTCTATTAATAAGGGTTTCAAAGCCTTTCTTTATTCTGGTCTTATAAGGTATTATCTTTTTCTTGGATAGTTGTTGAGGTCTCTTATATGGATCTGGATGGGGCTGGCAGTTTTAGCTCATCCAGGTATTTGATCTGCCCAAATTTCAGTGTTTACCCAGGAAATTAACTCTTTAACTAGCTAATTTTCTTTCTTATACTTTTGAGGGTCTTGAGGGGAACAGATGACTATAAAACTTAATGAAGTGGCCTGCACCCTTGGAAAATTCATTGGGCTCCTAGTTTTTCTAAAAGATCTAGACTCAGCAGATAGCTGGGGCATTCACGGATGACTATAAATTGGTGAGAAAATAAGTGGCAGCAAATTGGTGACATGAGCTGTCAGTGGGTCTGAGTCTGCTTACCATCCACATCTACCACTGGACTAGAGGCAGGGGAGCAAAATACAGACAAGATTGTCAAAACTGAAAATGCAGCTCCTATATCAAGTAAAAATTAATCATCTTACTTGTGACTTCCAAGATTGCCTTGTATTCCATCCCCATGATGTTGACGTTCAGCTTGGAAGCCAGATAATGCTTAAAGTCTCTTCAATCTAAAGCTATAAGTGGGGATGGGTCTAACCCACGATCCCTGTGGTTCCTGGGGCAGTCCTTCCTCCAGTGCCTATGCTTTTAGCAGAGTGAACAGCAGCCGGGTGGCTCATCTTGACCTTAGGACTTACCCTTCTGGGGGCAGTTGTTCTTCCAATGTCCAGATCTTTTATAGATATAGCAGTTTCTGAGAGGAAGTCTTCTTCCGGGGCAACCTGGACCCACTCAACCTGTGTAGCCAGATTGGAGCAAGGCTAATAATTAAGCCTGTCTCTTATCTTTAACCCTCTCTCGTGAATGGAGCTTCTCTTCTTCCTCTAGATCCTGGTTATAGAAAATAAATGAGGCTGCCTTAAGCAGTTATGGGATATGGTTATGAGGACCAGAAGAGAGATTTTGAAGTTTTTTTCAAATATCCAGGGCAGCCTGGGTTAGAACTTGGTCTCACAAGACTAATTGCCCTGCATCTGAGCCAAGGTCTAGGTTAGTATGTTTAATTACGCCTTCCCTTAACATCTCTAGGAAATTGGTGAGATTCTCCTGAAGGTTCTGTCTTATAGTGCAATTTTGATATAATTCATTGAGTTAGGTTAGCTCTGTTTAATTCCCTCTAGAAGGCATATTAAGAAAGGTCCCAGTTCCAGGTTCCCTGAGAGTTGTTATACTCTCCCACAAAAAATCAGTGGTTGGGATAACAGTCACTCTTATAAGGTACGGGGGTTTGTAATATGCATGCCATTCCAAAACTGAATGGTAGCCTCTATGATTTTGTCTCTTATTCGCTTATTTAGGGATTGAACAAGGATTATAATAATGTCTTTTCAGATCAGATCCAAATTTTGAGTTAACCCCCAAAACTTTTCTATTTATCTATCTGGGCCTTCTGAGAATTTCCCTAAGTCCTATTGAATGTGGTGTAAATCTTTCATAGAAAAAATGGCATGTACCCTTACAAGGATACCAATTGGTCCTGTTACCTGTTTTAAAGGGCAGGTTAAAGTAAGTTAAAGAAGCCTCACATATGGAGGAATAGGGACCAGAGCATGACAGGTAGTTCTCTCTTCTTCCTTTGGGGTCACAAGAGAATAAGGAGAAGATATATTACCTGAAGGAGGTAAAGAAGGCAGATGCAGTGAAAGCAGTATAGCAATTGTGGAGGGATTTAGTTTACAGGAAGTACATACCTTCTGGTTATCTCTGAGATCAATAAAGGATTGGATGTGTGGAACTTCTGTCCATTTCCCTTGGGAATGGCAAAACAGATCTAACTGTAAGATAGTATTAAAATTAATGGTGCCAATGACTGTCCAAAAATCTTCATTGCCTAACTTCTGTTGGGGTTCTTTTGCAAAAGATTAGTCTCTTTTTTTGAGGGACTCAGGGTTAAGTTTCTCCCAGTTGGTGAATATGCATCTCAAAGAGTATCTTGAGGCACTGTGGAGAGACAGATAAATTCCAAATTGAGAGTTATAGGTGTACCTGCTAATCTCTGGGCTGTACTGGGCTGCCCTGTAGCCTGAAAGTCACAATAGAACAGGTTCCCAATTGCCCTGGAGCTATCCAGGGTGTGAAGCCCATTTCCTATGCCTTGATCACAGTGATGGCTAGGCACTGCTTTTTTGTTTCACTCAGACAGGTGAACTCTGCATGAAGCCAATCCAAAGCCTTGCTTGTTGGCCTCCAGTCTTAACTAGCCTTACTAGAGGTCACCCTTATTACACTTTTTTGTACAAGTGGTGCCTAATATTTCTGTCACCTTGAATAGAAAAGTCATCCTACAACTTCTTTGGTCTCTAGTAGTCAGGTGACATGTTTCCCTGCCTTTTATGTTCCCAAGAGCCCTGGTCCTGTAGGAGGCCTAGGAGAGAGACAGTAGCCACCCTCGAAGGGAGGGGAGAATCACAGATAAGCTATCTTTGAGGCTTTCATGGAATTTGGAAATAAAGAAAAGATGGTTAGAAAACTATAGGAGTTGAGGTTGGTCTAGCTCTTTGGTTTTAGACACCTTTGAGAGTATGCAGAAAAGGTGCTTTAAAACACAAAACTAGGGAGGGATCAGAGAAGATCCTCAGTGACCTATGTATGTTAGCTGGGCCAACAAATGACAGACAGCACCTCAGTCCCTGTGGGCAAATCCTGTCAGCCTTTTCTAGGAAGATTAGAAACTTCCAGATATCCTTGGGTATGAGGGAGTTCAGAAGTCATAGGAAAAACTTACCTGTGTCAGAGTCAGGTATGGTTGTAGAGGGAGACTTTTGCAACATCAGACTATCCAAGAAAGAAAACCCATGGAGACAGGTGAATCGCTGGAGAAGCTAACAAAAGAAGGTCTCCTGAAGGCTGTGAGGTACAGACAAAGAGTGGTAGGTTAGAAGCGGGGCTTGCAAGCCAGTCATATCAGTGTTTGTGTGGGAAGTGGGAAATCAAGCATGCTATCAGCCAGAACTGGTCTCAGGAGGTCAGCTAATAGAAGGTGTGGACCTCATGAGATGCTGTGAGGAGCAGGCAGCATCAAGAAATGAGGCAGATCCAGGAGGACCACAGGCAACAGACAAGGCAAGGAGGATCCAAGAGCTCATAGGGTCAGAGGAAGCCTGGTGGTGTATGAAAGGAAAGTGGCATGTATGCATGGTGAGCTCTAAGGTTGATAGTCCAGGACATGCAGCAAAAGATGATAGACAAGGGACTGAATTGGGGAGCTAGCACAAGTTTCAAGCTTACAAAGTAAGCTCTCTTATGTTAATTTTAGTTTTAAATATCTTTAGAGTCTGAATAAAATTTCTGGGGATATTGTGCAGTGGTTTGAAGCGTGCTGCTTATGGGTTGAGGTCCAAGGGGCTGTCACCTCCTGAGTCATCTCAAACCCTCTTATGTCTCTTGGTTTCTGTCCCAGGCTATCTAATAGAACCATGAGGACTTGAAGCACTAGGTAACCAACCCTTACGTGCATGTTTTTGTATGAGTCTATTACTTAATTACAGTTGAGTTGGAATTCCCTTTGGTGCTCCTGCCCTCTGACCCCTCCACAGGGATTCATAGTCACCTAAGAATAACCAAGATTCCAGATGGAGGGAATAAGTGCCCCTTATTTTTGAACCTGAATAAGGTTATGTTCTCATTTATGCAATAAAAGGTTTTGCTCAGACCCCCAGAAGGTAATTAACAAAACTGCCAGTATTCACTGCTTCCCTGGCTGTAGGTCCCAATAAATAAGACTGAGAGCAAAAAGAGGTAGGAGTGGTATGGCCTCAGGAAGCAAGTTACAGAACTGAAGGAGAAGTCCTTAGAGACAGGTCCAGAGGTTTTAGCCCAGTCATGCTACCAAAACTTACTATTCCCCTGGCTGAAAGTCCTGTGGGTCCCACCCACAGTGCCATAGGAAAAGTTTGGGAGGAATCACATACGTGCTTGGAAAAGGAAAGCGTAGGCATGTTGTAGAAAGTAGAGGGTGACTTACAACAACAAGTGAGGACAATCTTAGTCACAGCACCAAAACTCCTTATTTTATAGGAAGAATTATAATATACCTATAAAAAGTAAATAAACTGAATGACCAATTAAAAGTCTCAAAAAAATATCAGGGAAAGATGAATTAATTGCTGAAATATACAAAAAATAATGAAAAGGTAATATCAATCCTTCAAAAAATATTCTTAGAGAAAACAGAAGAGGGAGAGGAAGGAATATTTTCTATATTATTTCAAAAAAACAAACCCTAATAAAATGCCAAAGACCTCTCTCTCTCTCTCTCTCTCTAACACACAGACACACACACACAAATAAAAATAATACAGATAGATATCACTGGTAAATACAGTCAAAAATTCTATAAAATACTAGCAAACTGAATACTTTAAAAAGATTTTAAAGTATTACTAAGTGTCATTAATTCATAGGTATGTATACTTTCATGACAAAACATAGTGATGACAATGAACAATTTAACATACAAGGTCATCACTTTATAAAATTAAAATATATCTTTAATATAAATTTCAAAAAATGCTGTCCCCAAACTTCTGGTAATTTTGCTTGGCCTATTTTGTAAACAAAAAGTGAAAATTATGTTATTGTTAGTTTTTCAAATTTAAGATTATATGTTTGTTTTTGCTATAAAAATGATTTAAAACCATGACAACGTTTAAAACAATTCCAATTGTGTTTAATTATTCATTATTTATCTGACTCAGCATTTGTATTCTGCAGGGTTCACTTTGTTTTTTGAAGGTCATGCCTTTGTACATAGTCCAATTCCTAAGAGAGATGGTGATACTAGAAGATAAGCAGAAATGATGTTGAAGTAACACTGCAAATGATGAAGCCTTTTAGGAGCGAATTAAAGAAAACTCTAATCTACTCAGAAACAAACTATAAAGAAAATGGTAGAATAGTATTGGCATTGATTTGCAAATAATTTAAAAATTTCTAGTAAATATTCAGTGATACAAAACACAAATCCTTACTTAAAAAAGAAATATAAATTTTGATTGACAATCGAATGGGAGAAGATATTTATGAATAATACATCTGGTATAATATCCAAAATATATAAAGAACTCATACAGTTCAACAACAAAAACACAAAAAATTCAAATAAAAAATGTGCAGAGGACCTGAAGAGACAATTTGCCAAGGAAGATATACAGATGGCCAACAGATATAGGAAAAGAGGATCAACATCACTAGTTACAAGGGCAATGCAAATCAAACCTCAACGAGATACCACCTCATACCTGTTAGATTGGCAGTTATTATTTTTTATTACCTATTACCTATGTCCTTATCTCCCCCATTTTGGCTCCCTCCAGCCTACCCTGCCAACCCAGTCCTTAACCACATTACGTTGTATGTGTCCATGGGTTATTCATGCATGCATATATATTTTTGGTGGATGTCTTCCCATCCTCCGTATCATCCTACCCTCTGATATTGTCAGTCTGTTACATTTGTCCATGCTTCTGGTTCTATTTTTTTTTTTTTTAATATATCTTTATTGATTTCAGAGAGAGGAAGGGAGAGGGAGAGATAGAAAGATCAATCATGAGAGAGTCATTGATTGGCTGCAGCCCGCAACCCGGGTATGTGCCCTGACCGGGAATTGAACCCTTATAGCCTGGATCTTAGGTCGACTCTCAACCACTGAGCCACGCCTGGGAGGGCTCTGGTTCTATTTTATTCATCAGTTTATTTCACTCTTTAGATTACACATATATGTGAGATCACCTGATATGTGTCATTCTTTGACTGGCTTATTTTGTTTAGCATAATAATCTCATTTCCATCCATACTGTCCCAAAGGGTAAAAGTTCCATCCTATTTACAGGTATGTAGTATTCCACTGTGTATATGTACGACACTATTTTTTGTTTGTTAGTTTTTTATTGTACAAAATATTACAGATGTCCCCTTTGCCCACACACACTTCCCTCTCCAGGCCTTCATCACACTATTGTTTGTGCCCATGTGGTATGAACATATGCATGTGAATTCTTTTGTTAATCTCTCCCCACCCACCCACCAACCCACCCCTATCTTCCCTCTGAGATTCATCAGTCTGATTCATGCTTCCATGACACTAAATCTATTTTGTTCACCTGTTTATTAAGTTCTTAGATTCCACATATAAGTAAGATCATGTGATGTTTGTCTTCTTCTGCCTGGCTTATTTCACTTAGCATATTATTCTCCAGGTCCATCCATACTGCCCCAAAGGGTAAGAGATCCTTCTTTACATATGCACAGTATTCCATGGTGTAAATGTCCCACAGCTTTTTTATCCACTCATTTACTGATGGGCACTTGGGCTGTTTCCAGATATTAGCTATTGTAAATTGTGCTGCTATGAACATCGGGGTACATATATTCTTTCTGATTAGTGTTTCAAGATTCTTAGGATATATTCCTAGAAGTTGGATCAATGGGTCAAAAAGCAGTTCCATTTTGAATTTTTTGAGGAACCTCCATACTATTTTCCATAGTGGCTACACAGTCTGCATTCCCACCAGCAGTGTACTAGGGTTCCCCTTGCTCCACACCCTCACCAGCTCATGTCACTCATTGATTTGTTGATGGTAGCCATTCTGACAGGTGTGAAGTGATACCTCATTGTGGTTTTAATTTACATCTCTCTGATGATTAGTGACCCTGAGCATTTTTTCATATGTCTCTTGGCCATCTGTATGTCCTCTTTGGAGAAGTGTCTATTCAGCTCCTTTGCCTATTTTTTAATTGGATTGCCTTCCTCTTACTGAGCTGTTTGAGTTCTTTGTACACTTTGGAAATTAGCCCCTTATCAGATGCATCTTTGGCAAATATGTTCTCCCATACCATGGGGTTCCTTTGTATTTTGAGGATGATTTCTTTTACTGTACAGACGTTTTTAATTTGTGGTACTCCCATTTGTTTATTTTCTCTTTTGTTTCTTTTGCCTTAAGAGATGGATCAGAGAAAATTTCACTACATGAGATGTCTGTGACTTTACTGCCTACATTTTCTTTCAGGATTTTTTTTATGGTTTCAAGACTTACATTTAAGTGTTTTTATCCATTTTGAATTTATTATTGGGTATGAAATAATTTGATCTAGTTTTATTTTATTTTTTCTGCATTAACTTGTCCAACCTTCCCAACACCATTTACTGAAAATACTGTCTTTATTCCATTATATGTGCTTGCCTCCTTTTTCAAATATTAACTGACCATAATAACATGGGTTTATTTCTGGGGCCTTTGTTCTGTTTCATTGTTCTATATGTTTGTTGCTGTACCAATACTAGGCTGTTTTGATTGCAATGGCTTTGTAGTATAGTTTGATATTTGGTAAAGTGATCTTTCCATCTCTGTTCTTCTTTATTAAGATTACTGTGTCTATTTGGGGTCTTTTTTGGTTCCACATAAATTTTTGGAAAATTCGTCCTAGCTCTGTGAAATATGCTGTTGGTATTTTAATACGAATTGCATTGAATCTACAGATGGCTTTGGGTAGTATGGACATTTTAATGATGTTAATTCTTCCAATTCATGAACATGGTATATTCTTCCACTTGTTTATATCTTTCTCTTTTACTTTTTTCAGTGTCCTTTAGTTTTCCGAGTACAGGCCTTTTACATCCTTGGTTAAGTTTATTCCTACGTACTTTATTTTCTTAGTTGCAATGGTAAGTGGTATTGCTTTTTAAGTTTCTCTTTCTGAGAGTTCATTGTTGATGTATAAAAATGCCATAGATTTTCAGATGTTAATTTTGTATCCAGATATCTGGCGGAATTCATTTATCAAATCTAGTAGTATTTTGGTGGAGTCATTAGGGTTTTCTATGTACAATATCATGTCATCTGTAAATAATGACAGTTTTACTGCCTCCTTTCCAATTTGGATGCCTTTTATGTTTTCTTACTGTCTGATGGCTCTGGCCAGGACTCCAGTACTATGTTGAATGAGAGTGGTGAAAGGGGACAACCCTGTCCTGTTCCTGTTTCTAAGGGATGGTTTTAGTTTTTGACCATTGAGTATGATGTTGGTTGTAGGTTTGTTGCATATGGCCTTTATTATATTGAGGTATGTTTATTTTGTTCCCACTTTGTTAAGAGTTTTTATTAAAATGGATGCTGGATTTTGTCGAATGCTTTTTCTGCATCTATTGATATGATCATATAATTTTTTTCCTTCATTTTTTTATGTGATGTATCAGTTTTATTGATTTGTGGATATTATATCAGCCTTGCATCCCCAGAATAAATCCCACTTCATCTTGGTGTAGATCTTTTTAATGTATTGCTGGATCCAGTTTGTTAGTATTTTGTTGAGGATTCTGACATCTATGTTCATCAGGGATATTGGCCTGTAATTTTCTTTCTTTGTCATGTCTTTATCTGGTTTTGCGATTAGGATGATGCTCATAAAAAGAGCTTGGGAGTTTTCCCTCCTCTTGAATTTTCTGTAAGAGCTTGAGGAGAATAGGTGTTATTTCTTTGAATGTCTGGTAAAACTTGCCTGTAAATCCATCTGGTCCAGGACTTTTGTTTGCTGGTCATTTTTTGATTACTGCTTCAATTTCATTAGTTGTTATCAGCCTATTCAGGTTTGATGCCTCTTCCTGATTCAGCTTTGGAAGATTGTATGCTTCTAGAAATTTGTCCATTTCCCCCATGTTGTCCAGTTTGTTGGCATATAGTTTCTCACAGTATTTTCTTATGATCCTTTGTATTTTTGTTGGGTCTGTTGTTATATCTCCTTTTTCATTTCTGATTTTATTTATTTGAGTCCTCTCTCTTTGTTTCTTAGTGAGTCTGGCTAAAGGTGCATCAGTCTCAGTTATCTTTTCAAATAACCAGCTCTTGGTTTCTTTGATTTTTTTGTATTTTTTTAGTCTCAATGTCATTAATTTCTGCTCTAATCTTTATTATTTCCTTCCTTCTACTTCCTTGGGGCTTTTCTTGGGGTTCTTGTCCTAGTCCTTTCAGTTGTTGTGTTAGATGGCTTAGTAGAGCTTTTCCTTGTTTCTTGGGGTATGCCTGTACTGCTATGAATATTCTTTTCAAGATTTCATTCACTGTGTCCCATAGATTTGGAATTGTTGTCCATTCATTTTTGGTTTATTTCACAGGAAGTTTTTATTTCTTCCTTGTTCTCACTGGTAGCCTATTCTTTGTTTAATAACATACTATTTAGCCTCTATGTGTTTGAATATTTTTGAATTTTTTTATAGTGGTTGATTTCTAGTTTCATGACATTGACATCTAAGAAAACACTTGATATGATTTCAATCTTCTTGAAGTTGTAGATACTTGCTTTGTGTCCTAACATGTGGTCTATTTTTGAGAATGTTCCATGTGCACTTGAGAAGAATGCATATTCTGTTTCTTTTGGATGAAATATTCTATAAATGTCAATTAAATTAGATCTAGTATGTCATTTAAGGTCTGTTTCCCTGTTCATTTTTTTCTCTTTATGATCTGTCCAATGATGACAATGGGTGTTACAGTCCACCACTATGATTGTGTTGCTGTTGATCTCTCCCTTAAGTCCCCAAAGAAATTGCTCATATATTTAGGTGCTCCTATATTGGGTGTATATTTATTTATAAGGGTTATGTCCTCCTATTGGATTGATCTCTTTAGTATTATGTAGTGACTATCTTTGTCTCTTGTTATGGTCTTTATTTTGAACTCTGTTTTGTCAGAAATAAGTATTGTTACTCCAGCTTTCTTTTCCTTTCCATTTGCATGGAATATTTTTTCCATTCTTCACTTTCAACCTATGTAATTCTTTTTCTCTCAGTTGTGTCTGTTGCAGACAGCAGATATATGGGTCCTGTTTTCTTACTCATTCAGTTACCCTATTTCTTTTGATTGGAATATTCATTCCATTTACATTTAAGGTTACTATTGATATATACTTATTTAATGTCATTTCATTTTATGTCAATGTAACTCTCAAAATTTCTTTTTATTCTTAAAGCAGTCCTTTTAGCAATTCTTGCAATGTTGGTTTGGTGGTAGTGAACTCCTTTAGCATTCTTTTGTCTGTGAAGCTCTTTATTTCACTTTCAACAGCCTTGCTGGATAAAGCAGTTTGTTTGCAGGTTCTTGCTTTTCATTACTTTGAGAACTTCATGCCACTCTCTTGTGGCCTGAAGCGTTTCTGTTGAGAAATATGCTGTCATCCTTATGGGAGTTCCCTTGTAGGTCACTGTTTGTCTCTCTCTTGCAGCCCTTAATATTCTTTTTTTGTCCTTAACATTGGTCATTTTAATTATGATGTGTATTAGAGTGGGTCTCTCTGGGTTCCTCTTGTTTGGATCACTCTGTGCACCTGGAACTTGTGTGGCATTATCCTTTCACCAGCTTAGGAATGTTTTCTGTCATTATTTCCTCCATCAAGTTCTCTGTCTCTTGCTCTGTTTCCTCCCCCTCTGACACCCCTATGATGTGAATGTTGTTTCAGTTCATGTTGTCCCAAATTTCCCTTAAAATGTCCTCATGCTTTTCAAGTGTTTTGTTTGTTTGTTTGTTTGTTTGTTTGTTGATGCTCTGAATGAGTGATTTTTCTACTTTATCTTCTAATTCATGTATTTTATCCTCTGTTTCATTGAGCCTGCTTTTAATTCCTTCCAGGTTTTCTTAATATCATATGAAGTATTCTTCATTTCTGCCTGGATCTTATATATGATATCAAGCTTCTTTTTCATCTTTTCACTAAGTTTCTGGACCCTCCCATTAACTGTCTTGTTCTCATTAACTTCCTTGAGCATCTTTATAACCATTACTCTGAACTCTGTTTCTGATAACTTGCTTAACTCCATCTTATCAAGGTCTTTTTCTGGTGATTTTTGTTTTTCTTTAGTTTGGTGTTCTTTCTTTGTCTCCTCATTTAGTGACTCTTAATGTTTGTATCTGTATATTAGATACATTTGCTGTCTCCCAGGTTTTTGGAGTGAGATTTTTTACTGTATGTCTAGTGGTACCTAAAGGTGTGTTTTCCTTATATTTCTGAACTATTTTCTCTAGGCCTGTCCTTTTGTGGGTGTCCCTTTTGTAGGTTCTTTGGGCTCTTTGTTGTGATTTAGTCTAGATTGTCATTGACTGGTTGTTGGGGGGGACTCTCTTCTTAGGTTGGCTAACTCTGAAGCTCAGCTACAACCATGTTGTGTGAGTTGTTCTACAAGTGCTGTCAGGGCAAAACAAAACACAACCAAACTGTCAGGAAACAAACATTAACTTACAAGAAATCCTGACAATCACAATCAAAACATCCCAATAGAAAGTAGAATTGGGAAAGTAAAGTGAGAACATAAATGCTAAAACAAAAAAGATTGAAAGAGAGAGAGAGGAGGATATTATTGCTAATAGTAAAAAAATAAAAAATATATATATATAATAAAATAAAAGGTAAAATAATAGAGAAGCTACTGGGAGATAAAAAGGACAGTGAAAAGATTCTGAAAGTAAAGAAGAGTGAGCAAAAAAATTGTAAAGAGTAGAAACAGGAAAATGGTTGAAAAAGAAAACATCAAAATAGAGAGACAAACACATCAAACAAACAAACAAAAATATAGGAAGGCAAAGAATAAAAGGGGAGAAAAATGAAAGAAAGTTATGCCAATGGAACAAGACAAGAGACAGGAAAAGCAAGGGCATGGAGTAAGTCTAATAAGAGATATGGGGAAACAATAGAGAAGAGCAATGAACTTACTGTTTATAATATATCCCAGCAATAAAGCAGAGAATATCTAGAAAATCTTGATAATAGAACAAAAAAACAAAACAAAACAAAGCAAAAAATCAATTAGAGCAAGACAAAACAATTTTTTTTTTTTAATTAAAAACAAAAATTTTTTAATGTATTTTTTTCTTTTCTTTCTTTTTTCTAAAAAACAAGTCAATCAGATTGGGTAACATTTTTCTGGGCAACTTATGCTATCTGAGGCTCACTGTTTTGTATGGTGATTTCAGGTCTCCTGAGAGGAAATTTTGTGTCAGCCAAAGTCAAGAGCTGTCTAGGTTTGGCTCTGGTATCCTTAGGTAGTTGGCTGGTCTGAGGATCTCTGTGGACCACCTCCACTTGTCAGCTATTTTACCACCGCCCTTGTGGTTGCTTGGTCTTACTCTAGAGTCTTCTGAAGAGTCTTATAGTGCAGGCCGGCCAGTGTAGCTCAGGATATTGCTCCCCTTACTTAGAGGTTTTACTCTCAGGCACTCAATGTGAGTAAGTTAGTCTCTGCTTCACATCCAACTCCTCAAGCTAGTTCCCCATACAATGACCTGCTGCAAGTTCAGATTGAATTCAGTCTGTTGCCTTTTCTGTATAGATAGTTTCAGAGGTCTGGCCTGGGCTCAGTGGGCTTGATTAAAAAAAGATTCTGGTGAGCACCTTGCTTGACCAGCCCCCAGAAAGGGTTTTAAGCTTTTCCTCCAGTTCCCAAACAATAGTCCTTGAGAATCTTATTCTTTTCTTGTTGTCCTGTGAGTTATTATCCCTCCCCACTCAGCACTGTGCCCTGCTGGGGATATCTGGAGCTTCAGTGAGCTGAACCAGCCCTTTTCCTGTTGGAGGTGGTGCTCTTAGCCTGGGAGAGAGATAAGTGTGCTCTGCCCTTCTTTTCCCAGATATGGTTGGCTGATTTCACAAGGCTCTCAGTTCAAACTCTCCACAATGCAGGCATAGACCCCAATTCTTGCTGGTCTCTCTCCCCAATGCAATCCAGGAACTTGGACACCCAGTCAGCAATAAAAACTCCAGAAAGCAACAAACAGGCAGAGAACCCACCCTGTAAGGTCCTGGTGCCTCTGTGCCTCAGAACCAAGCAGGATGGGTAACAAAATCTTCCCTACATACATCTCCTGCGCAGCTTATCTCTGTAAATCTGGGGCAGCTCAGTGCATGCTATCCCAGCTCCCCTCAGAACAGGTAAAAAATTTCTGATTCATCCTACTGACAGCTTTGGCTGCTGGAGACCCAATCCATCCCCCTGGAAGCCCCAGTCCTCTCTCTGGTAGCTGGAGGGCTCTCTTCCCCTTTCTCATGCCACTCAGTTCAAATGCTTTCTGGGATTCTACATGATGCCTTACAGGAAAGCAGAGGTTCCCTTTAGGCTGCTGCTGAGTGCAGCCCTCTGGCCCCATTCTATTAAGAAATGACACACTGCAGGAAAGCCTTTCCTGCGGTCAGCACCCACTGTGGATTTTTCCTGTCTGGGCTGCCACAATTAGGTACATTGTTCACTGGAAGTCTTATTCCCCTCCTTGCAGCTACACTGTTCCCCTGGCTCTCTCTTCCTGCCTTGCAATGTCTCTCTTTCCTACTCCTCTGCTCCTGGTTTGAGATCCTAGCTTTTGTATGCCAGTCCATCCACACTCCCAAGGAGAGGGGACTTTTAAGCCTCTAACCCTCAGGCCTCACAGCCCAGCACTGGCTTCAGAGGGAATTCCTCCTTTTAACACCCCCTTGTTTTACCAAACTCTATAATGTTTTTTCAGTGCTCCTTACTTGAAATATGTCCACTCAGGTATATATTTTTTGTTTTTCCAAGCTGATTCCACAGTACTTTGCAGTAAATCCAGTCTGTGGCTGGGAGCCAGAGTGCTCTGCTGCTTTTCAGAGTGTCACCATCTTCCCTCTAGCTCCTACAGTTTTTTTATCCACTCATCTACTGATGGGCACTTGTGCTATTTCTGAGTCTTGGCCATTGTAAATAAAGTTTATATGAACACTGAGGGGCATATGTTCTTTCTGATTGGTGTTCCAGAATTCTTAGGATGTATACACATAAGTGGGATTTCTTTGTCAATAGTCAATTTACTTTTTAATTTTTTAAGAAAACTTCATACTTTTTTTTAACAGTGGCTGCACCAGTCTGCATTCCCACCAGCTGTGCAATTGAATTCTCATTTCTGCACATTCTCTCCATCACTTGTTTTGTGTTGATTTATTGATAGTTGCCATTCTGACTGGAGTGAGGTAATACCTCACTGCAGTTTTTATTTGCATCTCTCTGAAGATTAGTGACCTTAACCTTTTTTTACATATGTCTATTAACTATCTGTATGCCCTCTTTGGAGAAGCATCTATTCAGGTTCTTGGCTTATTTTTTTTATAAGATTGCTTGTCTTCCTGGTGTTGAGTTGTATAAATTCTTTATATATTTTCAAAATTAACTTATTATCTGATGAATCATTGGCAAATATGTTATCCCATTCAGTGGGTTCCCTTTTCATTTTGTTGATGGTTTCTTTTTCTGTACAGAAGCTTTTTATTCTGATGTAGTCTCATTCATTTATTTTTTTCCTTTGTTTCCCTTTCCCTCAGAGATATATTGATACAAAACATTGCTCTGAGAGATGTCTGAGATTTCACTGCCTAGGTTTTCTTCTAAGATT
This sequence comes from Miniopterus schreibersii, assembly GCF_964146895.1. Taxonomy (NCBI): domain Eukaryota; kingdom Metazoa; phylum Chordata; class Mammalia; order Chiroptera; family Miniopteridae; genus Miniopterus; species Miniopterus schreibersii. Next base: position 24,215,306 of record NC_138118.1, on the reverse strand, counting down.
TTTGTGATTTTTGTGACTTACATTTAAGTTTTTATCCATTTTAAGTTTATTCTTCCGTATGGTGTAAAATGGTATTATGATTGCATTATTTTACATGTTGCTGTCCAATTTTCCCAACTGTTTTTTGAAGATACCATTTTTACTCCATTGTACACTCTTGGGTGTTTTGTCAATTATTAATTGACCATAAAATTGTGGGTTGCCCAGCTGGTTTGGCTCAGTGGTTGAACATCAACCCATGAACCAGGACATCACATTCAATTTACAGTCAGGGCACATGCCCAGGTTTTATTCTTGATTCCCATTAAGGGGCTTTCAGAAGGCAGCCAAATAATGACTCTCATCATTGATATTTCTATCTCTCTTTATCTCTCTTTTCTTCTCCCTGAAATCAATTAAAAAATATATAAAGAATTAAAAAAAAGTCTAGGTTGATTTCTGAGCTTTCTTCTGTTCTATTTATCTATATGCCTGTTCTTGTGCCAGTATCAGACTGTTTTGATTACAATGGTTTTGTAGTATAGTTTAATATTCAGTATAATGTTCCTTCCAACTCTGTTCTTCTTTCTCAAGATTGCTGCAGCTATTCAGGGTCTTTCTTGGTTCCATATAAATTTTTGGGATATTTGTTCTAGATCTGTGAAATATGCCATTGTTATTTTAATAAGACTGCATTGAAATTATAGCTTGATTTGAGTAGTATAGACATTTTATTGTTGTTAAATTTTCCAATCCATGAACTTGTTATATGCACCAAGAATCAACTGTCAGAAAGAGAAACAAAGAAAACAATCCCATTTACCATTGCAACAATGACAATGATAAGGCAACTAGGTATAAATTTAACCAAGGAGATAAAAGATCTATACTGAGAAAACTATAGGTCACTTAAAAAAGAAAAAGAGGAAGATATTATTTTTAAATCTTCATCTAAGGATATGTTTATTGATTTTAGAGAGAGGAAGTGAGAGATAAACATTGATGTGAGAGAGAAACATCAATTGGTTCTATCCTATGCACACTCCAACCAGGGATCAAACTCACAACCTAGGTATGTGTCCTGACTGAGAATTAAGCCCTCAACCTCTTCTCATATGGGACAACACTCCAACCAGCTGAGCCTCTTGGGTAGTGCAGAATGTCTGTTATTAATAAGGTAATAAATACCAACCGCTGGAGAGGATATGAAGAAAATGTAAGCTTCACACACTGCTGGCAGGAATGTAAATTGATGCAGCCAGTGTTTTAAAAAGAATGGAGGTTTCTCAAAAAGTTAAGAATATAGAGACCATATGACCCAACAATTCTTCTTCTGGCTATCTATCTTAAAATTTGAAAATATTTAATTTTAAAGATGCATGTACCCCTATGTTCATTGCAGCATTATTCACTATTATATATAATGGCTGACTAGTGTTCTATATATATAATGGAATACTACTCAGACATAAGAATGTGTGAAATATGTCTATTTGTAACGAAATGGATGGATTTTGAGGGTATGATGCTAAGTAAAATAAGTGAGATGGAAAAGGACAAGAACCATATGATTTCACTCATATGTGGGATATAAAAAAAACACCAACAAACATACAAAATTAAAACTAAACTCATAGATACAGACAACAGAATGGTTGTTACCAGAGTGGAAATGCAGTATGGGGGTAATGCAAAAAGGGTCAAATACATGGTGATGAAATGATACTAGACTTAGGGTGGTGTGCATGTAATGGAGTATATAGATATTAATAAAAATAAATTTAATTAAAAAAATATTGGCTTAAAATAGTAAATACTCTAACTAAGATTAAGTACACACACACACTAGAACCCATAAAGTAGCCTAGTCTTAAGTCAGTGTTTTAAAAATGTGTAGTATAAAGAAAAATTTCTACATATCAATTTTTTTTAAATGACTATTTGCCTGTACAAAAAAATTCATATGAAGTGCTGGAATGCAATCCCTGTTTGTAGTAATAAGAATTTTACATCACATTTCTATTTAGGTTGAAATGGTAAATGGTATTTGTGAGGTACTAAGAAAAATAATGTCCATGGAATCAATTAAGAAAATAAATAAGCATTTTGCAAAAAATGCATAATGTGTAAGAAATTAAATGTTGCATACTGAGACAAAAGAAAAAAAGAAAGAAGAAAGAAGAAAGGAAAGAAAGAAGGAAGGAAAGAAAGAAGAAGAAAGAAAGAAAGAAAGAAAGAAAGAAAGAAAGAAAGAAAGAAAGAAAGAAAGAAAGAAAGAAAGAAAGAGGGAAAGAAAAAAGAAATGGAATGAATGAATGACTACATCATTCTCATAAAAATTATGAGGTTATCTGATAACAAATTAGGCATTTAGATAATTTTGTTGTTTCTTCTTTCTTGAGTTAAAACAAATTCTTAAAGCTATATTTTTCTCTAAATATTAAACTACAATGCAAACTTTTGTATTAACTTTATTTAGTTATAAGTATATTGTAATTATCATTAAAATTTCTCCATTGACCCAGGGATTAGTTGGATATTTTATTTTAAGTAATATATTTTTGTTTTCCCTATGTTTCAGAATATTACCATTTTGACATTATACTCAGGGATTTATTCTGTAATATATTATTTTTCAATAATATATTTTTTGAAATTAACTTTATTTTGAAAAATTAAAATAACTTTATTTTGTTAAAATTAACTTTTTTGAAATTAAGTTTATTTTCAAGAATTTGGTCATACACATAAATATTTTATTTGTGTCTGAATTAAATCTACTGGATAATGCTCTTGGCATTCTGATCAATTTTATGTTTTTGTCATTTAAACATTCCATATACTTTTTTTATCTTCTATTAATTACTGATGTTTTGTTGATAAATGCATACATATTTGGAAGTCTTATATCTTCTCAATCCATTTAATCACTTCTCAAATATATGTGATTATTATGCCTTACATGATTTTTTACTTCAACTATATTTTGTCTGATATTAATGTACTATCCTTCGTATGGTCAATATTTGCCACATACATCTTTTTATTCCTGTCCCTCTACTTTTATTTTTTGAAGTGCTTAGCATATAGCAGAATTTAAAAATATGTAATCAGTTTTTGGCATTTGTATTCAGGTATCTATATAAATTATCATTCCTAGAATATGAGTTTATTTCTTAAATTAAGTTTTAATTTTTTTTCATCTTCCTTTTTTCAAGTTTCTTTTCCAAATTTATACAGTATTGATTGCACCTCTTGATTTTGATATAGAATCCTACCAAAATAGAGAATTGTTTTAAAAATTATACTGAATTATGTTTGCTTGTCTAAAAATATTTTATTTTTTTATGACCATTTATAAAAACATTTCCAATGAAAAGAAATAATATTAATAAATAAAATGGTGGGGGAAAAATTTTGGAGGTGGAGGATATATTTATGGCTTTGATTGAGGTGCTATTTTCACAGATATATAGTTATCTCCAAACTCATCAAGTTGTACAGAATAAATATACACTGCTTTCTGCAAGTCAATCATTCCTGAATAAAATTGTTTAAAAAATACATTCTATTTTAAGAATATCATCATTTATTGTGTAATTGCTCTTTTATTTTTAGAAGCTTTTACTTTTGGTATTCATTAGAATACATTGGTTTTGTTATAATTAATGTGGGTGTGAAGATCTGTTTATTTCTAATAATTGGGAATAACTTGGCTATTTATTTAAATTTATCTCTATTTTTGAAAGAATTACAGATGCCCCCTTTTTTTCCCATTGACCCCTTATATCCCTCACTCACCCCCTACCCAAGGCCTTCACCACACTATCGTCTGTGTCCATGGGTTATGCATATATGCATATAAATTCTTTGGTTAATTTCTAATAATTGGGAATAATTTGGGTTTTTAAAGCTGAAAACAGCTATTTATTTCTAGAAAAATTTAAGTTCTTATACTACAAATATTTTCTCTAAATTATTGTTAGTAACTCTGTTATCATAGGCTGCCATCAGTCAGAGTGGCCTGGCTGGCCACCTCTAAGGGGTGGCCTGGGTATCCGGGGTGCTCTGAGGACTCCAACTCCCAGATGTGCAGCACTGTTTTCAGCGTGGGGAAATAGGTCGAGTGCTGCAGCATCTCTAGGCTTCCTGACAGTGGTTCCTACAGACCCCCTCCTCAATACCATAGGCAGGCAGGGAACACTGAGGAGTCTCCCCCATTTGTCAAGATTATGCAGGAAAAGACTTACACCAAGCACCCAGAAAACTAGAAAGAGAATTAGCAAGGAAAAAAGCTCTCATTTCCCTATCCCTGTAAAAACAGAGCATTTCAGAAGGCACCTGAATAATATCCCTTTCCTTTTGCACCAGCACCTTTCTCTGGAGTTTGGCTTTCCTTGTGGCTGGTAACTCAGCCTGCATTTTTGGTTACAAGTTCACAAATAAACTAGACATATGTAATGCTTTCTCTATGTCTTTCAATCTATTTTCCATGCATTCTTCACTTTTTTGCTGTACTGCATTTTTATATTTTATATTGACTTGTCAGTTTACTAATTCTCACTTCAGCTGTTTCTAGCCTGTAATAATTTATGCACTCATACACTCAAAACACATATAGAAACACAAACATACCATACTATATCTGTGTGTATACGTGTGTGTGTGTGTGTGTGTGTGTGTAGATAAATCTTCCATAGAAAAGTTTAGTATTCCATTATGAAAAAAAATTGTATAACAACCTAAGTTGAGACTCATTAGTGATATCTTCACTTTCAGGAGTCTTAATAGGAAACTTCCACACTGCGTATTTTGTTTTAATAATTATATCTTCAAGTCTATAGCGTCATGTTTTTACAAGTTCCAACAATTGCTAACAAAGGAATTTAGTTTGACTTGTCTCCATATTTTGCATGTTTGTTATAGCTGTAATTTTTATTGTGGCAAAAAAGACAAGTGCTTCTCAAGAGACATTTTACATTTTCTTCATGGTTAAGTTGACAATCTAAAAAGAATGAGCTAAATAAATTTTATAACATGAGATTTGATATCAGAGTCTTAAAATCATAAAAAATTCCGAGGATTGTCTTCATTTACTGAATGCTCATATTTGAATGATTTATAGATAATAATTGCTTAATAGTTTATGAGCACTTATCTTAATTCACAGTATAAATTTAAGATGCAGGTTTTTTTATATAATAATAAATAATAATAATATTTCTAATTATCTTCTTGGAAACTTTGAAAGTTCATTGACTCCTTGTCATATCTAATTAGATACAGATTTGGTTGGATAACAGCTGACATTAATTTCTTATGGGTCTGTCAGCAAATTACTTCAAACTTGGTGACTTAAAACAAGAATTTCATTCTCTCATGGTTCTTGAGGCCAGAGGCTAAAATCTGTAAGCTGAAATCAAGGTGGGAACAAACTTTCCACTTTTTGAGAAGCTTAAGAGGAGAAGCCATTCCATGCCTTTTCCAGCTTCAGGTGGTTGCCAGCATTCCTTGGCTTCAATCCATTCTTTAATCACCTCTCAAATCTCTCTGCTCCATCTTCACATTACCTCTGTTGGTTGTCAAATCTCCCTGTGCCTTCCTCTTATAAGTAAACATGTGATAGCAGTTAGAGTCCACTCTCATAATCTAAGATTATCTCCCTACTTCAAAATGTTTAATTTAATTACATCTACAAAGATGTTACCATATGAGGTTAAGTTCACAGGTTCCAGGTATTAGGAGAGCCCCCTTTTTTAGCCTAACACCTAGGTCATATAGAAATAACTTTCTAGGCACAAAATGAAGCTGTCCCTGACCAAGGTGGCACATCAGCGAATGGAAACCTTGATAACTTCTGTGTTCTTGTAAATGCTCCACTTGACCAGAAACACAGTACAGTTGTGTGCAACATGGTCCCATAAGATTATAATGGAGCTGAAAAATTTCTATCACCCAGTGACATCATTACCATCCTAACATAACAGTTAAATATATTACTCAAGTGTTTGTGACCATGCCGATGCAAACAAAGCTACTGTGCTGTTAGTGATATAAAAGTATTGCACATACAGTTACATACAGTATATAACACTTGTGATAAAGACTGAAACTTTAAGCAAACACCAGTAAGGAGACTCTATGGGAGGTCCTGGGCCTTATGGACGTTCTTGTCTCTCTCCAACAAGAATGGCAAAAAGAACCAGAATAACATAACTAGCTTCAAAAATAGGAGCTCGACATCATCTCTTCTAAATACTGCATTGAGATCCAAAAGAGGTAATAGCAACTAAAAGTCACACTAAAACCAATATTTTTGATCAAACCTCTTGAATGGTCAAGAGGATGATCAGAAAAGTTGTCAACAGAATGTTCAGCCTATAGAAAAAGTTTTTTAATAGTTTACTTGGGCCAAATTTTGAGAACACTCCTGGAAGCAAAATTTCAATCAATTGAGAAAATACTCCAGAAAATTTTTGTTTTGCAGCTTATTTTATACATTAAAGTTAAAGGAAAGACATAAGAAGGGTTACACTGAAATCCATTGGTGGTAGACTAGGGAGGCAGGAGAAAAGCAAAGCGTGAAACCTCTAGAATTCAGTAGAAAGCAAGATGGAGTGACACATACATCTGTTAGATTGGTGAGTAAGGGATAGTTAATAATTAATATTTATAGTACACAGAGATGGTATGTAGGCAACAAGGTAACAATGAGGGGTTCTGTGGTCTTGTGCTCTATAGTCTTGTCCTCTGGTGTCAGTAGTTATGATTTTGAGGGGTAGGAAAAGAAAATTACCCTATCATTTCAAAGGTATATTTTCTTAGATACATAAAGACAATAAAAAGGCTCACTTAAGGTGAAAATGGATGAAGATGGGACATTGGGAACCCAGGGGGAGTTGTTTGATTTTTCTTCTACAATGAATCTTACCACGAAACCTCAACCTCCCCCGCTGAGTCTCCTAAAATGCTTTCCTCACAACTCCATAAAAGGACTCCATTTCCTTCCTCAGTATTTTTTATTGTCAGAAAACAAAACTTTAAATGCAATTCAAATTTCTTTATTGTAATTTATAATAAATAAATATTTCGTCATTCAGATAACCAAAATTTAATTCTCATATATATTTGGTTTTTGTCCAAGGTTCCTGGCTCTCAGCTCCCCAAACTCTAGGAATTTTCTAAGAGATAATAACAATGAGGAGCATCTTTTATAATATTTGGTCTATTGTCCTCACTTTCTTATATATCTTCAGAGCCTTAAAGGTGAAATATGTGTCTTGTTATTCATAATAAGTCTCTTTTCATCACAACTGGGTGTATATTAATGAGGTGACCTTGGGAAAACACCTAAGGATGGGTGCTGGTTGCCAGGGAAACCAATCATGAATAGAAGATTGGGATTATCAGTCTCATCCCCTGATTTCTAGGGTGGAGAGAGGGGCTGGAGGTTGAATTAATTACCAATGGCCAATGAGATAATCAGTCATGGCTATGTAATGAAGCTTTCATAAAACCCAAAAAGGGCAGGATTTGTATTGTTTTCAGGTTGGTGAACAAATGGAGATTTAAAGAGAATGGTTTCTTCAGAGAAGGTTTGGAAAATCTGTGCCCTTTCCCTATGCCTTGCCCTATGCATCTCCTTTATCTGAATGTTTCTGAGTTATATTATTTTATAATAAACCAGTAATCCAATGAGTAAAATGTTTCTCTGAGTTTGTGAGCTGCTTGAGCAGGGGGTTGTTGGAATGTCTGATATATAACAAAGTCAGAACTATAGGTAGTAATTGTACCTAACAACTAAAGTTGGGGGGGGGGGGAGCAATCTTGTAGGATTGAACCTTTCACCTGTGGGATCTCATGCTATCCTCAGTTTAGATAATGTCAGAATTAAGTTGAATTGTAGGACACTCAGCTGGCCTGGGCACAGTATCCTCTGGTGTCTGAGAGAACTGTTTGTTGCTGGGAAAACCCCTACCACCACCAGACACTTCTATAAGTATATTTTTCTTACAATTTTTTTCTCATCTTGCAAGTATTGAAGAATTTTGTTGAAATCTCTGTTTATGTTTCAGTAAAGGGAAGGTGAAGAGTAATGTAGTGCAAATGTATTTAATATTTCTTAACAGTTTCTCTTAAATTTTCATGTGGTAATGATTGTTATATAGAATATGAAAAAAAATTCTTATTTTATACAGAATTTTGTAGATAATATGTTTAAAGATCTTGAAAATCAATGTGTTGTTTATCAATTTGCATAGTATTTTCAGCTTTTTAATCTCTCTGTCACATAAGATATATTACTCAAATCTACTCACATTTCAGCTGAATTTTTATTTCTCATAATGATTAATCTTCATTCTGTTTAGCTACTATATTTTATATTTCAAAGTTATATTTGAAAACATTTCAATTACTTTAAAATTAGCATAAAGAACAAAAAATCCCCAGTAAAAATAGCTTTTTCTATTTGGCTTTACAGTAGCAGATCCAATAATTCTTTTCACTATTGATCTTTATATGGTTCAATCCAGGATATAGATGAGAGAAAAACTATTTATATTTTTTATTTCCCTTGTCAAACCAAGTTGACTTATCTGTGGTTGAGGAAACACTAACCACAAACTAGATATTTTGTTTCTTTAGAATCTATTATTAAATAAAATGCTTTCTTAATTTTTTTTGAATTGTTCATTGCATGTTTATAGAAACATAATTGATTTTTGTGTATTGATCTTGTCCCTTGTTATTTTGATGAATTTGTTTATTAGCGCCAGTGTCTTTCTTTTGTAGTCACTGGAATTTTCTATATGTAGGAATATGTCATCTGTGAATAGAAAGAATTTTACTTCCTCCTTTTCAGTTTAGATGCCTTTTATTTCTTTATATTTTCTAATAATTTCTGGCTAGAATTTCCAGTACAATGTTGAGTAACAATGGTTCAAGAGGCATTCTTGTGCTATTTCTTTACACATAAACTTCTTAATTATACCAAAGAGGAGAGATAATTTACAAAATTATATAAACATAGGCAATAAAATGTAGACATGGGTATAACTATTCTAAACTATAGCTGCAGCCCATCCGGGCTTGGTTCAGCTGTTGAGCATTGACCTAGGATCCAGGAGATCGGGGTTCAATTCCCGGTCGGAGCACATGCCCGGGTTGCGGGCTGCAGCCGATCAATGACTCTCTCATCACTGATGTTTCTATCTCTCTCTCTCCCTCTCCCTTCCTCTCTCTGAAATCAATAAAGATATATTTTTTAAAAATTCTTATACTATGGCTGCAAATTTGTCTCTGCACTTATCTGGTACCAAAGAAAAACAGGGAAAAATTCAGTTCTGATGTTCAAGGGAAAAAGCAGAACAGATAGACAAAAGGAGTGACTTTCCTGATGTCTCAGTCTCTAACCCTTTCTGTTCTGTGAATTGTTATATAGAGCACTCTAAATAATGAGATTGGTAATAATCTCAAATAATATGCTTTAAAATAGGTCAGTAGTGAAGTTTTAATAGATTATTATAGGAAATATTAATGTACAATAAAGACACAAACCATTAAAAGCATTAGGAGGAATGGAGATAAAAGCAGTAAGGTAAGTGGTTTTAAAGAACAGAGCACATTTTTGTGATGTTGCCCTAATGACAAGGAAACTGTACTGGGCAGGCATTGGATTGGACTGTTACTAGATCAGATCATCTGCTTTTAACTGAAAACAGCTTGGATTTTGTCCAGACTATCAATAAGGATCAGTGGGGAGGGAGATAAAAGAGATGCAGAAGAGACAACAAATTGGGAGATCAAAAGTTGGAGAGTGTAAAAACTTGACAAGATATATCAGTTTCTTAAAATATATTAGTCATTAAACAATGAATTTCAGATGATTATCCCACTATTCATTTTTTGTACATGTTTTTGTTTATTATATTTTTGCTTTGTTTTAATCTGCACTATGATTTCAAATTCACAGTAAAGACATATGATGGTTTTAGGATGCTGTATCACTCATTTAATACAAAATTGTACAAATAAATGAAAACATCTAGCAAACATATCAGCTCTCTCTGAAGCATGGTATTTAAAGAAAATAGTATATATTAAATTCAAGTTTTTATTTATTTTTATATTTATATTTATTGAGATATAAATGACATATAGCATTATATTAGTTTCAGGTATACAGTGTAATGATTCTATATTTGTATATATTGTGAAATGATCACCCTTGGTTTTTATTTTTAAAAGTAATTAGGGAAATAAAATCCTGTCTCATTTTGCTGTTAACAAATCACAGTATTTGTGTGATAGCTTCTAGACAAATCTATGAAAGAAGACATAAGCTGTTGTCTTGTTGTGGAGGAATAAACATACGGACTAAAGACAAAAGGATGAAATAAATATGTGACAAATCAAAATTAATAAGATGTGATAGTTTCTCTTCAAATTTATTTAACATATCATCATAGGAATCCAAACTGTGGGGGGAAAATAGTATGTTCATCTTTAAAAGGCACATTCATGTGTTCTTGAATCTAAAATGGGAAGGATGGAAGGAGGTAGAGATAAGTAGGAAAGAAAATATAATTTTAGCAGATACAGTTTTTATAGTGAAATATATTTGAAATATTGGTTAATTTGGTTCTGTTTTATTCATTTTTATTGGTGATCAGTTAGATTATCTAATGACTTTTACATATCAAATATCTCAAGAGTTACTTACTTTGTGTTTTGTTTTACTTATTTAATAAAAGCAAAACTAATAAACATTCTTTTCAGAAAAATAAATGATAGGTACATTTCAAGACACTGCAACTCACTGAATATTTTCAGCCCCAAAATTCTACAGAGTATGAAGATATCTAGAGATACTCAACTGTTGTTTTATAAGCAGGGTTGTTTTGTGGGGTTTTGGGGTTTGTTTTTTTTTTTGCCCATTCAGTTTTATGTATATTGTAGTAGAACCTTGAATATAGTATTTTCCCCATCTTTCTATGCTGTAGGAAAAGGCCAGCAAACAACAAGCAAACTCTGAAGGAGTTGGGTAGCAAGCTTCCCCAGAATCGCAGAAATCCCCTTGAAAATGAGGGAGACATTTCTGACAGGAACTGAAAACAGATCCTTATCGATCTGGGAAGCTTGCCCCCAGGAGGGTTATGGCCTTAAGAACAAATGTGAAGTATTAGCATAAAACAAAGCCATTTGTTTATGCGCATTTTATAGTTCCTACTGATCACTATCTTTCACACCTGCCTTTCTGTAACTCACAATAAAAATCGCTGGATGGTGAGGAGGGTTGTTGCAGTGCCTCCAGAGCCTCAACCCTCGGCATCTCCACCTAAATTCTACATTCCCCGTGTCTCAAGTTTTCTTCGCGTCCCGCGAGCACAACACTATGCCATAGAAATATATGAGGTTACTACCAAAGTCATGGGATATTTTTAGTGAGGCTCCCACCACAGAAAACTTGAATCCTAAAATTCAAGGAAAAGGTATATTGTAATGAACTTAAGGCATCTTTGAGTTGGTGATTAATTAGTGTTAGTAGTATAGACAGAACTGGGTAGAAAACACAAAACTAAGGCACACCCAGACCTACACATCTATAAATCCTTGGGACAAAGTCAAAACATGTGCATGTTGAAAAGAAGTTTTTAAGATAACTTAGAATTATAATAACCAAGACCTTGTATTATTTACAGAGCAAGCACATAAAAGAGGGTATGAATCAATATTTTAAAATAAAAGAATATAACAAATAAAAAAGAAACATCACAGGAAAATGAAAGTAATATGGTATAAGTGACAGGATTACCAGACCCAAGTAGGCCTCATGAGATAAACATTAAATGGGATTTAAATCTAAAACTGGGCAAAGCATTTATCTTGGAGTGAAAATAATTGAGGTAAAAATTCTTGTCTGTATTCAACTTTTTAACCACCACTGTCTGCCACATATTTAATGCTCAGTACATATTTTCTGGGTAGACAAATGCTCTCTAACTAGTAAAGCACAAGTAAATACATGCAGAAGTGGAGAGGGCACTGGTGGTACTTGTATCCCTGTACCAGGTATACCCAAAGCCCATCTTCTGTACCGGACGCCTGGAGGTTGATGGGACAACAAAGTGTGAGAGGTAAAATGTATCTCTTTTCAAGAAGGCCACCAGGAAAGAGTCCAATGCAATCGTGCCAGGACTACTCTTAATCTCCCTCAATAGGCTCACAATCCTAATTTAAGCCAAAGCTCTGCAAATGTGTGGAGAGGCAATTGCACTACATTTTACAATTTAAAATAAACAACCCTTAAACATTTTTGATAAAAGTTAATTTGCATGATGCTCTTTAAGCAAACACTGTATTTGCTATGTCTTCCTTTAAACATACAGACATCAATCGTTTCTGTAAATATGTCAGTATGCAATATTTCTAAATTAACCCCTAATATGAGTAAGGTATACAATTTTAAAAACCTGTGGATTGGAGAGTAAAATTCTAATGACTGAACTTCCTATTTCAGATGTCAATCTCTCACTGGTATTAACAGTATTACAGGGAAAAATTGCAAACAATTGCGTTAGATTTAGCTTTCTTTTCTTTTTTTAAAAATATGTACCATTATTGATTTCAAAGAGAGAAAGGAAGAGGGAGAGATAGAAACATCCATGATGAGAGAGTCATTGATTGGCTGCCTCCTGCACGCCGCCGACTGGGGATCAAGCCCGTAACCCCGGCATGTGCCCTGACAGGGAATCGAACCCCCATCTCCTGGATCCTAGGTCGACGCTCAACTGCTGAGTCACTCCCGGCCGGGCAAGTTTTATTTTCTTTAAGTTGTTATAAACCAATGTCATTATTGCAAACTGTTTTCCTTTAATAATCAAACAAATGTCTTATTTAATCATAAAATCTTATTTATATGTATAATTTTCTTCTTTTAACTTTGGCTTTCTTTGTCCTTTCCCTCTGTACCTCCAGTCTCCTTTCTCCCCCCTGCCCATCCTCCTCTTCCTCTCTCCCCTTCACTGCTCTCTGTTTCAGGCACACACACATACACACACACATTTCACGCATTCCACAGTCACAAGCACACAGTCATTAAGCCTCCATTAAAAAGAGTATATGTGTGTACTCTATCCTGTAAGGTAGTAAAATGAATAAAAGGAAACCATAAATATCCTAACCTAGTGGATAGCAGGGATTAGTATGAGTAATGCTAAGGACATAGTATCTGCCGGGTGTCATATTAGTTTACTGGACTTATCTCATGTTTGTTAAACAATTCCTGGTGTTTGTGTGCTGCTTTGAAGATAGCATGAGCAGTTATTTTATTTTACAAATAAACACAAGAACACTGAAGCCCAGTGAGGGTCAAAAATAGACCCAAGGCCACACAGCTGGTAAATGACTCAGGTTGACACTGAATCCAAAATCATCCATCAGACTTGAAAGTCCACTCTTATTCCCCTGACATGACTGCTTTTCTCTATATAACATAGTGTGTTTTTAATATATATATATTTATTTTATATTTTATTTTATTATTTCATTTTATATTTCTTCACATAAGAGGAATGGCTGGCTTTGTCTAGATCTGGCATTATTTTTACCAAATCATACCTAACTTACAAAAGTTGCCAGGACACATTTTATAAAACAATAAAAGGTTTTGTTGGTGTGTGTTATCATTATAAACCAAATTTATAAACAGGAGCTAACTTAAGATTAATGCCTTGATTTCTCATAATAGGAAATGAGTCAAGTTCTTGAAGCTAATAGTTATATATCTGTTTATTCAAACAGAAATATCTCTTACATATTGTAATTTTCTTATCATAGCAAATTTAATCAGCTAGTTATGAAATCACCTTGCAATTAAAATAATGTGAATGAAGGATAAATATTGTAATGATGAAACTTTATTCCTGAATATGATAGAAGGAAGATAAAAGATATCTGGAGTAAGATAGATGTAGATTTGAATCTCAGATCTGACACTAAAACCTTGATCCCTGACAATGATGTAAACCAGTTTGAGGAAGTTTGATTATCTGTAAAAGTGGAGAGAATTGTTATATCTTAATGGGTTTAGGTGTTTATTAAGTAGATGATATTTTAATGTACTGAGCACTCTGCTAACCATAAGTATCGTTTATTGGCATGTAGTATTCACAAAATTTAAAATAAATTATTAAATTAATGCTTTTTCTTAGTTACTCTGCTCAGATGAAGGACATTATTTATTTGTTTGATAGTTATATAGTTTTGTGTCTATAAACAGTCACGCTCGTAAAGATGATATGGTAAAAAAATTCTGATTCACCAAGTTCCCATCTTTGGGTAAGGACCCAAAAGTTTTTGCATCTAACAACCAGTTCAACAGCAAGTCCCTCTTCATTGTCCTCTCACCCCTCCACTTGGCGCTGTGCCTTCCAGCACAGGTTCATACATCCAGATGGATCAGTGCTTAGCTTTCTAGCAAAGTTTTGTATTTTTGTGTTTTTTTGGTTTTTTTTTTTAATATATCTTTATTGATTTCAGGGAGAGGAAAGGAGAGAGAGAGATAGAAACATCAATGATGAGAGAGTCATTGATCGAACCCACAACCCGGGCATGTGCCCTGACCAGGAATCAAACCCCGATCACCTGGATCCTAGGTCGATGCTCAACCGCTGAGCCATGCCCGGCCGGGCTCTAGCAAAGTTTAAGGAAACATTTATTTTTTCTCAGTTGATTGGTTTTAATTAATATAATGCTAGAAAAACTTGATCATTTGAATTTGAGTAGGTATTGGTTAGGCAGATAACTATGATGTAACTCTAGATATTTTTCTTTTGTGATGTTTGTGGAGAAAGGGAAAATGAGTTATTTCTTAACGCCTCTCAAGTCACACTATTGTCTCTTATGCAGTTGTGAATGTTGGCACTAAAGTCTAAAGTAGGAAAAATAGTGTCATCCACATCTAAAATGATGGTTAATACTATCTGCCAGATATCACTATTCCTAGAATCTTTCTGTACAGTAAGAAGGTTTAGGAGTTCTCATTCTACACCAATAAAAGCCTAGTATCCTATCTGCTCTCATGTAGTAAGCCAGAAGCAGGATACATTTGGTTTTTGAGAGGTAATTGACTTTTTTAGGTATTTTATAATTATTTTATAGGTTAACTTACACATTATCAAAGTACTAAGGAGTTTAAGTAGTGGTTTGAAACAAAACGAGACATGTCAATCAACCATCTTGGCTTTCCAGTCAATAGTGGCTTAGAAGAGGCACTTAGACACATATACTATTTAGAGAGTTTATTTCAGTGAATATTGACCTATTGTTTCTCACAATAATGAGGAAAAGTATTTAAATTAAATTTTAACATAAACAGTATCAGAGTAATTTTGTAAGAACAGTTATTAAATTGATCTCTAGATAGACGTAAAAACTAAAAACAGTTTTTTACTCTGAATGGTTTAGATTTCTTTGAAAATGTATCTGAACCTGGTAACTTTTATAAATGTTATATGTTTTTTAAAGTAATTTTTTTTGTTTAATTACTAATATTTACATAAAAGATTATATAACAAATTAAAAATGTAAATTTCAAATAGCAATAAGAGCAATTATACATTTATTTTCTTTAATCCTTTTTGCTTCTTACCTATTATTTTGGGGAAAGCATGTGTAGAGCTACTGGAAGACACATCATAACTTGGTCAATTACATAAGCATTGAAACATACAGATTTGAGTTCAAATATTGGCTCTTTCTCCTAATAATATATGAACTTAATTAGGATGCTTCATATAATCAAGGCTTAGTCTCCTCCCCAGTGAATTAGGGATGGTAATAACCAAAGTTGTTTTAATAATAATAATAATAATAATAAACTATATTTAAGGTGTATTGAACCTCCTGGAGCCAAACAATTATTATTATGAATAAAAATCTGTCGATATACATTTTATCTCAACTTTATTAGAAATAATTGATTTATAACATTGTGTAATTTTAAAATAAATGTTTGAAACATATATATTATAAAATGATAGCCACAATAACTTTAGTTAAAACATCCTTCACCTCGCATAATTATAATTTTGCTATGTTTTTGTTATAAAGAGTACATTAAAGCTCTATTCTCATAGTAACTTTCAAGTATACAGTACAGTACTGTTAACTATAGTCACCATGCTATATATCACACACTGAAGTTTGTTCATCTTGTAACTGAAAGTTTATACCCTTTGAGTAATATTTCCCCATTTTCCTATCCCTCACCCATTAGCAACCACCATTCTACTCAATGTTTCTAAAAGTTCAATATTTTTAGATTCCACATATAAGTTAGATCATATAATATTTATTATTTTCTATCTGACTTATTTCACTTACCATAATCCCCTCAAGGTGCATCCATGTTGTTGCAAATTATATATATATAAATTCATCCATAAAAAAGTGTGAAAATATGTGATATATATCACATCCATATATTATATATCACATATATATTATGCATATCACATTATTATATATTATATAGTATATAGGTGGGGTAAAAGCAGGTTTACAGTTGTGAGTATGCACAATGGTATTATTTTCCATATAAACAATTCTAAACCTACTTTGGACCAATCTTGTATAAAATATAGATGTACAGATATATATAGATAGTTTATATAGATAGATATAAATTATATAGAGTATATGCGCCAAGTGTTAAGAATCTTGTAGGCAATCTTAAATTCTGCCTACACTGGGGACTTCTAAATTTATTTGTTGTTAAATGGAACATTATAGTTCAGAAAGGAATCTATTCATTATTTCCAAAAATAATTTTTTGTAGAAATAACTATAAGTATAGACTTGTGGCATTTATTGAGAGAGTAATGATATATTCTCAAGTTGTTGGACAATATTTTTATCACCCAGCTCTAAAATCAGTTCTAGAGGTCAAATCACATGTAAGTAAGTAAGAGTTATATTGAAACTTTTGAAACAATTGGGGATGAATTATTCATTGTTTTTTTTTTTATCTACATATATTTTGGATGTATGGAGATTATATATATATATATATATATATACACATATATATATATGTATATATATATCACTAGATATATCACATTATATCAAAAAGTTTGATAAGTTTATATCACTATACCATTTCTAAATAATATTGTAAATGTTCTTGAGCATGTCCTATATCATAAACCAACATATATCCTTTGTGCTGTAACACATCTTGTTGACACTAACACCTGTTAAGAAGGAACAGAAGTGAGAATCCAACACTATGACAGAAGAAGATAAAGATTTTGAACTAATACAGAATTAATAAATTCTATCTGGTGTGCTGAAAAAGAATTAAATTCATACCCACTTAGTATATTCTGTTTATATGCAACAGAAGACAAACTTCTGCTTAACAATATATTTCCTTTCCCAATTTTCTGAAGTTTAGCATTAGATGAAATTTAATACTTTACTTTAAATGTGTCATAAGAACCCAAGAAATTACTTTTAGAGCTAAAGCTTCCCCATTCTAATACTGGATCTCTGATAGCATCACTGTCAGGTGGGAGACAAGGTGATTTACCACAAGAAATTAAATGAAATTTAAACATACTCTCTGGAATATCTTTTGCTTTTTTGTTTATATAACATATTTAGCATATACTCTATTCCATGCACTCGTCCAAGCACTTCCAATGAATTAACTCATGTAAGCTTCACCTCAAGCTTATTATTTAACCATATGTTGTCTGGTCAAATACGAAAAGTTACCTGTATGTGATTTTCCTTCTTACTATTAAATAAAATAAATGACATTTCAAGAGTATTTACCTGAAAATTCTAATATGCTAAGAGTCTTTACTTTTATAGAGTTTTGATTAGAGTTTAAGAAAGCTGGGTAACCTGCTGGTGGTTACATGGTGACTGGGACTGAATGCACAATTAGGCATTTTCTCCATATTCTTCTCACTCATTCTCTTTCTCCCTCACGTCTTCACTACCAAGTCAATGTCCTCAAAATAAAAGGTAGGAAGGAAGACTAAAAAGGCCAAACTGAAGAATTCATAATTTCTTCTCCACTACATGAACTGCTTTTGCATGCCTTGGTTCTTTTTCTGCTTTGTATGTTTCTAATCCCATGCTCCTCCAAAACAGACAAAATGTTTTTATATGCCAGTGATCTTTCTCATGTACCCTTTAAAATAACTTTGAAAATTAATTCTCCCTTTTGTATTTTAGATGACTTCTATTATTTTCCATTTTTAATGTTTAAAAGATTATCACTCATACATATTGTAATTGATGATATGTTAAATATAAAATCACTACATTTCTTTCTAAAATTGGGTAATGGCATCATTAGACCCTGCTACAATTGTGTGGTGTTAGGTACTTTATTTTGGAGAAATCAGGAAAGCAGGTGAGAGATAGGGAAAAGGAGGTAGTTGACAGAAGTAAATAATAAAGGGTGTGTTCATGAGTGGGTTACTGTTATTGTTAACAGTAGAGCAACTGTTTCAGCTTCTTCTGAAATCATTTTGAGAGACTGACTAGTACATATACCATAATTATCTCATTGAAAGAAAAGAAGCATGGATTACTTATTTACCTCCCTTCCCATTGTTAGAGGAGACAATAACTCCCAGGCACATTCTTGTCTTCCTAAGTTTGAGTCAAGCAAACTCCTGTAACCAGAGGAATCTCTAAGGCAGAGAGACGCAAATCTGAGGCAAAAGACTATCAGTGTGCATAGGGCATGTCCACAAAACTGCAGAAGACAAAGGGGAGGGTGCTCCAAGGGCGAAGTGTCAGAAACCTGACAGTTTCTGAATTAATTCCTATTAACATTTGCATTAAATAAGTTATTTTTCTGATTATAAAAAACTAATTTTAAAGTAAAGTTTTAGTATTCAAACTATAAACATAATTGTTATCAGTACAGAAAAAGCAAAAATTTTTTTACTCTTCAATTACAGTTGACATTCAATATTATTTTATATTAGTTTTAGGTGTACAGCATAGTGGTTAAAGAATCAAATAATTTACAAAGTGATCCCCCCAATAATTCTAGTACCCATCTGGCACCATATATAATTATTACAATATTTTTTCCTATTGTAATACTTTACACCCCAGTAACTATTTTGTAACTACCAATTTGTACTTCTTAATCCTTTTACAGATAGTCCCCCAAAACCCCTCCCCTCTGACAACCATCATTCTGTTCTCTCTAAGTATGTCTGTTTCTATTTTGTTTGTTC
The DNA here is from genome assembly GCF_964146895.1 of Miniopterus schreibersii. NCBI lineage: Eukaryota > Metazoa > Chordata > Mammalia > Chiroptera > Miniopteridae > Miniopterus > Miniopterus schreibersii. Next base: position 24,196,053 of record NC_138118.1, on the reverse strand, counting down.
ATTTATTTTGTTCTTTAGATTACTCATATAAGTGAAATCATACGGTATTTGTGTTTTCCAACATTTTCATGGAGCATAATACCTTCTAGGTCCATTCACATTGTCACAAATGGTAAGATATCACCCTTTTTATGGCCAACTAATATTCCATTGTATAAATTTACTACCTTTTCTTTACCCAATCATCCATTGATGGGTACCTGGGTTGCTTCCATACCTTGGTAGCTGTTTAGTGACTGACTTCCTGTAGGTGACTTGATTCTTAAAAATTTTTTCTTTGGTTTTCACTGTTTTTAATTCCTACTCTTAATGAGCCTATCTAATCTTCAATATTGATATTTAGTTTATATTTAGTTGTACTTACAGAATGAATTAGGTAATTATGCAAAATATTTTTGTGTTTCTTTAGACAACATCATTAAGCTATATTATCCAAAATTATGTGATCAGGTCATTCAGTGTTTTAAATATGATTGATAGAAGTTCAATAAAATTAGATGAATAGTAACTTATAAATGCCAGTACTTGGTGCTAAAGTGTGTACACACACATGCACACACACACATCTCAGTAGTAAATGAAAAGGTTAGAAAACCTCTGAAATATATAGTATGTGGTCAAGAAAAACATATCTATGGAGGTCCATGAAAATGAGCATTTTAATGTTCTAACACTCTTTAAGTCAAAGACTATTATTTTCACATGATTAAAATGACTCATATAATAAATGTATGCCCATTGTGCAGAACTGAAGGAGGGAAACAACCTGTTATATGTAGTGTGACTTTCCCCTTTTAAATCTGATAATCCAGGTCATTTCATGGCCACACAAGATACAACACATGTCTTTTCAAGCAATATCATTTTGTTCCTGGTTTAATTTTTTTCTTAAAGTGTCATTAAACCTAATAAAATAACAGAGGCACTGTGCCTTCAATGGTCGAGACAACAGTTATATACACATTTAAACATTAGCTATAACACAAAGTGCTTCAAATGCTGTTTTTAAGATTTTTTTCTGGGCATTTCTGCTACTTTCCAAGTCTTTTACTTTGAGGATCTCTATAAATTAACTGCTATTTCTAAAACTGTGAAATTAATTTGCAAATTTTATTGATTCTATCTGCCCGTTAACCTTCATGTCTTGATGGTCCCCTGATCTTAACAACGGGCAGGTTCTCATTCCCTGTATTCATCTGACTGTTTCTTCCTTTGGTGTTCTTACACATGGCCATGAGATGGCCTTAACTTCTTTCTTCCTTTGATTCCTAGTCAACCTTCAAGCTTTCCTTCAGTGTCAACACTATAAGAAGTCTTCCCTGATACACCACTTGAGTTAGGTACCCCAGTCCCCTTACAGTTCCCAATGTGAGAATACTTAATAGCATAAATAATACTTCTCCTCCACCAGTCAGACCATGAGCTCCTTGAAGGCATGAGCTTTGCCTTAGCTATGTATGCAGTCTCAATATTGAGACCACATTGCATTCAGTATTTATTAGAGAAATCAATGAATGGGTGGGTGGATGATGAATAAATGAAAGCATATATGGCATGCTTAGCTTTCACCTTTCTATATAAGAGCTATTAAGATTCAAATGAAGTGGCAGCAAGAACCATCTCCTTTGGTCTTAATTTGAAAATTTATTCCAGCATAATAAATAGTACAGAAGTGTGTTTGTTTGTTTGTTTGTTTCTAGGAAACCCTTGTATATGATTTTGCTTACATTCAAGAAAAGAACGATACATTATTAGGGATATTCAGCAGTTTTATACATATATTTTTTTCTGTCATGCTACAGCACTTGGATGAACTTGCTATCAGATGCATTAGGGTAAAATATTTATATTTGCTATCACTGATCAAAATTGCTTTAGAAGTAACACTATTTTGTTAAGAAGACTACTGGTTGAAGACATATTTTTAGTTTGTATATGTATATGTTTATTTCCAATCTAAAGTTAGAGTAGCTGCCTTTGTTTTTAACATCATTAGTTTTCTCACAGTGCTGCTGTTTCTTTAATAGTTGAAGAAACATTCCAAGAAACACTAAAACTGTCTTTGTAATCATTGCATTGAGTAATTTTCAGAGCTGCACATTTGTTCGAAAATAACTAATGATGTTGGACTTCTTCCAGACACCATACACATTTGAGATATTTATTTTTATTCAGCCAAAGAATGTAAACACATGTCTCTTTTCTTAAAGAAAAGCTGTCTTACTTCACCTCATGCATGGACTTAATAAACTCTCCAAAATAAGTAGTGGAGATTATTGCTTTGCACAGTTGTAGCAGCCTCATTAGTTTCACTACATAGCTTGAAATGGTTTCATGCCAAATTAAAAATATAGGTCATTCAAAGGACTTATGTTGCTATTTCAGCATGAAGTGATTTTAAGCTCACTCTTATCCAAGTCTTTTGTTTTATTCTGTCACAAGCCCCCTCACAATAGTTATAATTAATATGTCACATTTATGAAATCATATATAATTGCATTGTTAGAAACACATGCTTTACACATCCACCAGATTATGGAATTTTTAAAGGAAGTAATTTTGAGTGCCTGATAAAGTACTAAGAATGTTTTTCCCCTTAGTTTCAAGGAATAATTTTCAAAACTTTATGTAACAAAAGTGGATTCCATAGAACACTAATTTTATTGTTTAGTATATGCTATTTGAAGGATATATAAATGATGAAGTAAAATTAGGAAAGTATAAGTTAAGCTCTTTTCTGTGGGTTTTGATAGGACAGGGAATCTCAAAGTCTAATATATGCATTGACAAATTTCACTAATGCATCAATGACAATAAAAAAATATTTCAAGCTTTCCACTCCCCAATTTACTTACTTTTTAGCAGTATTTATCATTGTTGACTGCTCATGTTATTTTTTAAAAATTCAAGCTTGTTATCTAATTGTTAAATATTAATACAGTTGTATATTTCAAATATCAAAAAGTATAAAATAGTATAAACTAAAATGTTTACCTATGCTTCTCCATAATCTTTTTCACTGATACAGGTATTCACTGTCATTAAATATTGTCATTTTCTATATTGACAAACATGCACACATATATCATCTATATATGCAGACATAAAAATGCATTTTTTTCTTTTTAACATGAAGATTAACTTATTCACAGTACTTAATAACTTCATTTTAAACTTTTCATAATATATTCAAGTTTTATTCATGTTAGTAAATAAACAGAATGCTTTTTATAGACATAATATTCTGTTTTTTTTATGTTAAAATTTATCGAGTGTATCCTTTATAGACATTTAAGTTGTTTTCAATATGTTACTATTACGAAAATTCAGCGACTTTGTTGATACATTATTTCACACATGGGTAGTATATATTGGGTTGATTTTCCCAGAGCAGAATTGCTGAGTACAAAAGTACTGCATTTGTAATTTTGATAGATATTAACAAATTGTTATTTATAAGGGTTATGTCAAATATTAGTAAGATATTGCTTGTTTCTACACAAACTGGCCAAGATTATTCCTCAAATTTAAAAAATATATTTTCCATTTTTTCTCTGATTTAAAGCCCTCTTCTTTATTGTGTATTCCTTTTTCTATGTGCTTAGGCATGTTGATGTTTACATTTAATGTAGACTTTTTGAATGAAAGCTTTAAACAAATTTTCTATGTAGTTTTATTTTTTTATACAATTTTGGCTACATGTTGGTGTTAATGTTACATTTGCTTCACAAAATTTGGATAATTAAATTAAAAATTAATTTCTGAAATATTTAAATAATATCAGAATTAGTTACCTTAAAGATTTGGTTGAGTTCTCTTGTGAAAACACTTGGTCGTGGTGCTTTTCTGGGAGGAAGTTATTGATATAATTTCTATATTGGGTAGAAATTGAGTGAAAAGATTGCATTTCTCCGAGAGATAATTTTGGCAAATTATATTTTTCTAAATGTTACCCTCTTGATGATGGCTTAAATATATTAGTAAATAATTGAGCAATTACTTTTATTTTATCTTTTCCAAAGCTTTACCTTTCTGTTAAAATTTTAAGCTTTTATACATTCTCTTTTTTTTAATGGTTGTGGTAGCTCCAAATTTATCTATTGTTAACATAGTTTTCAATATTATAATTATTACAAATATTTATTAAATATCTTTATTTTTTAAATCTTTCTTACTTGTTTGCTTCTGCTCTTATACATATTAATTTGTTCCATTTTCCTCTAATTTTTTTTTTAATCCTCACCTGAGGATATTTTCTCCATTGTTTTTCAGAGAGAGTGGAATGCAGAGAGGGGGGAAAGAGAGAGAGAGGGAGAGAGGGAGAGAGAGAGAGAGAGAGAGAGAGAGAGAGAGAGAGTAAATGGAACATAGACTGGTTGCCTCCTGCACTTGCCCCAACCTGGGCTGGGGATCAAGTCTGCAACCAAGGTATGTGGAACCCTTCAGTCTGTGGGCTGACACTCTAACCACTGAGTCAAACCAGCTACAGTTCCATCTCACTTTTTCAGGACACTTTCTAAATTTTTTTTCTTGCTTGAAAGTGGTTTTATTTGCCAAATCAGAAACATGAAAGCCCAATGTGTGAGATGACCTGACATCTTTTTTTTAATTACAGTTGACATTCAATATAATATTAGTTTCATGGGTACAGCATAGTGGTTAGACATTAATATCCCCCAGATAAGTCTAATTAGTTTAGGTTTACATTTTGTGATATAGCAACAACCATTTAATAAAAATTCTCTTGAAACTTAAAAAAAAAAATGGGCAGAGGACCTGAATAGACACTTCTCCAAAGAGAACATACACATGGCAAATAGGCATAAGAAAAGATGCTTAAGGTCACTAATTACCAGAGAAATGCAAGTAAAACCACAATGAGATAACACCACATATCTGTCAGAATGGCTATTAATAAACAAACAAATGTTGGGAGGTTGTGGAGAAAAGAGAACCCTTTATCACTGGTGGTGGGATTGCAAATTGGTTTACCCACTATGGAAAACAGTGGTGAGGTTCTTTTAAAAATTAAAAATGTAACTAACTATGACTCACCAATTCCATTTCTGAGTATTTATTTGAAAAAAATCCAAAACATTAATTCAAAAAGATAAATCTCAATGTCCATTGCAGCATTATTTACTACAGCCATTGTGAAATGAATGTTTTACACATTTATTTTTAATTAACAGAAGCATTTTTAACTATACATTTTTCTACCAACATTGATTTACCTGCATTATAAAAGTTCTGAAACAAAGTATTTATTTAACATTTCTTTCTACATAACCCAAATGTTCTTGTTTGTTTGTTTATTTTTACCTTTATTGTAAAAAATAAATGACTTAAATGTTTTATTTGCATTTTATTTGTCCCAAGACTATTTGAAAGTTAGTTTTTTAATTTCCAGGTGAGAGGATCCTTTTGTTTTCTGATATTATTACTAATTCTAGTAATGTTAAAAGATATCATTTTTTATATTATTGAGGATCCTTTGTGTTTGCATATATGTTCTGTGTCTTTTAAGATCATTGGCATTAAAACCCTGTTTTTTAAAACTACTGAGGATGCAGAAGTGTGTGTGTTACTTATTAAGGGTTTACATTTTTTGTTCTAGTGAATTGTTTTATAATCATGTTTACACTAAATGTTTCTATTATATTAATTACTTAGACATTTATTAGATGCCTGTTATGAATAACAAATAATGCAACATCATCTTTGCAAATAGTGTTACTTAACACTTGCAAGGAAAAAATGCTCACCAATTTTCACACCCTTTTGAGTTTTGAGATAGGTGTATCCTTTTGGAAATTCCAAGTGAATTTAAATTCAATACATACCAAACTGACCTCATAAACTTCTCCTTTCTTTGCAGACATCTTTTTCCATATCTCCTATTGTAATACCTCATCATTTCTATCCAAATCTGGAAGGCAAAAACCTTAGACATTGTCGCTTTCTTATCTCATTCTCCATATTTGTTCCGTTATCTGAGTACCCAATGATGGAGTCTCCTGTGCTCACTTCCTACTACTATTTTAAAACTATCTTATTACTTTTGTTGCTATGATCTCTGTAGCCATCTACATTTGTTATTATGATCTCTGGTTTACCCACATAAGTTCTGAGTTTTCCAATATTTCCTTAGAGCTCAATGTATTTTTTTAATGGGCACTAATTTTAAGTCAGTTTTAGTTTCATAGAAATATGAAGAGGGCTGTGAAGACATGTCCTTTTTGAGCCCTGCCCTCACACATGCATAGCCTCCTATATTATTGACATCCCCACCAGGGTGGTACATTTGTTACAACTGAACATACATTGAAACAGAATAGCTTAGATTTAGTAATAGCTCTGCCATATATTAATTACTTTCTGCACTTTTTTTCCATATGAGTGTTATTTCCTAATATTTAAAATAGAGGTAATGAATATACATTCTTTTCAAGTGCACACGGGAGAGTCTCAAAGACAGACCACAAGTTAGGACACAAAACAAGCCTCTATAAGTTTAAGAAGATTGAAATCATATCAAGCATCTTCTCGGATCACAAAGGCATGAAACTATAAATCAACTACAATAAAAACACTAAAAGACATTTAAACACATGGAGACTGAAAAGCATGTTTTTAAACAATAAATGGGTTACCAAAAAGATCAAGAAGGAAATAAAAAATTTCCTGGAGACAAATGAAAATGAACACAAAACAATTCCAAATCTATGGGACACAATGAAAGCAGTCCTGACAGGGAAGTTTATAGCACTACAAGCCTAACTCAACAAACAAGAAAAACTTCTAATAGACTCCTTAACTCTACATCTCAAAAACTTACAAAGGGAACAACAAGAAAAACCCAGAGTAAGTAGAAGAAGAGCAATAATAAAGATTAGAGCAGAAATAAATGACATAGAGACTATAAAAGCAATACAAAAGATCAACAAAACCAAGAGCAGGTTCTTTGAAAAGATAAACAAGATTGATGAAGCTTTAGCCAGACTCATCAAGAAACAAAGAGAGAGGACCCAAATACACAAAATCAGAGATGAAAGAGGTAAAATAACAACTCATCCAACAGAAATACAAAAGACTGTAAGAAAATACTATGAACAACTATATGCCACCAAGCTGGACAACCTGGATGAAATGGATGAACTCCTAGAAAAATACAACGTTTCAAAACTCAATCAAGAAGAGTTAAAAAGTCTAAATAGGCCTATAACTGCTGATGAAGTTGAAGCAGTAATCAAATGGCTCCCAGCACACAAAAGCCCCAGCCTATATGGCTTCATAGGGGAGTTTTACCAAACATTCAAATAAGAATTAACACCTATCCTCCTCAAATGATTTCAAAAAATCCAAGAAGAAGGAACACTTCCAGACTCTTTTTACGAGGCCAGCATTAGCCAAATTCTAAAACCAGATAAACACACTACAAAGAAAAAGAATTACAGGCCAATATCCCTGATGAACATAGATGCTAAAATCCTCAACAAAATATTAGCAAATTGGATCCAGCAATATATTAAAAAGATCATTCACCATGGCCAAGTGGGATTTATTCCAGGGATGCAAAGCTCGTACAATATTCATAAATCAATAAATGTGATACATCACCTAAACAAATTAAAAGATAAAAATCACATGATCATATCAATAGATGCAGAAAAAGCATTTGATAAAATCTAACATTTTTTATAAAAACTCTCAGAAAAGTGGAAATAGAAGGATCATACCTCAACATAATAAAGGCCATGTATGACAAACCTACTGCCAACATAATACTAAATGGGAAAAAACTGAAAACCATTTCTACTAATAACAAGAGCAAGACAGGGGTGTCCACTTTCACCACTCTTATTCAACATAGTACTGGAAGTCCTAGCCACAGTGATCAGACAAGATGAAGACATAAAAGGCATCCAAATTGGGGAGGAGGAAACAAAACTGTCATTATTTGCAGATAACATGATATTGTACATAGAGAATCCTAAATACTCCACCAGAAAACTACTAGATTTTATAAATGAATTCAGCAAGGAAGCAGGATATAAAATTAACACCCAGAAATTGATGGTGTATAACACCAATAATGAACTCTCAAAAACAGAAACTAAAAAAACAATCCGATTTACTATTGCAACTAAAAAAAAAAGATACCTAGGAATAAACTTAACCAAAGATGTAAAAGACCTTTACTGAGAAAACTACAGGACACCCAAAAAAGAAATAGAGGGAGATATAAACAAATGGAAAAATATACCATGATCATGGATTGGAAGAATTAACATCATTACAATGTCCACATTACCCAGAGCAATCTATAAATTCAATGCAATCCTTATTAAAATACCGACAGCATATTTCACAGATCTAGAAAAAACACTTATAAAATTTATCTGGAACCAAAAAACACCCTGACTAACCATGGTAATCTTGAGAAAGAAGAACAAAGTTGGAGGAATAACAATACCAGATATCAAGTAATATGACAAAGCCACTCTAATCAAAACAGCCTGGTACTGGCACAAGAACAGACATATTGATCAGGGGAACAGAATAGAGAACCCAGAAATTGACCCATGCCATTATGGTCAATTAATATTTGACACAGGAGACAAGAACATACAATGGAGTAAAGACAGTCTCTTCAATAAATGGTGTTGGAAAAATTGGACAGATACATGCAAAAAAATGAAACTGGACCACCAACTTACACCATTCACAAAAGTAAATTCAAAATGGATAAAAGACTTAAACTTAAGGCATGAGACCATAAAAATCCTAGAGGAAAGCATAGGCAGTAAAATCTCAGACATCTCTCATAGCAGTATGTTTGCTTGTACATCTCCTAGGGCAAGAGAATCTAAGGAGAAAACAGACAAATGGGACTGCATCAAAATAAAGAGCTTCTGCACAGCAAAGGACCGACAACAAACAAAAAGGGAGCCCACTGTGTGGGAGAGAGTATTTGCCAATGGCACGTCGGGTAAAAGGTAATATCCAAAATATATAAGGGACTTATACAACTTAATAAAAGGAGGATACATAATCCAATTTAAAAATGGGCAATGGACCTAAATAGACACTTTTCTAAAGAGGACATAGAAATTGCTAAGAGACATATGAAAAAAATGCTCAATGTCACTAATCATCAGAGAGATGCAAATTAAAACCACAAGGAGGTATCACTTCACACCTGTCAGAATGGCTGCCATCAACAAGTCAATGAACAAGTGCTGGCGAGGGTGTGGAGAAAAGGACACCCTAGTACACTGCTGGTGGGAATGCAGACTGGTGCAGCCACTATGGAAAGCAGTATGGAGTTTTCTTAAAAGATTAAAAATTGACCTGCTATTTGACCCAGTGATCCCACTTCTAGGAATATATCCCAAGGAACCCCAAACACCAATCGCAAAGAACTTATGCACCCCTATGTTCACAGCAGTGCAATTCACAATAGCTAAGGTTTGGAAACAACCCAGGTGTCCATCAGTAGAGGTGTGGATAAAAAAGCTGTGGCACATTTACACCATGGCGTACTATGTGGCTGTGAAGAGGAAGGACAGTTTGGCCTTTGGCACAGCATGGAGGGAACTAGAGAGTATATGCTAAGTGAAATGAGTCAGTCGGAGGACAAGTACCAAATGATCTCGCTTATATGTGGAATATAATAAATAAAATAAACTGATGAACAAAGTGAATCCAGTAACATAGAAGCTTGGAACAAACTGAGGGAACTCAGAGGGAAGGCGGGGAGAGGGGTGTAGGTGGAGAGAGATTAATCTGGGAACTTGTATGTTTGTGGTCATGGCCCATGGACGGGGATATTGGTGTGGGGAGGGCCAGGGGTGGTATGGATGTGAAGTGGAGGGGGATCAGTGGGGTTAAAAGGGGGACATCTATAATGGTCTCAACAATAAAGATAAAGAAACAATAAAAAAAACTAGAAGTAATGTTATCTGTGTTGCCTACCTCTTGGGCACCCATTGTCCTGTTATTTGGAAGCAAAGTCAGGGTAATATTCTTTATTGGCCTTGTGAGGTAAAGTATTCAATCTAGTGTTAGTGAATAGTTTAATTTCAAATACATATTTATCTAGAAAAATCCTAAGATAACTTTTTTCAACATGTAAATCTCCTTCACTGAGGTTACAGCTATATGAAGAAACATATATGGCGCATATATACTTTAGAAAAATAGCAGCCTATAGAAGTTTTACATGTGGACTCTGGAGCCAAACTGCTTGAACTAGAATTCTGCTATGCCATTTAATATCTTTGTGACCTTAGAGAAATAGTCACTTGTACTACAGTTTCCTCATCTGTTAAACAAGTGTAATGATGTCTACATTATAAGATTATTAAGGTGATTAAATGAGTATTAAGTTGCCTGAATTACAGTTCTCTATTATAATACTAATTATTATTATTTAGCTGTGCATTTGTAAAGCTGGAAGGCACTTTACACAGCAGCTCGGTGTGTTATAGTTCTTTGTGATATGGCTAGTCCATTTAGAAACAGGCTATAGTGTGAAAAATGTGGACAAGAAGAGCAGTCTAAAATAATATGCTTAAAAAAATGGTGTCTTACCACATTCCATTATCTATTTATTATGCTACACACATATTTAAACTCATGCAAGACTCACAAAGCTAATTTGTTTCTTACAGTCTTTTTTTATTCAAATCTGTTTTAAAGAAGAATATGCAGTCAAAGAAACTAGGCTTGTTATTCCAATTACCCTGGCCACAGTAGCTTGGTCAAATTCCTAAGCATTTGTGAATCTCAATCTTCACCTTTATAATTAGGATCTGTCATGGGAATTTATTGAGACAGTTTGTTTTTCTTGAAAACTACCTTAGGACATAAGCCTTATTAAACAAACAAACAGACAAACAAAAACAAACCAAACTAATAATTAAGAGGAAGAAGAGAATAATAAGCTTATTGTTATTATTATTAAACACAGAAATTGTTTGGGGTTCAAGAGTTTATTTTCTTAAGGATTTTAAACATTGAGTCAGAAGTGTCCCTGGCACACAGTAGGTGCTGACTGAGTGATCCTGTGATACTGCAGAATGAAAGAACAGAAGAACATGATGTCTGTGGATGAGGCATTTCCAAGTCTGCCCTTGTTCTCTGGTGGCATTATGGCCAAGCATTAGAAAATCAGTTAAGCAGAATATTTTAAACTGACCTATTCCTAATTAACAATATATAGATAGTTTAAATATTTTTATTCAACAAATGAAATATTTTGCCTCATTAAAAATCACTACCTTGCTTCCAGATGCAATGTGTGAAATTTTTAGAATTGTCAGAACTCAAGTATGTATTGCTCATTGATAGTGTGACACAAAACTTTCTACTTAATTATACTTCAGTTGTAATAATGGTATTATCTTTAAAATAGATAAACAAATATTTTGGAGCATAATTTTTTGCTGTTTTAACATTTAATTTTGTAGCTAATCTACCTGCATTGTCCATATCATTCTGTTGTTGAAATCATTTTGTTAAATGTCTTTGGCAGCTTGAATCTTCTTCCAATGTGAAGAATTATTTCTTTTTACACATTTTTCCATTGGGGAATATATAAAAATATATAAAACACCATGTGCAGCTCAAGTAATTATTATAGAGTTGACAGCCATGTAACTAACCCAATACAAGCAACAGAGTTATATCAAAACCAAATAGCCTTAATTTAAGTGGGTTCACCATAAGTTTTCACATCTTATCAAGTCACTCAGCTTTTTCTTTTTTCAGGAGAGTATTGACACTAAAGATAGCTAATAATACTAAAGTACAATGGTGGACTTTCAAAGAAAAGTCCTATATCAATTGAATATCCGTAAGAAAAACAGCAACAAAAAAATAAACAGAAAGCCTTGAATTCTCCCTTACATGAAACACAAAATTTTTTTGAGCAGAATAATTGTTTTAAATGTGACAGATAAAACAAACAAACTTCAAGGGGATAGTTCCATGATTTAGTATAGCAGAAGAACTCTTATACATGATGCAAAAAATGCTAGCCATGTAAGAAAAGAATGATAAATTAGACTTCTTTAGAATTAACAATTTTCTGTTCATCAAGTAAACTCTGCTAAGAGAGAAAAAGGCAAACAGTAATCAGAAAGAAGGTACTTACACTAAATACATTAACAAAGCACTAATATCCTTAATGTAAAAATAAAAGTTCAAATTAATTGTGAAATGATAGTCCAATTTTAAAAATGGGGAAAACAATAGGATTATTTGAAAATTTCAAAAATCCCAAAATAAAGTAATAACACCTTTAGTTGAATGTAATTCATAGAGGAGGATCATGTATTTCACAGCAGGGAAAGAATTATCAGAAGCATCATGTAAAGAATGTCAGCTGCTCAGGTGAATTTCCTCTAAGACCACGTAATCAAAGTAGAGTTCATGACTGCTCAGTGAGGAAGAGGGAATTACTTAGCAAAGACCACATCACTCTGTGGGGATGGTGGCAACTGCTTCTGTTCTGTGTGAAAGATTTTACAGTAATAAAACAAACTTAATGGACTAGTTCAGTCTTTTTCAATCATGCTGTTAAAGTTACTACTGAAATACTTGCTCTAGGGAATTACCATTCATTCAGTTTATTTGTAGCCTCTGTCTTGTATATCAGCAGGACTATTCCTTTTTTCCTCAGAAAGATGAAATTGCTACAGCACAGTGAATTTCAAATTACAAAGCAATTTTATTTTTAAAACAGTGTTTTAAGGCTTTTTACCACAAATAATAGATTTAAAACAGATTTAAGACTGTGATTAATTGTATTTATTTAAACCCATATTGAGGTTAAAGGGATCCTGAAGGTAAATAGTGAAGCTATGTAAGAAACAAACTGCATAAAAATGTCTAACATCACAGAAATATCCCCTTTTATGACTCTTATCTATTCATTGATAATAAATAAAAGAAATCAAATTCTCCATTTTTCCATATAGTGGTATTTTATAGCAGAACTTTCAACTAATGGCTGTCAACTTTGAAAGCATTGTTCTTTTCCCAAACTCACAAACATGAAAGAGTCAATGACTGTTATTGATATATTTTTAAATAAATCTAGAACTTTTGGAGTTGTTTCACATGGGGATTATTCCCATTAGGTTCATATCTATTTTGTGTCTTTCATCTTTTCCTTTGTTCCCTTTCTTATGAATTCCTCTCCTGTGATTAAAGTGCCACGCCTGCAACTAAAATCTATAGTTGATACGGACATGAACCCAAAAGAAAAATGATTAAAATTCTTCAGCTGGCACTTCAAAAATTAGTATATAAATGGTAAATAAATGTATTAAAATACACCAAAATTGTATAGTTTTTAATATTAATATTTTTAAATTTTATCTCTAATGTGCACATGAAGTGTATTTTTATGAGACAGATTACTTATTATTATTTACATAATTGTGTGCTAACTCCCTTTTCAACTGCTTACCCCTGGACTAGTATAACAAAAGCCAAATGGAAAAAGATTTTCTATATAAGTGGTCAGGCCTTTCATTAACAAAGAATGAATAAAACTGTATTTTCTCTGCTTATATACAGAAAAAAGTGGCAGCTGCTCCTTAAATTAACAAAACCTATATAGTAGGTTAGATATCAGAGAATTCCAAATACTGCTTCTGGCAGTAGTGCTCCAACCACTTGCCTTCCTCATCTCATCAGTCATCAATTCAAAAATGCTAGAGATTTGTTCATTAATTAATGTACAAATTTTTCATTCAGTCAAGAAAATTTATTGGTCCCTTACCACATTTCAGGCACTGTTCCTCAGTATGTTTTACAAGTATGTCCCAGGTATCAATCAATGAACATAAAAGATGAATGTCTCCTCTGTCTCTAGTTGGAGTGGGGAGGCAAAAATAAATAAATAAATAAATAAATGAATGAATGAATGAATGAATGAATGAATGAATGAATGAAAGAAAAAAAGAAAGAAAGAAAGAAAGAAAGAAAGAAAGAAAGAAAGAAAGAAAGAAAGAAAGAAAATGTACAAGGTGAGGCTAAAGTAGGTGTACAGTTGTTCATGTGGAAAAAAATAAAACAATTAATAAATAATAATACAAGAATATTCTGTTCTGCATACTCACAATTATAAAACTACTTTTGCCCCACCCTGTATATTAAGTAGAAACATATAATAAAAATTAAATAAATGGATAAAATAATTAGTACTAGAGAAAAACAGAAAGCAGGAAAGGAAAGTAGAGATTGTTAGTTGGTGGGAGGAGGTTGAAATTTAAAATTAAGTGATCAGTGTATGCTTTAAGGGAAATTAAATTTAAGAAGAAATATAAGTTGGGTGTGGGAGAGAGCAATGTGTACATCTGGGGAATGAATGTCACAAGCAGAGGGAACAGTCAGATGGAAGGGCAATGAGGCAGAAATATGTCTGGAGTATTCAAGGAACAAAAAGGATGTCAGCCTGTAGAGGACAGAGCAAGCAAAGTGAAGAAGAGAAGAAAATTAAATCAGAAAGGAAATGGAGGCTCAGATTGCTAGGGCGGGCTGTGGAGGCATTTTGAGGGCTTTAGTTTTTCCTTTGAGTAAGCCATTGAAAAGTTTTGAGTGATATGATTTACCATGTTTCGACAGGATCTCTCTGGATGCTGTGTGGATTAGAGATAGTAGAAGAGTAAAGACAAGATCAGGAAGACCAATAATTGACTCAAATTAGTGATTTACTCAAAGATGTGTCTTCTACTCACTGAAGATGTAGATCAGGGATTGGCAAGTAATGGCCCATAGATCAAAGGAGGTTCTCAGCTTGTTTTTGTATATTTTGAGTTAATAATGGTTCTTACATTTTGAAAGGTTGTTGAAAGAGGAGAAGGAGGAGAAGAAGCTACCAAAATTTATATATATGGCCTACAAAGACTAAAATGTTTAAAATCTGGAACATATTTTCCAACCTGATGTCAATTATCTGGCTGGTAGTAAGTTCTCAACAAAACTGAAAGGAGAAATACATAAGTAAATTCGTTGTTGAAAATATTGTAAAATGATATAGGTCAAAAAATATTTATGGCTTCACACCTAACCTTCACAAGCAATGCCATTTTCATTGAGCTATTGAAAAAAAATAATCTGTTTTTCAAAACCATTAACCAGAAGGCATTTTTTCACATAAGCAATGCTATAAATAACTCTAAGCTACAACTGAAACAACAAATAAAATAATAATATTTTATTTATGTTTATACTTTACATAGCATTTTCATATTTATGATCTAAGTGTATCTTCAAGTTAACTTGATAAGTATCATTTTTCTATTAAAAATTACCAAATTCTAAATCTTTAGTGATTGCTCAAAAAAAAAAAAAAAAAAAGTGGAAAGCTTTAGTGTTATGTCTACTAATGCCAAGGTTGTGTTTTTTCTATGGCAACATCATATGCTAGCATCAACAGGTATTTTCAGTTCAAGATGACAAATTAAGGAAATGTTTACTTTCTGTTTCTCCTAAAACTATATTTAAATAAAAGTATAGAACTGCCAAAATTAATAAATCAATAAAAGTCAAGAAATTGTGGAAGTAATCAACCATAGAAATTTTTAATACATTGTTCTGAAGAGAGAGAGAGAGAAGGGGGGAATGAGAGAGAGAGGAAGAGAGGGGCTTAAAATAAGGAGACAAAAGTTATTTTAGAGAAAGTTATTCATTTGGGCTTCTGGTCAAGCATAGGTAAAAGTTGTACTCCCTGCCTCCCACAACCACATCAAAATTACAATTAAAATACAGAGCAGCCATCATTCAGAACCACTTAACATCTAGCTGAACAGAATTCCTACAACTAGGAAATTAAGAAAGAAGTGCATCCAGACTACTAGGAGGGGCAGAGGCAAGGGAGGGATCAAGGAACTGCTAGTCCCACACCCACATGTGAAGGTTTAAAATCAGGAGCGCTATCTCAGCTGTGGAGGTTTCCTGGAGGAGGGAGGGGTCCCAGTCACACACCAGGCCCCCAGCCCAGGGTTCCAGTACCGGGAAGCGAAGTCCCCATAACTTTGGGCTGTAAAAACCAGTGGAAATTGAGGCTGAGGCTGGCTGAGGCTGCTGAAGTCCCAGGCAGCTCCTTGAAAGGCCTGGCTCACAGACTTACTTTGAGTTCCAGCACTGGGGCAGCAGCTTGAAAGGAATCTGGGACACTTGGGGAGGAACTAAGTTGTCTGGAATCAGGCAAAGAGCTGGAGGGTCAGCTTTTTCTCAGACAGAAGTACTGGCAGAGGTCATTGCTCCTTTGACAAGTCCTCTCTCAACAAAGCCCACAGGCAGGCACCATATCTGTATCTCCACCAACCTGGCTCATGCTTTTCACCCCACCTTGGTTATTCTTTGAGATCAAACCACTCCCTACTTGCAGGCTAATTCAAGCCATTTCCAGTGGCTTTTCCATACAACAGGCCTCTCTTACTTCATGCTTCAGAAGACTTTCCTAAAATCTCTCAAATAAGCAGCATCTGGTCTCAGCATGTTCCATACCCCTGGATAAGTGACCCCAGGACTGGCACTAGCAGCAGCCTGCAATGGCTCATAGCTTGGCCTCTCCTGGGCACCTCCAACCCCAAAATAAGTAGCAGCCACCTGCATATTGCTTTGTAGCTCATGTTGGCGACTCTGGGCAGGGCACAGGCAGAGGCTGACTTTGCACCTTCTGGGAGGCCTCTGAGATATTACACCTAATGTTCAGTTTCAGATCACCCTGTGTTACAACCCTACCATATCTGTGAGTGACACACTCAAGGGGCAGACTAAATGAGCACCAAAGCCCTGTTGAAGAAAATCCTGCTCCATCAGGATGTCTCCAGCTGTAGTTGCAGCTGGTCTGCACAGCTGACTGGCCAGGTGGTCTATTTCTCCCAGTGATGCTAACATCAATCAAGATTCAACTACAACAGGACAGTGCACACAGCCCACACAGGGGAGCACCTACAGTGCCCAGCTCAGATGACTGGTGATGCTGAGGCACTAGGCCCTACAGGACACCTACTACACAAAGCCACTCTACCAAATGCAGGAGACATAGCAGCTCTACCTAATACATATAAACAAACACAGGGAAGAAGCCAATATGCAGAGGCAAAGAAAGATGTCAAAAAGGAAAGAACAGAAAAAATCTCCAGAAAAAGAACTAAATAAAATGGAAGCAAGCAAACTACTAGACACAGAGTTCAAAACCATGGTCACAAGGATGCTCAAGGAACTTAATGAGAATTTCAAGGAAATTAGTGAGAACATCAACAACATAAAAAAGAACCAGTAAAAAATGAAAAATACACTCACTGAAATCAAGAATAATTTACAAGAAATCAACAGCAGAGTAGAGGATGCTGAGAATCATATCAGTGATATGGAATATAAGGAAGCAAAAAACAATCAGAAGAGTTTTGGGAAAAAATCCAAAAATATGAATATTGTGTAAAGAGCCTTTGGAACAACTTCAAGTGTATCAACATTTAAATAATGGGGGTGCCAGAAGGAGAAAAGAGGGAGCAAGAAATTGAAAACCTATTTGAAAAAATAGTGACAGAGAACTTTCCCTACCTGGGGAAAGAAATAGACTTACAAGTCCAGGAAGCACAGAGTCCCAAATAAGAGGAAGTCAAAGAGGCCCACAGCAAGATACAGCATAGTTAAAATGCCAAATGTTAAAGACAAAGAGAGAATCTTAAAAGCAGCAAGAGAAAAACAATCAGTTACCTTCAAGGGAGCACCCATACAACTGTCAGCTGATTTCTCAACAGAAACTTTGCAGACCAGAAGGGAGTGGCAAGAAATATTCAAAGTGATGAAAAGCAAGGACCTTCAACCCAAATTACTCTACCCAGCAAAGCTATCATTTAAAATTGAAGGTCAGATAAAAAGATTCACAGACAAGAAAAAGCTAATGGATTTCATCAACACCAAATTAGTATTACATGAAATGTTGAAGGGTCTTCTTTAAGAACAAGCTAATGAACAAAATAAACTGAAAAACAAAATAGACCCAGAGACATTGAAGCATGCAATGGGCTGACATATTCCAGAGGGGTGTGGGGGAGTGTTGCGTTTGGGGGCAATTTATATGCATATATGCAAAACCCATGGACACAAACAATAATGTGGTGAAAGCCTAGGTAGGGAGTGGGAGTGCTTAGAGAGGGTTAATGGGGGGGGAAAGGGGTACATTTGTAATACTGTCAACATAAATATAAATTAAAAAATGATATTCATTTAATGAGCCCCGGGGATCACTCAGTATACTCTTACATTACATCTGTGTGAATTACAATGGATTATTGGTAAGCATGACAAGAAATCAGGGAGAGTATTCAACCACAGGTTGTCAACTGTGGTTTACTGTCACTAATACAAATTCCATCCAATGATGCCCACCCTAGGTTTATTTGATATGACTGTAGATTGGTACTTTTAAAATGGTCAAATTAGAAGTAATCTCACCTGCCAACTAAAAATTGCTGTTATTATTAACATGTTTTATTAACTAATAAATTATGTATTTAAAAAATACTTTGCCTTGACAAATGTCCTAACTTGCTTGTTCTGCCAAGCCAAATTAACTGAGAATAACCAGTTCCTATCTAATGTTATTTTGTTTTATAAGGACAAGTAAGATAATATTCTATATCTCTAAAAAGCATCTTATTTATCTAGTCCCATTTGAAGAGAAACATCAAGAGATTAATTTTCATGAAATATACTTGTCCAAATTTCCTTTTATTGTCCTGAGGCCCCAAGATGAATCATATGTTCAACGAAATTATTCCTCTTTGAGAAAAAATAGATGGAAATAACATGACTGCAATTTATTGTCTTCAAATAAATCTGATGTTTGAACATCTTTTTCAAAGTTTCTATAAAAAATCTTTGTCTCAAATCCTGGACCCATTTATGATAAAAACTTTCAGCAAATTGGAAATAGAGGGAAAATACCTCAACATAATAAAAACCAGATATTACAAACCCACAGCTAACATTATACTCAATGGGGGAAAAATAAAACTATTCCCATTAAGATTAGGAACAA
The DNA here is from genome assembly GCF_964146895.1 of Miniopterus schreibersii. Lineage (NCBI taxonomy): Eukaryota > Metazoa > Chordata > Mammalia > Chiroptera > Miniopteridae > Miniopterus > Miniopterus schreibersii. The sequence continues at coordinate 24,176,981 of NC_138118.1, read as the reverse complement.
GACAAGGATGTCTACTTATGCTACTCTTATTCAACATAGTACTGATGTCCTCACTACATCAATTAGACCAGAAGATAAAATAAAAAGAAGTAGTAAAACTGTCATTTTTTGGAGATGAAGCAATACTGTGCATAGAGAACCCTAAAAATTCCACCAAAAATATCTATTAGAAATGCAAATAAATTCATTAAAATAGCAGGGTACAAAATAAATAGTCATAAATTAGTTTCATTTTTATACATCAATAATGAACTATCAGAAAGGGAAACTAAGAAACCAATTTTATTTGCAATTATATCAAAAAATGTAAAATAAAATACCTAAAAATAAATTTAATCAAGGAAGTAAAAGACCTCTACTTGGAAAATTATAAGACACTGAAGAAAGAAATTGAAGAAAATACAAATAAATGAATAGGAATAATTAATATTAAATGCCCATACTACCCTAAGCAACCTATAAATTTAATGCAATTCCAATAAAAATACTAATGTTGCTTTTCACAGAACTAGAACAAATAATCCAAAAACTTATATGGAACCACAAAAGATGCCAAATATCCACAGCAGTCTTGAGCAATAACAAGAAAGTTGGAGTTGTCATGCTACATGATATCAAACTATACTACAAAACAGGGTGGTTCTGATATAAAAACAAACACATAGATCAATGGAAAGGAATAGAGAGTCCTAAAATATAACCATGCTTATATGGTCAATTAACATATGACAAAGGAGGCAAGAACATACAATGGGGTAAGGATAATCTATTCTATAAGTGGTGTTGAAATAATTGTACAGAAACATGGAAAAAAAATTAGACTACCTTCTTACACCATATAAAAGATTAAACTCAAAATGGATTAAATACTTTAAAAAGTCTTGAAACCATAAAACTCCTAGAAGAAAATATATATAAGCAGTAAAATCTCTGAAATTTCTCTTAGCACTATTTTTTCTGATATATTTTCCAGGGCAAAGAAAACAAAAGAAATAATAAACAAATGGGACTACATCAAACTGAAAACCTTCTTCACAGCAAAGTAAACCATCAACAAAATGAAAATAGAACCTACTGAATGGATGGTGATATTCACCAATGATACATTTTATACAGGGTTAATATAGAAAATTTATAAAGAACTCATAAAACTCAACACCCAAAAATAACCAACCCAATAAAAAAAATGAGCAAAGGACCTGAATAGACTCTTCTCTAAATAGGACATACAAATGGCTAATAGATGTGTGAAAAGATGCTCACCATTACTAGTCATCAGAAAAATGCAAATTCAAACTACAATGAAATATCACCTCACATCTGTCATAATGGCTATCGTCAACAAATCAACAAACAACAAGTGTTGGTGAGGATGTGGAGAAAAGGGAACCCTTATGCACTGTTGGTGGGAAGGCAGACTGGTGTAGCCACTATGGAAAACAGTATGGAGTATCCTTACAAAAGTAAAAATGGAACTGACCCAGCAATTCCACTTCTGGGTATATATCCAAAGTAACTCAAAACACTAATTTGAAGGAATATATGAACCTCTATGTTCACTGCAGCTTTACAGTAACCAAGCTATGGAAGCAACCCAAGTGCCAATCAACAGACAAGCAGAAAAAAAAGAGTGGCCCATATATATATAAAGAAATAATACTCGGACATAAAAATGAATACAATTTTACCATTTGCATCAGCATGAATAAACCTAGAGGGCATTATCCTAAGTGAAATAAGTCAGTCAGAAAAAGACAAATACCATATGATTTTCCTTATATATGGAGTTTAATGAATAAAGTAAATGAACAAACAAAATAGAAACAGGCTCATAGATACAGAGAAAAGACTAATGATTGCCAGTGGAGAGGGGACTGGAGGATTGGGTGAAAAAGGTGAAGGAATTAGAAGTACAAATTGGTGGTTACAAAATAGTCACAGGGATGTAAAATATAGCATAGTGAGTAGAATTAATAATGTTCCAATAACTATGTATGTAGGTGCGTTCCAGGTGGGTACTGAAAATATCCAGAAGAACACTTTCTAAATTGTATGACTGCCTAATTACTATGCTATACAACTGAAACTACTACAAAATAGTACTTAATGTAAAATGTATTTGAAAATAAAATTTAAATTAATAAAAAAGTGAATTAAAATATTTTTGTCCCAAATTTTTACCAGCTTGCTATTTTTGTTCAAACAAAAAAGGAAATCAATAACTTGTTCTTACTGAACTGTCTCCTAAAATAATATCAAAAATTATGTTTAAATGTCTTCTGGAGAGTTTCAAAGGGTGTATAATATTTATTTTTCTTTCTTTATTTATTTTTTTTTTCAAACAGAATTTGTATGTGGGCAAAACCTTTTACGTCCTCTTAGCCTCAAAGTTGGTTGGGAATGAAAGCCCAAATTTGCTTTCACATAACTATAAAAGTCATCTCATGAGTAGAGGGCTAAAATTAATATTGTAATATATGAATTATGTCCAACTCTTTTTTAAATAGATTTTTAACCAAATATATATATTAAAATATTTTTGCTGAGTTTTGGTTCTGAAACTCCTTAATGTCATGTGCATGATACACAATATCAGCCTCATAAGATAGAAAACACTCCAATAAAGTAAGCCAAAAACACGATTCAAACTAATAAAGACCAGGCTTTTTCAAATCTTTCTTGTTATGGTGAAGCTCTCAGCTCCTTGACAATAACACTTATTTTCCTTGTCCTGGGAACCCAAGTGTATATCTCTTCTTTTGGGCATAATAATACATAGAGTTACCTTTAGGTGCCAATATTGCTTAGTGAAGACTGGATTCAGCTGGCATGCTCACAATGATCAAATTCTGTTGCTCTTACTTTCTTACTTTAATCCTATACATTGCAATAATGCATTTGCTTTCTAGACATGAATGAGAGCCCTTACTAGGCACATTCCAGGAAGGCCAGAGAAAGTGGCTTCTAATCCATATGGAATAACACACTGGTGAATATCTTTCAGCATAGACCATAATTTATCTAGAATATAATCTTTACATATTTGGATGCTTCAAACTAAATTAAAGAGAAAATCTGGACTGCAAGGCTCAATTTAAAAATGTGGGATATGCATTTGCAGTCCTGGGTCTCTGGACCTCAGTCACAAGCACACACAATACAGCTTGAGTGGGAATGCCCAGATGTCTCCCATGTGCTCCTCCTACAAAGACTAGATGGTGTCTCTTCCTCTTCTCATAATGACAACAGTCAGTTTGAATTAAGACCCCATCATTATTACCTTATTTTACCTTAACTATCACTTTAAAGTATCTATCTCCAAATATAGTCATATTTGGGGTTAGTACTTCAACATATGAATTGGAAGGGTTAAGCCAAAAAAAAAAAAAAAAAGCTGGGTGGTCACAAGGTCATACAGCTCTATGGGAAATGCCTTGTCTCCCCTTAAGCCTGATTCAGAAGCAGCAGTGCTCTCTGACCCAACCCCACACTGCTCCCTGATGCCAGAGAGACCCATAAAGGAAGTGCAGGGTGAAGACCATCCATCCAGCTTTGCAAATTCACTAACTTTGGGTCAGGAGATGCTCCTCCCATCAAGGAGCAATTCTTCACAGGCTTCTGCCAGCAGGTTTTTCTGCAAACACAAAATTTCCATGCCACTTTTGCTACTGTTCTGACCACTGCTGTATGATTGAGGTGAGCTACCCCCACCTCCTAAGCTGCCTGCTCTTGCTGTTGACAAAAACCTGGGCACCTTGGAGAACACTGAGTGTCAGAGTAAAAAGACCTTGGAGGATAAAGCTGAGGGCAGTGCCCCTTCTTTCTCTCCACCTGGGTGGACAGTTGCAGGCACCCTGCCCTTGGCTATTCAAACTGGGCAGGTCCCTGCTGCTACCACCAACTTGACCTTACCAAGTTGCCCTGCCCCAGAACCTGTTTGTCCCTCTACCTTCTCTGATACCAAATATTGCTTAGGAAACACAGTCCTACAGTCCTTCACTCTGCTCCTGCTGCTCACACTGATTCTCTTAATTCTAATCAAAATGATTACAGTAACAAACAAAAAATGAGATAACATTCATTTTTGTAGTTAAATTACAGAATGGAATTCATATCAGGTAGAGGAAAAAATACCTCAATAAACAGAAAATCTGAAGTCCTCACCTGCACTGGACTTTTAGATTTCACTAAGGTCCTTTTTCCTATCAGGACTTCGGTTGTCTAATCAATAAAATAGTGATAATAATAATTTACCTGTCAGAATGATCTTTTATTGTTCCTTTCTTACCTAAAATGTGATATATTTTTAGACATGAAAATTTAACGAATTTACTTAACCTAAAAAATTCCTTAGGATGTGTGTGCAAATTATAAACTTTCCAGCTACTAGACTAACATTGGCATGCTGAATGCTATTTGATAGATACCCAAAGGTTCATAGAATTTCTAATGCTGCCAGGTTACTTTCTGCTAGGACTATGTTTTAATGATAATAATGTCTATATTGGCTTTTGTGAATATATGCCTTTAGAATCAATTTTCAAATGCCCTATTTAATTGACATCTTGACCCAGTTAAGTCAAGTACCTCTAACAGTGCTTCCTTTATAACCTGGAAGCAAAGAAGAGAAGAGGTATGTTCATGTGACTTCTGATTGCCTCCTTGATTAGCTACTTCGTTGCTCAGATAGCAATAGCTTCATTAAGTGAACAGTGAAACCCACAGATTTGCACTGATTGGAGAAATTGACTGGACTCATCCAACGAGTCCTTAAGATAATTTCTGATCATCATTGTTTCATGCTTTATCTGTTATAGTTTAGTATTTGTTTCAGAATCTTTACATTTAGAGCCTAAAAACTATTTTTATTATTCACCTAAAATGGGATTTAACAAAATTTCCATATTCTATAGCTTTTGTTGTGATCATAGATTGGTGTATATCATTCAGTGGATATTTTCTGCTTTAGTCATATTTAAGCTTATCAGAGCTGTTTCTGCTGTAATTAAGACCAAACACTTTTTCTTACATTTTGACAGAAGTACCTTCCTTCAGTAAATGAATGGGTCAGGATAAGATGTGTTCTGGTTATTGTGGATCAGCCAAGCACATGATACAGCCTTTCTTTTTAGTATACTTTATGTTTATTTTATAGGATATTAGATGGGACAAGTTATTCTCAGCTTAGAAGACTGAACAGAGTACATACAAAGTTGTTGTGGTAATAAGACTATCACAAAACTCTATTGATATAACTCTGATCTTCTACTTTGGCTTTGAATTTTATCAGTTTATTCCTTTAGAAAAAAATACAAATAAGAACTTGTAAAATAACCATAAAAATAATTGTTCGATTTATGCTAGGGTGTATCAGCGAGGCCTAATTATTTTACAAGCTTTCTGATATCTTCTAATTTCCAAAAAATCTTACAGGCTAGATTGAATTTATTATAGGCTTGATTTTGCAAGTTAAAAAAAAAAACACCAAAAAAATCTAAGCTAGATCCTCCCATGGCTACAGGATGGTGGCTGTAGTTCCCTACTTGGCACTCATATTTCATCACTGAGTGCTTTGCTGACTCCTGGTCTGCAAGTTCCTCCATAATTGTTAATATTACCTAGCCTGGGTGGCATGTGTATTTGGATTCAATTTACATGGTGACATCAGACTATGTAAATAAATTGATAGCCCAAACAATGAGCAAAAAGATAGGAAAAAAACAACTGCCTTTAGAACACTTAGCTTCTTTCCCCAAGTTGCTTTCTGATCCAGTCACCTCTGCAATTTCTCTTTGCTTATAAAAGTCCCAAAATAACTGCAGAAGAGTGAAGAGTATGCGAGCAGGTTTTAACACAAGGTCTCTCACCAAATGAGTAATCATGAAATTGTTCTAGAAGATTTTTTAATATTTAGTTCCAACTAATTTAATTTCAGAAACTGATTTTTTTCTCTTAGAGTAATGTGACTTTATATATAACTACAAGTTGGTTACTTAAAGATAAATTAATATATGATTTAAAGATATTTTTATTCTTTAAAGTTTGGTAGGTATGATTCATAATTACATATTGTGTACATATTTCTCTCAAAACTTCCTAACTTTATGCTTAACAGTTCTATTTTTCTTTAGAATTTGTCTGTTATAAAACAACTGATCTTATACATAAGTCCAAAATGTTTATTTCTCATGTAAAATCAAGAAGACACAAATTTGCACCTTTTGTAATAACAAAAGTCATAAATGTGCTGTTTTATAATAAAACTTTCTCTGAGAATACTAAATTTCTCATGGACATGAAAGTGAGTACAGGACATAGAGCAACGGTTAGAAGAACAGTTCAGTTCAGGAGTCAGACTGCTTGAGCTTCATTCTTATTCTATACCACCCCAGCTGTGTCATCTTTGACAAGTTATCATCAGTGTTTCCATTTCGCCTGTAATTTAGAAAATAATAGTACCCAATTCATAACATCCTTGTGAACATGAAAAGAAAAAAAACCTAAACAGTTAAGTTCTTAAAACAGAGCCTGACATAATGGACATGTAATAAATATTAACTATTTCTTTTCATTTTCTGAATGATTTAAAACTTTAAGCTTAAATGGAATTATGATTATTTAGGGCATTTTTTTAGGCTTTGGGGGTAAAAACAAATCTAGGATTTCTTAAAATAAGCATTATAAAAAGACATCTTTTCTCTTACACATGAATAAAAATATTTTTGAAGCCTGTCAATTTTTCCATGTATACATATATATGCAAATATATGTATATATATTCTATTTTTATGTAATTATATTTATATAATTTTATATATCATTATTTATCTAATATAATTGTTGTATATCTCTTGGGTGGTAAAAATCTTACTCAACTTTACAAAGCTATACCTTACTAAGGTTTTTTTCTTTATTCATTAATTTTTCTCTTTGCTCTTAAATGATAAAAAATCTTACCAAAAGGGAAAGACCAAAATGAATAAATGTAGGATAAACTGAATGTTGGCCTGGCCTGGGCACTTTTACAGGGAGAGAACCATCACCTGGGTTGAGACTGGGACACAGATTGCAAACAGCTCAGCCCAGGGACCTTCCATGAGCCCTGCAGCATGGTAGAGGATGATAGAGGCCACTGTTTGCCATTTGCAACTCAGTTGTCAGTTATAACTGCTAAACTGGCTTTCTCTGGGAATTTACTTCAAACCCATGAGGTTCACAGGACTGCTATTATTACATTAGATTGTGCACAGAAAGAGTTGCTTTTTGTTTTTTTTATTATTCATAAGGTGAAACCCCTGAATTTCAAGGCAGCAACAGGACCATGGTCATCAGTACAAACAATTCCAGTCACTCTTTTCAGGGACTGAGTGTAAAGATGAGAGGGGACATGAATATTAAATATAGATTGCTTTTTAATCTGTACTGGTGTGCATACACTTTCTTCTTGTGTTATAAAAATACCATATAAAAATATCAAACCTATTATTCAATAGAAGCTTTAAAATATTTTACTGAAAATAATGTTAGTGTTACAGAAAAATTAAAAAATAATACAAAAGTTCCAGCTTACCCTTCATCTCAGATTGCTAACTTACATTTCGATAGTGCAATTACCATAACATTGAAATTAACATTAATATACCATTAACTAAAGTACACACTTTATTTTAATTTTACCACTTTTTCCCTCTAATATTCTTTTTTTGTTACAGGATCCAGTGGCTAAGTTTTTACATCAGTTTTCAGTCTTTATAATAGCAATTGTTAAAGCATCATTATCACCATTTTAATGCTGCTAAAACTGAGGATTAAAGAAATTAAACAACTTCCTAGAGGTCTAGAGACATTGATCCTTGGCCCCAACTCCAGGACTCTCTCCAGCAGACCATATTGTCTTTCTGCAGACAAGACAGATTCACTGCAGAGTCATCACTCTTTTACTGGGAACAAAAGGAATGAGCAGGCTTATTAAAATGTCTTTGTGTACATAGTGTGTAGTTCACAATTGTTTGGCAAAGGATACATTTGCATTCATTTGTCAATTAGTTAATACTATATTTAAATAATGAATGAAATGTGACATATCATTAAATTATATTGTACAAATTCACGTATGTATTCCCAAAACAGGTTATCTTCACATTTTTCTTTATGGACTTTTGATATTTTTTATGTTTTTATTGATTTCAGAGAGAGGCAGAAAGAGGGAGAAATAGAAACAACAATGATGAAAGAGTCATTAACCAGCTGCCTCCTGCAGGCCCCCTGCTGGGGATCCAAGCAGCAACTCAGGCATATGCCCTGACTAGGAATCGAGCCATAAATCCTGGTTCATAGATGAAGCTCAACCACTGAGCCATGCCAGCCAGGCAGGGCTCAATATTTTTAAATGAGAGTTGACATTAAAAGTACCATAAATAATATTTCAAATTAATTTTAAATGTTTTCACTTTTTATTTTAATGTAAATAATTACAATACAATTTATGTTAAGGTAAATTAAGCAAAATAAAAATTATGTAAGGAAAAACAAGAAGTTTCTTGTTTCCTTATCCTGGCCGACTCCAAATTAAACACTATTAGTATGGTGAACGCCTGGGGAGGGGGCAAGAGGGGTGGGGAGTCAGTGAGGGGGAGAGGACATCTGCAAAACTTTCAACAATAAAGATAAATTTTAAAAAGTAAGTTAAGCCCGGCCGGGCGTGGCTCAGTGGTTGAGTGTAGACCTAGGACCCAGGCGATCAGGGTTCAATTCCCTGTCAGGGTACATGCCAGGGTTGTGGGCTGCAGCCAATCAATGACTTTCTCATCATTGATGTTTCTGTCTCCTTCTCTCCCTCTCCTTTCCTCTCTCTGAAATCAATAAAGATATATTTAAAAAAATAAAATAATTAAAAAAAAATAAGTTAAAAGAAAATAAATAAGCGATATGACACAGTAAAAAAAGTTTCTTAAAGATGTTTCTCGAAAAAGAGGGCATATGGAATATTCTTTTCTCCTTTGTACTTTTTCCTCATTATAGTATTTTTTAACAATTTGTTCATACAATTACTCCTTATACATTCTATTAACAGCTGAATATTTTATTTATGGGTATACTGTGATTTAATTTGGAGGTTTTAAACAGAGCTATTTTTTGTTACTTCTGTGTATGTGAAAACTGTAAATTCTATGATGACAGATTAAGAGGGTCCTTGAGAAAATAGATAGAGTGAATATTGGGGTAGAACATTTGAGAAAATGATAAGTACATTTCATTTTAATAGCTATTGGCAAATTTTCTGTCAAAAATTATTCCAGAAATATTATACTATGAACAAAGACTTATGAAAAGCATCTACTTCCCACAGTATATACAAGAGTTGTCTGAGATACTACTGCTTAGGATTTTTTCTAGGATTCTTATGGTTTCAAGACTTACATTTAAGTCTTTTATCCATTTTGAGTTATTTGTGTGTGTGGTGTAGGTAGATGGTCTAGTTTCATTTTTTTGGTTGTGTCTGTCCGATTTTCCTTACACCACTTATTGAAGAGACTGTCTTTATTGTATGCTCTTGCCTCCTTTGTTAAATATTAATTAACCATAAAGACACAAGTAGATTTTTGAGATCTCTGCTTTCTTCCATTGGCCTATATGCCTGATCTTACAGCACTACCAGGCTGTTTTGATTACTATGGCCTTGTAGTATAGTTTGATATCTGGGATTGTGATACTTCCAATTTTCTTATTCTTTCTAAAGATTGCTGTGGCTATTTGGGTTCTTTCTTTGGTTCCATAAAAATTTTTGGAATATTTGTTATAGATCTGTGAAATATACTATGGTATATTAATAGGAATTGCATTGAATCTATAGATTGCTTTGGTAGTATGTACATTTTAATGATGTTAATTGTTCCTATCCATGAACATGCTATATTCTCCACTTATTTGTATATTATTAAATCTCTTTCTTCAATGTCTTACAATTTTTAAGTACAGGTCTTTTCCCTCCCTGGATAATTTGTTCCTAGGTACCTTACTTTTTTTTGTTACAATGTAAGTTGGATTATATTTTTAGTTTCTCTTTCTGAGAGCTCATTATTGGTGTATAAAAATGTCACTGATTTCTGAATATTAATTATGTATCCTGCTACTTTGCCAAATTTATTTATTAGATTTAGTAGCTTTTTGTTGGAGTCTTTAGGTTTTTCTACATACAATATCATATAATCTGCAAATAATGACACTTTTACTTCCTCCTTGACAATTTGGATGCCTTTTTTTCTTCCTGTGTGAGTGCTATGGCTAGGACTGCTATCCAACACTATGTTGAATGAGAGTGATTAAAGGGGATATCCCTGTTTTATTCCTGATCTTAACGGAAATGCTTTTAATTTTTGCCCTTTGAGTGTGATGTTGGCTGTAGGTTCTTCATATGTGTCCATTATTATTTTGAGGTATGGTCTCTCTATTTCCACTTTGGTGAGAGTTTTTATCATAAATGGGTGCTGAATTTTACTGAATGCTTTTCCAGCATCTATTGATATGGTGATTCGATTTATAGCTTTCATTTTGTTTATATAATGTACCACATTTATTGATTTGCAAATACTGTACCTTTCATTCCTGGAATAAATACCACTTGATTATGGTATATGATCTTTTTAATATATTGCTGGATTTGGTTTGTTAATATTTTGTTGCCGGCCCAGCCAGGCGTGGCTCAGCAGTTGAGCTTGCACCTAGGATCCAGGAGATCGCAGTTCAATTCCTGGTCAGGGCACATGCCTGGGTTGCAGGCTCGATCCCTAGTTGGGGGCGTGCAGGAGGCAGATGATCAATGACTCTCTCATCATTGATGTTTTTATCTCTCTCTCCCTCTCCCTTCCTCTCTCTGAAATCAATAAAGATATATTTAAAATATATATGTACATATATACTTTGTTAAGGATTTTAGTATCTGTTCACCAAGGATACTGGCCTGTAATTCCCTTTCTTTGTAGTGTTTTTATCTGGTTTTGGAATTAAGATAATGCTAGCCTTGTAAAAAAAAATAAAAAAAATAAAGCTTAGAAGTCTTCCCTCCTCTTGAATTTTTTTGGAATACTTTGAAGATAGTTGTTATTTCTTTTTGAATGTTTGATAAAATTTACCTATGAAGCCATCTAGTCCAGTACTTTTGTTTGCTGGGTATTTTTTGATTGCTGCTTCAATTTCATTATTGTTATTGTTTTATTCAGGTTTTCTGTTTCTTTCTGATTCAGTTTTGGAAGACTGTATGTTTATAAGAGTTTGCCCATTCTTCCCAGGTTGTCCAATGTGTTGGCACATAGTTCTTCACAGTATTTTCTTATAATCTTTTCGGTTTCCTTGGCGTCAGTTCATTCCTGATTTCATCTATTTGTTTCCTCTTTCTTTTTTTCTTCATGAGTCTGGTTAAAGGTTAATTAATCTTGTTTATCTTTCCAAAGAACGATCTCTTGGTTTCATTGACCTTTTTATTGTTATTGTGTGTTTTTTGTCTCTATGTCATTTATTTCTGCTCTGATCTTTATTATTTCCTTCTAATTCTAGTTACCCTGGGCTTTGTTGTTGTTGTTGTTTTCTAGGATTTTTTTTTTCTTTAGGTGTAGGGTTACATTGTCTTAGAGATTTTTCTTTTTTTTGAGATAGGCCTGTAATGCACTGAACTTCCTTCTCAGTACTATATTCGCTGTGTCCCATGAATTGGGGGTTGTTGTGTGTTCATTTTCATCTGTTTCCAGGAAGATTTTTATTTCTTCCTTGATCTCATTAGTGACCCATTCATTGCTTAATAACATGCTATTTAGCCTCTATGTGTTTGAATGTTTTTGAGTTTTTTATTGTAGTTGATTTCTAGTTTCATGCTATTGTGATCTCAGGAGATACTTGATATGATTTCAATCTTCTTGAATTTGTTAAGACTTATTTGGTGTTCTAACATGTGGTCTATCTTTGAGAATGTTCCATGTGCACTTGAGAAAAATGTATATTCTGAAGCTTTTTTCGTCATTATTGTCAATCGTCACTTGGGGATATTTTTCCCATTGATTTTTAGAGAGAGTGGAAGGGAGAGAGAGAGAAACATCAATGTGAGAGACACATCAATTGGTTGTCTCCAGCATGAGCCGTGGCTGGGGTTAGGGGTAAAACCTGCAACTTAGCTTATGACCTTGACTGAGAATCAAACCTGTACCCTTTGGTTTGCTGGCCATCATTATAACCAGTGAGCCACACCAGCCAGACTATTCTGTAGCTTTGAGATGAAATTTTCTGTAAATATCAATTAAATTAACCTAATCTAGTATGTTGGTAAGGTCACTGTTTCCCTGTTGAATGATCTATCTTGTGATGACAATGGGGTGTTAAAGTCCCCTACTATTACTGTATTGCTGTTGATCTCTCCTTTAACGTTCACCAAGAGTTTTTTTCTTTTATATATATATTTAGATGCTCTTATATTGGGTGCATATATGTTTCTAGGGTTTTATCTTTTTGTTGGATCAATCCCTGGAACTGCTCTAAAATATAGTCTTAATTAAAGCAAAAGACACAATGAGATGTGACTTCATATACACTAAAATACTTATACTTAAAAACATAGATAATAAAAAGTGATGTAGAGAAATTAGAAATCTCATACATTGGCGATTAAGATTATTAAGTGGTGGTATTATAAAATGGTTCAGTTTGACAGTTCTTCCAAGTTAAAGAGTTGTCATATAATCTAACAATTAACATTTAGATAAGTATCCAAGAAAATTAAAACTTATAAAGAGTTTGTACATGAATGTTAATAGCATCATTATTTCAAGTATCCAAAGATGAAACAACTCAAGTATCTGCCACTTTATATATGGAAATTTATATATGAATAAATCAGATATGTTGCATCCAGGCAACAGAAATGTGTTCAGCAAAGAAAAAAGAAAAAAGAAAATAAAATAATTATTGATACATATTGTATGATTCTATTTCTATGAAAGGTTCAAAATAGGGAAATCCAGAGAGATTAAAAGTGGATTAGTGCTGACTAGGGCTGGAGATTTGGAAGGTAATGAGGAATAATTCCAGGTGAGTACAAGGTTTGTTTTTAGTATGATGAAAATATTCTAAAATGTAGTGATGGCTGCTAATTTTTTGAGTATACTAAAATCTATTGAATTATACACTTTATATGGGTGGATTATATGGCATGCACATATATGAATGAAGCTATTTTTAAGAAAAACATAATATCTGTCAAAATACTTTGTAGCTGAAAGTAACCTTGATACTCATGAAAATTTACTTTTGAATACTCCTAGTAATATTTTTTAACTCCTCTTCCTGATACTACTATTCCTACATGGGAAATAATTTTATTTATTTAATTAATTTTATTTTATTTAATTCCTCTGAATCCCTTACCCATAGAACTCATATCATAAATCACAGAACCAAATATTGTAAGTTTTTTTTGGTTTTTTTGAAAATTTATTTTTGACTAAAATCACTAATTCTTTTTAAAAATAATTCCAATAATAGAAAGAAAAGAACTTGTCAGTTTTAGAAAATTAAATCAATATGAATTGAAAATTGCAAATATTAAACACTAGATTAAAATACGAGGATTTTAACTAAGTTAAATTCCAATAAATTTAATAGGCCTGAAAGAGCTTAGGGGATCAATAAAAACTGTCATCTTATTTACTTAGAATTTTTCAAAATGATCTAGAAGGGAGGATGAGCATCCTAGGAATTAAACATAAAGTTGATAACAAGTGGGCATATTAAACACACCAGATGTGTCAACATAAACAAAATATTTAAAATGACATAATTATAAAAATTTAATCAAATTATATATTTATGTCTATAAATACCTTAGGGAATATATGTTTATCATTTATTAAAAGAGCTTTAGAAGATAAGGTCACTTACATACCTTTTTAGCAAATATACTGGATTTAGAAGACTGTGAACATAAGCCTCAGACTCAGCTTTGACTTTCTGATTGTAGCAATTGAGAAAACTTATTATGAAAGAAGTCATGTTTGATTTTATTTGAAATAGGTTTCTATGCATGTCATTATTTTCAAATCAATATAGCTCCATGGCATTCAGTATTCTGTCCCTTTTACTTTGTGGTCCATATGGGCTATACTTATAGTAGATATGGACTATGGATATAAAGTAGCTATGGACATTCTTTTTCTGTTTTGTTTGGTTTGGTTTGTACTTTTCTCTTGTCTCTCGTATATGTATGGATTTTTGTTGTACTCTATTTCTGAGAAAAATAAGATCGATGGTAAAGTGAAAGGAAAAAAGTAAAAATGGATCCAGTAAATGAGAACATGAGGCAAAGAGCAAGGTAAGAGGGCAAGTGAAATTTATTGTGTTACGCATTATATCTATTTTAATGCAAGAAAAATATACTGACACTTTTAATAGATCCTGAGTCAAGAGTTTGATTATACGAACTTTATTCATTTTTAATAATACCAGGATAATTTATAAGAGATGAAGTCAGCATGGCTTAAAATTACAGTATTTAGGGTGTGTGGGTCCCCAATATTCAAGAAAGAGTGATTTATCTAGACTTTAAAATTTAGGTGACAATGATCACACTTTCCAGAGAAATTTAAGTTACTTATCATAAATGATTTTACCCTTTATTGATGTCTAATCATCCAATTTGTTATTAACGACTGGTTGTAATTGAGGGAAAAAACTAGCATTATAAAGTGGCAAATGTTTTTGTTTTTACTTTTTTGTGTGTGCTAAGATCTAATATTGGCTCATGTTAGAATGGCAAATTCACAAAACTGAGAACAAATGGAGAGTGATCATTTTTTAAAAATTAAAGTACAGTTGACAAAAATATATTAGTTTCTGGGATACAACATAATGATTCTAGATTTATATACCTTATGATGTGATCACCAGTATAAATATATGAACCCTCTGTCAGCATATTAAGTTATTACTATGTTATTGACTATATTCTCTATGCTGCACATTGTAGCTCTGTGGGTTGTTTATTTAAATCTGAAAAATTTTACCTCTTATTCCCTTTCATATTTTCACTCATCCCACAAAACCTCCCCACTAGAAACCATCAGTTTTGTTCTCTGTATTGGTGAGTCTGGTTTTGTTTTGTTTTGTTGTCCATTTGTTTAATATTTTTAGATTCCTCTTATAGGGGAAATCATACAGTATTTGTCTTTCTCATTGTCTTAATTCGTCTATCAATGGACACACAAGTTGCTTCAATATCTTAGCTATTGTAAATATTGTTACAATGAATATAGAAGTGCATTTATCTTTTCAAATTAGTATTTTTGTTTTCTTCAAATAAGTGCCCAGAAGTGGAATTGCTGGGTCATATGGTAGTTCTATTTTTAATACCTATAAAATTCCCAAAAGAAAATATAGTCAGTAAACTATTTTACAACATTCTTAGCAATCGTTTTTTGTTTGTTTGTTTGTTTGTTTGTTTGTTTTGGCAAGGGTAACAAAAGCAAAAGTAAACAAATGAGACTACATCAAACTAAAAACTTTTTGCACATGGCTAAGTGGTTGAGCATTGACCCAGGGTCCAGGAGACTGTGGTTGGATTCCCGGTCAGGGCACATGCCCAGGCTGAGGGCTCGATCCCCAGTGGGGAAGCGTGCAGGAGGCAGCTGATCAGTGACTCTCTCATCATTGATGTTTCTATCTCTCTCTCTCCCTCTACCTTCCTTTCTCTGAAA
Organism: Miniopterus schreibersii; assembly: GCF_964146895.1. NCBI lineage: Eukaryota > Metazoa > Chordata > Mammalia > Chiroptera > Miniopteridae > Miniopterus > Miniopterus schreibersii. The sequence goes on along the minus strand of NC_138118.1, from coordinate 24,161,247 downwards.
TCAATAAAGATATATTTAAAAACAAGTTTTAGTTATAAATTGGAGGTTATTAAGATATTAAGAGAGATGAAGATATAGACTTAATTTTATGTTCTTTCAAGTAAATTTTTCCTTTTTTCAATATTTGTTTGCATTTATCTTCATCAAATATTTCTGAGTTATATTAATTTGTGTACATTATTATGTGAAAGCACAATGTTTTTTACACATATAGAAAATATTTAATTCAAATTATATATAAAATTATTTAGCATCGACCCATGAACTGAGAGATTAAGGTTTGATCCAGGTCAGAGCACATATTTGGGTTGCGGACTCCATCCCCAATAGAGGACATGTTTCTATCTTTCCCTCTCCCTTCCTCTCTCTGAAATAAATAAAAATGTATTTAAAAATATATATGATTATTAAAATATAACTTTTAAAAATACTATGTATTTTTTAAGTAGGCCTATCTTGTAAAAATAAATTTTAAATAATGCCTATGGTTTTGTGTTCTTTTTTGTATTACTTTTCATGTTGTTTAAGATATTAGCATTTTTTATCCCCACGAGTGAATCTCTGAGCATATTTCTGCAGTTTTAAAGCTTAAATATGGTTTTCATGAAAGACTGGAATCCACACCTCTAAGTGAAAACTTTCAACTAGTCAATTTTTTGCATGATTTGTTGTTTTTAGCTTATTCAGGAGGTTTTAAGTGGCTCAAGAAATCACTGAAACAAGAATTCCTGAAATAAATACATTATGCATTATTTGTTTTGCCCTCAATAAATGTCTTTATTCACTATAACATTTTAGAACTCACTTTTACCCTATAGTTTCCCTTACTTTTTAATATCTTGGGGAAGAGGAAAGTAGTAGACTTTTTAGATATAGAAACAAAGATAAAGCCTACCACATAAAAATGAAGAAACTTATGTTTATATAATAAGGGGTTGTGGAACTAGAAAACTCATTTTAGCAGTTATTGACCAAAATTAAGTAAAGTAGAAAAGGTTTAATTAAAATATCCTGAGTGGACCAGAGCAAAGTGGTATTTCAAATAAGCCTTTTATTAGGTTACACCAAAAGAACTAGGAATATAATGTGAACCACATATGAAGTTTCAAATTTTTTAGAAGCCACATTTTAAAAAGTAACAAGAAAAATGATTTAAAAAAATTTAAACCAATATATTCAAAATAGTGCCATTATATGTAATTCTTATAAAAAACTTTTTATTAAATAATTTTATTTTAAATCTTTAGAATCTAATGAACAGTGGAGGATTAGAATGTTTTTTTAAATAAATAATTTAGCTTTTTATTAATTATGATTTCCTAGTAAAGTAATTACTTTTCCATAGCAATTTCAAATTCTTGGGAAATTTGCCCTGGGGGTGAAAACAAGGAGCTTGCCTTCCTAACAAAGTCTATCAGAACCACATTGGGACTTTAGAAAGGACATGTAACAGCACAGTCCCGAAATTTGGGGGAAGAACCACTTGAGGGGCAGAAGTTGTTTAGGAATAAGCATCGTTAACTTTCACCTACTATGACTTCTAGTTTTTTGAAAATTGCTAGCATACAAAGTTAAATTTATTGATGGAAGAGTATTGCTTGAAGAGGTTGTACAAAAATATCGAGAACAAATCATCTAAAAGGGAAGACTGAACTAAAATTATGTAAGACATATAAACAAAAAACCCCAGGGTATGGTATTTTGTTTGGGAGTACTATCATTAAGAAAATATGGTAGCAAACAAAAAGGAATTTTGACATAAATCAGACATTTTATTTGCATTTATTAATGGGGATGGGATACATAGTATATAGAAAATCTTATTAACACTTATTTTGCTTCTCCCTAACTATCTAGTAGCCCAGATCCTCTCTTCCCCCAGAGATTCTCACTACCCAAACCTGGGAACATCAGGAGCTGGGCTTACATAGGAGTCACTAGCCCATGATTTCTTTTCTTTCAGTTTTCTTTTTGTCCCTTTTTCCTCACACGTCTTCCTAATCAATCTTGGTAGGCCCTGGGTGAGAGATGACCAATATCTGATGTCCCCAGTAGACACCCTCTGTTTCATTTCTTCAGTTTTACTTTCAGTTCTGAACTTCCCCTCTCCTTTCACTGAAAATATGAGGAATTTATACTTCTTGGAAGCATTTCTTAGGTGGAGGATGCCTTATGCAAATCTTGGGTCTAGGAAATGGACAATTTCTGAGGAAAGGACACTTCACAACGGCGTTTGATTTTCTCCTCCTGTACATAGAGCCATCACCTTCCCCATTATAAGCTCTGAAACATTTAAGAGAATAATGTCTAATAACCAAAGCATTCTTCCTTATAAGCCATGTGGAACACTGGAGGCATGTTAAGGGCTCTTGTGGCTCCTAAACAAAGTCAGGGGTTATCTTTGCACCACTTGCTTGATCTTTTTTAACTGCAGAGCTGAATCAAGGGAAGGAGCCATCACAGCCCTGCTCTGACGCTCAGCTCTCTTGGATGTCATAAATTGGTACACTATTATCTGATTTGGTTCCTGATGGTCAGTTAGGCTTTTTCTCTTAAACCAAAATCATATTTGACAACAGCAAGAATTTTTTATTCCTGAATTTATAATAACTCTATTCAAGTTCAGCTGATGTAGTTCCTGGTCTTCAACCTTGTCCTACGACTGTGAGGACGTGTTGTGATGATCATTTAATAAAAATCCATAGGCAGACAGCTCTTATCACCATGTTACTGATGTTGTTTATAAATTGGTTACATGACTCTCACTTTCTTTGTTAAACAAGAAAAGTATGGAAACTATTCATGAAAAAAAGAGAAAAAAAAAATCAAAGCTCATTTCTTATGCCATTCTTTACTTAAACATTTTCTCTTTTTTCCTGGCATGCCTCAAGTGCAATGTAGTCCCTTTCCTGAGGAGCCTCTGGGGAACACGATGTAAGCTTTCTTATTTCCGTGTATTTCTCATAAGAAACATGCAGTGAAGATCTTATTATTTTTATTCCTTCTCCTCCCCTTTTGACTCCAAGAGATTGAAAATGTCATCATCATAATTAGCTAGCTAGTTATTAATAACAGGAAGAAAGCAAATGGAAGGCCAGACACGATAGGCATGGTCACCTGGGCAGCTTCACCAGGAAGCTGCACTTCACACTCCCCAGGGAACCGCTGGTCCACTGCCTGCAAATCACTGGGAAAAGGGAGCAAACAAAGGGGAAGATGGGCACATGCACAGTGAAGCGGGGATGTAGGGAAGGTGCTTGCCTCTCAGTCTAGCCTGGGAAACAAAGATCATTGGCTAAAGGGGCAAAGTCACTGCAAGTGCAAAGCCCTGTCGGGTTGATTGGTGAAGCTCCTAGTTATAACCCCAAGACAAAGGGATTTTCTCTCCTGTTCCTCTTTCTTTGTTCCTCTCCCTTACACTTTCTTGCTCTATGACCCTCGCTGGCCCACCATGTGGCCTTAAGAGATGAATGGCCCATAGTCATGGGGACCCCTCACACAGTCTACTGCAGTGGGGAACACAAGCTAAGCTAGCCAGATGCTGGACTGGCAGTGTTTCAATGTGGAGTGAAGACTGGGCAGTGGCTTTGATTCTAGCTCTGCTGAAGACAAATGGGACTTTTGCCATGGCCAGAGAGGGGGGATGGGACCTTGGAGGGGAACCCCCTTAATGTTATGTCAGCAATAAAGCTTTCCACAATACCTCACCCACCCGTGGAGGCCTCTTGTTCTTAAGGCACATCAAGAGCTCCACTTCCATCAGCAACAGGTGAGGACACAGACAGAGGGCACCCCACTGGTAACAGTAATGGGGCAAAGCCTGTAGGAACTCAACTCAGTCATTTTGCTCTTATCTTTATATGTAAAAAAGGCTGCTATACTCAAAGCCAGAGTTGATATGAAAAGCTTGCAAACTCCTTAATAAAGACAAAAAAGGACATATATCCCCACTAAGAAAAAAGACCTGGGTGTGTATGAAGTCTTTGTACATTTTAGAAGTGTGTTTCTGCTATAGTTTTAATTGTGTCAAGTCCTGACAACCCTGAGTATCTCAAGGGGTGATTTTATTTGGAAATAGGGTGGTTGAGGGTATATTTAGCAAAGTTAAGATTAGGTTATACTAAAGAATAAGATATTTGCTTCAAATTTTATTGTTTTTCTAAAGAAATTAAATGTTATAGATACAAATAAAATCTTACACCATTTTATTTCCTCTTGAAAAGTGACCACAATCATAAAGTTGGTATATACTATTTATGTTTATGTTCTTAATTAATATAACAACTATCAAATCAATATTTATTGTTTTATCTTGAACTATTAGTTGTTTCAAGATTTTACACCATGTCAATGAAATAAACTGGCAACTATGGTATGCCCATCTTAAATATGAGGTAACAACAGTCTTAAGAGTCTGAGCGTCATATGAAGTCACACAGACAGTAAGAGCTAGATTAAAACTTGGATTTAGACACTTTGGATCCAGAGATCATACATTTAAATGATCTTACATAATCTGCACGCATAGGACATATGTATGTACCTGTAAACCATTTATGGTACTACTTTAAGTTTTAAATTCTTTTATAAATGATAATATTTTGTGAGCATTCTCACCAGCCTGCTTTTCATTTAACATTATGAGTTTGAGATTTATCTATATTCATACAAATAGTTCAGTTTTATCTGTTTCTTAAAACGGACATCAGTGTTTTTGAGTGTTGTGTGAGATTTGTACACCCTGGAATAATGTTCCATATAATTAGATTGGGTGAGTGAAGGGCAACTATGAAAAAGAGCTGGGAACAAAGAATGTAAAATATAAGATTTATTCTCAGGCAGAACAATAAGACTACACATAAAGTTGAGGATCCTAACATTTTTCCACTAAAACTGACCATGTCTGCATATTCTCAGGTACATGAATCACATCTAAAAGAACACTGTTATATTTAATCAGTAAAATTCAATATAGTCCAGTAAAGTTGCTGACAAAAATCTAATTATGACATATTAACCAGGTATTTAGGGGCATATATAGTAATGGCTTGTTATAAAGAATCTTGTTTGTAGTAATAGTGAACTTGCATTTGGTTATGTGGCCAATGAGTAAGCAAATATCATTTGTAGTTTCTGAATTTTTTCTTCCATTTGTTTTCAGTTATTTATTAACCACATTGTCAGTAAGATATGCAAAGTCATATTTTAGATGGAGGCATTTTTATACAGAAAAATAACCAGAGGAGGAGAATTAGTTAGAAGGCTAGTACAATCACTCAGACAAAGAAAGATTGACATGTACATGTGGGCAATGGAGTTTGAAACTGGAAGATCTGAAATGTTTAAGAATAAAAATCAACAATTCACCAGATGTTTATGGTAAGAGTGCAGGAAGGAGTCATTTATAATGTTTAACCTTATGAAAGAATGTATCTGTGAAGCAGAGTTAATAATGTTTTAATGATAAATAGTAGGAGTACCACAAAGGAGATAATATCAATTGAGAAGGTTAGGGGGAGAGTCATTGCAATTAAATTGAATTTTAAGATGGAAAAGAAAATATTTGTACTTAAGAATATTGTTGATCCTATTTCCTTACCAACAGAAATCATGTATTCTTTCTAATGACAAATGGTATCCATTGTATAAAGCTTGCAAAATATGGAAAAATATGCAGGAAGAAATAGAAAGTACTGACACTCCCTTGAGATAACCTTTGTGATTCATGTGTATGTCTGTGTTAGATATTGAAGTAATGCTTTGAAAATGCTATTTTAATATGTTTAATAACAATACTCTCTTGATCAAATCACATGGAGATGATAGTATAACAGTTAAGGGTTGACAGATTTTCCTCATGAGATTTTTTCTTCAACAATACTACCAGCATACAGCAAACTTAGGTCCATTTGGGGGATGGTTATTCCATCTGAAGAAGTTGGAGTATTTTCATATGCACATAATTAGTGTTCCATATTTTGGAATTTTCAAGAAGAAACCTAATTGTTATAAATGTTTAGATACCCTTGGAATGCTCATCTGAGAACAAAATGTAGTTTTGAAAGGCTGACTATCAAATCAGTGTTGCAAAATTTGCTTTGCACAGTGAACTGGACACTTGCTTTTTTCTTTTTTAAAATATATATTTATTTATTTCAGAGAGAGGAAAGGAGAGGGAGAGAGAGGAATAGAAACATCAATGATGAGAGAGTCATTGACCTGCTGCAGCCCACAACCTGGGCATGTGCCCTGACCGGGAATCGAACCCCGATTGCCTGGATCCTAGGTCGATGCTCAACCGCTGAGCCATGCCCAGCCAGGCTGGACACTTACTTTTTTCAAGTTAAAATTATTCTTAAAAGAAAGTTTTCTAAATTCCAACTTTAATATAGTTTCTCTGGTTATTTGAAATATTTGTTTCATTTATAATACTTTAATATAGGAATTAACTTAAAAAATTTTTATCTGTTATTAGTGGATAGTGTTCTTTTTACTGATGGATGAATGCAATGAATAAATATAAAGAGAAAAGTTTCATTCCTTTTGAGTTTGTCCATCCAGGGTAAACCCTTTCCAGCGAGAAGCCGACATACTGATCTGCAGAGGAATTTGGGCTCTGATGCCCGTGTTGTCATCATTGTTGCAGTCGTTGACTCCACCCACCTGCCTTCTACCTCGTGTTCAGTCTGATTTATAACTATGGGTGAACAGACTTTCAAAACTTGATTTCAAAGTTGCCAGCTCTACTCTCCATGCCTGAGATTTAAGGTGTAGCAAGTTGGAGAGACACAAGCACACACTCTGTCTACGTTTGAGAAGATGAAGCCAGATAAAGATCATTTTGTAATGTCTCTAGCCTTTGAGATAGCTGGGGCTGGTTCCAACATTTTTCCAGGATTCTGATCTGTCAATCAGGAGCCCAGAGTTGGGACAGGGGAACCCAGGAAATCAAAGCAAACTCAATTACAATCTATCTGATGACAATGATAAAACCATGTCATTTCTAGGCTCTTCACAGAATGAAGTGGGGGGGGGGGGGTTGTGAAGAAATTAAAAGTGTGAGGACTTTTAATGAGTACAATTATTGAATCATCAGTCACACAATCTATCTACTCGAGAGCATTCCAGTGACTAGTGAAATTCTAAAATACTGCATTGCATTTTTATATTTATGTAATCACATAAATGTTTATAAAAGAATAGCTAATGATATTTGTACATCATACCCTTCCCTTCTATAACTCAGCATTCTTATTTTGTCTGTTTTATTTCATTAGTTACTAATTTCACATTCTGATTTAAAATTTCAAAGTACATATTAATCATTTAAATGATAAAAGTGCTAAAGTGCACATTCATTTAAAAATACTCCAACTTACTACTAATTTATTATTCATTATTAACTCTAAATCTCTATTATTAAGATAATAGAGAATTATTATTCTCTATTATTCAGAATGCTGTGAAATCAACTTGACTAACATAGGAAACATTTAGGACAAATGGGTAATCTTACCTCATAATAGGATTAAGGTACATTATTAGTATTAAGAAATTCTGTTACTTAACAAATATAGTCACAATACAACATTAAACCTACCTTTAGAGTGCAACCACACTGGAAATGGTTTGGTAGATTCTTATCAAGTTAAATAGATACTTACTGTAAAAGCCAGCAATCTCATTTTTAGTTTATACCCAAGAGAACTGAAACTTATGTTCAAACAAAACCTTCCCACAGAGTTTATAGTAGCTGGATTCATTTTTGTCAAAACCTGGAAAGAATGTTCAACTGGTAAGTGAATAAATACATTGTGATACATGTATGCAATGAAATAGTTATTCAGCACTGAAAAGAAACAAACTAGTGATACATAATGCAACAGCATGGGTAAATCTCAAATACATTTTTCAAAGTAAAAAAGGCAGATTGAAAAGCCTTCATCCAACATGACATTCTTGAAAAAGAAAAATTGTAAGAACATAAAACATATAAAAACAGAGCAGTGATTATTGAGTTAGAGGTGGGTGTAGGGATTGAAAACCAAAGAGGAAGAGTGTAATATTTTGTAGTGGTTGAAGAGCTCTGTACCTTGATTGCAGTGATAGTTACACTTCTGAGTGCATTTTTCAAAATTCACAGAACTGTACATCAAAAAGAATAAATTTTACTGAATGTACATTATACTTATATAAAAGAAAATTATTTAAATTATCCCAATTGCTAAAAATCTTCCTTTTAAAATGCTACACTTAAAATATTGACATTATATATAATAATGTATGTATTTTAAGTGGCCTATTATTTTAAACTCATTTTAGATGATATTAAACATTTCTTCTGGCACATAAAGATTTTTTTTGTTTGATTTTTTTGTGTGTGTTTTTTAAAAAATATATCTTTATTGATTTCAGAGAGAGGAAAAGAGAGGGAGAGAGAGAGATAGAAACATCAATGATGAAAGAGTCATTGATCGACTGCCTCCTGCATGCCCCCGACTGGGGATCCGACCGCAACCCGGGCATGTTCCTTGACCGGGAATTGAACCCCGATCGCCTGGATCCTAGGACCACGCTCAACCGCTGAGCCACGCCTGGCCGGGCGGCACATAAAGATTTTAATACCAGTGAGTAAAAAGTTGTGGTCATTGTAGTAAAAGTAGTTACTATTGATTATGAGGCCAGGGCGTGACACAGTGGGAAGAACAAAGTATATAACTAGAGAGAAATATGAATTTAAGTCCCAGTTCTGACCTATACTTGCTGTATGACATTGAAAGAACCACTTTGCCTTTCTGAGACAGAGTTTCATTGTACATGGGCTTAAACTCTTACCTTTCTTTGTTTATTATAATAATTAATTGAGATAATGCTATCCAAAACCCTCAATAAAAATGTTTTCTAAATATCAATTCTTCCTTATTCTTTAGGGATTTTAAGTTATTGGTAAGGTTTACATATATTTTCAAAAAGGCCTAGAAATGTGGATTAATATATAAAAAAGTCACTTGTAGCACACAGTTTGTTCAAATAAAACATTGACAATATTTATTCTAGCTGTGCTTTATACTTTTAAAGCTTTTTTTTTGTTAGTAGATATCTTTATTGATTTCAGAGTGAAGAAAGGAAAGGGAGAGAGAGAGAGAGAGACATCAACGATGGGAGAGTCATTGCCTGCATCCTAGGTCGATGCTCAACCGCTGAGCCACGCCCTGCTGGGCACTTTATACTTTTAGATTAATATAATTTAGAAGCTTTAACTAAAAGGTAATAGCTACAAAGTATAAGTTCAAAAATAGAAATTTAAATATTCTCTTTTAGTAACTATTCACAATAATAAACAAACAGATTTCTGATCTCAATAAAATATTTTTTCTAAAACAACATTTTTATTCTCTGTTATTTGTTTTTTTAAAGTGCCATTTAAATTGATTAAATGTATATTATTTTAAGTGGAATTATGAGTACTTTCTACAGGGATCTCAGAAACTCCTCCATTCCCTCACCATGAGAAAAATTTCTACTAAAGAAACAGACAGTGCCTGGCTGGTGTGGCTCAGCAATTGAGCCTCAAACTAAGATGCCGGAGACAGAGGTTCGATTCCCGGTCAGGGCACATGCCAGGGTTGTGGACTCGATCCCCAGCCGGGGGCATGCAGGAGGCAGCCGGTCAATGACTCAAACATCGTTGATGTTTCTCTCTCTCTCTCCCTCTCCCTTCCTCTCTCTGAAATCAATAATCTATATAAAGCCTTAAATAAATAAAAAAAGGAAACAGGCAGCAATATTAATGTAATACCTATAGCCCTGCATATAGGGAGTGTGAAATACTATGAAGGAGGAGAGAGTAGGAAGAAATAAAGTCAAGGAGATATAAGAAAGAAAGACTCAAAACGTGTTGGACATAGGTAGACATTTTAAGTAATTTTAGAAATACTGAAAATCATTATATTGGAGGCAGTTCAATAGAGGAGGGATATCATTTGTTTGCCATTAAAAAAAAAAATCACACTAACTTACATGTTAAGATGAATTTTAAGGAAACTAGGGTAAAAATCAAAGCCAGTTAGGAAATTACTGCAATAATTCAGATGAGAAAGGGTGGTGCCTTAACCATGGAACCTTACAAGATTAATCAGTTACTGAGGGGAAACTACCTGAAACCAATAGAGAGAAGTTTTGTAATGGTCAGTATGAGTAAGTACATTATGTGAGAGAATGTAAGGGAAATGAAGAGGACAGAGGAATATAAATATACGAGCCATTATGAAAATACTAGATACTTGCACATACATAAGTAACAAAAAGAAAAAAATAAGAAAAGAAATACTAAAATATGTGCTATAAAGGAGAGCTAACAATATGCAGAACAAACCTCACAGCAAATGTCATTTTAGGAAGCCTGTCTATTATAACTAAAAATAACTGGACACTGTTACCACTAAAATGACTTCAGTGAGGTCCAGCTGTCAGAATGACATGACTCCCATCAATGTTGCCAGATTCACCAGCCATGGGGTACAACCTAAAATGCTTTTGAGGATTATTCTAAGAATACAGAAAGCTACCAGAAACCAGTAGCAAAGTCTTTTTTGCTGGATATTTATAAAGTAAGTTATGCAAAATCTTTTGAATCTCTGTGAAAATATACTGAACTACGTTCTCTCTTTTTGAACAATTTGAACCCCTTGAGACATGTAGAAATTGCTCACAAGCTCTTAGCGGGCTCCACTGCACCGGTATCATTTTCAGAAAGGCCAGTTTGTTGCATCTGTGGGCAATGTACTCTACACAAATATCTTTTTTTAACATTTCTTTTCTAGTTTGTCTCAGCGTAGTTTATGAACTATTGATGTTCTTTGGCCTCTATCAGGTAGAAATAGGAAATCATGAAACTTTGTCTATTTCCAACACAGGATTTTCTCATTAGTTTCAAGCTGTTTCATATTCTGTTTTAGTAAGTTTTTTAGTGAAAAGTGAAAGCTATATACAGCCATTATACTGTTATAATGAATTATTCTTGTACTTTGCAGGTGTTATACTGCTATAGCTACTTATGACCAATTTGAAAATTTTAAAAAGTGGCCTTTTTGATATTTATAATTTAAGATAATTGTATGTTAACTAGAGTTCCATTATTTCTATAACTTTCTGTTTTATATTAAACTGTTGGGTTAAATGTAAATTACAATCCAAAATTAATTCATTTTCTAAAAATAAGTCATAATAAAATATTCCATATCAGGATATAGGGAAAATTTAAGGAAGTGGATGGATAAAATTTTATATCATTAAATCATTTTATCAAAAAGTTTTTAAAAAAAAGTGTTTTCTAAACAAAGACAATCCAATTACTTCTCCCAAGAAGACACACAAATGGCCAAGAAATATATGAAAAAATGCTTACCTGGCCAGCATGGCTCAGTGGTTGAACACTGCCCTATGAACCAGGAGATCAAGGTTCGATTCCCAGTCAAAGCACGTGTCCAGGTTGCTGCCCAATCCCCAGTAGGGGAGGTACAAGAGGTAGCCAATCAATGACTCTTTCTCATCATTGATGTTTCTATGTCTCTCACCCCTCTCCCTTCCTCTCTCCAAAATCAATAAAAACATATTAAAAAGTGCTCAACTTCACTAGCTATTAGGGAAATGCAAATCAAAACTGCAGTGAGATACCACTTCACACCTGTTAGAATAGCTGTTATCAACTAGACAAGTAATAACAAGTGCTGGAGAGGTTGTGGAGAGAAAGAAACCCTTATTTACTGTTGGTGGGAATGTAGACTGGTACAGTCACTATAGAAAACAATGCGGTAGTTCCTCAAAAAATTAAGAATAAAGTTACCATATGACCCAGCAACCACTCTCCTGGGTGCCTACCCAAAAAATTTGAAGACATTCTTTCACAAAGATATATGCACCCCTATATTTATTGCAGCATTATCCACTGTGGCCAAGACACGGAAACAAGCCAAATATCCTTCAACAGATGATTGAATAAAGATCATGTGGTACATATATACAATGGAATACTATTTAGCCATAAGAAAATATAAAATATTGTCTTTTGCAACAACGTGGATGGACCTTAAGAATATTATGCTAAGAGAAATAAGTTAGTCAGAAAAAGCTAAGAGCCATATGATTTCACTTATAAGGGGAATATAAAACTGAAACTCATAGACGTAGACAACAGCATTGTGATCACAAGGGGGACTAGTGAAGGGTAAAGGGGACTACATATATGGTGACAGAAGATTTCACTTTGGGTGGTGGGCACACAATGCAATATACAGGTCATGTATCATAGAAATGTACTTTTGAAACCTATATAATCTTATTAATCAATGTTACCTCAATAAATTTAACTGAACTATAAGTGAATGACATTCCTCACTCAAAAAAATAAACAATAAAAACCATGGGGGGAAAATAAGCGAAACAAAAGAACAAAAAGGAAAGAATAAAGACAAAAGACAAATTCAACAATGTAAAGATTGGAAAACAGCTGGTATATAATTAATAAAAATGATTTGCTTTAGTAAAAATTTATTCAAAGAGACTAATTGCTAGACAACTAAAGAAAAAGATGAAAACATAAATTATAAAAAAAATAAGAAGGGACAAGGGGAAGTAATCATTGAAATGGAATACATTATTTTAAAATTCTAAAATCTCTGCAATATATTTGAAAGATAAAATGGTAATTTCCTAGGGGAATACAGTTTGTCAAAATTAACCTTAGTATACATATCAAAGGCTAAGTAGGCTAATTTCCTTATAAAAATATTAGTAACCTATTAAGAAACTTCTTCACAATAAATCATCCAACCCAGATAATTTAAAATAAAAATTCTATTAAAATTTCAAAGGCTGTTTTCCAGCTCAGAGAAAATAAATGAAAAATTCTAAATTTACTCTTAAACCTGATAAAAACATTTAAAAATAAAAATTGCAAATTTAACATTAATATTGATTCACGTTTTTTAAATATTAGCAAACAGAATACAATACCTCATTAAGAATCTGATATACCATAATCAAGTGGATTTATTCTAGAAATAAAATGTTGATATAATATTAGGAAATCCTCTGCTATAAAAATACCTTATGCCCGGCCGGACGTGGCTCAGCAGTTGAGCGTCGACCTAGGATCCAGGCGATCTGGGTTCAATTCCTGGTCAGGGCACATGCCCAGGTTGAGGGCTCGATCCCCAGTCGGGGGCGTGCAAGAGACGGTTGATCAATGACTCTCTCATCATTGATGTTTCTATCTCTCTCTCTCCCTCTCCTTTCCTCTGTCTGAAATCAATAAAGATATATTTTTTTAAAAAATACCTTATGTATTGGAGACACACAAGAACAACCCCTGGTTGGATGATTTGCTAGGAGAATTTACAGAATTCAACATATAGTCATTAATAGTTATGATTTATCACAGTGATGGGATAGAAAGCAAAATCAGCAAAGGGAAAAGGCATATGGGACAAAGTCTGGATGAAACCAGGTACATGTTTCCAAGAGTTCTCTCCCAGGGAAGTCACAGAGGCAGTACTTAATTTCCTTAGCAACAAGAATTGACAACACTTGTGAAATGTTATCTACCAGGGAAGCTCATTAGGGACTTAGTGTCCAGGGTTTCTATGAGGGACTGTATCAAAATTTCAGACTCATAGAAGAAAATAAGGAAGTATCTATAATCCATATGATTTGAACAAACAGTTTAGATACAGTGAGCCACGCTTATCCATTAGAGTGATAATAATCCTCCCCAAAAAACAAGTTCCTAGGCAACAGCCAGTGATCTAACTTATAAGCAGGCCTTTCAAAGAATTGCAATCAAATCTGATATGTTAATGTTTTTTTGCACACCTTAATTAATAGATCTAAGGAGAAAATCATCTGATTTTTCTCCACAAGTGATGGAAATACCTTTGCATAATCTGTAACCCATTTCGGGGGGGGGGGGGGAGAACCCTCAAGGAAACAATAAATGATGTTTAAATTTTAATGTGACATGCATAATTTATATAATTTTAACACTAAAACCAGTATTTTACTAAATACAGAAACTCAAATGATACTTTCATTAATTTTTTTAAAAAAGGTACACCACTCTTCTCATTAATAGTCAACATATTAGCAGATGTTAGCCAATTCAAAAAATTCAAATTAGTAAGCACTGAATCCAGATGGGTTCACTAGTGAATTCTACCAAATATTTAAGGAAAGACATATCAGTTTTCTACAATATCTTTCAGAAGATAGAAACAGGGGGACTGCTCTTAATTCATTCCTTGAGGCCAGCATTAACCTAATACCAAAACCAGGCAAATATATAATAAGAAAAGAAAACTATAGAATCTTATCTCTTATGAACAAAGATACAAAACAAAAAACCTCAACAAAATATTAGCAAATCAAATCCAACAATTTATTAAAATAATTATATACCACAATCAAATGAGAGTTCTTCTAGATATAGTCAATGTTTGGAAGTCCATTAATGTAAACCATAACATCAACAGGCTTAAAAGAAAATTACATGTTAATATCAATAGATGAAATAAAAGCATTTGACAAAATCCAACAACCATTTATGATTGAATCTCTTAGTAAACAAGGAAGAGGAGCACTTCCTCAACTCGATATGGAATATCTACAAAAAACTACAGCTAAAATCATTTAATGGTGACAAACCTAAGGCAAGTACAGGAGAAGAATGTTCCCTCCTCTCACTATTCTTTTTCAAAATTGTAGTGAAAGTTCTAGCTGACGGATTAAAACAAAACATAACAAAAAAAGGAATAAAAGTTATACGGATTGGGAAGGAAAACAGAAAAGTCAATCACTTTTTTATATAATATCAATTAACAAGTAAAATTTGAAATAAAAACACAATACCATTTATATAAAAACACAATACCATTAGCACACAAAAAATTGCTTAGGGATAAATCTAACAAATTATGTATATGAACTATATGAAGAAAACCAAAAATTTTGATGAAGTCAAAGGAAAATTAAATAAATAGAAATATATAAGAATAAATAGAAATAGAATAAGAATACTCAATATTATAAATTTGTCAGTTCTTCTCAACTTGATGTATAAATACTATGCAATCCCAATCAAAATCCCATCAAGTGATATTGTGGACATCAACAAACTGAGTTAAAATTTATATGGAGAATCAAAAGGCACAAAATAGCCAACACAATATTTAAAAAAGAACAAAGATTGAAAACTAGCATTAGGCAACTTCAAGACTTACTATAAAGCTACAATAATCAAGACAATGTGGTATTGGTGGAAGACCAGACAAAGATCAATGGAACAGACCATATCTGAGAAATAGACAAAGAGTAGAGACAATACGGTAGGTCAAACAGTCTTCCTCTCAATTTTGCTATGAACTAAAAACTGCTTTAAAAGAGGTTGTTTTTAAATACACACAAAAATTACTCAATAAAAAATGGGCAAAGACTTAAGCAGAATATATAAAAGTGACAAAAAGACCCTTAAATTATAAGAAAAATTGTTAAACTTTACTTATAATAAGGGGAATGTAAATTAAAACTATACTGAGATATCATTTTTTTACTTACAAAAGTGACAAAATTTAGAGAAATTACATGTATGTATATATGGATTGATAGATAACTAGATAAATTGAAAAGATATTATAAATCACTCTGTGATGAGGTTGTAGTGAAAAAAACACACTGGTATAAATTGCTAAGGAATGCCAGTTTGCACAGCTCTAAGGAAGGGAATTTGGTAATTCCATAAAATCTACATATTACCATTTGAACCAGTAATCTCTCTTCCACAAATGTAATGATGATACAACCTCATTATTTGTCATTGAAAAACTATGGGAAATTAGCTAAATGTCCAAACATAAGAGATTAGCTAAATCAACAATGTATATAGATAGAATGGTGTCCTATGCAGCTTTAAAAATAAAACTATCTCTTTCAAACTAATATAGCATAATTTTTAAGTATTTTAAGTAAAAAAAAAAAAGTTCAAAAGAATAACTATATGTTCCATATTTTGTTAAAAAAATAGAGGTGAGGGAATAAGAAAATACCCTTCTGCCTCCTCTCTAAAAGAAAAATGGGAGTATAGCACTAAACCAGAGTTGCATAATATTGTTACCTATAGGCAGATGGATGGGAACAAATGAAAGAGTCATATTGTGTCAGTTCTATGCATGTACATTATGGTGTGGTTCTGATTATAGAAACTATGTTAAAATATTACATAGATGGGAGGAAGAGAGAGAGAGAGAAATAAAAATATCAATAAAAACAATGAACAATTGTGGTAAAGGTATCATAACATTTAATTCAAACAGGAACAGATGGACCAAACTGAATTCACATAAATGATACAACCACCCCAAAGAAGGAGAAAGAACTCCTTCAAGTAAATCTTGAGCATTGTATTTGGACTATATACCCTCAAGTTAAACACAAAGAACTTTTTAAACAAATATTAAACTCTAGTTGCTACAGGTCTTTTGTAGAATTCAGGTTGGTAATTCTGAAACTTTTTTAGACATTCGAAGATTGAGCAAGCAGTTAAAGATATTGTGAATAACGGGATTATATTTCTCAGTTATGATTCTCTCCTAATTCTCTCTCCCTTTCTCTCTTCTTCTATATCATCTGTTCCTTTTATTCTATTTGAACTTTGGAATATTTTCTCTTTGTCCTGTGTTACTTTATTCATTACTTTTATTGCATTGCCTTTATTTCTATGAAATATTATATCTATTTGCCTTTCCAAGTCTTGTCTTCCATCACAGAATTACTTTTTTTAAAATTAAGAAATTAAAATTTTTAAGTTCTATAAAGTTATTTTCTGTTTATTCTTTTAGTTTTATTAATATAACAACTGAGTGTTCATCTGGCTATCATTCTTTTAAACTATGCTGTTTCATTAACTAGCTTGTGCATTTATTTTTTATTTTTTATCATTTTATTATTTTCCATACAAACAACTGTACACTGACTTTTTCCCCACCCTGTGCGTTTATATATACCATGACATTTTTCATGAGGTTTTTTTTTACTTAATCCTTTTACTTTTATCACATACCCCACTTTCTTCTAAGAGCTTCCAGTCTGTTTTCTGTATCTATGAGTCTGTTCTTATTTTGTATTTTTGTTTATTATTAGATTTCACAAATAAGTGAAATCATATGGTATTTCTCTTTCTCTGACTTATTTCTCTTAGCATAATATTCTCCAGGTTCATCCAAGTTGCTGCAAAATGTAAGATTTCCTTCTTTTTTACAGTCAAGTAATATTCCATTGTGTAAATGTATCACAGCTTTTATATCTACCGATGATGGGCACTTGGGCTGCTTCCAAATCTTGGATATTGTAAATAATGCTGCAGTGTTTGGGTTTCTTCAACATATTCCCAGAAGTGGAATTGCTGGGTCATAAGGCAGTTCCATTTTTAATTTTTTCAGGAAACTCCATAATGTTTTCCACAGTGGCTGCACCAATCTGCATTCTCACCAACAAGGCAAGGGGGTTCCCGTTTCTTCACATCCTTGCCAACTCTTGTGTGTTGATTTATTGATGGTAGCCTTTCTAATAGGTGTGAGGTGATATCTCATTTTGGTTTTAATTTGCATTTCTCTGATGATTAGTAATGTTGAGCATCTTTTCATATCTATTGGCCATCTTTATTACCTCTCTGGAGAAGTATCTATTCAGGTCCTCTGCCCATTTTTTAATTGGATTGGTTGTTTTTTGGAGGATTCCTTTTGCTGTGCAAAAACTTTTTACTTTGATGTAGTCAAATTTATTTTTTCTTTTGCTTTTCTTGCCTGAGGATATATATCAGAAAAAATATTGCCACAAGAAATGTCGGAGATTTAACTGCCTCTGTTTTCTTCTAGAATATTTACAGTTTCAAGTCTAATATTAAAGTTTTTAATTCATTTTCAGTTTATTCCTGTGTATATTGTAAGAAGGTGGTCTAATTTCATTTTTTTTGCACTTATCTGTCCAATTTTCTCAACATAATTTATTTACACCCTGGTGTATGTTCTTACTTTCTATGTCTAATGTTAATTGACCATAAAAATGCGGGTTTATTTCTGGGCTCTCTCTTCTGTTCCATTGACCTATATATCTGGTTATATGTCAGTATCATACAATTTTGATTACTATGGCCTTGTAATATAGTTTGATATCAGGTAGCTTGATTCTCCAACTATGTTTTTCTTTCTCAAGATTACTGTGGCAATTAGGGTTTTTTTTGTAGGTCCATATAAATTTTTGGAATATTTATACTAGTTCTGTGAAATATACCATTGGTATCTTGATAAGAATTGCATTGAATCTATATATTGCTTTGAATAGAATGGGCATTTTAATGATTTTATTACTCCCTATCCATGAAATCACTTTATGTTTCCATTTCTTTGTATTTTCTTCAGTTTCTTTCTTCAGCATTTTATAATTTTCCAGGTACAGGTATTTTACAGCCTTGGTTAGAGTTATTCCTAGGTATTTGATTTTATTTTGATGCAATTTTAAATAGGAGTGTTATTTTAGTTTCCCTTTCTGATAGTTCATTGTTGGTGCATTAAAATATAACTGATTTTTGTGTGTTTATTTTGTATCCTGCTACTTTACTGAATTCACTTATACTTTTTAATAGTTTTTTGGTGGAATCTTCAGGGTTCTCTATATACAGTATCATGTCATCTGTAAATAATGACAGTTTTACTTCTTTCATTCCAATTTGGATATCTTTTATTTATTCTTGTCTGATGGCTGTGGCTCAGACTTCCAGGACTATGTTGAATAGAGCGATTAAAGTGGACACCCCTGTCTTGTTCTTAATCTTAATGGTAATGGTTTTAGGTTTGCCCTTAGAGTATGATGTTTGCTGTGTTTTTCATATATGGCCTTTATTATGTTGAAGTATGTTCCCTTGATTCCCACTTTGCTGAGAGTTTTCTCATAAATGGGTGCTGGATTTTATCAAATGTTTTTTCTGCATCTATTGATATGATCATGCAATTTTTATCCATCATTTTGTTTATTTGGTGTATTATATTTTTTGATTTGCAGATATTGTACCAGCTTTGCATCCCTGGGATAAATCACACTTGATCATGGTGTATGATATTTTTAATTTGCTGCTGCATCTGTTTTGCTAATATTTTGTTGAGGATTTTAGAATCTATGTTCTCTGGGATAGTGGCCTATATATATTTTTTTCTATATAATGTCCTTCATAAAGTATATGATTATCTAACCACTATGATGTACACCTGAAACTAATACAAAATAATATTAAATGTAAACTGTAATTGAAAAACAATTTTTTTAAAGTTCAATAAATACTTGCTGAATGAATAAAAAAAGATTATAGTCACACTTGAAAACTGAGGAAAATAGTTAATGTTCAATCAATTACTAAAGTTAATGAAAAAAGACATGGAAAGCCAAGACATACAATAATAACCATATTCCCCATAAGCAAGGCTTTTATTTATTTTTTTGAATTTTTATAAGTGTTTATTTTAGACAAACTAACAGCATATGCTTGGGAACAAGATCTCAAATGCTCCTAAGAACAACAGTTTTGCAGCTTCTCTTATTCATTTGAAATTAAGGAGGGGATGTACATGGAGATGGGAGAAAGCAAGGCAGAAATTGGGTTACAAAATAGTTAAGATTATGTGCTTTCTTGAGGGAAAGAATTTTAAAATACCATTATTAAAAAATGTACCAGGCCCATATTATTAGGAGGAGTTTAAAATAAAATTCATAGAACAGAAATATTAATGTTATAGAAATGTTTATGTCACACCAAAAATAATCCATCATTAGGGTAACATCAAAGCTTGACAAATACATAAAAAACAGTACATAAAAAACATGGAAAAATTTTAGTTGTGAATTTAAATGCAAAAATTGAATGAAGTAAGATAAAGTTTAATTCAATATAAAAATTAACAATGATGAACTAAAGTTTATTAGAAAATGCACATTTTTAAAAATTCTGGAGATCTTATGAATACAAATTAAGAATTATGTTATAAATACATAGTTTAGTGCTTAAAAAGCATTTGACGTATTTTAGCAAATATTTTTAATAAAAATTTAAAAATTGAGCTAGAAGAAAAATGCCCAAGTATGATGAAAAAATGTTTTTTCCAAAATTTACACATCATGTAAAATTAAAACATTGTTCATGAATATTGAAACCAGAAATAAAACATTCATACCACTTATAACACAATATTTTTAGCATATTCTAAATTTTCTAGCCATTTCTGTAAGAGTAGAAAATGGAATTAGTAGCATAGATACCATATAAGAATAGAAATAATTATCATAAATAGCAGATCTTTAAAAAAACAGAGTGGCTGGATGCAAATAAAACCTTTTCATGTCCCACAAGCTTCTCTGTGTCCACAGCTACCATGTCCACTCATTCTGGAGATACCAAGATTTCCCCAAGGAACTTCATATAAACTTCTACAGTGTGAATTTGGTATACAAGATGAAGGAGACAAGGAAAAATTGTCTCTGGATGTTATTAAGAAGGTTATAAGACTAGAATAATGATATCCTTAAAAGCACAAATAGTCATTTATTTTACACAAAATAATTCCAGGATATTGTTTCAATGTAGCTTCTCCTACATTCAAAACTAAACGCAGAGCAATACGCAGATCATGTAACATAGAAACCTACACTTGAAACCTATATGTTCTTATTAACTATTGTCACCACCATAAATTTAATAAATAAATAAATGAATAAAAAATAAATCTTTTAAAAAATACAGTTAATATATTTAGGCAATTAAAGATGTAACTTCTGTCTCATGTTTTCTACCAGAAATTTAAAGATAAATCTGAGTTTCACATCGTTTGTAAATATGATTACTCCTTTAGTTGTAAATAAAATCTCATTAACTTTAAAAAAATTTCTTTCTCTAAAAATGTAACGAAAGAAAACAAAACAAAACAAAAATTCACCACATTGATTGCATTTTGGCACCCCAGAATCTACACATAAATACCATTTTAACATGTGTTCAGAGCATTCTGATATTTGTACCTTATCTATAATATGCCACTTTCATTTCTCTATATGTTCTTCATAATGATTAAATGATTATATTTTATGTGTGCATAATAGTTCATAGTGTTGGTGTATGATGATTTAACACTTTAATATTAAATAAAATTATTTCTAATTTAAAAATTTTATTTAACATATACTATAAGGAAATATCTTTGTGAAAATATACTTTTTATTTACGTTGAGTTATTATCTTTAAAACAGAAATTAAATAATTATAGTTTCTTGAATTATTATGTTAATTATATCAGAGAACAAACATCTATGATTCTTGCTATATAATGCCATTTTGTTTTGTACAAAACAGAGTTTATGAATTCTTCTACTAAGGAATATGTATTTTAATAGCACCACAATATTTCTAGAGTACCTTTTTAAAATTTCTGCTTTAGTCAGCATAAAATATGCCAGGGTTGTATTAACTTGTATTTTTATTAATGCTGATGAGTGCCAATAATTTATACTTTCATATACTTTGGATTGAGGCTCATTTTTAAAGTTTATCATTATAAGCAGGCAAATTAAATACAGAGTTGCATTCACCTAAATAGTTAATTGCATTTACCTAAAATCAATTGCATATTCTGCCCTTGCCCGTGTGGCTCACTTGGTTGGGTGTTGTCTTTTGCTCGTTCGATTCCCAGTCAGGGCACCTGTCTGGGTTGTGGGCTTGATAACTAGTAGGGGGTGTTCGATTAATGTTTCACTCTCACAGTGATATTTCTTTCTCTCCCTTTCCCTTCCTCTCTCTCTAAAAATAAATACATAAGTAAATAAAGGGCAGATTTTTTAAAAAAATACAAATATAAAAAACAAAATCAATTGCATTTTCCAAGACAAATGAGTTGTTAAAGCAAAGATTTGAATAGGCAAAATAATCTGCAATACTATTTTAAAATGCATTTTTTGTTTCTTGTGCATTTATTGAGTTTTTATTCTTAACTGTACAACATAAAAATATTCCTTACCTTATCAAAGGGATGAATGTCTCTTTGGGATTTGATTCTTTAAAGAATGTAACACTTTAATGAGTATGACATATGAGCTCTTACAAGTGTGATTTTTAACAGATAAGTTAAATTAAATAACATAGAGACAGGTGCCATACAGTAAGCTCCTAGGAGAGATTACAGTACACTTCTATACTTATTATAATGATTTCTTATGCTCATTCTTATATGAAAAAAGTGAAAATGAAGAATCATTATAGGCACACAGAAAAACATGGTAGAAAATACAATTATGTTAACAAAACTTATTCTCTTGTACTCATCTAAGTTTTTGTGAAGGGCTAATGTGGATATAATATAGTAAAATTATATAGAGTATAAAAATCCTCTTGGTGTCATACTTCCAGTGTTTCCAGCTCATTACTGCCAGAACTATTTTAAAGACAGAAATTTGTTATAACATGAAGAAGACTTTGGCCGGTGTAAGTAACCTTACCTGCCTCCATTGATATGAATCTCTTCCACAGCCTTTCTTCTACCTGACTGTGGACTCAAAACACTCCAAACCTCCCTCATTCTCTAAATAGGATATGCTTCAAGTCTTTGCATTTTGCAGATTCTTCATTTTAGAACATCCTTTCTCATCTCTATTCATTTTCTACTGCTGCTTTTACAAACTTAGTGACTTAAAACAACACAAATTATTGTCTTAAAATTCTTAAGAAGTCTAAAAATGGGTCAGCATGTCTGTGAACCCTAGTGTCTCCTGAGACTGCTGTCTTAGACTCCTTCTTTTCTTTCATTCCCCTCCCCAAAGGAGCACCGTTCCCTCCACACCACATTTTGGACATGAACTTCTTACCTAAGGTCTGTGAAAACTAACTAGTTTGAAAATAAAAAAACAAGGACAAATAGCTTATTGTCAAAATACCTAACAGCCTATTATTTCATAGAAGTTAATTTCAAGAGGAAATGAATCAAGCTTGAAAAACTAACATACATGGATCTTTCTGGTAAAACTAGAACTTGGAAAACTGAAACATACAACCAGGAAAGGATTGTGGGCTGAGGGTGTTGGGGTAATAGCAGTGCTGCAGAAAGAGCTCTTTATTATGAAGGTATACTTCTGACCATTGTGTCCTTCTGATTGCCAAGGGGAGGATACTGCCTAGAATACCCCACAGGTCGAATAGATGATAAAGACTAGAAGCTCTCCTTGGAAGCTTGAGGAAGAAATTGACTATAAAGGTATTGTTACTAAATGTTCTCCAGCTGTATGTATGGATCCAGGTTTGTCAAATTGTACCACAAACATCATGACAGTAACTATGTTGATGATGTGGAAAATGTGAGACCTAAGCTGAAGCCAGGGGATGGAGGCTTTGTGGAAGTAATTTATTCACCAAAGAATGACCTGCTACAGAGACTTGATGCTCTGGTGGCTGAAAAACATCTGACAGGGAATGCCAGAGTCAATTCCTATGCTCTGGCTCTGACACATGCAAACAGAAAGCCATTGGAAGTGCCATTCCTAAAATTTTAAGGCCAAAGGACAGTGGCCATGAACCTGTAAACAAGACCACCAGGCCTGCTTTACTAAGACTTTGTATTCAGCTTAATGTAGATTTAAAATTAGCGTTTTCATGAAGTAAAAACAACACAGATTCCTTTTTTTAAATGATGTGAGTGGAATCTGAAATATAAATATTTGCCCCTGGGAAGAAGCAAAAAAGATGAGATAATGTTTGTTCAAAAATTATTTGTCAAATCCAGTTCAGTGCTAAGCTAGTTTTAGAACAGAACAGCTATGGGAAAGTGTTGGATGAAAGTAAGATGGTGTACAGGACTCTCCAAAGTGAAAGGGAAGCTAATGGGAATGACAGACACCTGTGTCATTCTAGGATTTTTGCCTAAAATAACGTTGATGAACTGGAACACGGCCCTATCATCAGTTTGGGTGAAGGCAGTGTACCCAGAAATCCAGTCATAAGGCAGAGACATAATCGGCAGCTTGAGAGAATGAAATAAATCATTAGCATCTTCCTGAAGTTATGCAAGAATACACACCTGTTCCAAACCTTTTCTTTTGTATGGATGCTGACAAGGCAGTGACTGTCCTTGTGATAAGCAATAATCTCAGAAGTCATTTACCTATAACAAGAAGCCTTGAAGAAGATTTAGACCTTTGAGAAAGACACCTTAATTCATAGAGAGCTACTTATGAATGACAAGTGAAATTGTCTCTTAGATTTAACACTTTTTCTACTGATGAGTTTACCTAACACAATACACCAGCTTACCAGACATAGGTGATAATTGACCATCAGACCCATTTTTGAACAATTAAATCTCAGTCTCAAGGCACATTTGGCAACTTCACTGCTGTTAATGATTCCTAAAATTGACTATAAGGCAGGGAGAGACCTCTAAGATTCAGGCTCCTGTAAGATTGAAACCAGTCAGGGTTTCCTAGACAACAACCTGAAGGTAGTTGAAAAGGAGATTTCAAGATTCCTTCTTGTGTCAAAACTGGTGCTTACCACATGCAGTGGCAACACCTGTTTCTACCTATGACTGCTTGCCTGTGGTCATTTCCCCTGTTCCAAAATTTATAATTCCAGCAGAATTCTTATTTCTTCCAAGGAAGAGACAGAGGCAACCTGGGAATGATGGGGAAGAATAATGACTAAGCAACTGACAAAAAATAAAACTCTTTATAATAAATGCTTTACCTACTTGCAGGATAAATAGAGTTCTCCCATAATTTAATTGAAGCCAGCGTTTTATCAGGCCAAACTCAAATGTACATTTGGATCAGAAACAAAATAAGGGATTTCTAAATTCCAGTACCCTCTCATATAAATTTAAAATATTACTGCCACACAAAATAAACATTGTGTATCCTAATTCACCTATTTAAGTCTGTGGCCTTTAATGGATACTTCTGAGTAATATAAAAATATTAATCACCTTAGGTGAGCAGGTTATATAAAAATTAATACTAACTCTGAAATATACTTGAAATAATGTACCATTTCTGACATATTTTGACTACAGTAGTTAAAAGACTATGGAATTAGACATAGTAATAATAGCTTTGCATATGACTCAAACAATTACTACTTAATAAATTATGCATAATATAATTGTGAAGCTCAAAGCATTGCATCATATTTTTAAGTATGTCTCTGTCCTTTATCATGACATTTACTTTGAATACAGTAATTCATTGAGTCTATGATTCACCACTATTTTATATGCCCATAAGAACAAGGACATTATGCTTTTTGAAATGATGATTATTTCTTTTACTTTTAAAGAATGTATTTGCATAAATGCATAACCCATGGACACAGACAATACTATGAGGAAGGCCTGGCAGTGGGGAGGATGGGAGGTGGAGGGGATCAATGGGGGGGAAAGCGGGACATCTGTAATACTTTCAACAATAAAGATAAATTAAAAATAAATAAATAAATAAATGACTAAAAATTATTTCCCATGCTTTTAAAAAAACACATGATGGTTAGACAAATTATGCATTAAAATCCATCACATTTTACAAGTATTAAAAGAAAAGCATAACTAAAATTAGTTGGTTCAGTATGCCGAAAATTTTCAACTCTGAGACCAGCTCATCTAATCATTTTTCTGTTCTTAATCATCAAAATCTCTTTTTTCACATAATGCTATTTTCTCAAGAAAGTTATCCATTCAGAATTTCTAAAAGATTGTGTGTGTGTTTTATCAATATTCCCTCTACAAGAAAACTGTTACTTATATTAGCAATTACATTAAAATAGATAAAGGAGAAAAACAATAAAGGGACTGAATAGGTGAATGAAAAATTCTTAAGAGAAAATTAGTGATCTAGAAGACCGAGCTAGAAAATCCTCTCTGAAATCAGTGCAACATTACAAATAAAAAGAATATATTGAGAAAAGTTAGAAAAATGGAGAATATATAAAAAATTCTGTGATTATTCAAATAAGAGTCATGAGGAGATAAAAGAGAATGGTGAGGATATAAGAAATAATAGAATATTTGTTAATTTTTTAAAAAATATATCTTTATTGATTTCAGAGAGAGGAAAGGAGAGGGAGAGAGAGAGAGAGAAATATCAATGATGAGAGAGTCATTGATCGGCTGCCTCTTGCATGCCTCCGACTGGGGATCAAGCCCGCAACCTGGGCATGTGCCCTGACCAGGAATCAAACCTTGATCACCTGGATCCTAGGTCCACGCTCAACCACTGAGCCACGCCCAGCCAGGTGAATATTTGTTAATTCTGAAGAAACAAATTATCAGGTAAAAAGTCCCAATAAACACCAGGCAGAATGTAGAGCTACCTATATTAATGCACATCTTAGTGATGTTTTAATACCAAGATTAAAATTGTAAAAGTGAACATATGATCTATAAAAATATTCAAATTAAAAATGTACGAGTAATTTTTAGATATAAAAATCATTGCTTATGACAACAGAGCAGGCCCTACAAGAGCATTTTGGAAAATGATTAAATTGATCCTATAATTCTATAGGAAGTATTTCAGTGGACTAACAAGATAAAAATATTTTTCAAGACTAAGAAAGTTTATTGATGACCAGCACACCTGAAAGAATATATTGAGGTGCTTCAATGCAACAAAATGAATTTAAGAAAGTTCAAAATAGAAAGTTTCAAAAATAGTAAACAGGAAAGAAATCATAAATTACAAATACTTCCAAATAATTACTAATAATTCTTGTTTAAAAAATTAGCGACAGCCCTAGCCAGTTTGGCTCAGTGGTTGGAGTGTCAGCCTGCAGACTTGAAGGGTCACAGGTTTGATTCCGTACCTAAGTTGCGGGCTCAATTCCCGGTCCCTGTTGGGGAGTGTGCGGGAGGCAACCAATTGAAGTGTCTCTCTTACATAGATGTTTCTCTCTCCCTTCCACTCTCTCTGAAAAGCAGTGGAGAAAAGATCTTTGGGTGAGGATTTAAAAAAAATTTAAAAATTAGCAACAAATAGAACTTAAAATCCCCAGTAATTTCATAGGTGTAGTCATAGGACTAATTTTTTTGTTGCTTCTGTCATTGAGAATCTGGACTTTTCTTTTACTTTATTCCATTATAGCATTTAAAGGTTTATAGTATACAAATTCCTTTCATTTTATACTTTATACTGCTTATCATAATTGTATTTAACCTTAGTTCTAAATTTAAAGCTTAATTCTTACAAGCATTTGAGTTGTCATTTAGAAACTTAATGGCTAGACTTATTCTTTGAGTAATCTTACTTTAATATCTTTTTTTCCCCTGTGAATGGCTTAAGTATGATAAATTACGTAAAAAATGGGTGTTGAGCACTCATCACTCCAAAAAGACCCTGTTCATATTAAATATATATTTTTATTGGTTTTAGAGAGAGAGGAAGGATGAGGGTGAGAGAGAAAAATGGATGTGAGAAAGAAACCAATTGGCTGCCTCTTGCACTTGCTCTGACTGGGAACTGAACCTATGACCTTTTGTTATATAGATCAATACTCACTCAACCAGCTGAGCACCACCTGCCAGGGTGTAGATACATATTTTTTAATGATTTTCTCTTCCATCTTCAGACAACAAGCTATTCAGTAGCAAGGACTATGTTTTGTGTCAGTTTTAGAAAGGATCTATTATAGAATCATATCCAAAATTGTATCAGCAATTGGCAAATGAACAGCCACCTAATGAAATAAAGGAATAAGTAAACTGATGCTAAATATATTTTTCTAGAAAATACAGTATATAATACAAAAGTTTAGCAAGTATAGCAGAAAAATTACAAAAGTAAGTTTAAAATATGCATATCAATGCAAGAGACATACCAATGCAGTATACAAAATTGCTTTGGTGGAAGGATAATCTAACTTCTATTCACATATATTAAAAGCAAAATTATGCTCTGAATATGTATGACTTAGATTTTGAAAATTTTATTCATAATGATTTTGATTAGCACATTAAAACTACCTGAATGCTAGGATGATTTAGCATTTCTTTTAATTTAAATTTTGAAATAAAAATTTTATTAAAAATATATAGTAAATCTACAATTTATATTAAAAATGAAACACTAATTATCAGTTTCCATATTGTAGAAATGCATATATTATAAGCTTTTAATTGATAGTATTTCATTTTATATTTTACATATCTACAAGATTGAGTTGATATATTTTCTGATATCTAGTTATTACAGTTAGATATCATAATTCTTTTTAAATAGTATTATTTATTGAATTGTAACAACAACTAGTATTATTTTTGGCTATGGCTATTCATATGCAATCAAAATACTCTTTGGGGAGGAAGGTCCATTACAAAATTTATGTGACTGAGTAATTAATTCATTATATAATTATTATCTTATTTTTCTTGAACATGTTAGTAAATGCTAATACTGCTTTTTTCACTTTGCTTTTCTTCAGAAGTCCAATCCAATTTCAATTTGGCCTGGGTTTAAAATTTTAGGAAAAGTTTTACAAGTCTTTTCATGTATTCATTTTTGTTGAGTTTTTCAAAAAATTGTTTGCCCAAAGTTATTGGTGTACTAATGATTCTAACATGGTTACTCATTAACTAAGTTTTTACTTGATTGCCATCCTTATTTTCCCTCAATAAATTGGGGACAGGAATCTGTTTTAGCACCCACAATTAACATTCGTGAATCAAATTAATAATGTGTCCAGTACATACTATTAGTCACATATCATCAGCTCTATTTAAACCAAAATGAATTGACATTGATTTGCTTTGAATAAAAAATGTATCTGCTGAAAAAATATTATTATATTTTATTTTATTTGAATCTTTATTAATTTCAAGTGTACACTCCAGTTATTAGACATTATATAACTTACTAAGTGATCATTTGATTAATCTCATACTTACTTGATACCATGCATAGATATTAGAATATTATTAACTATATTGCCTATGCTGTATTTTACATCCCATGACTATTTTGTAACAACCAATTTGTACTTCTTAATCCCTTCACTTTTTTCACCCATCCTGCCAATATCCATCTGGTACTGTCAAAATGTTCTCTGTATCTATGTGTCTGTTATGCTTATTCATTTATTTTGCTTTTTAGATTCAGTTGTTGATAGGTATGTATTTATTGCCATTTTATTGTTCATTTTTTTATCTTTTCTTTTTCTTCTTAAAGAAGACCCTTTAACATTTCACGTAATACTGGTTTCGTAGTAATGAAGTCCTTTAGCTTTTTCTTGTCTGGGAAGTTCTTTATCTGTCCTTCGATTCTAAATGATAGCTTTGCTGTGTAGAGTAATCTTGTTTGTAGGTCTTTGATTTTCATCCCTTTAAATATGTTGTGGCAAATCCTTCGGCCTGAAAAATTTCTTATGAAAAACCTTCTGACAATCTTATGGGAGCTCCCTTGTAGGTGACTAATTGCTTTTCTTTTGCTACTTTTAAGATTCTCCCTTTGGTTTTAACCTTTGCATTTTAATTATGATGTGTTTTGGTGTGGGCCTATTTGGGTTCCTCTTGTTTGGAACTCTCTGTGCTTCCTGGACTTGTATGTCTATTTCCTTCACCTGGTTGCGGAGTTTTCTATCATTTTTAAAAATAGGTTTTCAATTTCTTGCACTCTCTCTTCTCCTTCCAGCATCACCATGATGTGAGTGTTGATATGCTTAAGTTGTCCCAGAGGCTCTTTACACTATATAGCTTTTTTTGCTTTTTTCTTTTTGCTGCTCTCATTGGGTGTTTTCTGCTTCTTCATCCTCCAAATCCCTGATTTGATACTCTTTTCATGTATTCTACTGTTAATTTAGAATAAGTAAAATAACTCCTTTAGCAGAGAGATGGAGCTGAGCCATCTGGTCAAGGATGAGATTTGGGCATGGTTTACATGGGGCAATCTTTTGTTTTTACTCCAATAAATCTTGCCACTATACCTGAAATCCTCCTGTAGTACCATGGAAGAATCCTATTTCCTCCAGCAGCAATCCTTTAATTGCTTCAAAAACATTGATCAGCCCTTCCTTTGCCCTGTAGAAGTTTCCAGTTCTCTGTCCACTTCGGATTTCACAGTTATGTGTCATACACCTAATGCTGGTTCATCCTAAAGACAAGAAACACTTCTCAAGCTCTTTAAGGAATATTCCATTATTTGATAAATTTTATCAGGTTTAGAATTAATTATGTGGTAGTACCTTTTCATCTCCCATAAAAAATGGGTAGGGACTCTAATTAGGGTTACATCCTTCTTCAAATAAAATTATTCACCAATCACTCTTTATTCATGTTATCTGATTCTTTTTGAAACCTGTGATATTACCCTGGAGTCCATGAGACATAGAATAGACTATAGAAAACTTGTAATTTTTCACATAAGGATGTTATGTTCAACTCTGAATCATTTTTATATTAAAACATGTATACTTTGAAAATCAGAAGTGAGGAGAAAATATTGCATTCTAACTTTCTGTTCTATTTAAAATAAGTGTCATTGATGGAGTAAACAAAATACTTGGGGATCATAGGAGAGGAACAGTGTAATTTTCCTGAAGGTAGATCACAGCTTTTAATAGTCTGAAGAGCTCTCAGAAAAATCTTTATTTTTGTGACCTTTAAATCTTATATATTTGGATATTATTAGTATACTAACAAAATTATCCCATGTTTTGGATTTTCATACCTATTATTATTAGTGTAACTGTGATCTGAATTAATTTAAAAAACATATCCTGATTGAGCCTCAATAATCAAGCCACATTCAATATAACCATACGTACTAGTTTTACGAAGTATTCAATTAACTTAAAAATAGTTTAGCCATAGATTTTATAATAGCTTGTACAAATAATATTTTAATTAACTGCTTAAGAATCTTCCTCTAATCAAGAATTTAGCATACAGATTAGTATATTCAATATATGGTACTAAATTCAATATATGTTAACTGGCTAAAGTATTTTAGAGACATCGTTTACCTTCACCAACATTAATGGGACCAGCTATGAATCTAGTCATCCTTGCGTGAGTCCATTATACTCAGGAACCAATCTCCATCTTTAACTATTGAATGATTTAGTCTAAAGAGTTTTGGTCTCCAAAACCCACCAATGAAATATAGTCACAATTGCCTTAGGTAACCTTTCATGAAAAATGATTTATTTATTTATTTATTTACTTACTTACTTATTTATTTATTTATTTATTTTTATTTATTGTTAAAAATATTACAGATGTCACCTTTTTTCCCCCCATTGACCACCCTGAACCCCAAAACAACTCCCCAGGCCTTCACTACACTATTGTCTGTGTCCATAGGTTGTACATATAACCCACGGACACAGACAATATGTGGGGAGGTTAATTCCTCCCCACCTACCCCTGCTTCCCTCTGAGATTCATCAGCTTGTTTTATGATTTTAGGTCTCTGGATCTATTTTGTTCATCAGTTTATTTTGCTCTTTAGATTCCACAGATGAGTGAGATCATGTGATACTTGTTTTTCTCTGACTGGCTTATTTTTCTTAGCATAATACTCTCCAGATCTTTCCATGCTGTATCAAAGGGTAAGAGATCATTCATTTTTATAGCAGCATAGTATTCCATGGTGTAAATGTCCCACAGCTTTTTTATCCACTCATTTACTGAGGGCACTTGGGCTATTTCCAGATCTCAGCTATTATAAATAATGCTGCCATGAACATAGGATAGGGGTACATATAATCTTTCTGATTGGTGTTTCTGGCTACTTAGGATATGTTCCTAGAAGTGGGATAACTGGGTCAGATGGCAGTTGCAATATTTAATTTTTTGAGGAAACTCCATATTGTTTTCCATAGTGGATGCACCACTCTGCATTCCCACCAGCAGGTACTAGAGTTCCTTTTTCACAACATCCTCACCAGCAGTTGTTGTTTGTTGATTTGTTGATGGTAGCCATTGTGAAAGATGTGAGATGATTTCTCATTGTCATTTAATTTGCATCTCTCTGATAATTAGTGACTTTGAGTATTTTTTCATATGTCTCTTGGTCATCTGTATGTCTACTTTGGGGAAATATATATATTTTTAAATATATCTTTATTGATTTCAGAGAGAAGAAAGGAGAGGGAGAGAGAGAGATAGAAACATCAGTGATGAGTGATCACTGTCATTGATTGGCTGCCTCCTGCATGCCCCCAACTGGGGATCGAGCCCACAACCTGGGCATCTGCCCTGACTGGAAATCGAACCCGGATCGCCTGGATTCTAGGTCGATGCTCAACGGCCAGGCTGGAGAAATATTTATTTAGGCCCTTTGCCCATTTCTTAATTGAATTTTTTTTCTTCCTTTGTTAAGTTGTATGAGTTCCTTATAGTACATTTTGGATATTAACCCCTTATCATATGTGTCATTGGCAAATATGTTCTCCCATATAGTGGGCTCACTTTTCATTCTGTTGATGATTTCTTTTGTTGTGCAGAAGCTTTTTAGTTTGATGTAGTCCCATTTGTTTATTTTCTTCTTTGTTTCCCTTGCCCTGGGAAATGAATTGACAAACATAATATTAAGAGAGATGCCTGAGGTTTTGTTGCCTATGTTTTCTTCTAGGATTTTTAAGGTTTCATGACTTTCATGTAAGTCTTTTATCCATTTTGAGTTTATTCTTGTGTACGGTGTAAGTTGGTGGTCTAGCTTCCTCTTTTTTCATGTTACCTGTGCAATCTTCCCAGCACCACTTATTGAAGAGACCATCTTTACTCCATTGTATGTTCTTGCCTCCTTTGTCAAATATTAACTGAACGTAATGGCTTGGGTTGAGTTCTGGGTTCTCTGTTCTGTTCCACTGATCTATATGTCTGTTCTTGTGCCAGTGCCAGGCTGTTCTGATTACAATGACTTTGTAGTATAACTTGATATTTGGTATTATGATCTCTCCAACTTTGTTCTTCTTTCTTAAGAATGCTGCTGCTATTCTTTTTTGATTCCTTACAAATTTTGGGGGTATTTCTTCTAGATATGTGAAATATGACTATTATTTTCACAGGGATTGCATTGAATCTATAGATTGCTTTGGGTAGTATGGGCATTTAATGATGTTAATTCTACTAATCCATGAGCACATTATGTTCTTCCTCTTGTTTATATTTTCCTTTGTTTTTATCTTCCAAGCTTGTTGTTATATTTCATTAATATTTTGTTTTGTAATGTAAATACAAAGGATTTTTTTTATGAACACATTCTCTGTAACTGCTAATATGTAAATAGCTTTTATGATAAAAATGAAAAAAAATAACAAATATATTAAATTCTGCTCTTTAAGCAGTATTCTAGACTATATAACATTTAAAAAAGAAGATGATGATAAAGAAAAATTAGAGGAAAAAGGAAAGAAAAAAAGCAAGGTAAAGAGGATGATATATTGGCCCTGTGTAGTAATGGCTTATGTTTTACTAAGATATGATTAAAATATATTTTTTGCCCATTTTTACCTGAGTTAAAAAATAATAAAAGTTTAAGAATATATGAGACATATATTCTTTAGCATTGACCTTTCATTTTCTAAATAAACATCTCTATGGCTTGCAATAAATATTACTGATGAAAGGAAATTTTTTTTGTCTAAAATCATCTTGTTTTATGGTTCTTAGCTATTCTCCCCTGCCTAATTTTGAAGAATCTTTTGAACATGAATTTAATTGGCATATTATATTATGTGGTTAAAAAATTAAAATTCATTTTTGGAAATTAAAATAGAGAATGAAAACATGAATCAAAAAACTCAGGTTTCCTACTATGAAATAAAACTTGCATCAAATATTCTGGGAGCCTCTTAGTGAGGCCTTTGGGGTGGTTTTTAATACACAGAACTAACAGTGACCCAAATTGAACACACTTCCAAAATGTAATTTATTACTAAACTTTGCCTGATGAACCTGAATTCAGTACTAATGAGAGCCCTGGCCAATGTGAATCAGTTGGTTGGGCATTGTTCCATGAACCAAAAGGTTGCAGGTTTGATTCCTGGGCAGAGTACATGCTTAGGTTTCAGGCACAGTCCCTGGTAGGGAGCACGCAGAAGGCAGCCAATGGATGTTTCACTCTCACATTGATGTTTCACCCTCACATGAATGTTTCTCTTTCTTGTATACATATATATACTGTAGAAAAATATAAATATTATGGCCAGGGCCAGAGGTGTCCTCACAGTTCTTCAAAAGACTGTGGGTTGCCCAGCTGGGCATGGCTCAGCGGTTGAACATCGACCTAAGATCCAGGAGATCGGGGTTAGATTCCCGTTCCCTGCACATGCCCAGGTTGCGGGCTAGGCAGCCGATCAATGACTCTCTCATCACTGATGTTTCTATCTCTCTCTTTCTCTCTCCCTCTCTTTTCCTCTCTCTGAAATCAATAAAGATATATTTTAAAAAAAGAAAAAAGTGTGGGGATTCTCCAAAAGTCACCAAAAATGGTAATCTAAAAAGTTTCAAATAGATAAAATTAATTAATTTGTAGCATACGTATATTTTAGCACAAGGTAATGGTGAATTAGTACAATGAAATACCAGTGGTATAGGAAGATGACAGTTATCTAGAAAGAAATATTCCTAGGTGTGAAAGCAAAACAAAACACAGTTGCTATAAACAATCATCTTTTTTTTTTGGCTAAAAAATTAAACTTGCAAGTCTTGCAATTTAGATTACTTCATGAACCTATTAAAAATTAGAAATAGCATTTATCTTCCCATATATAAATGATTAATTAATACATTAATTTTCTAATTAAAAATTAGTTAACTTCAGCATGAACTCAATATCTTCCTATGAATAGATGTTTATCTTCTGAATTTGACAGAACTGAAGACTGATACTAAGCTTAGAATATTCTAATAAGATTCAAACACCAGATGAGACTTTGCTTGGGCAGCTGGTCAAACAGTTTCTCTATTACTGTCAACTTATTCACAGAAAAATCCCAGGTGTGACCCTGGGTAAGTGATATTTGAATTCTACTGAAACTGTGTTCAGTTTTATTGAGAGAGAAAAAATTATTTTCTTTAGTGCTTCATCAGTAGATAAAATAAAATAGGTTTTTATTGAATGAACACTAGGTTTACTTCTAGTACTCGAGGCTTGATAAACACAGTTATGAGCAAAAGGTGAAAATAAATTAATAAAAAATACAAAAAAATATTTTCCACTTTAGTGAGGAAATATGTTCACTGGAATTTTAAAAAACTTATTTAAAATCAGATCAAATTTAAAGTTTACTTTAAACATTTTATCTCCTCTTAACCAAAACAAAACAAAAATCAATTCTTGTAGGACTAACTAGCCTAAATATGTCAAACAACAAGGGAAAATTTTGAGATACGTCTCTGATAACACTGACAAATCCCAGATCCCAGTTAATATCTATAAATCCCACTTTTCTTATATTTTATCATATGAGAAAAACTACCCTAAATTTTGCAATTTCCAGACTCCCTTCTAATTGGATGGAATAAGTCATTTTTCATATATAATTATTCAAAAGTAAATTTTAAGGATTTTCTAAAACCAGAATATTTTAATATTCACTTTATGTTATAATCTTGAATTCTTATCAATTTGTGTATCCTAATTCACCCAATGAGTGTATTATTGCTTTATCAGGACTTTCAATCCCAGTTTTCAAAGGGCAGGCATCTAAAATTATAGGCCTGTCATTATTTTATCCCTCATATTCTATATACATTACAAATTGCAAATTCAGATTTCTCAGGTCAGTATTCATCATAAAGACCAGGTGCCTTTCAGTCATTGCTATTTCACAACTAATCATTGTTATTCTCTCAGACTGCTAGAGTCATCATTCAGGGATGACAAACTCTTTATTCTATGAATCAGAAGTGATTATGGATTATATGAATATTTAATATTGAATGATATGAATTAAATATCAGCATCCAGTTAGAGATATCAATAACAGCTATGTTTTTACTATAAAGGTTAGTTAGTATTGGTTTGAATTAAATATAAGGAAAAATAATATACTGCACAGTACATAATTGAAATGTGCTTTGATCCTTTATATTCTAGGTTTTCTATTTTATTTCATTATTTTATTTTGTCTTAGACATAACATTTACTAGTTTTCCAAGCACAAAATAAATGGAAATATATATATATTAGAACAAGAACAATTTATGTTAATTTCTACAATTTGTGTTCCTTCTATGAGCAGTGCTTGATTCTATTAAAATTAAGAAATTTAAGTTTAGCCCTATGCTTAATGAAAAAAAATCTAATGAGACACTAATTTACAAAGTATACAAGAATGTAATTTTATAATAAATCTTTCCAGTGTTTGCTATAACTGCATTACATGAAATATTTCCCTTCACAGAAACTCAGAACAGGCCTTAAAAATTAAACATCTCTGGCAAGCATTGAACAAATAAAACTTGCTCACAAAGAATCTAAAAGTGCTGCCTCAGAAGCATAAACTACCAGTGACACGCCGTGTGAATGAGCCTTGGTGAGTGGCTACTACACGGGACCTCTTTCTCTCTTCTCACACCAATGAACCATCTCATATGAAGCCTAAGAGAAAACTAAAGCCTTTGAAGAAGTGAAACTCAGCATGCTCCACTCAAATATTTCTAAGATAACCATTCTAAAGCAAAATTGGCAGAAGTCATTCCTTTTATTAAAAACAAACAAACGAACAAAAAACACACAAATGAAACAACCCAAACCAAAGGGCTACTACTACTGCTGTTCAATCATCAGATGAACTTACAGAGGCCAACACATGTGACAGCAGCAATAATTTAAGTAAAGTATATGTGAAAATTTAAACACTCCACTTTCAAGTTAAGACAAAAGTGAAGGGAGCTGTGATATTTATGTGTCAGAGTCAGAAAGCTTAGGCATTATTATCACAGTAATCACCTTACAGTCATCAATGAGACTATTGAATATATTTTTGCATCTTGCACTTGTAGAAGCAGATACAATATTTAATATGTAATTCACAATGTATTTTACCAACTAAGCATATAAAAGTATATAGATTATATTAAAGTAGTAGACAGTTAAGGGCCTGTGCAAACCCTGCAAAAAATAGTACTTTGGGTATCTCTTAATTAAAAAACAAAAAACATAAACAGTTTGTTGTTTAGAAGTGATGCAATTCAAACTACTACAAAATACAAAGGGCTGCAAAATGTATACCATTCCAACATATGTTATTAAATAAAGATATGATTTAAAGAATATAAATGAAGCCTTTAAGTAGGTCTTTTATACATGCATATTATTCTTTATTAAAGAAAAAAAATATGCAAAATGACCATTGGTAATTGCTTTGCTAACATCTGTAGAAAATACGAATTCTCTGGTCACAAACTCCACTAAGTTTAGCACTCAAGGTTTCTGCAGTGTTACAAATATAATTTAAAATACTGTTAATTTTGTAATTCTATTGGTAAAATAATGTGACTGGGAACATGGCAGCCTTCTTGTGGAGGCCGTGATACAGACTGTTTTAATTTCTTAGGTGTGCACAGCACCCACAGGGCGGCTCTGGGTTTGAGGCTCATCATGAGTAGTCTGTAGGCTGTGCCTGGCAGCTCTGCTTGACTGAGGCCATTGCCTTTTGCCCTCCCATCCACTTGTGCTTTTTCTATCATCCTGCAAAGGCCACGAAAGAGCCCCTGGTCCCTCTGCTGTTTGGCTGGCGTATGACAGTGCTTCGCTCCCACGGTTCCGCACAGGATTCTGACTCTTGAATGGAAACGTCTCTCCTTTTCCAACAGTCTGTTTTATTACCAACTATACGTAAACAAATTTCATTTCCCAACATCTTCCGTAATTCTTTGAAATGTTTTGTTTGTTTGTTTGTTTTTACCTTCCGAAAAGAATTTTCATCTGTTATATCATAAACTAAAACAGCTCCGTTTGGCTCTCGGGAGTAAACTGGGCCGAAGCATGGCGCCTCTCTCGGCCTGCGGGATCGCGCACAGCGAGGGGCGCTCTTTCTCCGCCACTGTTGAACTTCTGTGGTAGGGAGGCCGCCTGCCAAGCGGAGATGCTTGCGGAGCTGATTCTCCGGCCCCCAGCAGCCCGGCCGGCTCGGCTCCCGCCGCCTCTGCCTCTGGCCGCGCCCGTGGCTTCCAGGCGCCGGACCCGGCGACACGCGGGGCTCCCACGGCCGCGGGACCTTCGCAGCGGCCCGCGCGGGCCCCGGGCTCTGCCCAACACCCCGGGGCGCATCTCCATGGTCTCCGCGGTCTAGGTCGGGAAGAACCCAGGGAAAGCCCAAGAATGCAGGGCCTCAGAAACCGCTTCAGGCGCCCCACGAAACGCGAACTCTTCTAGGTTTTTTATTGTACTTGCTATTTTTTAAATCACTTTTTTATTTTTCAATTATAGTTGACATACAATATTGTATTAGTTTGCTGTTTGAACTGGCTCACTAGAAAAATTTTGGGAGATAAACTAATTGCAAATATCAAAATTATTGACACTAGAAATTTATTTGTTATCATTGTTGATGCTATAGTTTTATTATTAAACACTGGAGATAGTCTCACCAGACAAACAATACTACACTTAATTATTTCTAGAAAGACTGACTTATTATAAATTACCCTGAAACTATATTCATTAACTTTGTTATATAACTTCAAAACCTAATTAACTCAGTTTCAAACATTAGATAGCGTGTCAAAGGATTCAGTTGCTTAGATTTATAATTGGAGCCTACTTGATCTTTGAGGTCTTCTCAGGGAACTGTATTGTTAAAAATGTGATAGCCGATTGATATTTTAATAATAATATGTTTAAATTGCTACAATGAATGACCTGAGTTGTTTACACTAGGTGAATAAGTAATACAGACTCACATTGTGTGTGGTTTAAGCCTGGAAAGGTAATATTTTTTAGGTTAATCAACCTGCATAAGACTGTTTCTAATTTGTAAGTTATGGACAGCAATGTTATTCACTTCTTAAGTATTTATGAAAAGTTAAAGTAATATTTATAAATTGTTTTTATAGTAATTGATTTTAAAAGGCCTAAGTTCATACTAGTGATCATTCTTTCCAGCGTACCTCTCGATTAGCATTCTTTTTTTCTTTAACTTATCTTTGTTGCTGAAAGTATTATAGACGTCCCCTTTTTACCCCAGTTGACTGCCTCCACCCTGCACCTCCCCGACCCCCCCTCCGCACCTCCCCGACCCCGCACCCCTGGCCTACCCCACTATGTGTCTGTGTCCATGGGTTATGCATATATGCATATAAATTCTTTGGTTAATCTCTTCCTGCCCCCTCTCCCTCCTTCTCCCTGAGATCCCTCAGTCTGTTCCAGGTTTCGATGTCTCTGTATTCATTTTGTTCCTCACTTTATTTTGTTCATTAGGTTCCACATATGAGTGAGATCATGTGATCTTTATTTTACTCTTACTGGCTTATTCTGCTTAGCGTAATACTTTCCAGGTCACTCAATGCTGTTTCAAAGGGTAAAAGAACCTTCTTTTTAATAGCTGCATAGTATTCCATTGTGTAAATATGCCACATCTTTTCATCCACTCATGTCCTGATGGGCACTTAATACCTCAAAATGTTCAGAAATTCTATGTAAGGTTTAAAATATATATCTGGCATGATATAAGATATATTTGTTAAAATATTCTGTGCCTCCATAGTACTTACACTCTAGGGGCGGGGATACAGGCAGCAGTTTTACTAGTGCCTTTAAGGTTTATGTTTTTCGATAAAAACATGTTGTGGCAGGACATAGGTGAGTGCGTTTCAATGACAGGGCAAGGCTTCTCAGGGGATCTGAGGTAGAAGTTGAGTCTTTTTTTTTTTTAATATACCTTTATTGACTTCAGAGAGGAAGGGAGAGGAAGAGAGGGAGATAGAAACATCATTGATGAAAGAGTCGTTGATCAGCTGCCTCCTGCACGCCCCCCACTGGGGATGGAGCCTGCAACCTGGGCATGTGCCCTCCCTGGGAACTGAACCACCATCTTCTGGATCCTAGGTTGATGCTCAATCACTGAGCCATGCCGGCCAGGCTAGGAGTTGAGTCTTGAAGAATCAATACAGTTATCCAGACTAACAAAAAGATCATGAATTGCACTTCAGGTTTAGAGGTCATGGTTGGCAAATACCCAGAGATAAAGGAGAATAGGAAAGAGAGCAGAAGGTGAGTGAGGAGTTCAGTGGTAAAACAAAGATTATGGATAGGTAAACAAGGGCCAGGTTTTTAAAGAACTAGTAATTCATATGATTATTGTCCATGTGCAGGGCAAAAATAAGGTTTTGCATGAATATAAACAAACTTTTTGGGTGATTATGTTTAAACAGAATATCAGGTGATGAGTTCACAGGGTTTGGATAGTGAGTGCTTACTGTATAAAGAAGTATAATTTGAAAACAGAGAGATGAGTTAAGAAGTAATATATGCAAAAAGCAATAGCTAAATTAAGAAATTAGGCATGGGAAGGGGAAAAAGGAAGCAATTTAGGAGATGAATAGTAAGCATAATTGACAGGACTTAATGGTTAATTGGAATTTTAGATGGGACTAGGGGAGCAGCTAATGATTGCATGTTGTAAAAACAAAGTAATTTTATTTATTAGGATAAAGACTATAGTTTGGGGAAAATGACCGTCAGATTGGTTTTGGTTATAGTAAAATTGCCAAGGAAAATTATTTCACTTTGGGTGGTGGGCACACAATACAATATACAGCTCATTATCATAGAAATGTGCACTTGAAACTTTTACGATTCTATTAACCAATGTCACCATAATAAATTTAATTGAAAAAAAAGAAAGAAATTTTCACAAGACAAAATGGTGCAAGAGAAATGCAAACATGTGACCTACATCTATAACTATTCAACATGATGTGGGATGCATTTTATTCCATACATAAAATTATTTGGTCTTTCCCTCACTCTCTATTTCACCCATATATTCTACATACAACCTGTTTTGAACTATTATGACTCATGATAAGCCAAAATACTCTTTTTTTCTTCTAAAGTTTTGTTTTTTTAACTCTATTCAGTGAGGGTAATCTTCCTTATCACTGAATGAAAATACTTTCTTTTTTCTTTCTGTGTCTATTCTCAAATACTACCTTGGTACTAGCAGCCTCAAAGTTGCTAATAAATGAAAACATCTAGTCCTTTGTGTGTTAATCATTATCTAGTACTTGACTCTGGGTTAAATCTTCTCCCTTCTTGTAGTTTGAGTCAATTTCAGGATGGAAGATTCAAGTAGCAATAAAGAGGTGACTGTTCTGCTTTCTACTCCTCCCTGGTTCAACTGTAACTCATTTGCTAGATGTAGTTCTACTCTCCTACAGGAATTAAACCAGAGGGTGGTGGAGAAGTAGAGAGGGATAGAGGAATCCTAACGTGGCTGATGATACTCTAAGTTTTTCTTCCAAGGTTTCCTGTTGTAATTCTCTCTCCTCAGTTCTAGTGATCTTGGTAGAGGCCTTGTCTGACAAATTTTCTAAATATCTGCCAAACTCTCTTCTTTCTCTTGAGGATCCCATCCTTTTCTGTCAGTATTATTAGGCAGGACAAGAGATGACCACATTCATGTCTCCCTCATTGCCATGTCTTGCCCATGGTAAACTCTCCCAATGTCTCAGCAATCTCCAGGATCCCAGGCTGATACCAAAACAGCATGACTCTTTTAGATCCCCTGCCCTTAATCAACCCAGACTTTCTTTTATCTAGCAGCTTCCATGGAAGTCAGATTCCAGGGGTGCACGTTAGCCCTCTCAAGCATGAGTCAGGCAACAACTTTTCTTCACAGTGGAAGAAGGATGTTTCATAACTTTTCAAGTGATTTTCTTAAATTTTCTCTCAGAAGGCTGTGTGTTCTATTGCCCTACCATCTATCCTCTACTATAGGTAAGAGATCCAGGATAACAGTTCTCTAAATATATCTCTAGAATATTCTCTTCTTTCTCCAATTTTAAAAAAACACTTGACATCTCTGAGGGATTCCAGAGACAAAAAATGGTATTTCCAACCATTCCTTTGTAAGTTTTGTTTGTGTATATGCATGTGTATACATTATATGTGTATGCATATACATTATATATATGGCATATCTTTCACACACGCACGTTGGTATTTTGTATGTAAGATAAGAATTGTCTCATTCTAACATTATTTGATATTGTTATGTTTTTTATCCTCAATCCTTTATTGAAAAACATTCACACTTCACACATGAATTAGAAGCTGGAGCTACAAAGCCCCTTAAAATGTGATTAATTTCTGTCCTTGAGGTCTGAAAGATGGGTATATGAAAAAGAGCTATACATGCTATAAAAGAGAGATGAGCAATGCATTGTTGAAGTAGAAAGAAAGAAAAAAGCACTTCTTAAATGAAGGTAGTTAGAAGAAATTTCAGAAGCTGAAGCTACAAAGGCCATTAGGAAGCTAGAGTTACAAAACCTATAAAACATGATTAATTTCTGTCCTTGATGTCAGAAAAATAGGTATATGAGAAAGAGCTATAAGCGCTGTAAAAGAGTACACTGTATCATGGAAGTGGAGATGAAGAAATAGCAGATTTTTAAAAGAAAGTAGTTGGATGAAATTTAAAGGCAAAATAAAATTTGAGTGGAACCTTAAAGAATTTATAGAATTTCATTAATGCATTTCATCTCTCCAGTAATTGGAAACATGGTTTCTTTCTGCCATTATTAATTACTCATTTCTGATTAAAACCAAAGTACTAAAATAAATCCAAACTAATCAATACAAGTGTTTTAAGACAGAACA
This sequence comes from Miniopterus schreibersii, assembly GCF_964146895.1. Classification (NCBI taxonomy): domain Eukaryota; kingdom Metazoa; phylum Chordata; class Mammalia; order Chiroptera; family Miniopteridae; genus Miniopterus; species Miniopterus schreibersii. The sequence goes on along the minus strand of NC_138118.1, from coordinate 24,118,359 downwards.
ACCTTTGTGTTTATTTATCTTCAACTACTCTTTTTAGGATATTTTATAAGAAAGGTGTAATTTTGGTAGATAAAAAAAAGCCCCGTTGTTAATTAATCTAAAATGAAATAAGTCATTACATAATATTTCCTTAATAATATTTCTTCAATTTATTTAATTACCATTTACCATTACATAAAATACATATGTGAACACTACAAAGGTTATGATAGTTCCTGATCTTTTAAAATGATATTTTCTGACATTGAATAATAGTACTTTATGTAAACCTCATGTGCCAAGAAAAAATAATTTATTTTATTAAAAAGAGAAAAATGTTAACATGGATCAAAAATACCTGGCATTTAATACAAGTGCGTAATGGAAGCCGAATGGATTAGTGGATGAATGAATGAATGAATGAATGAATGAATGAATGGATGAGTCATGCTCCATAAGGCTTAATTAATATAATTAATATGTGTGATTTTTTGTGTGTAGATTATACTTTATGTAGCTACACACAGACAGGGAAACATAAACATACCACTATTTACCTGTGTGAGACTGACTATATAACTGACATCTGTTTTGTTTTCTTCCTTTTATTTTTTATATGATTAAGTCTTTATTAGTATGTTTGCTATTGCTAAGATATACACTTTTCTGTATTTTCATTGCTTTTTCTCTCATATATATATGCAGAATATGTGTGTGGTTGAGGAAGGAGACAATAACTAATGTCTCTCCCTGCCCCTAAGTCTCTCTCTTTCCCTCTCCTTCTCATAGGTGTACCACTGGTCATGAATATAGTTGTTTTCTACTTCTTACCTCCTTGAAGCAAGTATTAAGTAAATATTTAAAAGAGGGGTTGGAGGAGTTAGAAGTGGGTAAAGGGGAGATAAATGGTGATGGAAGGAGACTTGACTTAGGGTGATAAACACACAAAACAATATACAGATGATGTGTAGATTGTATACCTGAAACCTATATAATTTAATTAATTAATGTCACCACAATAAATTCAATTAAAAAAGAATAAAGGAAATATTCTTGCATAAAAAATTAAGATTATCAATTTGAAAGATATCAAATTTTCAGTCTGCTCAAGTCAGCTATATGTTTGGGTCCAGCGTTTTGGGACAAGATACTGTGAAGCTGTGTTGCACACTCTGCTGAAAATGAGAAAGTATGTCAGTAATTAGTAAATTACTACCAGGAATGAAGAAGTCATTTCAATTTACTTACTGCAAAAAAATAAAAATAAAAATCAGAAGATTCATGAAACATTTTATTGATAGGATTGATAATTTTAAAATGAAGAGTTTGTTGGAGACTACTTCAGAAGGCGTTGTGTAAGAATGCATGCACATTTGTTCTGATATTATAATCATTATAAGTAAGCTTCATTTTGCTGTTAATCACTGCTGAAATGGAAACCTGGCTTATTTTGTTTTAACAGAAATCGATCAGTAAAAGTCTTTTTATCAATATGCATAGAACAGCTTTGCCCAAAGGGTAGAAAACAAACCAGCACAGAAAAGGAGCTGACCCTATCACAATAAAATAAAAATGATTTGTGCTAACATAGACATAGGTGAAAAATAAAATTAATAGACAAGGGGAAGCAAGTAATGTCAATGTCAACTACTAACTCTCTCTGCAGTGGTTAAAGGTTATCCAGTTTATAGGAAATCTATGATTAATTCTCATTTCCTGGAAGAATTTTATTATACCCAAAGGGAGAGTTAAAGGATTACTGCTCTTATCACAATCGAAATGCCAGGAATGAAAATCCCAGTAGGAAAACAAATATTTTAATAATCCACATTAGTAACACTAAAGTAAAATGTCATGGATAACCAAGCTATTTCAACTTTTAAATTCCACACTTGGGCTAGCATTGTAAATCAGACAACCAAAGGATCCCTAGAGCCATGTGCCATTAAAACCAAATTCATTTCCAGAAAGTGCACTGTTATGGTTTTACTATTCAAGAAAAACTTTAGGCTGAGTTTGACAGTATTGACATGGGTTTTATGGTTTCTCCTCTCTCTTACATGTTCTGTAAGGACAGTAAGCTATGAATATGACTATACAGACTGATTTTCCACCAGACTTTTAAAATCCTAACAACGATATTGTTAAATTAGTAAGTTGGTTGCATTAACATATGCATATTACATACCAATACCAATTATAAAACAAAGAATAGATTCCTTTAATTTCTTAAAAGTAGTAAAATGAATGACTATAAAAATCAGATGGAAGAAGCCAATAAATAAGAGTTTTGTTGGAGGATCTAGAAAGCCTGAAAGAATAAAGTGAAATATTTATCAATAATTCCTTGAGGTCAGGTTTAACAGCAGTAAACTAATACCTTTCAAGAAATCTGGTATAGAGGATCAGGAATTTAAGAAATAAAGTTGATATTGTCTTGAACAATGGCTTTTACTACCTTAACAAAGCATGTCCAAATGATATTTTAACAAAGAACATCAAAACTGATCAACTGCGCCCCGCAGGTATGGTTCAGGGGTTGAGCACAGAGCTATGATCCAGGGTCAGGGCACATGCCACGTTGTGGGATTGATCCCCAGTAGGAGACAATCAATGACTCTCATCATTGATGTTTCTATCTCTTTATCCCTCTCCCTTCCTCTCTCTGAAATAAAAAAATCAATAAATAAAATATTTTTTGGAAAAAGTTCATCAACTGATTTTGCAACCCCTTATTGCAAAACAGTGAATCACTACGTTTTGCATGAAAGAAAGAGCAATGGAGTGAAGACACGGGATCTTAGCCAAGTAATTAGATTAGTTTGGCATAGTCAGCCAGCAGCTGACTGCAGTATTGGAAAATACTTTTCTGGTTACTGAAACTGTACAAAAATGAACTACAGTTTGGAATGTGCAACCTTTAACCAAGTCATTTCAAGAATAAAAATATTACCCGGCAGGGCATGGCTCAGGGGTTGAGCATTGACCTAGGATCCAGGAGATCAAGGTTCGATTCCCGTTCAGGACACATGCCTGGGCTGCAGGCTCAATTTCCAATGACTCTCATCATTGATGTTTCTGTCTCTGTCTCCCTCTCCTTTCCTCTCTCTGAAATCAATAGAGATATGTTTTATAAAAATTAAAATACTGAAATTTAAGAGCAAAAACAAAATGTATCCTTCTGCTGGTTTTGATATTGTTAAGCATTCTCTACATTTGAATGAAGCAGCAAAATAGTAGGTCACCTAAACTATTTTGGCTCTTTTTCCAATAAGTGGACACAGTTAAACCTGAAATAAGTAATAAATTACAAATTTAAATGCCCCTTTCCATCTATCAGGCGATGGAGTTGAATTACTATTCAATTCTGGGAAAAGTCTAAGCCTATATCTGAAATAAATTTTTCCACCCAAACTCCTGCAAAGATATGAGTAATTGTACAAGAATAGTAATAGGCTTTAACTATTACTACCAAGACTTTTATATAGTCATATGATAGATTCTGAAAAAATGACATATTAAAGTGCATCAGCTAAATTGCCATAAACATTTTAAATTATCAATAGCAAGAAAAATGTTATCAAAGATATATAAAAACTCCATCGAGTACAGACAAATACTTCTCAAATGATGCTTGAGAAGTCTTTTCTCAGATGAATCCTTTTCCAGCTTCAATAAGTAAACTGGCAGATGGGGGTTTGTTGCAGTATAATCAGGAATAATACATGCACTTAAACCAAACTCAAACTACCAGGTCAGCTAACAGTCTGATATGTGCAAGCATCAACCATTACGCACAAAAATTAAAAGCTACTTATACACACACACACACACACAAAACATATTTCTTTAATATGTAACTGGAGCCAACAATAATTAGTTTAATATTTTAACTTAAGTCATTTATAAGAATCTCATTTCCTGGAAATTTGCAGACAGTATTTCATGGAAAGCACAGATGTGATTAACTTAACTCTGTAAAAAGGGTAAAACAGATTTATCAACTTATGGAGTTATGTAGGAGGAGATTTAAATAGCAGATGAGTGTTTACTATCAACTATTGATACTAATATTTATAACACAGATTTCCCTATATGAAACATATATGAAATACTGAACTCTAACCTCTATTGTTAAAGTGGGACTTTGCTAACTAAGCTGGCACTGACCTGTCAATCTTAATTAACCAGACATTTAAGATAATGGAAAAAAATGAATTAAATGTTCTGCAAAACACTAAATTGTTATCCTTATATATGCTTCTTTCAGAGTATTTTAATTCCTTCTACAAAAGATTGCTCCCCTGGTTTCTAAATACACAGTAATAAAAGAGGAGGAATTTTCTTTTACAATAATTTTCTTTGGCAGTAGCTAAAAGGAAGATTTGTTTAACATATAGGAAAAAAAATTAAAATGCAAACCAATAACTTAAAATGAATAATAGCCTTTTGTAGTACTATTATATGCTGGTGAAGAATTCCTTGGCCCCACCTGCCTTAGGCTTTGTGAATAGTGTTATTGCACAAGAGTATACCAGATGTACACAATAAAAAATGTATATCATTGATACATTTATTTACATTTTATAATAAATTTTTATTAAGAACATATGTATAAAAGACCATAAAAACAATGATTAAACCACAACAATTGCATTACAGACCTTTGAGAAACTACTGTTAAAGAATTAGACAGCATAATATATTATCAAATCTTCAAGAATAATATATTACCAAATCTTCAAACTCTCCATGGATTGAAATAGGATGTAAGGGTAGGAAAGACTACTGATTGGTGAGACCAATTCTGTCTCCTTAAATTTTATCTCACCTTTGGGACATTCTAGGTTATAGCTCTAACTCAAGTGTGAACAAAAAGCACTTTCTTTCGTTCTTAGTTTAGCAGAGAAAATTGGGAATTTTCAGTCTTCCTAAATACAAAGAACTACTGGGAAAAATAAAGAACATTATGAATAAAAGCAAATACTCCAGTTTACAAAATATATCCCTTCTATTCCATAGCTTAACATGTGCTCAGAGTTTGAGGGTTCTATGCCAACCCAATTACTGTCTGTGTGGTTATCTTTGGTCCCCAAAGTGCTTGTACAACCTTTTAGTTACTTGAGTGCTATACATTCAAGCTTCTGCCTAGTCTCCATATTGGAAATTACCATTTCACCAATTCCTATGAAAAAGTTGTCCACCAAACATCTTTATTCTCTAAAATCATTACCAAGGAAATAAAAGGCTCATTCTTTGTTTTGATTCTTAGTTTGGATGCTATGTGCATTCTTCACACATGGGTATTCTTCAAGTGATGGACCTGTGAATAATTTCACTTTCTCCTGGGACCTCAACTTCAATAAATAAAAAATGGCTCTTCTCTGAGTACAAGTCCAACTACAAAACTAAAACAGAAGATACAACTGGCAGCTAAAGAGTCATTGCCGTTTCACATAAAGTAGATGTGTAAATAAGAAATCATGCAAATAGTCAAGGAAACATGCTGGAGAACCAGTGGAGGGAGCTGAGCAAAACTTTGCAGAAGGTGGACATACCACTAGGTCATAAAGAATGAGTTGTAACCCCACTAGCATAACTCAGCAGTTGAGCATCAGCACCCTATGATCCAGGAGTTCGAGATTCAATTTCCAGTCAAGGCGCATGCCCGGGTTGTGAGTTCAATCCCCAGCAAGGGGCATGAAGGAGGAAGCCAATCAATGACTCTCTCATCATTGATGTTTCTCTCTCTCTCTCCCTCCTTCTCTCCCATCCTCTTCCTGAAATCAATAAAAATATATTTTTTTAAAAAAAGAATGAGTCGCAGAGATCCTTCAGTAATTGGCATTGAAGGGCAGTCTAAGCAGAGAAAATAGCATGTAGGAAATATTGAGAACACACTTTTTTTCATTGAGGTGCTCAAAAATCATTTTATAGCAACATTCATTTAGAAAATGAATATGTTTCATATAGCTGGGACAGGGACAATTAAGAGACTAATGGAAAATCAAGTTTTATAACTTGGTTAAATTGCAATGGCTCTTTTATATAATACTCAGTAGTGTGGACTTTATGCTCTGGGCAATGTGCAAAATATAAAGCTGTTTTAGATTTTATGTTTGTGTATTTTAATAATTGTGTTTTTAAAATTTTGTATTCAATTTTGTGTTATAGAAAGATAAGTTTAGGAACTGTAATGTGTTGTGTGGAGAAATGCTTATGGTTAGTTAAGGGATAATAGCTGTAATCCACATTATTGTGGTCTGAATCAAAGAAGTAATGAAAGAAAAGAAAATATATATTTATGGTATTCAGAATGTATTATGTAAATAAAAAAGGGTATATATAAAATTTTTGAGAGATTTATATAATATTTTGATAATATATTTACATTAAAGGAAGGCTTTTTGTTATATAGAAATTTTGTACTCATTGTCCAAACTGCAATGATGAGGTATGAACATTTTACATTTCTAATAAATTTTGTGAGAACCCATTACATGTCGGGCATTCAAAATCAAGAATTATATATAAACCCTTACACATTAACATATTTCATATGTACAGATTGCAAAAGTTGGAAATCTAAGGAATGATAGAAGTAAAACTAAAACTAAGATAAAAAAATTAGTTGCCTGGCCTGGCATGGCTCTGCGGTTGAGAATCAACCTAGTATTCAGGAGATCAGGGTTCAATTCCCGGTGGAGGCATATGCCCGGGTTGGGGGCTTGCACGAGGCAGCCAGTCGATGACTCTCTCATCATTGATGTTTCTATCTCTCTCTCTCCCCCTCTCAATTCCTCTCTCTGAAATCAATAAAGATATATTTTTTAAAAAACAGTTAAGTATAAATATAAAATCTTCCTTAAATATATCTTTTCTTGAAATATATAAAATTTATATATGTGGATATGCTTATAATTAATGTTTAGTATTATGTTCTGACATGATGTGAATTAACATATGTTTAAGTCAACTACTGATATAATGGCTTGCCTTAGAATTACTGTACAGAATAAGAAAAGAGATACGCATGCTCTTTATCCACTGCAAGTAGATTTTAACAATATGCTGCCTCACTCATTTTATGATCTATCCTCAAACTGGACTTCATCATGATGAGCCACTCTTCCAGTTCAGATGCTCTGCTCAAAGCTTCAAATACTGAATTAATGAATAAGACATGGAGTCTGTTCTTTAGGATCTTACCAAATAATGCATGAGGCCATAGTAGGGGAGGGATTGTGGAATGAGGCACAAAACCAGCCCCGTGTCCAAATTTACAAGCAAACTCTGAAAGTGATTTGAACTTTCAATATATTGTTAGGCTGGCCAAAGACTGTTGCACTTATCAAAATGTTTCTCAGGTAGGCTTGGGTTGGGGCTGGGGGTAGAGGGGCTCAATGGGGGGAAAAGGAACCTCTGTAATATTTTCAACAATAAAGATAAATTTAAAAGATGAATAGTGACTGGCATTTCTAATTGAATAGTGGCAGCAAGCAGATCTGTACGGTTTGGAATTTTCACTCTGCAAGTTGAACCAATTTCAAGTTTTCATGTGTTCGAGAGTTTGTCATGAGGTTCTGTTTAGAAGATGCCATAAGCCTAATTAGATCAAAGAAGAATGAGAGGTATGTTGCACATCCAAAAGCAGCTCTCTTTAATGATGACAGACTTTACAGAATTGGTTACAATGACAAATATCCAGAGAAGATAAATGATTCAGTAAATCCAAATAGTCCACATTACTTGAAAATATTCAGACTATAATTCTTAAAATGTGTTTCCCTTGAGGCAAGACCCATGTCTTTTTTATTTTAATTTTTAAATTTTATTTTTGTTTAAAATATTACAGGTGTCCCTTTTTCTCCCCGATGACCCATTCCACCCCATCCTATCCCCCTCCCCAGTCCCTCTCCCCACCATTGTCCATGTCCTTGGGTTGTGCATATATGCATATAAATTCTTTGGTTACTCTTTCCCCCTCCACCCACCCTTCCTCCTCCATCCCTCTAACATTCATTCATCAGTCTCATCTATGCTTCCATGTCTTTTTAATCTTTGCATGATCTAGCACATGCATATAGAGAAGACCCTTCTGGAAAGAAAAAATATAAGACATTAATATTATCCAAAATATGAACATGTCATTTATTTCATACATCCTGACTAGCTTTGGTGTATTAATTTCATATTATTGTAATAGATATATAAATGCAGTTTTGTTGTGCAGTCTATGATTAGAAAACATTAACTAGATACTAAGTGCATTTTTTTCTTTACTGCTGGTACTTATCCCATGGCAAAGTTCAGTAAAATTATTTGTTTATTTAGTTAAGTTTAACTTTGATTAGCTTCTTAAGATCAGAAATAAATTTATCTATGCCAAGTGAAGTATGCAAAATATACCGCATTTCTTCCCATTTGAGATTTCTTTGTCCATATTGAAACTGTCAACATACAGTTTTTACAAGTCCTCTGAGGCTTCTGGACTGAGAATATAGAAGTTAGAAGTAAGTAGTTAAGTAATGATTAATATCCAAGTATAATTTCTATGGTTTCAAGAGTCTCACTATACTACTGTTTCATTGCTCATATCCCATTGATTTTCTTAGTTTCCTTCTATTTTTGCCCTTATTAATGTCAGTTCACACATATAATTTATGTTAAAAATGTGATCACTTGAAGAAGTTCAGGAAATGCTGTTTTTCGTACATGAAATATGAGCAAATGATTAGTCCCTTCAGTTTCTACAAAGAAGTCATGTACCAACGCTTCTCATAAGAATCTGGCAGATCTCAGTAATGCGCCTTTGTTGTTTATTGAATATTTCATTATGTATGAATATATGTTCTAACTTTGTTTGCCAGTCTGCTTCCTTTTGCTAAATTTCACAATCTTGAAGGTTTCAAGACTTGGAAACAACGCTCTGTTGAGATTTGTGACTATCATCTGTCTGGTTAGAATTATTCATAGATCTTACAAGAATATCAGCAATGTATTATTATAACCATCAGTCAGGATAGACATTAAACACTTTCGGCAGCCGAGATCACTGTGCCAGATGGTACTTCAGGAACAATAGGCAATGCACTTCAAAGTGCCAAACATTTGTTCTGTGCCATTTTAACTTAGTGCTGGTAGAAGAATAAAATAAAGCAGAAGTACCCATGGGAACAAAACTCCTAGATGTGGCTTTTCTAGCTCAAGGCTCTCTTGTTTACATATAAGGACAAATCAACCCTTCTATTTAGAAATATATATTGTCTAACATACACTTATCTGTAAAGACCATTAGTTTACTAAAATGTATTTCTCTTTCTGCTACTATAGCCCAAGGATTTTATTAAGGTGATATTTCATACTTTAATAAGAGGCTACTTTTGGAACAACATGAGCTTAATTTACATTAAAATAACAAGGTGCCTGTGATGGATTATTTAGAAACTAAGTGATAAATGGTTACTAAATGATGCATAATAATGGATAAATGTTATTTGTACTTTAAAACTTTAATTATATCTTATAGCCACCTGTGTTTCCCAGGATATGCAGAATCTCTGAAGGTGTCCAAAAGACAAAAGTAGATTTTATGGGGTCAAGACTTGATTTCTCACCTGGCAATGGAAGCTCTCAATCCTGTCATTCTAATAAATAGAAATTACATTAACTCCTTACATTCTCCAGCTTATTCTACAAACTCAATTGTGTTGTTCATTCAATATCTTCACTGTTATGCAAACAGCCCCCATAAACTTTCTTTATGTTGAAAGTATTACAGATGTCCCCCTTTTTTCTCCCATTGACCCCCTCCACCCTGCTCCTACCCTTTTGATTTAACACAAGAAACATTGCATAATATTGGGGACAAGAGAATCATCATTAGTAAGTAGTTGTACTAACAGACTTCAAATGACTGTTTAATGAAGATAAATAATCTCCAATTTAATAAAATAAAAATGTATCTTATTGACAATTTAGGCAGTGTCACATATGGTATAAGGCATATATATATATATATATATATATATATATATACACACACACACATATATACACATATTTATGTATGTATATCTATAGATATATGTATATATGTAGACATATACATTTGTGTATTATATATATATGTATGTATATATATAAAGATATAGAAATACTAATTAGAGTAACTAGAAATGTCACCATACATTTGTACACTACATGGACTTCAAATTATGTTCTATAAATATTTTTATGGTCTATAAGTATCTTTTTTATCAAACTTTAGAGAGAACAAGGGCAAGGCTCATTAAATGTTCTCATTTCTTAATTTCTTTAAATTGATTTTTAGAGAGAGAGGAAAGGATAGGGATAGAGAGAAAGAAACATCAATGAGAAAGAAACATCATTGATCGGCCGCCTCTTGCATGCCCACTACTGGGAATGGAGCCCACAGCCCAGGTATGTGCCTTGACCAGGAAACGAATCTTGACTCCTGGTTCATGGGTAGCTGCTCAACCATTGAGACACACCAGCCAGGCTCATTTTTTAATTTTTGTTGCTTTTCTACATCTATAGTTTGCTTCATGTTAAAAATTATCAATTCATAATATATTTATAGTAATTTTTAAAAATTCAAAAAAAAAAATCTAAAGAAAAAAATTACAATTGTTTCCACAACTGAAAAGTAATTGTTGGAAGCATTGATGTTATAATATTGGCATTTTGGGGGACTCAGAAATAATGTAATACTGTACCACTCATCTGTCTTCCTCACGATCATTCTGAAGTATTAAAACATATAAGGAAATAATATTGGAAACAGGATTTTTTATTTTATTATCTGTGTTTTCACTAAGCCATATCTCTCAGAATGTATTGGAACATATATTGTCAGAACCAACAGATATAGAAGCAACGAAATAAAAATCCCCTTTGGATACATTATTTGCAAATATTATTTCCATTCTACATATTGTCTTTTCGCTTTTTTTTTTTAAATATATCTTTATTGATTTCAGAGAGAGAAAAGGAGAGGGAGAGAGAGAGATAGAAACATCAATGATGAGAGAGCCATTGATCGAGCCCACAACCTGGGCATGTGCCCTGACCAGTAATCAAACCCCAATCGCCTGGATCCTAGGTCGACGCTCAACCGCTGAGCCACGCCTGGCCGGGCTCTTTTCGCTTTTTTTAATCATGTTCTTTGGAGCAGAAAGTTTTTACTTTTGATGACTCCAACTTAACTGTATTTTTCTTTTGTCACATTATTAATCTCTGTGTTTAGGAGACTTGTATTTACTTCTTTTAATAGGTGTATTAGTTTAATATATCTGCTGTCTTCAATTTACACTGGTAAAAATATCAAAAATTAAGTCAAACCAGGAAAACTTCATTTACTCTCTCACATTCCTGTAAGGAAAGTGAAAACACTTAGGCTTCTCATTGCCAAGGCCCCAGTTATGTAAACATGATATAGCATAGTCATAACATATGCTGTGTTAGTTGACTAATGTCTGACCCATCATTGGCTGAGAGCCACTATTGTCTTGTGTCCTATAAGACTGACCCAGTACTTTCATAGGTGTGGATTGTTCCCCTGCGGCACAGTTTGTCCCCCAGGGGTGCGGTCTGTCCCCTGGGGTGAGGGTTTGTCCCCCATGTATGCCTGACTGGCCACCACCTGGAGAGAGTATGGGTTTGTCTATCCCGTACGTTTGGCCTGCCACAGCCAAATAAAGGAAATGTCTCATCCTTCTTGGCACAACGGTCTTCTTTGGGTTGTCTGGATCTAGAGTGAACCTACCTGGCCATGATCCTTGGCACTACAATTGGTGAGACCCCTACACTTGGCTTGATCTTTCACATTACAATTCCCTGCAAACATAATCTATAAAATTCTGGCTATTTAAACCATACTAAACAGCAGTCTGAAGTTTTGTGGCGATGCTGCTGCAGACTCAAAGATATTTAGGGCTGTCTGTAGAAATTTGGTCAGGTAATTGGGCTTGAATCAGAAAGAACTGTGTATGTTTTTTTTATTATTATTTAGCACATTTTCTTTATTTTTTTATTTATTTTTTTAAGTTTTTTTATTGTTTAAAATATTACAGATGTCCCTTTTTCTCCCCAATGACTCGTTCCACCCCATCCCTTCCCCCTCTCCAGTCCCTCTCCCCACCATTGTCCATGTCCTTGGGTTGTGTATATAGGCACATAAATTCTTTGGTTACTCACTCCCCCTCCACCCACCTGCCCTCCTCCATCCCTCTGACATTCATCAGTCTCATCTATGCTTCCATGTCATTGAATCTATTCTGTTCATCAGTTTATTAAGTTCTTTAGATTCCACGTATAAGCGAGATCATGTGATATTTGTCTTTCGCTGCCTGGCTTATTTCACTTAGCATATTATTCTCCAGGTCCATCCATACTGCCCCAAAGGGTAAGAGATCCTTCTTTACATATGCACAGTATTCCATGGTGTAAATGTCCCACAGCTTTTTTATCCACTCATCTACTGATGGGCACTTGGACTGTTTCCAGATCTTAGCTATTGTAAACTGTGCTGCTATGAACATCCGGGTACATATATCCTTTCTGATGAATGTTTCAGGATTCTTAGGATACATTCCTAGGAGTGGAATCACAGGGTCGAACGGCAGCTCCATTTTTAATTTTTTTGAGGAACCTCCATACTGTTTTCCACAGTGGTTGCACCATAGTTTGAGGATATCAGATAGGTGGTTTAAGGGTTTCTTGGGGGATGTAGAACTTGAGGGCTGGAGAAATGGAATGCTAAGTGGTGAGAGTTTTTGGTAAAGAGTCTGAAAACCTAGTAGCAATGCTTTTGAAACATGAAAAATTCTAAAGTAACGATAAAAAATATATTTGTTGAATAAATGAATAATAAAATGCATTAATAAACTTTAAGTTGCCCACTCCATTGTCTCTAAAATTACTCCAAGCACTAAAGAAATGAAGGAAGGGAGGTGGGGAGGGAGCAAAGGACTGGAAAATAATTTCACTTAGGATTTATGTTTTATATGGGTGATAATTTTGGAGATTCTGAAGGAACAGTGTAATATGTTCAAGAGTCAAATACCCTCCTTGCTATATTTTTAAATAAGATTTGATTTCAGAAATGTGTTCAATTCATAAAGCCAAATTAAAACCTCTCCAACTTTTTTTTTTTTTCCTGTTGAGTATACATTTTCATATTTTGGTGTGGTAGACAAAAATTGTGCCCTTCTTCAACACTCCCAATGTCACCACCCGTGTATAACTATTACATTATATGATAACAAAAACGTTGAATATGTAACTAGGTTTCTAATCAACTGGCCTTAGGAAAGGAGATTGTCCTAGATTATCTAGGTGAACCCTTAAAGGAAGAAACAAAAGTCAGAAAAAGAAACCAGTGAAGCGTGGTAGAAAGGGATGTCAGAGAGATTCTACACGTGAAAAAGACACACTGTTGCTTACTTGAAGATGGAGACAGCCTTGTGGAACATGTGAGAAAGGAATAAATTTTGCTAATAATCTGTGACTGTAGAATAGAAGCCAGAGTCCCAGATGAGAAGAGGAGCTCCAACTGAAACCTTGATTTCAGCCTCATCAGGTCTTGAGCGGACACTCCAAACATGCTGTGTTGGATTTTTATCCTACAGAAACTGAGATGATGATAAAAGAGCATCATTTCATGATGTTAAATGTATGGTAATTTGTTTTATAGCATTATAAACTAATAGAAATGGTACAAATGGCAATGGTTAGAAATGCGTTTTTAATTCTAGTGGAGAAAACTCTCTGACAACTTTCACCTAATGGTGTAAATATCTTCATTGATAGAAGTAGTGAGATCTTTGCCTGAGAATTAGAACATGTAGATGAATGAGATCAAAGTCTGATAATTTTTCTCTGCTTATTGAATACCAAGGAGCTAGTGAGGTGTCCTGCCATACACCGAGATTGTCTTATCACTATAGATAAAAGCCATGCAAATCCAGATGACTGTATTTGTACAATTGTAAGATAATCTGTTACTCTGGTCACAGTGTTTAAAACACAAAGCATTTGCCCAACCTAGACCAAAATGCCTTCTGGAGAACTGGAAAAATAACATTCACTCCAGGTTTGGAATGATGAAAGTACAAAAACACAAAAAGTGTGACAAATTCTGTTTTTTATTATGGCTGGATTTGTAAACAGAAAAATTAGTCTACAAGGACATTGAAAAATATATAAATCTATTTAGAGAAGCAAAGATGGAAGACAGAGAGAACACTGCTTATATATCCTGTGGTTGTTCAAATTTAAGTTCAAGTACATTTCTAAGGCCTGACATAGTGTTCTACAAGGTAGTCCATGCACTGAGGGGACTAGTAAAAGAGAGGAATATTGTCACTAATGGAATAGTGCACTTTGATATAGGGAGATATACCCTCAGAAACTGTTCAATAACACCAACAAAAAAGTAGAAATGTACAGAATCAAATTTATATTATTCCCACAAAAGGGAAATGACTTAAATCAAGAAGTTGAGCATATAAAGATCTCCAGAAAGCAGCTATGACCTTCCAAATGAGGAAAAGCATGGAGAGTCTTCAGAGAAAGGAACCTCTGAGAAACATAGGGTTTAGGTGCTAGATTAGACGATGGGCATAGAGGTCAGAGTTTTGCAAGTGGTAATGTAGGCTATGAGTTACTAATCAGGTTTCACAATCTGTGTGGATTTCTGAACGGGATAAGTGTATGGGATGTTGGTTCAGAGCCCAGGTCCCTGAGTAAGACAGATTATAGTTAGTTGTGAGAGGGACAAACATGTAGAGGCTGCCTGGCAATGACAAGCTAAAAATCAAAACAATTATTACAAGATGAATTAATAAAAATACTTTAACTTTGTGGCACTTGCAGAAAATAAGGAAAGTTGGTACGAAGCATATAAAAAATTTTAACGACATATATTTTAAATATTTTAAAAGTTTATACAAACACATATATACAAAAATGAGTCATATACTGACGTTTTGGTCAAATATAACTTAGTTTCCTTATAATTTATTAAATACAAATATATTCAGAATATTTTAGTGAAAGGTTAATTGCAAAGAAAATCAATGTCTATCACTATAATTATTTTTCTCTATGCTTTATTTGTTAAGAAACAATTAACAAAATTTCTCTAGATTTATGGTGACTGTTAATTTATCATCCAAACAAAGACACTCTTAAGAAATAAAAAGTGTGCTTAAAACAATTAACAGGTACTAATTGACTTATTCAGGGACAGAATGAGAATATTTAGGCAAATCTTAAATGTTAGTTTATAATTACTTGGTGGAAATGAGAAAAATTTCATAATAGCTTCCCGATTATTCAAGTCATTTCAATACTACCCCCATTCCTTAACATCCACCATCTTCATTGAAAACCATACACCATGATTATGATCAAGTTTTATAGAGGGGAAAAAAATTGTCATCTTTTAAAGTGGTGAAATGCAGAGGGAGTAAGAAAGGATTCTGTGAAGGTAGCAGCTGAAGTCTTTCTTATCAGCTCTTGAACTTCAGATCATCTACTCTCCCAAAAAACACCTTTGACCCCAGAAAGTCAGTGTCCTATACCTGGAATGTATGAGACCTCAGAGCTTCCTGGAATCTAATATAGGATCACAAGTGCAGACATTTTTTCCCCTCTACACTATGAATAAAAATGTAACAGTTATACCACCAGAACCTTAGAAAGGAACAAAACATTGATTAAACTGAGCCCTCAAAGGTAAACTGTTCTTGGGGTACCAGGTCTCCTGGCATACTGGAGTGGATAAGAAGCTCAATAAGTTCGCTGTTGTCTCCTCCCTGGCTCTAGAGCTGAAAGAAGGCATGAAGATTAGACAAGAGAGAGCCCTTCTTCATGTGTCTGGACAGGCCCTGGCACCTGCCTGATAAACAAAGTCAGCCATAGATCCTTATCTTGTGCGCCTTCCAGCTACCACAAAACACAACATAAATCAACCAACATCAGGACCTAATTTACAAACCTCAAGCTAACTAAAATAAAATAAATTAATAAAATAATCAAACACAAAAGTCTGTTTTTTCTCTAGGCTCCAGTGGGAGTTTGGGGAAGTCACAGTTATACTATGCCTGTGTTCCCCACCTTGGATTAGAATCAACTATGATTGATAAACGAGTGCAGATGGGCATCAAAATGTTATCTGAAAGGAGTGTGTCCCTTCTCTTCTGGTGGCTCCTAGGAGTAGGCTTCTTGGTGTACCTCTGAAATAAACATTTCCAGAGGCTTCCACAAGAGGATGAGATATAGTAGAAAGTTTTATTTATTTCCATGGAATTACACTCCTAGGTTTCCAAAGTCCCATTTCCCTTAGTCCAGTAATAAAAGAAGTATAGCTGGGGTTTCAGTAGAGCTAAAAGCAGAGTCAGTGTCCAGAGTTTCCCTTTCATGTTGGAGCCAGGTTCAGTTATGCATCAGGCTATCTTAACATGTATTTCTCTACTGCAGCCCATTAGTCCATTGCATGTGGGGTCCACATGGCCATAGGCCACAGGGGTGAATCCAAGAGAGTAGGAGCAAAAGAGCCCCACAAACCAAGAGTCAAGGGTAACAGGAGAGCAAATTCCTTTGTTTAGGGGATTATATATTCTCAAATATTTCCACCCTTGAAGTGGCCACACCCATTCTGGACTAACATCTCTGTCCCCAGGTGTGATTGATAGACAAGTACCTTCACTAGTCATACTAACTAACTGAGCATAGATCTATCTTTCCCTTGTTGGATCCCTCCTCCACTTTTTTGCAGGGAACATGTCTATAATATCTGGCCTTCCCTTTGTTCCTTTCTTGTTATTGATAACTAGTTAATTACAATGGTATCAAAAGTATCATATATTTTATAAAACACATAAATATTCCAGAATGAAGTTTAGATGTGCAGTAAAAAAAGGCCTGCACCCCAAATTCGAAAAACATTTTTACACAACTAGGTCAATGATTAATCTCTGCATGAGGGTCTGTCTCTGTTAAAGTCAGGCTGACCAGAATGTATCCCTATATGTACAAAACCTCCAAAGGGAAGGAGGGTGGAGAAAGCTGAGTTACACAGGCCAGTTATTTCTAATATTCAGTGATCAGATAATTAAATCTACTTGAAAAATGAAAAAATTAATGGATGGAGCAAAGGGGTAAGGGTGTGAAGAGAAAATTCATTATAGGTATGTGGATGATACATTCTCCCAGCATCCCACTGCTACCTCGGTCTAACATTTAGTAATCAGTAACCTAGATATTGAAATTTAAGAAAGGTGACATACAAATGCCTTAAATAATTAAGAATATATGTAATAAGAAAATCACAGTGCTTAAAGGTCCTATTGAAAGACATAATTTCAATAATAAGACATAACTTGAATAATATTAAATGTTTTTATTGCAATATAACAAATTTAAATGTAGCAGTTTAAAACTGTTTCATTTATTATCTCAAAATTACCCTCTTTATGCCTTCTAGCACCATTCATGATAACTTTATGATTTCTGAGAAAGTTAGGGACCAGTGAGACTTCATTTGCATATCTTGTTTATGCAGATAACATACTCAGACCCAAGTTCTTTCTGCAGATTTTTACACTAAGAAAAAAATCAACCAATTGAAAATGAGAGCTTGGTTCTAGGTAAAGCCATCTTACAAGAGAAGGCTTTGACATCATATATCTGCAGCACTGTCATATTGATATGCAACCTCTACATTCTCAACATCTTTCACCAAGGCAAAGGTGAAAAGTAGGAGAAAGAGAAATTGGTGACATCTGTTTAACTTTACTTTTATTATACCAAATAAATAGCTTCCCCCTTCATTTTATTGTACAGAAAATAATTACATAATTAGGTTGAACCATAAAAGTGAGATAGAGATAAATAAAATACATCTGTGAATTAAATTAGATCACATAAACCATCCTGAAAAAAGACCATTTAGTATTTAATAAAGTATTTAATTTTTTTATTAAGACCAGGCTTTGTACAAAGAAGTTTGGAAAAGAGATAATCTTGGTTCAAATTCAAATGTAGAATTTGAATGTAGAGTGTGTAAATTACTGGAGTCTAAGAAACCCTCTTTTTAAAATAAATCCAATTTTAGAAGTGTTTTATAGAAAAGTTGTGAAGATAGTCTAGAGAGTTCCCATATACCCTGAACACAGTTTCTCTTATTGCTAATACCTTTTAAAATATTAACTGAGGTGTGTTAAAAATTTTAAGAGTTTATTTGAACAGAATCAATTTGAGTTAGGGAGAGTCAAATGGGAAGTGGTTAAATGAGTTCCAACAACAGGAGCTCCCAGAGACATTTACATAGAAAGACAGAAGCAAAGTAAGAAAGTTATGATCAGCTATAGCTTAAAGCCTAGATGGCTATTTTTAATTGGTTGTCCTTAGGTTTCAATTGTATAACCTTGAAGTATTTGCAGGCATAGATTTTGATTTGCTCACATGGGTCACCAGGACATTACAGTCACCTTAATCTAATGGTATCTATTTCATTAACACCTCCTACACTGGTATAGTATATTTACCACAACAAAACATCCAATATGACTAGATTTTTAGTAAAGTCTATATATTTTCTTAGCTTTTACCTGTCTTAATTCTGTTTCAAGATCCTATCCAGGACAGCACATTACATTTAGTCATCATGTCTGGTAGGTTCCTTTACATTGTGAACATTTCTTAGATTTTCATTATTTTTTGATGACCTTGACAGTTTTGAGGAGTACAAGTAAGATACTTTGTAGAACATTCATCGTTGGGATTTTTTTCTGATGTTCTCTTGGTTAGGCTGCAGTTATAGGTTATTAGAAGGAAGACCACAGAGATAAGGTTCCATTCTTATCTCATCATATCAAGTGTACATGCTATCAAAATGATTTAGCACTGTTGACATTAAACTTAATCACCTGACTGAAATAATGTTTGTCATATTTCTGCACTATAAAGTGATTCTTTTCCCTGCCCCCTTTATAGTGTACTCTTTGAAAGGAACTCACTATGAACAGCTCACACATAAAGAGTAAGAGGTATGCTCCATCTCTTTGATGGAGGAGTATCTACATAATTTTTTTGGAATTCTTTTACTAAGGTTATTTATTTATCTATCTCCTTTATTCACTTATTTGATCATTTATTTCTATCAATATAAGTTAATGGACATTTTTATACTTTGGGTCATAATTTAGTATTACATTATTTATGTTGTGCTCAAATTGTTCCAGCTTTGGTTACTGATAACACTTCCAGTTAGCACCCATGTTCCTTGACATAATGCCATAATAGTGCTTTTAATTTTTAGCACTTTCTTACTTTTTGGTAAAATAAGATTCTCCAGGGTCATGTAACATTCTTTCCACTCATTTCCAAAGTTACTTAGGTCAGCACCATGGTTACATCAAACTTTTGCAATGCAGCAAGATTCATTTGACACAGTCCACATTCCATTCTGGGATCTCCCTATCCCCTAGATGACTTTTTAAAATTTGCAGACACTATAATTCAACTCTGTGTTCTGTAAAGTTCTATGAGTTTTGACAAATTTATAGTATCTAGTATCTGTCATCCAGTATCATACAGACTTCCACCACCCCCAAAAACTAATCTGTGCTTTATCTGTTTAAGTTGTATACCACCCCATACCCTTGTAAATCACTACTCTATTGATAGGTTCAATAGTTTTGCATTTTCCAGAAGCATATAAATGGAATCATACAGCATGTAGCCTTTTCAGACTGGCTTCTTTACTTATCAACCACAACAGGACTCAATAATAATTTTGTGTGGTTTGACAAATATTTCATTTTAATTGCTGAATCACATTTCATTGTTTTAATGTTCCACAACTTATTTGCCTGTACAATTATGGATTGGCCTAAATGGCCATTTCAATTGCTTCCAGTTTTTGGTGATTAAGACTATGGTTGCTATAAATATTCATTGGTAGGATTTTTGTGTGGGCATATGTTTTAAAATATGTTGGATAAACATGGAGAATAACAGTTGCTGTATCTTATGTTAGGCAAGTTTTCCTGTTAATTTACATCCTCACCAGCAACTGATATTGTGAGGGTTTTTAATTTTTTTTTATTTTAACCATTCTAATAGGTATTTATTGATAACTCATTATTTGAATTTGCAGTTCCCTCAAGCTAAATGATGTTGAACATATTTTCATATGCTTGTTTAATACCCATCTATCTCTTTTGCTGTAGTGTTTATGTGGATCCTTCATGTATTTTTTTTTTTTTTTTTTAGAGTGGTGTTCAAGAATTTGTTGTATATTTTGAATACAAGTCTGCTACATAATGTTTAAATATTTCTCCCAGTAGTGACTTGTCTTTTCATTGTCTTAATGGTGCTTTTTACAGAGCAAACAATTTAAACTTTAATAAAGCCCATATAATTTTTTATTCACAAATTGTTCTTTTATTATTGTATCTAAACACTCATCCCCAAAACCAAGGTCACATAAACTTTATCCTGTTTCTTGTAAAATTTTTAGTTTTTCATTTTAAGTATATGCTCAATAGTGACAATTTTTAGGTAAGGTATCACCTATGTTAATTTTTAATTTTGCATGTGGATGTTCAAGTGTTCCATAACATATTATTGAAGACTTTTCCTTTCTCTATTGAATTTTATTTTGGCTTCTGTCAAACAAAAACAAAAAAATACAGCAAAAAACATTCTTACCATTCTACTTCTGGGTTCTCCATTCTATTACATTTGTCTTTGTATCTCTTATTTCCTCCTTAAAATGGGACGTTGATTGTTTTAGCTTTATATTAAAACTTGAACTCCAGGAGTTGAGTCCATCAACTTTGTTTTTCTTCTTTAGTAATTTTTTGTTTATGCTAAATCTTTTTCCTTTCCATAAAAATTTTATAATTAGTTTATCAATATCTACAAAATAACCTGATGAGATTTTGATTGGTATGGCATTGGATCTATAGATCCAATTGAGAAGAATTAATATCCTAATGATATTGAATGATGTGATTCATAAACATGATATCTCTCCATTTATTCTGTTCTTTTACTTTTTATCAGTATGTTATTGTTTTTTTCATATACATCCTGTACATACTTTGTTAGGTTTATACTTAGGCATTAGGTATAAAAATAATATTTAATGTCCTCTTTGGAAGTGTCTATTCAGGTCCTCTGCCCATTTTTAAATTAGGTTGTTTATTTCCTTTTTGTTGAGTTGTATGAGTACTTTATATATTTTGGAAATTAACTGCTTATCAGATGTATCATTTGCAAATATGTTCTCCCATACAGTGGGTTCCCTTTTCATTTTGAGGCTGATTTATTTTGCTGTGCAGAAGGTTTTATATTTGATACAGTCCCATTTGTTTATTTTTTTCCTTTGTTTATCTTGCCCTAGGAGATGTATTAGTAAAAAGTCTGCTATGTGAGATGTCCAATATTTAGTTACCTAAATTTTTTTTTTTTTTTTTTTTAGAATTTTTATGGTTTCACAACTTACATTTAAGTCTTTTATCCATTTTGAATTTATTCTTGTGTATGGTGTAAGTTGGTGGTTTAATATCTTTTTTTACATGTACCTGTCCAATTTTCCTAAAACCATTTAATGAAGAAACTCTTTACTCCATTATATGCTCTTTCCTCCTTTGTCAAATATTAATTGAGTGTAATGGCTTGGATCGATTTCTGGGATCTCTGTTCTGTTCCATGGCCAAAAGACATATGAAAAAATGCTCACAGTCACTAATCATTAGAGAAGTGCACATTAAAATGACAATGAGGCACTGCCTCACATCTGCCAGAATGACTACCATTAATAAATCAAAAACAAATGCTGGTGAGGATGTGGAGAAAAATTAACCCTGGTACACTGCTGGTGGGAATGCAGACTGGTAAAACTGCTGTGGAAACAGCGTGGAGTTTCCTCAAAAAATTAAAAATGGAACTGCAATTTGACCCAGTGATCCCACTTCTAGGAATATATCCTAAGAATCCAGAAACATCGATCAGAAAGATTATATGCACCCCTATGTTCATAGCTGCATTATTTATAATAGCTAAGATCTAGAAACAGCCCAAGTGCCCATCAATAGATGAATGGATTAAAAAAACCTGTAGTACATTTACACAATGGAATACTATACAGCTGTAAAATAGAAGGATCTCTTACCCTTTGAGACAGCATAGAGGGACCTGGAGGATATTATGCTAAGCAAAATAGCCCAGTAGAAAAATATAAATATCACATGATCTCACTTATATGTGGAATCTAATGAGCAGAATAAACTGATGAACAAGAAAGATCCAGAGACATTGAAGCATGCAACAGACTGATGTCTTTCAGAGGGAAAGGGGGTAATGGAGAGATTAACCAATGAACTTATATGCATATATGCATAGTCCATGGAGAGACAATAGTGAGGAGAAAGCCTTGGGAGGGGGTGAGAGCAGGGTGGAGGGGGTCAATTGGAGGAAGAAAAAAGAGAACATCTGTAATACGTTCAACAATAAAGATAAATTTAAAAAATAATAATAATAAAATTTAAAAAGTAATTTTCAGCCTCTCAGATTTTCTTTAAAAATAATTATTTGGGAGTTTTTTGTTTGTTTGTGTGTGTTTTAAAAATATATTTTTATTGATTTCAGAGAGGAATCGAGAGGGAGAGGGAGAGAGACACATCAATGATGAGAGAAAGTCATTGATCAGCTGCTTCCTGCACGCCCCCTGCTGGGGATTTAGTCAGCAACTGGGGCATGTGCCCTGACTGGGAATTGAATCATGATCTCCTGAATCATAGGTCAGCGCTCAACCACTGAGTCACACAGGCTGGGTGAAAAGAATTATTTGTTATATCTAACCACATGAAGATACAGCTTAGAATACTGTACTTCAACACCGTCGTTCTTTTCCTAACTTCTTTTGTTATATAGTTTTTAATCAATAGCCAGTTGACATGAATACCATGGTTGCTTCATTCTGGAGGGAAGTTAACTGTTGCTATGCCCATTTCCCTTACTAAATGTCAATCAATAGATAGGGTGTCTCACATTAGGATCATGTATTTTTATTTTAATAACCATAGTGTTTAAGACACAGGTTATACTGAAGTAAAAATAATAATTCTTAGTTTATTTTTATTTCCATCATTGATTACTTATTTCTAAATGCTCCAATTCAGTCACCCCTTGCTCTTTCATTAAACCATAACACATTGTTAAGTCTACATTTATTAAAATATTTTGAAAGATAGTAATTCTACTCCATATATCATAATCCAAGTTTGGCTCAGTTACTTGTGATTTTTCTAATAATGTTTAACAGTTTTGTCGTTGACATTAGAATTTATTTTATAGTTGTAGAAAGTTTAAGCACCCAATATTCAGGCTCTTATTTTCAGATATTAAAATAAAATAATTGCACGGGATGATCAAAGATGTGTGAACCAGAAATTAAAAGGAAAATAAAAATTTAATTACAAAGAAAAAAATCGTTTCACAAATTTCTTTATTAATTTTTTCAATTACTGTTTACTTTCTGTATTATTCTGTATCTGTTTAAAATGTGCAGTATAATGACTAGACAATCATGAACTTTACAGAGTGGCCTCTGTCTGTCCCCAGATATTCCAAGAACCCACCTTGCCCCATACATAATTATACAATATTATTGACTATATTCCCTATGCTGCAATTTACATCTCTGTGACTATTCTATAACTACCAATGTCCCCCAACACCTTCCCCTTGGTCAATAATCAGTCTATTCTTTGTATCTATGAGTCTGTTTCTATTTTATTGTTTTTTAGATGTTTTGCCTTTTATAATTCAAATAGGACATGTTTGCTACTCTCAAAATGACTTAATTCAAAGTTTAAAGGAGGAAATTCACAAAGGAAAGTTTTGCTTTTATTATACAATGTTTGTTTCTTCTCTGATAATGGGTTATAAAGCTGAAGGTTCTCTTTTTCCCATTCATTAGCTATATGAGTTACAAAATAACAAGAATAATATAAGCTTAAAACCTAGCAATGGATCGATATATTCTCCTTGGAAAGCTAGAAGTTGTTATTTTATAAAATTTTTTCATAACTATGCAATTCATCAAGATAGAATGCAGTAATGCAGATGGAATTTGGGCAATGCAGATGGAGTATAGCCATTAGGAAGCAATCAAGCCATTCCCCTTATAATTTAATGTGATTCCCTCAAGGTTTTATTTTTAGGCTGTGGGAGCCTTTCAACCCCTTTTGTTCAAGTCTTCTTTAAAGACTTTATGAGCTTTATGAGCTTTTTACTCCGTCTTTGGAAAACTAATCAGTTTTCCTTTTTGAAAACTGCTAGTGAAGGAAATGAAACTTTTCATAAGCCAATAACTCTAATTATGCTCTCTTTTCAATCTATCAGTTGCATTGAACTAACTTTCATTTCCTAAGCTCAGGTTTGATAGATGAATATAAAATTATTTATCAGGACAATGATGACTAAAATTGAATTCCAAGAAGTAAAGTGATATAATTTATTTGTCATGATTTGTGGCTCAAAATTATGTTTAAAAACTATTTGCAAATGTTCACAATTAGATGAATTAACTGCTTTTATAGCAAACATTTTAAAACAAATAGCAAACATTGAATTACTCACGAGTTTAAAAATGTTTTTCTTCACCTCAGCCTTAGCACCAAAACTAAAATATTACACATGTGAAGATTTCTGACTGAGGGTTCTAAAAATAATTGCAAAATTAATTTATAGGAGTTAAGTGCCTACATAATAAGAGCTAATTTGAAACTTTATGCCTTTAGCTATTACAGTAAGTGTGTGTAATGTTGATAAAGCCATTGAGGTTTGGGGCTGATAAATATTAGGAGCTGGGACTGTATTCCTGATACTTTTTCAATTTACTGAAACATCATTCAGATTACCTACACATATTAATTTAATAAACTACGGGCAAACCACATAATTTAAGAATTTCACTATAATGTGGTAACTACTTGATTCCTATATGAGTAATTAGAAAGGATTGGAGCACTATGGCAAATAAATCCATCTTATAGGTATAACATTTTTTTTTTTTATAATGAACCTACAAAGCCTGTAGCACAAGAAGATGACCTGGATGGTAATGGTGATGATGTGTTTAAAGACTTTAGTTGAGTGGTTTTTAGAGAAAATAAACACATTGGGAATGTGTTTAAAAATGTATAAAAGAGAAGCAGACATATTGGTTTACTGAACATAAAATTTAATTTTATAAGATTTTGAAACTAACATTTGTAAAGATAAAATAGATATTTATTACTAGACTGTCTCCAGACCAGGATTCCCAAAGGTGCGATATTTATTATTAACAGATTTTAATTTCCTATTATTTATAAAGCTATTATATGCCACACTGCCTAACAAAATGTGAACAAGAGCCTTTTTCACACTCATTTTTTAAATACTCACCTGAGGATATAATTCTATTGTTTTTAGAGAGAGAAGAATAGCGAGGGAAAGAGAGAGAGAAACATCAATGTGAGAAAGAAACACTGATTTGTTGCCTCCCTATGCAGCCCAAACAGGGATTAAACTCACAACTTGGGTATGTGCCCCAACCAGGAATCAAACTCACAACATTTCAGTGTATAATACAATGCTCCACACTGGCCAGGGCATACTCATTTTAATGTTGATGTTAAGTATAATTAACATAAAACCTTGGTCAGTATCATGAAGTATAAACTAAAACACAAGAAATGAATTAAATTGGATTTAAAGTTGCAACTAAAGGGAAAATGTATTTCCAAAGAACAGCATTCTATATATTAAAATTATACACTATTAGAAAAGTCACAAATGACTGTTTCATGGATATCCTTTATCAGATTGAGAATATTTCCTTCTGATCTTAGTTTGCACAGCATTTTTTATGGTGAATAATATTCAATTTGGGAAAGTGCATTCTGCAACTATTGAGAAAACAGTTTCTTTGTTTAATATCATTACTTACATTGATTGCTTTCAAATGCTCTCCAACTGCATTCCTACAATGAAATTCAATGACATTAATTACTTCCCTTTTTTAAAACTGGTGCTCTTCACTTTTAAAACTTTATTTTTTTTAGTGTGGATTCTACAGATTTTCTTTTTTAAATTAAATTTATTTATTTTCTTTTTAAAAATATGTCTTTATTGATTTCAGAGAGAGAAAGAGAGAGGGAGAGAGATAGAAACATCAATGATGAGTCATTGATCGGCTGCCTCCTGCGTGCCCACTACTGGGGATCAAGTTCACAACCCAGGCATGTGCCCTGACCAGGAATTGAACCACGACCTCCTGGATCCTAGGTCGATGCTCAACCACTGAGCCATGCCTGGCCAGGTTAAATTAAATTTATTAAAGTAACAGTGATTAATAAGATTATATAGGTATCAAGTGTATATTTCTATGATACATGATCTGTATATTGCATTGTGGGACCAAAACCCAAACTCAAATAATCTTTCCTCACCACATATTTGACCCCAATATCACTCTGAATGCTTCTGATCTTGTCTAAAACTTTATTAACCAACGAGTGTCTAAATTTATCAAATATACTATTTAGTACATTGCCTTTCTTGTCATTTTGTTTGTAGAGTTTAGAGTAATGGTTCTGCTGGCATCTGAAAATCAGTTTGTGTTTGTATCTTCCTCTAATATTTTCTGTAAAAGTATACATGGAATTGTTATTATTTTTTCCTTATATATTTTATAGGGCTCATTATAAAGTCAATCAGCCCTAGTATTTTAGGGAAGACTATTATTTTTTTATTCATTCAATTGAATTAGTAGATAAAAGGTTATTTTGGTTCTCTATTCTTCCTATGTCTGTTTTGATAAATTTTGTTTGTCAAAGTTTTTGCCCATTTCAGCTAAGTGTTCAAATTTACTGGCATAAGTTCCACTATCTTCTTTTTATTCATTGAATATCTCTAAAATCTCCTGTTATATATCTTCTTTTATTGTACTTTTTTACTTCTTTTTCTTTGATTTGTTTTGAGAGTGTGCATCAGTTTTATTTCTATTTTAAAATAACTTGTTCTGCCTTTAGTAGTTTTCTTTATAATTAGGTTGGCTTTATTTATTTCATGTTTCCTATTATTGCCTTAATTGTTTCCTTCTTTCTATTTACTTTTGGATTAATTTGCTCTTCTTTTCATATTTTCTTAATATGGAAGTTAAAATAATTAGTGTTATTATTTTTTTTTCTAAGATGGACATTTGAAGCTAGCGTAAATGAATTTTTAATAAGTGGAAGTTCAGCTTCCTGCCACAATAAAAGTCAAACTCATGTAGCAGGTGCTTGTGCAAAAGGAAAGAGCTTTTATTCAGGCACCACACCTGGGAGAATTGCTGGACTCCCTTCTCAAAGACCAATCTCTCTTCCTGCTCCAACCTCGCTCTTATAGTGATAGGGAGAGGAGGTTTTTTTCCCTATCTTGCTAGCTTTTGGTGTGCTGAGTCCTGTCCATTCATCTTTTTAGCTTTGTGTGCTGAGTGTAAGGACCTTCTCCAGCACTACTATGGCCAATGGGAGAGACTCCCCGGTGCTCCAGCTGACTGTCTACAGTAACACTAAGACACCATTAAAGAAATTCCACATTTTTTTTGCATGCTTCATATTTAATGTATGTTATAAAATTTCCTCCCCAACTTTCTCTAATCTATTATGAGAATCAAGAATCTGACCTCCATGGTTTGCTTCAACTCAACTATTTGGCCTGCTGGCTCCTACTTAAGTAAAGCCTATGCAAAGTATGAGAAAGGGAGAAGTTGGGGTATTTATTTTCATAATGTCTTCCCTGGGGCCTCAGGTAGGCAGTGGTTCCACGCCTTTACCTCTGGCTACATCTCCTATACAAGTGATTACCACTATATCTGCAATTATGTCTGCATCCTTATAAACACTTCCTCTCTTTGACCTTACAAATAACTTTTAAAAATTAACTTGTACACTAAAGAGCCTGTCATAAGGTTCTTTATGCTAAGAACATGAATACTAAAGGAAATAAAGAGATAATTGAGAATTCTAGTAAAAATCGTAAAGGATGTTATTTTTATATATTGTGCCTTTCATTTCTATTTTTTTCTAATTCTGTAAGATTCTTTCAGTTATGCTTCTTAAAAATGTATATAAACACAAGATTAAACATTGCTTCTCATTTTTACCATAAATGTACTGTGTTCATACATAAAAAAGAAGACTTGTTTTATATATTTTAATACAATATAGAAAAGGAACTACATTATCAACACCATTTACTGGGAATTATACCTATGTAATTTTGTTTAAATATATGAACTTTTTACTGTAATATTTTTTTTCATTTTCCTCATCACCCTTCAATTATGGGAGCAGTTAGGGTAAGAAACACCCTTTAAAAGATTATATACTTTTTACCCCAAATGAATTTCAGAAAAATACAATCCAGGAAAAGGGAAGAACTTATAAGATGATGTTCTCTTCATGAAGGGAAGGGCAATCTCTCAAGGAACTCTCCCAGAAAAAAAAAAAAAAAATTAAATAAAAGAATTTAAAAAACAAAGTGAGGAGGCATATAATTAAAAAGTGATAAGTAAAATTGAGCAGAAAACATTTAAAAAATTTGAATATGTGTTATCACACAAGTCATAGATCTCAACCAGTATCAAGTTTTACTAAATAAATTGAAGAACAGGATAATCAAGATACTCTGACAAGGCATAGAGAAGTTAAGAACATCAAGGGGCTCCCCAGGTGCTTCTTTCACCCATCTCTGACCCAGAATAAATGAGGCTTCTAAGTGAGGTTTGTAGGGTTCCTCACACAATGGGAAGCATTTACATAATAAATCATCTCAATTTTACACTGTGTAGAATTGTGTATCTCAAGTGATGTTCTCCAGGGATCCATGCCCCATTGAACTATAAGTCATAGGTCCTCCTTGGTACTAGATACCATCCTTTAGCCAGGAATATTATACTAGGAGCATTTTAGAGATAATCTTTCTCTTAGCAAATATCATTAAGCAATTTACTTGGCAGTCCAATTGACAGAAATATTAGAGCAGGTGTTATGCTTTCTTATTTTATTTCCCTGGACATGTTGGAGAGAATAAATGGATTATAGTTCTGCTGTTTTAACTCCTTCCTCCTAGGGCATAAAAGAAAATATATTAAGAATTGGGAATTAAAAGATTCTTCTTAAATTAGAAGAAAATGTAATGGCTTAGGATTCCAACTCTATGGATTCAGTTATACTACATTGTTAGAGAATAATACATATCAAACACAACATTGTAATATGGGATTCTTTTGCTCATAGCAATAACCTATATGCAAAACATAGAGTGCTTATTCAGTTATAAAAAATAAGGTACTCCTATACAGATTTAAAATATAAAATTAATACTCTAGATCCAGATAAGATAAACAGACACCACCTTTTATCTCCCATTGAATTCAACTATAAAAACTGGACAGAATGAAGGGACAGCTACTTGAGGATTCTGGAAAGAAAACATGATCAATGGTGAGTTTGACATTTTCCCCTCTCTGGCATCCTCTGGCCTGAATGTAATACAACCCAAAACTCAGAAATGAGCACTTTAAGGTAGATAGAGTGAGGTCCAGAAGAACCTCTCTAGTCCTGGCTTGAGAAACAATAAAAGAATCTCTATAATTCCCAGTTCATGATAACTGCTTTACTTTACCATATCATTATGTTTATACTGGAAGATAAGTCAGTGTGCTATCTTTAGAAACAACATTTACAGAACTAACCAAACAAAAACAACAGAAACAAACTTGAATAAGCCACTCCAGAAGAAAAAAAAAAAGTGAACCTACATGGATGCAAAATAGTTTAGGTAAATATCTAAAACTGCATATATTCTCAAATAATGAACTGGAAAATTAATACATGTATGCAATGTGGGATTCTCATTGTAAGTTTTGATCAAGCCTCTAAAAAAAAGACATAGGCAATACTGAGTTGTGTATGTGTATGTGTGTGTGTGTTTCTGAGCATGTGCTCATGTATTGAAGAAATAAGATAAAAGCAAAAATATTTATCATATTTGGACAAAATCAGTGCTTTTTCTCTATAATGAAAGTAGACATATCACAGTTAAATAATCACCATTATACCTCAGATCTAGCTTAGAAAGCCTGAAGGAGCAAAGTATTTTAGAGTAAGAAATAAAGGAAGAAAAATAAGATGAGCAAAATAGAATAGAAAAATGAGATATTTTACCCTATGGTTCTAGAGAGGAGCTAAAATTAAATATATGTGCTTTTGAACATAGAATTGTACATTTGAAACCTATATAATTTTAAAACTTCATATTAATAAATTTAATTTAAAAGCATTAATATATATTTTCCTCTTAACTTCCACTTAGGATACAGGATGCTGGAAAAGACATCACTCCAATTAATGTAACAGGAAAAGCCATATAATCTATCTAAACATAGGTTTTATCTATACTATGATACACCAGAGGTTACAGCATGCTATGGACTAAAATGTGCTCCCCAATTCATATACTGAAACTATAACAGCCAATATGATAGTGTTTGGAGATACCACCTTTTCTAATGCCCATAATTAAGTTTCAATGAAGTCATGAGCTTGGAGACCTCATGATGAGATTAGTGCCCTTACAAGAAGAGATACCAAAGAGCTCTCAATCTACCCGTTATGTGAGGACACAATGAGGAAGCAACCATACACAAACTAGGAAGAGAGTCCTCACCAGAAACTAATTATTCTGGCACCTTCATTTTGGACTTTTATCCTCCAGAACTGTAAAAAATAAATTACTTGCTAAACTACTCTGTCTATGGTATTTTGTAATGGCAAATATAACTAAGACACCACATAATCAACTAACCTGAAATTTTAGGAAAAATAGGCCCCATTGAGGAGAGATGCAAATGTGAGCTCTGGTTTCCCAAGGCAAATTCTGGGTGTAACACAAACTAGTAAGAATAATTCAACTAAAATGTTGAATAAATTGCTCCAAGCTGAGTATGTGATAACCTGACAGTACAGAGATTCTGGACCATAAAAAACAAGGGTAATCTACACTCAACTATGAGATATTAACATTGGTCACAGGACAGGAAACTAGAGAACCACCCTCTCCCTCATACACCGATGAATTTGGAGAGCCAAGGAACAGCTACTGCAGATGACTCAAAGATCTATCCTCCCGTCTTATCATTAATATAGGAAGAAATCTTTAAGCCACTGGAGGCAGCTGGGTAGACACCTCTGAAGTGCAGAATTACAGTTAATACTTAAAGCTGAAATGAAAGAGAAACATTGAGAAAATGGTTCAGGCAACCCAGCTATTATCCAAAACTCATTGTAACATTAGAGGAACTTGAAGGATATGGTGGTGCATAACAACAACAAAACTAAAAACAAGCTTAATTCCTCACTAGGTTGACTCAAACCCTCACACTAAATGCCAACCAAAAGAAGGAGTTTAATCACATAAGAAATTAAAAATAACTAGGCTTAATATGTTAAAGTCTCTTAGATAATATGCTTGAACACATGGGGAAACTTCAGCACTGCATCCAAAGCTATTGGGGTGGATGTAGTAGAATAGAAGCTCTATACTAAAGCTCCCCAATAGAACTTTTAATAATGACAAAGTTTCATTCATAAATGTAATACTTCTGAGAATCCAAGATGGAGGTGGATTAAGTGGAAGCTACACTGATATTCTCCCAAAACCAAACTGGAATTATAACTAAAGTATAGGAAAATCATCTTGAATGATCAACTGAAGACTAGCTGGAGAGAAACCTTGTAACCAAGGACATAAAAAGGAGGCCACATCCAGACATGAGAAGGCTTGCCAGGCTCCCACAGGCAGCAGTGGAAGTTATAGAGAGGTATCTCAGGTGTGGGGGGTTTCCCCTGAGAAGTCTGGGGTCTAAACACCAAGCTGGGCTCCCCAGCCCAGAACACCAGAGCTGAGAATAGCCCCCACATAACATCTGGCTGTGTAAAGCAGCAGAGTTTCTGTCTTCCAAGGAAAGCCAGCTGAAATATAGACACCCTCTTAAAGGGCCAGTACACAAAATTTTGTGTGCAGCCAAAACTTTGGGCTCCAACAGAGGAAGAGCAGAATGGACTAAATCTCGGTAAGGAGAATCTAGGGTTGATGGTTCTGGGGATAGACCACAGAGGGCAGCCACCTGGATCCCTGTGTTAAGACATTCACCCATACTTCAGAGGACATCTTTCAAAGGCACAACTTACCATCCAGGCGACTTTTGATTATGGGGGAAACAATGTTCCCATTCATTGGAAAATCTTTCACACCACTCTGTGGAGATTACCACTTGCTGTGTTCTACAGCCTGAGACTCATTAAGTGATGGAGAATAATCATCCTGCAGGCAGAGGCAGATCTCTGGGTGCTTTGAGTCTGCATGATCTGCTTCTGTACCTGGGACTTGGAAAAGCAGACTTTGGCGCACATCTTGGTCCTTTCCAAATGCACCCAGCCCCAGCAGAGGAAGCTACAAGCTGTGGATTGCTGATAGCACCAAACAGGGTACTCAGGGCCAGTCACAAATAGCATCTGACATTGGCCTGCATAAGAGACCCTCCCAAAAGGCTGGGAATCATAGTAATCTACTTAATACATAGAAACAAACCCAAACAGGCAACCAAAATGGGGAGACAAAGAAACAAGATACAAATAAAAGAATATGAGTATTCTCTAGAAAAATAACTAAATGAAATAGAGATAAGCAGTTTGTCAAATATAGAGTTTAGCATAATGATTATAAGGATGCACAACAGCATGAAAAACAGATATAGAAACTAGGAAATACTACCAGTTGGAAATAAAGAGTGACATAAGAGAAATAAAGAATGCACTGGAAGGATTTAAAAACAGATTAAAAGAAGCAAGGATCAGATCAGTAAATTAAAAGACAGGGTAGAAAAAAATCAATCAATCAGAGAACCAAAAAGAAAAAACAAAAACGAGGAAGAGAGTTTAAGAGAGCTGTGGGGATAACAGAAGACGTAACAATATCCACATCATATTAGTACTATAAGAAGAAGAAAGTAAACAAGGAATAGAGAAACTTTTTGAACAAATAACGGCAGAAAAAGTTCCTAAACTGGAGAAGGAAATAGTCACATAAGTTCAGGAGGCACAGAGAATCCCAGGCAAGAAGAATCCAACGAAGCCCATGCCAAGACACATCATAATTAAAATGCCAAAAATTAAAAACAAGGAGAGAATCTTAAAGGCAGCAAGAGAAAAGCAATTTGTTACCCTCAAAGGAGCTCCCATAAGGCTATCAGCTGATTTCTCAACAGAAACTCTACAGGCCAGAAGGGAATGGTATGAAATATTCAAGGTAATTAAAAGCAAGGATCTGACACCAAGACTACTCTATCTATCAAGGCTATCATTCAAAATAGATCGTGAAATAAAGAGCTTCCCAGACAAAAAAAAAAAAAAAAAAAGGCTAAAGGAGTTTATTACTATCATACCAGCATTGAAACAGATGTGGAAAGGACAGCTATAAGAACAAGAAGAAATACAGAGATACTCAAACAAAGACATAATGAATTAAAATGGCAGTAAATAAGTGCCTGTAATTAATAACAATAAATTTAAATGGTTTAAATGCTACAATCAAAAGACATAGGGTAGCTGAATGGATAAGAAAACATGACCCATATATATGTTGTTTAGAATAGATCCACCTCAGAACAAAAGACTCACACAAAATCAAAGTGAAGGGATGGGAAAAACTGCCCATGCAAAAGGAAGGGACAATGAAAAGATCGTGTAGCGATACTCATATCTGACAAAATAAACTTCAAAATGAAGGCCATAACTAGAGACAAGAAATGATACTACATAGTACTAAAGGGATCAATCCAATAAGAGGATATAATCCTGGTGAGCATATATGAAACCAATATAGGATCACCCAAATATATTTAAAAAAAAACAAAACAACTACTGGAAGAATTTAAGAAAGAGATTGACAGCAATACAATAATATTAGGGGAATTTCACACTCCACTGACATCACTGGATAGATTTTCTAGAAAAAAAAATCAATAAGGAAAAAGGAAGTCTGAATGACATGCTAGATCAGATGGAATCAATTGATATTTACAGAACATTTTACCCCAAAGCTACAGAATATACATTCTTCTTATATGCACATGGGTTGTTCTCAAAGATAAGTGACAAGTTAGGAAACAAACTAAGTCTCTAGAAGTTTAAGAAGAATAAAATTATATCAAGAATCTTCTAGGATCACAACGGCATAAAACTAGAAGTTAACTACAATAAAAACACTCAAAAACATTCAAACAACTGGAGGTTAAATAGCATATTATTAAACAATAAATAGGTTACCAATGAAATCAAGAAAAAAAACAAAAAACTTCCTGGAAGCAAGTGAAAATGAACACAAAACAAGCCAAACTTTATGGAATACAGCAGAAGCAATTCTGAGAGGGAAGTTCATAGCAATACAGGCCTACCTCAAAAAACAAGAATAATTTCTAATAACCTAACCATACAACTCAAAGACTGAGGAAGAGAACAACAAGAAAAGCCCAGAGAAAGCAGAAGGAAGGAAATAATAAAAATCAGAACAGAAATAAATGACATAGAGGCTGAAAAACAATACAATAGGTCAATGAAATCAAGAGATGATTCTTAGAAAAGAAAAATAAGATTGATGAACCTTTATCCAGACTCATCAAGAAACAGAGAGAGAGGACCCAAATAAAATCAGAAACAAAAAGGTGAAGTAAAACTGACTCAACAAAAATACAAAGGATTGTAAGAAAACTCTATGAATAAATATATGCCAGCAAGCTGGACAACCTGAAAGAAATGGACACATTCCTAGAAACATACAATCTTCTAAAAATTCATTAGAAAGAAGCAGAAAACCTGAATATGCAGATAATAACTGATGAAATTGAAGCAGTAATCAAAAGATTCACAAGGGAAGCCTAAGAAACAAGGAGAAGAATAGCACCTATCCTCCTCAAAATATTCCAAAAATTCCAAGAGTAAATAACACTTCCAAGCTCTTTTTAATGAGGCCAGCATTAGCTTAATTCCAAAACCAGATAAGCATTGTAAAGAAAAGCAATTACAGGCCAACATTTCTGATGAACATCAAAGCTAAAATCACCAAAAAAAAAAAAAAAAAAAAAAAAAGCAAATTGGATTCAATATACTTAAAAGATTATACATCAGGACCAAAGGTGATTTATTCCAGGTATACAAAACTGGCACAATAGTCACAAATCAATAAATGTGATACATCACATAAACAAATTAAAAGACAAAAATCACATGATCGTATCAACTGATGTAGAAAAGTATTAGACAAAATCTAGTACCCATTTTTGATTAAAAAAAACACAACAAACTCAACAAAGTGGGAATAGAAGGATAATATCTCAATGTAATAAAGGCCATATATGTCAAACCTAGAGCTAACATCACACTCAGTGGACAAGGAACTAAAAGCATTTCTCCTAACGACAGGAACAAGACAAGGATGTCTGTTTTTACCACTCTTATTCAAGATAGTACTGGAAGCCCTGGCCACAGTGATCAGACAAGAAGAAAAAATAAAAAATATCCAAATTGGAAAGGAGGAAGTAAAACTGTCAATATTCACAGATGACATGATATTGTACATAGAAGACCCTAAAGACTCCATGAAAAACCTACTCGGCAAAATAGCAGAATACAAAATCAACACCCAGAAATTGATGGCATTGTTATGCACCAATAATGAATGCTAAAAAAGATAATGTTAAAAAAGAACCCATTTATCATTACAACAACAAAAATAAGATAATTAGGAATAAACTTAACCAAGGAAGTAAAAGACCTCTACTCAGAAAACTACAGGACGTTGAAAAAGTATATACAGGAATATATAAAGAAGCAGAAGATTATACCCTGTTCATGGACTGGTAAAATTAACATTATTAAAATGTCCATATAATGCAAAGCAACCTCTAGTTTCAATGGAATCCCTATTAAAATGCCAATGGCATATTTCACAGATATGGAACAAATGTGCCAAAAATTTATATGAATACAAAATAGCAGCAGCAATTGTGAGAAAGAACAAAGTTGGAGAGACCACAATATCAGATATCAACTTATACTACAAAATCACTGTAATCTTAACAGCCTGGCCCCCCTGGGGGTAGCTCGGCAGTTGAACATCGACCTAGGATCCAGGCGATCGGGGTTTGATTCCCGATCAGGTCACATGCCTGGGTTGCGGGCTTGATCCCCAGTCAGGAGCATGCAGGAGGCAGCTGATCAATGATGAGAGAGTCATTGATGTTTCTATATTTCTCTCTCCCTCTCCCTAAAAAAACAAACAAACAAATAAACAAAACAAAATAAAACAGCCTGATACTGGCACAAGAACATACATCATACATATAGATCAGCAGAACAGAACAGAGAACCCAGAAATTGACCCAAGCCATTATTCTTAATTAATATTTGACAAAGGAGGGAAGAGCATACAATGGAGTAAAGACAGTCTCTTCAATAAATGGTGCTGGAAAAATTGGATAGATACATGCAAATAAATGAAACAGGACCATCAACTTACACCATGCACAAGAATAAAGTCAAAATGGATAAAAGACTTAAGTGTAAGTTGTGAAACTATAAAAATACTAGAAAAAAATATGAGCAGCAAAATATCAAACATCTCAAGTAGTGGAATTTTCACCAATATATCACCTAGAGCAAGAGAAAAAAAGAAAAATATATATACAAATGGGACTACATCAAACTAAAAACTTCTGCACAGCATAAGAAACCAGCATCAAAATGAAAAGGGAACCCACTGTTTGGGAGAACATATTTGCCAATGATACATCTGATAAAGGGTTAATTTTCAAAATATATAAAGTACTAACACAACCCAACAAAAGGAAGACAAACAATTCAATTAATTAAAAAATGGGCAAAGGACCTGAATAGACACTTCTCGAAAGAGAACATACAAATGGTCAGGAGACATATGAAAAAAATGCTCAACATCACTAATCCTCAAAGAGATTCAAATTAAAATGTCCATGAGGTAGCACCTCACAACTGTCAGAATGGCTACTACCATCAATAAATCAACAAACAATAAGTGCTGTCCAGGATGTACAGAAAACAAACCCTAGTACACTACTGGTGGGAATGCAGATTGGTACAGCCACTATGGAAAACAGTATGGAGTTTCCTAAAAAAATTAAAAATGGAACAGTCATTTAACCGAGTGATCCCACTTCTAGGAATACTTCCTGAGTCCTGAAACATGAATCAGAAAGAATATATGCACTTCTATGTTCATAACAGTGCTCTTCAAAATATCTAACATCTGGCAATAGCCCAAGTGCCCATCAATAGATGAGTGGATGAAAAAGCTGTGGTACATTTACACCGTGGAATACTATGCAGCTCTAAAAAAGGAGGATCTCTTACCTTTTGTGAAAGCATGAAGAGACCTGGAGAGTATTATGCTAAGTGAAGTAAGCCAGTTAGAGAAATACAAGTATCACATGATCTCACTTATATGTAGAATATAATGAACAAAATGAACTGATGAATACAATAGATCCAGTGACATGGAAACATGTAATATACAGATGAATCTCAGAGGGAAAGGGGGAGGGTGGGCAGGAAGAGATTAACCAAAAAACTTCTATGCATATATGCATAACCCATGGAAATAGACAATAGTGTGCTAGGCCTTGGGGAGGTGGTGCTGGGTAGGGTGGAGGGGGTGAATTAGAAAAAAACGGGGGAGTTATGTAATACTTTCAACAATAAAGATAAATTTTAAAAGTATTCCTGGCCAGCGTGGCTCAGTGGTTGAGCATCAATCGACCTATGATCCAGGAGATTGCAGTTTGATTCCCAGTCAGGGCACATGCATGGGTTGTGGAATCGATCCCCAGTAGGGGATAAGCAAGAGGCAGCTGATCTATAACACTCTTATCATTGATGTTTTTATCTGTCTCTCTCCATCTCCCTTCCTCTCTCTGAAATCAATAAAGACATATTTTAAAAAATAAAAAATGAAAATGTAAAGTATAAACATAACACATTTTTCTTATTCCCTGTGCTTGTATTTTAAGGATATTTGAAATTGGTAATAGATTAAGAAAATTTGTCATAAGCATATGTGTACACTTCTTTTTTCTTGATGTAGAGGATCTTGCAGGAAAGGTTTATCTTTCATGTAAATGATCAATGATTGTATCTGAAAATGGAAATGAGATCTCAGCAAATACAGTATGCAGGAAAACAGTTCTCTAGACAATGTCACGTTTCACCATTCTTTCATACCACTTTCTTTAATTCTGCTTTGCCAGTTTTCACATTGATCCCCCTCCTCAGTGAGGTATGTTGTCCTCATTATGCTTCACACCAGAGTGTTCATAATTACCCAGCTCATTAATCTCAATCCTTCCTCAACATAATTTTATAAATATATCTATTAGAGTTGCTAAGTATTTTCTCCTACTGTCTGTTTTCTTCACACTTTTAAATTTTCAGAACTTTCATCAAAGTATAGTTTTATTTATACATACATAATTGTACTTTAGACATTAAAATTCAACATTTCCAAATATGAATACCTAAAGCCTAATGATATATATAAATTTTAAAATGCAAAACAAAACTAAACATTTATAAGATTAAGAATATTATATTAAGCTTTTAAAATAGAGCTAAACTTATTAAAACTACCATATTTATGATAAATGTATGGCTTATACTTTTTCATGTTTT
Organism: Miniopterus schreibersii; assembly: GCF_964146895.1. Classification (NCBI taxonomy): domain Eukaryota; kingdom Metazoa; phylum Chordata; class Mammalia; order Chiroptera; family Miniopteridae; genus Miniopterus; species Miniopterus schreibersii. The sequence continues at coordinate 24,079,486 of NC_138118.1, read as the reverse complement.
GATTTGATTTATCTGTAGAAATCATGTTTACTCTATGAAAATTAGTGTAAAACTCATTGTAATTTTAGCTTATTTTGAGCTCTCTAAATCTTGTTGAGTATATTGGTAGAAAAAATATGAGCATACATGGTGCTGATAAAACATTCTTGAGAAAAGCTACAAATGTTTGGAGTTAAATGCATTTTCTTTATTGAAACACATTTTTGTACTATAATAATGTTAGAAAAATTATATCAGAAGTGTTCATACATATTTTCATGAAACTATTCAATATTTTTGTAACCCAGAAGAGAATGAGTTATAGAGCTTCTGTAAGACTGGCTGAAATTAGGTTAGTGGTGAAGCCTACAAAATAATAGGCTAAAGTCCTCAAATTCAAGCTTAATATTTATGTGTGCTGACAAATTATACAACATGCTATCATACCTGAGAACAACCTATTATTTTGGGTTAAATGATTGTTTAGAAGCTTACGTAGGGAACCCAGACATAACTTGTTTTATTTAGCTTGAGGAACATCTTAAGCTCCAAATATGTTCTCTTTCCCCTCTCCCAGATACAGAAGCATAAAGCACTTGGGTGTTTGTCACAACACCAAAAACATTCTCCAGTTATTTAGACACTCACTATAGTTCAATTCAATTCTGAAACTACCTGGGTTTTGCATCAGACTCTACAGGTTTCAATCCCACAAGACTGCCCCCATTTCAAGTGCTGGTCACATTTATTGGGTCCCCAGGCTACCCATACTTCTGCTTGACTTAGCTACAAAGTCAGGTGGTTCCCCAAAGTCTCCCCAATTTCAGGTATGATAATTTGCTATAAAGGCTCACAAAACTCAGGAGGATAGTTTACTTATGTTTAATGGTTTATTATAAAAGATACAACTCAGGTACAGTGTTGTTTATTGTTTTAAAATGACTTCAAATCCATTTGTTTGTAACTTAATTAAACTACTTGTTTATGACAAAGACACTAAAAGTTGTTTTTAGAAGTAAAGTTCTTTGGATGTGAGAATGAAGTAAGTTATATCAGGTTATCATCTCATCTGTTGTACTAAATAAGTACTCAGTGACTCTGCTGCTGAGGTTCCCACTGGGAGATTATCAGTAAGAAGCAACTATGGCAAGGGAATATTTAGACTACAAATACTGAGAGTTTGTGAGAATTCTACAAGATTTTCAGTCTGGGTAAGTCATACTGTGTTGACCTACATAACCCTATGAAGATATAGAGACACTTGCCCTGGTCAAGGGCAAGTCTTTGATTGGCAGTGGTGCTAAACAGTGCAGCCATCTAGTGGTGCAAACCATGCAATGGCCCCTGAAATGATAACTTTAGTAGCAGCCTAGCCTGCCTGACAGTGTCTGCACCTTCTTTACCTAGCAACATGTGCTAGCAACGTGGGACTTTTGTTTTTGCACTGGCAGCTGAAAGTTCCATTTGGTTAAAGCTGTCCTTCCCAAATGCCTACTGATATAAAAGGTACACCTTTAACCAAATTTTGAACTTTATTCCTTTCATCTCCACTTGCCTTGAACAATAGCATGATTAGTCTGCCATTCATTTGTTTGTCGTATGTTATTTCTATATTAGCTTATTAACAGACATTATCCTATATGCTATTGAAGTGAAAGTCTTGCAATAAACCCGTGTTATATAAATTGTTTGAAAAGACAAAATTACTCTCTGAGCATAATTTTGTTTCCAACCCCCCCCCAAAAAAAACAAACCACACACAAAAACAGTCCAATGGAAGAGATGCATAGGGCAAGACAAATTGTTCTGTACCAGTACAGAACTTTTATGACCTCTCTGAGCATATCACCCTCCCAGCACCTGAATACGTTCACCAAACCCAAAAGCAATCCAAATCTCATTGTTCATGAGTTTTCATAGAGCTTTCTCCAGCCCTCTTCTCCTTTTTCCAGTGGAGTTTGGTAAGTAAAACTAAAAGTTTTAGCTCTCATCACTTGGTCTTTCTGGTGACCAGCCTCATCCTTAGGCTGTCTAGGAACCCCACACTAAGTCACCTCATTAACATAAATTCAGTAGCGATCAAAGGGACTCATTATGAATAACAGACACTCATCATTCAAGAAATTCCAAGGAATTTCATAGCCTTGTGCTAGGAATCAGAAACAAATACCAAATATATTTCTTGTTATACTTCAAATTCCCTTGTAAGTCTCTCAAATGCTTATTGGAATCATATACATAAGCCTGAAACAGTACCCTCAGAAGACTGATGTTTGAATATTTATTATGAAAACTGGGATATTTATTATCTCTATACACCCTCATATTACAGGAACATATTTACACCTTCCCATGTAGACACACACACACACTCACATGCACACACAAACACACACACATTTTTAAGGAATGTGAAACTGAATAATGAATGGGTCCTGGCTGCCTGTCACTACCTGAGCCAATTAAGCAGAGACAGGTTGAATCATATATGAACATTTATTCCAATAATGCTGGCAGTATGGGAGAGCAGCATGTCATCCACGAAAATCTGCCCTACCACCTACCATAAGCCAGCTGCTTATATTGGGTAGAAGGACAAAGATTACATGGGAAAGGAGGAATTACAGGCATGGGGGAATAGGCAAGATATCATTATAAAGGTTACAGGTTACAGGCAATGCAGGCTGGGGGTCACAAAGGGGAGGCTCCTCCAGGACTCCATTGTTTTGGGAATAAGGTTGTTAATCTTTCCATGATGATAGGCAGCTCTTATAAAAGGAGAATGGACCACATTCCAAGGTTAACTCCCATGTCCCAGGGCTTACAACTCTCAGCCAGGTTAGAATGTGCTTTCTTTAATCAGAACAGAACAATCACGGTTAACAGAGCATGATTAATATTTCTTTTTTTTTTTTTAATATATCTTTATTGATCTCAGAGAGAGGAAGGGAGAGGAAGAGAGCGGTGAAACGTCAATGATGAGAGAGTTATTGATCAAGCCTACAACCCGGGCATGTGCCCTGACCAGGAATCGAACTGCGATCTCCTGGATCCTAGGTTGATGCTCAACCTCTGAGCCACACACCGCACGGCTGATTAATATATTTTTTTACCTACAACTAGTCCCCACTATTCTATTTCTGCCCCTAACAGATGAAGTGGCTTTAAGCCACTGTGGCCATATGACCTCTGCATGTGCATTATTTTTTTCTTTTTTCTGTTGTGACACTAAATCAAATAAAAAAAAAAATAGTTCTATGCATGTCTTCAGTATGTGCTACAAATGTAAGGAACTGATTCATTAAACTCTTAAACTAAGAAAATAATCTTCCTCCTAAAATTAATGGATGTTTTCCTTTTAAAGGTCTGCAGGGAGTAAGATATACAAAGCTCTATTAAAAACGCATTGATAAGAATTTGAGATTTGATTTAAAATTATCTATGGTTGAGCCATTATACAAGTAGAGATTTAGTTATTGTATATTTTGTTAGAGAACCAGTTGGAAAAATATCAGAAATACTTTCAAAATTTGCCTCTACACTAATCTTTTTGGCAGTTGTTAGTATCTTCCACAAATAACTTGGAAATCTGAATGAATGACAAAAAAAAAAAAAAAAGAGAAATTAATTGATAAATGTGATTACACAATAGCAGATCTTTGAATAAAAGTACAAAGTAGTCATTTAGAGTGAACAGTACAATTCCTCTTGCGCTGAAGGGACATTTCTTTAAATAACTATTGATGATTTGGCATCAATATGGGGATGACTGAAGCTGACTGGAGCTATTTGCTTACCTCTAAGATTACATTTATATGACAACAAACTCACTTACTTACCTTCTCAAACTAGAACAAGTCATTTCAGCTCCTTGTTATTCAACATTGTTGGCTGCAAACAAAATGTCAGCCAGATATTTCTCCAGCAAAATGGGTTTATTCAGGATCAACAAGGAACTGCATTCTAGAGCATACAGCCATGGAGGGCCACGTGCAAGTTCGATAAAATAAAGAGTAAGTTATTTTATAGTTGGGAAAGGAATTGGGAAGGGGGATTAAAGTTTCCCTGTTATGCTTTGCTATCAATGTAGGGTATGAGAGCATCCTCTTCTGACTGACCTCCTCACTTCATTCTAAGTGAGATTTCTGTTTATTAACGTTTTTAGAAGAGCAATATCAAAATGAGTCAGTGTTTAGTAACATGAGCCAACTCAAGATCTTTCGAGGCACAAGAGCTAGCTAGGAAATAACATTTTTTAATAGAATTAGAGGGAAAATAACCCATCAAGTGGGAGATATTCCAACACAATTATTGCAAAATCTCCACCTGGCCAGCTAAATAATCAATTTAAAAACAATAAAAAAGGTTGATGTTACCCTTTATTGGTTAATGATTCTATTACGGCTGAAGGGCTTAACATTCCTTCACTGACTATAACATCAAAATAACATATTTACACACAAATTATGTCCTGTACTAGATAAATATTGTAGCTATCAACTAGCTGCCTTTTTTCCCCCTATAGTTGGCAATGACTTTTTTAGTTCTTTTTTTAAATTTGATTTTTTTTTATTGTTCAAAATATTACATATGTCCTGTTTTTTTCCCCATTGACCCCTTCCATTCCGAATCTTCCCCAGGCCTTCACACCCTGATTCAATGACATGTAAGCAAGGATCAGACTGACTAATCTCAGAGGGAAGGTGGATGTGGAGAGATTAACTAAAGAATTTATATGCATACATGCATAACTCATGGCAATGACTTTTTTAAAGTGTTTTCAAAGACTTGCCTTGTTTTTAACTAACTTAGAACACTATTTTCTTTTCATGCCAAATTTATATATTCACTTTATGTCATTTAGAAGATAATTTTTAATATAAATACATATCATCTCTCTGAAATAAATAAAAATATACCCTTAAAAACACAAATATAAATGTTTGTCCTTATTAGAAAACAAGAAACTGTCAGAGAAATCATTAAATTTCAAAATTTAAAAAAAATGATTAATATCTCACTACATGTAAGCTGCTGGGTAAAGCCACTCTAAATCAGGTTCACTCTTCCTAATAATTCTTTGCTGGTCTAAATTTATTTTTTCTAGAGCAGAGCTTCAATGTATTATTCAATTTAGTTTAACAAAAATGACAAAAAAGCATTAATTTCTTGGAAGCCTGCTATTTATACCTTAAAAAAATGAGAGCAGATGCAGTGTCTATTCTGATTCATTAAGGTTTGGTGGAAAAATAATAGATAAATAGTATATACATATTGACATGGAAAAAAGTAACTTTATATTAGACTTTCATATTCTATTTGATAAAGGACTTTGTTTTATTATCAAACTTTTAAATACAATCTTCAGTCAATTAATTATTGTATAGGAAGCGGTTCCCTGATACATGAAAGTGAAAGAAAAAATGAATACTAAGTTTATTACATCATATTTTATAAAACTCAGGATTTAAACTATGATTTGCCAAGAATTTTATTTATTTATTTTATTTATTTTATTTAAAGTGTGTTTTTGTATGAGGTGACCATTCAAGTAATAGTTTTTTTAATGCCACAAGTCAAATGCTCACCAGGTTGACTTCTTTTCCTACTCTGTCTGCTTAAGATGTCATGAAGAGAAAAATAAGTGAGAAGATTCATGGATGTAAAGATCCCTCTCAGGTCTAGGTGACAATGAAATAGTGAATATCAAACTTTCAGTTTTCCAAAGGCCAATAATAAAGACCCCCCAAAAAGTTTAAAAAGTACCATGTAACCCTGGTCAGTATGGCTCAGCTGGTTGGAGCATTGTCCAGAACACCAAAATGTTTTGGGTTGGATCCCTAGTTAGGGCACTTACCTGGATTTCTGGTTCATTCCAGGTCAGGGCATCTATGGGAAGCAAGAAATCAATGTTTCTTTCTCTCTCTCTTCCTCTCTCTATAAAATGGATAAGCATGCCCTCAGGTGAGGACATAAAAAAAAAAAAGTAAAGTGTGAAATTGGATATTGAGAGACATTGAGAAGAGGAATCAAGACACTCTACTACAGCCAGAGGGGTTGGGTATGAGGATGAGGGACTTTCTGGGAAAACCGTGATTAAGTTCCATCATGCCAGTTCCTTTTCCTGGAGTAAAGGATGGATTTACTTCACTGACATTAGCCCTTTTATATTTAGTACAGAAAACAGAATTCTGAATAGCAAATGCCGATTGGTTTTAAGAATTATAAATCAATACCAATAAATGTTATAATTCTAAAAAATTTTAAATGCATTTTTTAAAATGACGTATTTTTATTTAACATTTAAATCAGCATCTATTGGCATGATAGTTAAATAATAAAATATGTAAGGTTGTCATTGTGCTTTTAGTATTTAAAATGGATTGTTTGCTTTTATAATACTTGGAATGATTTCATATACCTGAATGTGAATAAAAATGAAATAACTAGAGGTAATGATCATATTTTTTTAAAAAAAATAAGAAACTTGCTATGCTAAATGTGACACCAAAATTTCACAATCCAGAAAGTACATTAGATCATTTCTGACAAGATGATGCACTTCCAGACTCACAGACAGGGATCCTTTTAAAAATCAGCCACCTCATGAAAGCTTACATCATTCTGATGATTCCTTGCAGTCTAAACACTGTCATTGCAAGGATGTTCTGAACATAACCTGAGGTATCAAAGTGAGGAAGGACAATTTCTAGGCCTCTGCTGTGTTTGGAGAGAATGAGGTTAATATCTTCCCTCAGCAGCAAGATTCTGCAGGCCCATGTCATTGATATACAGACTCCCAGGGAGAGGGAAGCAGTGCTGGGAATTACCTTTTCCCTTCTCCCTTTGTGAACAGTATATGGAATATATCTAAGAGGGTAAGACGATTTAGCTTGGAAACAAGGTAATAGATTAAATTTCTTGCTTTTTATTCTCTTTGCAGATGAAAACCCCCTCTACTATCTTGAAGGCAACAACTTGTCTTTAAGTTTTAACTCTTTATTTTCTCTGGGGAAATACAAACATTAACTTCATTTTTATTTAGCAGTATTCTCTAAAATGTAGCACATGTACAAAATTACAATGACTTTGTAGCAGCTTTCTAAGTTTCCTCAGCACCCACAGAGAATAATATAAATGTTGTTATTGAACTAATCAGGTTACTATCATATCCATTGCTGTTGTTCATTCAATAGCTCATTCACTAGTTAGGTCAGCCTTTACAATTTTCACTCAGCAAGAATCAAGTATCTGGCAGATATATAGGTATCCAGGAAAAATGTAGATAATATTTAGCACATATCTTCTTGGCATTTAGTTCAGGGAAAGGGTAAACATATGAACAAATAATCAAAATATGACTCACAAGTGAAATGTTAAGAGTATGAAAAAAAAACAATGGCACCTGAGACACGGACTTCTAATACCCTAAATCCTAACCTTTATAGGATATATATATTTTACAAGAACACACACACACACACACACACACACACACACACACATATAATATATATATTACAAAGTGAGGAAAACAAATAGTTTCTACTTGAGCTTTATTGACTAACATCTTTTTTTACTAAAATTTCAAAATAGACTCATGGTGATTGACATTGGAACACACAGAGAATATCTCTGAAAATAGTGAAATATGCCAGAGCAGTCTTCTCAACAAGGCCTGCTTTTAGGAGAAACTAGTTAATCAGAGCCAACCTGTAGCTGGGGTATTATCAGAGCATAATATACCTGGGGGAAGGGAAATACCCAAATCCAGCTAACTCTAGCCTTCAATATGAGAGAAGGAAAATAACATCTTCAGCCCATTTTGGCCATCCTGTCCCAAGTAAGGGGAAGAGGAAAACACTGAGAAACACTTGTGAAGTTCACAGTCTAAAGTCATAGATTTGCTAAAAGTCTGAGGCCTAATCATAGTACTACAGAATGCTTTCCCCACACCTTACCACCACATTACTTAAAGCCTTTTTAAGCAGTTTCTTTTACCAAGTACATAATGTCCTACAATCAAGAAAAATTTTCAAGTAAAAGTCAAAAACACATAATTTGAAAAGACAGAGCTTACAGGTGGCCATTCTAATTGATACTCGCATACAGAAGATTGATGTGTGCCTCACACCAGCGCATGCATGTTATTCAAATTAATCTTGAGTTAATGCATCATTGACTAATGTACTTAGAGTTCAAGTCAGCTAAAGTCTTAATTTACAGTTCATATAAAACAGCATAGTATTTAGTCATTCTATTAGTTTGTTTTAGCTGCTATAACAACATACTACAAACCAGTTGGCTTAAACAGTAGAAATTTATTGTCTCACAGAAGTCTAAAATCAATATGTTGGCAAGGTTGTTCCCTACTGAAGATTGTAGGCAGAATTTGTTCCATCCCTCTCTCCTAGCTTTTGGTGGTTTTCTGACAATCTTTGTCACTCCTGGCTTGTTGATGGCATTCTCACTGTGTCTTTATATCATCTTCTTTCTTTTGGTATATTTTTCCTTCACATGACATTTTTTTGGTAAGTACATCAGTCATACTAATTAAGGGGTCACCCTACTCCAGTGTGACCTCATCTTAACCAATTACATCGGCAATAACCTTATTTCTAAATAATATTTTATTCTGAGATACTTCAATATGTGAATTTTAAGAAAGTATAATTCAACTCATAACAGTCATCTTCACTACTGACTTCTCACTCAACATCTATTAAAGTTAGCAGAATATGTTTCTATTTACTTACATGTTCTAAGCTTAAATTAATATTTGATATTACTTTTGCATTGCTCTCACTGATGAGTGTGTATGTATATATTATATACATATATATTTATATATACACAAGTATATATTAAGTATAAACATGATAACATATGTAAAAGTAATATTTTTTTCTCTTCCTGACCTTAATAAAACTGCTAGTGTGCCCTTTCAGCATTATTTCTTTTTACTAGAGGAAAAAGCTATCAGTATGTAAATAAACAATAAAAAATTAAATTAAAAAAATTAAATGGAAATACCTGCTTTGGTGCAATCCACTATTTATACACTACTAATAGACATACATGTAAATCTCAGATTTTAATATGACATATATAGTTTTTATGTTAATATTTAAGATTTATTTACTATATCATTATAATAAAATCTATCATTTTTTACATTAATCTATCACTTTGCTCATTAATCAGAGTTCACCCTTCAGTCCTTCCCGATATATTAATTCTGGAGTTTTTATATACTTTAGTTATGAAAAGTAGAACATATTAAGCTAATAAATCATTCCTGGAATTATAAAGTCATTTGATGACTTGCCCTTCAGAACATATTTATTAACAATGAAGAATATACTCAATACCAATTCTTAGTTCTTTATAATACCAGTGTAGATTATTAGTAGATAACGTAAAGAAAAATGTTTAATCTACAAATGAAAAAGTTAAGTTGTTGTGCTTATTTCATTCCCAGGCGCTGAGATATAAATATAAATGAAGTAATAATGTAAATTTCTAAGTCTTAAAATTTGTTTCCATATTAAAATTGCCTAAATGTCCTACAGAATTCAGTTCAAAGTTCATGTATTTACTCAGTCTATTGCCAGAGGGAGTGTGGAAGGAGAAAATTTATTTGAGAAGAAAATTAGGTAATCACTTGGGGAGTTGATTGAATGTTGACAAAGTGTCAGCAAGTTGTTTCTTTAATTTATAGCTTTAATCACAGAAAGTTGGCCAGAGCTGAGAAATGTGCACATACTTTAACCAACATGCCAAATTTTACAGGGTTTAAGGTTAAATTTTGCTCAACTGAATTATTAATACTATATTCAAAGTTTACTCATTCGTTCATTCCTCCATTATATAATTATTGAATATTTACTATGTACAGTGCTTTGGAGCTCTGATTGCCCCAGAAGTTAATAATATAATAGGAGTGCATAGCAGGAGCTTTTATTTTGAAGGACTTCAAGGAAGACTTTCCAGAGAAAATTATATCTATGATAAGTCTAAAAGGATGATTAGGAATTAGCCCGGTAAAATCAGCTGGAATAGGTGAGAAAATGTTCGACAATATAAGGAATTGGGTTTCAGGCAGAGAAAGTAACATATAAAGATCTGGAACAAGCAAGAATATGGCACATTCTGATTTGAGCTAGCTGGCATATAAGGTGGAACATTATGTGAGGTGGAACATGATGCAGTAGGAGTACATAATAGTTCGGCCATGTTAAGAACATTAGAATGCATAATGATTGAAATGGGAAGCCATCGATGAGTTTTTACTTGTGAAGCTTTTAAGTAGATTAGCATTTTAGAAAGATCACTTCAGCTACAGAGTGGATAATGTGCTAAGTGGAATAATAACTAGAGGCTGGAAAACTACGAGGTTGTTGCTGTAAAATATAACAGAGGTGCTTTTTGCCTGGAAACTATGCTATAGATAACAAAGACAGAGGAAATAATAGTTATAGAAATACATTTTGTGCTGTTGGTGTGAGTGAGAAAAAATAATTCAAATCAGGAAATATAGCAGCTTTGTAATTTTGGAAATAAATAATAATTCTATCCAAACCAAGAATGATAAATCAGTACTGATAAATATGTCATTGCAACCTATAGATTCAGGTGTAGAAGTTCTTCACATCTGTAGTCCTTTGTCTCAGTCTATCTGGGGTCCTGTTTCAAGGTATGACATACTGGGGGACTTATAAGAAGAAGAAATTTATTTGTAATTGTCCTGGATTCTGGGGATTTCAAGATTAAGACACCAGTAGATTCCATATCTGGTGAGATCCTACTTTCTGGTTGGTAGAAGGCATCTGCTAGTTGTACATGCATGTGGCAGAAGGAACAAGGGCGCTCTCTCAGACCTCTTTTATAAGGACACCAAAGTCACCTCCCAAAGGCTCCATCTCCAAATGCCATCACCTTGGGGGGTAGGATTTCAACATATAAATTTTGGAAAGAAACATTCAGATCATATTAGCCTTGTTCTAAAAAATGCCATAATTTTTAAAATTATACAGGTATGTTTGATGATACCAGAGGTAAGAATGCCACAGTTTTGGCAACTAATCTTCAGTTTTTCCCTTTGTTTAGTTGGCCTCATCATATACTGACATACTCTCTCCAATCTTTCTTATACTAAATTTCACCATAACTTTTTGTTTTACAAAATGGTTTATAATTTACATATTATTAAATTTACCTGTTATAAGTGAACAATCAATATTTTCCTACTAAATTTTTAGAATTGTGCAATTGAACACCCCATCACCTCAAAAAGTTGCCTTGACTAATTTTCACTTAACTCCTAATCCCACATCTTCCTCAATACAACCAATAATCTGTTTCTAGCTGTGTAGTTTGTTTTTAATGGACATTTGATATGAATTGAATCATACAATATGTAGTCTTTTGAGTCTGACTCTTTTCACTTAGTATAATGTGTATGGATTCATCCACTTTTTGGCATGTGTGAGTAGTTAAATCCTTTTTGTTGCTGAATATTATTCCATTATGAAGATAAACCACATTTTGTTTTCCATTTATAAATTGACTGAGATTTTGCTATTATATTAAAAAAAAATGCTATGAATATGTTTTCATGTCTTTATGTGATTATATGTTCTTATTTTTCTTTGACCCTAAAAATGGAATTGGTATGTTATGTGGTAATTTTCTGTTTGATTTTTTGAGAAACTACCACATTGCTTTGCAAAATGGCTGTACGATTTTTGCATTCCTTTCAGAAATGTGTGAGAGTTTTAATTTCCCAACACTACAGTCAATACTTAGTACTGTCTGCCATTTCATTGTAGCTACTCTAGTATGAATGAAATAATATTTCCTAGAGGTTTAATTTGCATTTTGGTGATTTCTAATTATGTTGAGCATCTTTTTATGTTATTAGTCATTTGTATGTCTTCTTAGATAAAATGTCTAATACATTATTTGACCAATTTTAAAAATTTGGTGTTTTCTAACTATTAAACTGTAAAACTTCTGTATGCATATCCTGAATACATGTCCCTTATGAAATATAAAACATCTAGAATGAAATACAGAAGAAAAGCTCCATCTTTCATTCTAGACATTTTACAGTTTTACCACTTCCATTTTGACTTATGATCTATCCTTGTGTTAATTTTTATGCACATTGTAAAGTAAGAGTCTTAGTTTTTCTTTTCTTCCATTTCCCACTACCATTGGTAGAAAAGTCTCTCCTTTCCCCATGGAATTGTCTTGACACATTTATCAAAAATTAGTCTATCAATGGGAGGGAAGATGGTGGCACTGTGAGAAGCAGCAGAGCGCCCCCGCTCCCAGCCATGGACTCGATTTACTCCTAAAATCCTACATAGCCAGCTTGAAAAAAACAGAGAAACATACCTGAGTGGACGAAGTGTGAGTGGGTAGCACTGAAGAAACATCACGGAGTCTGATAAGAGAGGAGGGTGTAGGAATGGGGAGTCCTTCCTGAAGCCTGTGCTGGGCTCTGAGCCCGGAGGCTTGGAGGCTGCAAGGCTCCCTCCCTTCCAGAGTGCAGACTGGCAGCCAATAGTGGGGATCTCACACCCGGAGAGAGGAGAGGGGAAGGAGAGCCCCGCGCACAGGGCAGAGGGACCCAGGGGAGTGGTGAGTCCCTGAGGGAACAGCGCCTTCCAAGGAAACAAAGCCTCTAATGGCGGAAGGCACCTTCCTAGCAAAACAAAGCTTCTAGTGGTGGCTGCGACCAGTGTCTAGTGCTCCAGGTGCCACCATAGGAAAGGCTGTCCCAAGGTCTGTGGCACCCAAGTGGACTGCACTGAACAGCCGTACATGGGGGCCCTCTTCCTCCTTGTGGGGCATTGTGTTGAGCCCCAGAAAGCACTGAATCTGCATGGCGTGGGGGAGGGGAGGAGCCCTCCCCACCCTGAGCTCCTGGTGCTGGGAGTCTGGGATCTGTGACCAGCCCTGAGGGACGCTGTGGTGGCGCCTGCAGCCTCTCCAGCTTTGCTAAGACCAGCGGTGCAGGAAGCCGCGTGGAACTGACTTTGGGTCCCCTCCCGCTGGGTGCCTTGGTGCACAGGCAGTGGGACCTTGCAGGGCAGACTCTCTGCCTGTGTGTTGCTTTGTGCATTTTTTAGTCTGATCCTGGAACTGGTTCCCACCTTCCCCTCATGCACTGTGTGGACAGACCAGCGGAGGCTGGGATTGGGGTCCGCACAGTAGACTGTCTGAGGGGCGGGCCTGGTGCGACCAGCCAATCAGAGATAAGCAAGGAAGGGGTGGAGCCTGCTGACCTCTCCTGCAGCCAGGAGCACCACCCCCAATAAGAAAGGGGCAGGTCGAGCTCACTGAAGCCCCAGACACCCCCGAAAGGGCACAGTCCTAAGGGGGAAGGGAGAGCCGCTGACAGGAGGACTTTACAAGAATAAGACTCTCAGGGACTGTTGTTTGGGAACTGGAGGAAACCCTGAAAACCCCTGCTGGGGGCTGGGCAGGCAAAGGGCTCACCAGAATATGTTTTTAACTGAACCCACTGAGCCCAGGTGGCCGAAACGGCCCATACAAAGAGGAAACAGGCTAAAATCAATCTAAAACTGCAGCAGGACAGAGCATGGGGAACTAGAATCAGAGGACAGAGTAGGGACTCAGGAGCTGGCAGTGGAGCAGAGACAAACTCTTGCAGAGCGAGCACCTGACAGAGACACCTCTAAGGGGAGTGATGCCCTGGGCTACACTAGCCGCCCTGCACCCTAAGGACTCTACAGAAGACTCTGGAGTAAGACAAGGCAACTACAAGGCTGCAAAATAGTTGACAACAGGACGTGGTACACGGAGCGCCTCAGAACAACCATCTACCTTAGGACACCAGAGCCAAACCTAGATAGCTCCTCACATTGGCTGGTACACAAGTACCTTCCAAGAGAACTGAAATCAGTACACAAAACAGTGACCCTCAAAACACATAAGTTGCCCAGAAGAAACTCACCTGATTGACTACCTTTTTTCCTTCTGTTCTTTTGTTTTGTTTGGTTTTGTTTTTTTTGGTTTTGGGTTTTTTTTGTTTTTGTTTTTGTTTTTTTGTGTTTTTTTTAATATATCTTTATTGATTTCAGAGAAAGGAAAGGAGAGGGAGAGAGAGAGATAGAAACAGCAATGATGAGAGAGTCATTGATTGAGCCCACAACCCAGGCATGTGCCCTGACCAGGAATGGAATCCCTATAGCCTGGATCCTAGGACGATGCTCAACTGCTGAGCCATGCCTGGCCAGGCTTTGTTTGTTTTTTATTTGTGGGTTTGTTTATTTTTCTCTTTTTTCCTTAGGAAGAAGAGAAAGGGGAGAAAATTTGTTTTTTCTTCTTTTTTAAATTTTATAATAATTTTTTTAAACTAACTTTTTTTTTAACTAAATTTTATTTTTCTCTTTTTTATAAAAGAATTTTGTCTTGCTTAGCTTGTTTTTAGTTTTGTTTTGGTTATTTCCTTTGTTTTGTTTTATCCTTGCTTCTAATATCAAGACTTTCTTGATATCCTTGCTTAATGACTGGGACTTTATCATTATAACCAAGTTTACTGCTTTCCTCTATAGTTTCCCCCAAGTCTCTTACCAGACTCCCTCCCTGACTGAGCTTTTTCTTTCTCTCTCATCTTGATCCATTGGGGTAACTTTTTTTTTCTTTTTCTTTTTTATTTTTCTACTTCTATTTCATTCTTTTGTTATCTTCCCTTCTGTCTTCCTGTCTTTTTGTTCAATTGTTAGTTTCTCATATTCTCTTTATTGTACTTTTGTTTTTTAATTTTCAACTATTATCCTATTCTTATTCTCTCCCTTAATTTTTTGCTGGCCCTTCTTTCAGAATCTTTTCTCTGCTTCTGTTATCTCCCAGTAGCTTCTCTATTTTTCACATTTTAGTTTATTATTATTTTATAAATTTTCACCAGTATTAACAGCAATATAAATCTCTCTATCTCTAAGCATTACTTATCTTTCTTTCTTTTTTTTTAAGCATCTGTGTGTATGTATTCTCCCTTCACTCTCCCAGTTCTGTTTTCACATGGGTTGTTTTCATTGTGACTGTCAAGATATTTTGTAAGCTACCTCTTGTTTCCTGGAAGTTTAGTTGTGTATTGTCCTGCCTTGCCAGCACCTGTATAACAGCTTACATGAGGAGGTTGGGGCTGAGACCCAGTTAGCCAACCTGAGAGGGGGGTCCTTCTAAGGACTGATTAATGACAATCTAGACCAACCACAACAGGAGAACATAAAGAAACCACAAGAGGGACAACCAAAAGAGGGACACACCTACAGCAAAGAGCTCAGAAGTGTAAGATAAACACACCTCTGGGCTCCACTGCACCCACAAGACAAAATCCCATCCCAGAAGGCTGGCAGACAGCAAATATATCTAATATATAGATACAAACACGAAGACCTACCAAAATGGGGAGACAAAGAAAAAAAAAAATAAATTAAAGGAGACGAAACATTGCCAGAAAAAGACTTTGATGAGATGGAGTTAAGCATGTTATCAGAAATGGAATTCAGAGTATGGATGATGAAGATATTCATGGAACTTAAGAAGACACTAGATGATAAGATCGAGGACCTTATCATATGAAAACATGAAAAAAGTGATACATACCATAAATAAAACTCAGACAGAGATAAAGAATGCTGTATCTGATATCAAGAATGCACTGGAAGAAATTAAAAGCAGACTCAATGAAGCAGAGGATAGAATAAGTGACTTAGAAGACAAGGTAGAAAAAAATCACACAATCAGAGCAGCAAAAAGAAAAAACACTTAAAAAGCATGAGGACAGTCTAAGGGAGCTTTAGGACAATATGAAGCAAAACAACATTCACATTATAGGAGTACCAGAGGGAGAGGAAAGAGAGCAAGGGATAGAGAACTTGGTGGAAGAAATAATGATAGAAAACTTCCTTAGGCTGGCGAAGGAGAAAGCCACACAAGTTCATGAAACACAGAGGGTTCCAATCACGAGGGACCCAATCAAAGAGACCCACTCCAAGACACAATCAAAATGGCAAATGTCAGGGAGAAAGAGAAAATATTAAGGGCTATAAAAGAGAGACAAGCAGTGACCTACAAGGGAACCTCCATAAGGCTGACAGCTGATTTCTCAACAGAGACTCTTCAGGCCAGAAGGGAGTGGCATGAAGTTCTCAAAGTAATGAAAAGCAAGAATATGCAACCAAGATTGCTTTATCCAGCATGGCTATTATTTAACATTGAAGGTGAAATAAAATCTTTTCAGACCAAAAAAAGGCTAAAGGAGTTCAGTACAACTAAACCAGCATTGCAAGAAATGCTAAAAGGACTGCTTTAAGAAAAAGAAGGAATAGTGAGAGAAAGGTACATCAGCATAAAGGGGGAAAATGGCATTAAATAAGTTGATATCAATAGTAAACTTAATTGTAAATGAAATAAATGGTCCAATCAAAAGACAAAGGGTAGCTGAATGGATAAGAAAACAGGACCCAAATATATGCTGTCTACAAGAGACCCACCTGAGAGCAAAAGCCTCACACAGGCTAAAAGTGAAGGGATGGAATAAAATATTCCATGCAAATGAAAAGGAAAAGAAAGCTGGAGTAGCAATTCTTATTTCTGACAAAACAGACTTCAAAATGAAGACCATAACAAGAGACAAAGATTGTGACTACATAATACTAAAGGGACCAATCCAACAGGAGGAAATAACCCCTATAAACCTTTATGCACCCAATACAGGAGCACTCAAATATATTGAAATTTTCTTGGGGGACTTTAAAGGGGAGATTCACAGCAACACAATCATAGTGGGGGACTTTAACACCCCACTGTCAGCATTGGACAGATCATCAAGACAAAAAATCAACAAGGGAAATGCAGACCTTAAATGAATCACTAGACCTAATGGATATAACTGACATTAACAGGACATTTCACCCCAAAGCAGCAGAATACACATTCTTCTCAAGTGCACATGGAACATTCTCAAAAATAGACCACATGTTAGGGCACAAGGCAAGTCTCTACAAATATAAGAAGATTGAATCATATCAACCATCTTCTCGGATCACAATGCCATGAAACTAGAAATCAACCACTATAAAAAAACTCAAAAATATTCCAACACATGGAGGCTAAATAGCATGTTAATAAACAATGAATGGGTTACCAATGAGATCAAGGATGAAATCAACCACTTCATGGAGAGTAACGAAAATGAACAGACAACAACCCAAAACCTATGGGACAGTGCGAAAGGAGTCCTGAGAGGAAATTCATAGCATTACAGGCCAATCTCAAGAAACAAGAAAAAGATCTAATCAACCATCTAACAAAACAACTAAAAGAACTACAACAAGAACGGCAAGAAAAGCCCCAAGGAAGTAGAAGGAAGGAAATAATAAAAAGCAGAGCAGAGATTAATGACATAGAGACTAAAAAAAAATACAAAAAATCAATGAAACCAAGAGCTGCTTCTTTCAAAAGGTAAATAAGATTGATGCACCATTAGCCAGACTCACTAAGGAATAAAAAGAGAGGACCCAAATAAATAAAATAAGAAATGAAAGAGACAATATAACAACCGACCCAACAGAAATAAAAGGATGGTAAGAAAATATTATGAACAAGTATATGCCAACAAACTGGACGACATGGGAGAAATGGACAAATTCCTAGAAGCATACAATCTTCCAAAGCTGAATCAAGAAGAGGCAGAAAACCTGAATAGGGCAATAACAACTAATTAAATAGAAGCATTAATCAAAAAACTCCCAGCAAACAAAAGTCCTGGACCAGATGGATTTACAGGCGTGTTTTACCAAACATTCAAAGAAGAATAAACACCTATTCTATTCAAACTATTCCAGAAAATTCAAAAAGAGGGCAAACTTCCAAACTCTTTTTATGAGGCCAGCATCATCCTAATCCCAAAACCAGATAAAGATACAATGAAGAAAGAAAATTACAGGCCAATATCCCTGATGAACATAGATGCTAAAATCCTTACTAAAATACTAGCAAACTGGACCCAGCAATACATTGAAAAGATCATACATCATGACCAAGTGGGATTTATTCTGGGGATGCAAGGCTGGTACAACATTCACAAATCAATAAATGTGATACATCACATAAACAAAATGGACAAAAACCATATGATCATATCAATAGGTGCAGAAAAAGCATTCAACAAAATCCAGCGCCCATTTCTGATAAAAACTCTCAGCAAAGTGGGAATAGAGGGATCATGCCTAAACATAATAAAGGCCATGTATGACAGACCTACAGCCAACATCAGACTCGATGGGCAAAAACTAAAACCATTTCCATTAAAAACAGGAACAAGACAGGGATGTCCACTTTCACCACTCTTATTCAACATAGTACTGGAAGTCCTAGCTATAGCCATCAGACAGAAAGAAAACATAAAAGGAATCCAAATTGGAATGGAGGAAGTAAAACTGTCATTATTTGCAAATGACATGATATTGTACTTAGAAAACCCTAAAGACTCCATCAATGTACTACTAGATTTAATTAATGAATTTGGCAAGGTAGCTGGATAGAAAATCATCATCGGCAAGTCAATGGCATTCTTATACATCAACAATGAACTTTCAGAGAAAGGAACTAAAAAGCAATACCATTTACCATTGTAACTAAAAAAGTTAGATACCTAGGAATAAACTTAACCATGGATGTAAAAGACCTGTACTCAGAAAACTCCGTGACACTGAAAAAAGAAATAATGGAATAGTTAAACAAGTGGAAGAATATACCATGCTCATGGATTGGAAGAATTAATATCATTACAATGTCCATACCACCCAAAGCAATTTATAAATTCAATGCAATTCCTATTAAAATACCAACAGCATATTTCACAGACCTAGAACAAACACTTTGAAAATTTATATCAAACCAAAAAAGGCCTGAATAGCAGCAGCCATCTTGAGAAAAAAGAACAGAGTGGGAGGGATCACATTACCCAACTTCAAACTGTATTACAAAGCCACTGTAATCAAAATGGTCTGGTATTGGTACAACAACAGGCATATAGATCACTGGAACAGAACAGAGACCCCAGAAATAGACCCACGTCATTATGGTCAGTTAATATTTTACAAAGGAGTCAAGAGTATCCAATGGAGTAAAGACAGTCTCTTCAATAAGTGGTGCTGGGAAAATTGGACAGATACATGCAAAAAAAATGAAACTAGACCACCAACTTTCACCATACACAAAAGTAAACTCAAAATGGATAAAAGACTTAAATGTAAGTCACGAAACCATAAAAATCCTGGAAGAAAACATAGGCGGTAAAGTCACAGACATCCCATGTAGTGGACTTTTCATTGATACATCTCCTAGGGCAAGAGAAACAAAAGAAAAAATAAACATACGGGACTACATCAAACTAAAAAGCTTCTGCACAGTAAAAGAAAACAGCCTCAAAATACAAAGGAACCCCACAGTCTGGGAAAACATAGTTGCCAAGGATGTATCTGGTAAAGGGCTAACTTCCAAAGTGCACAAAGAACTCATACTTTTCAGCAAGAGGAAGACAAACAACCCAATTAAGAAATGGGCAAAGGACTTAAATAGACACTTCTCCAAAGAGAACATATGGATGGCCAAGAGACACATGAGAAAATGCTCAATGTTGCTAATCATCAGAGAGATACAAATTAAAACTACAATGAGGTATAATTTCACACCCTTCAGAATGGTTACCATCTACAAATCAATAAAAGACATGTGCTGGGGAAGATGTGGAGAAAAGGGAACCCTAGTACACTGCTGGTGGGAATGCAGACTGGTGCAACCACTATGGAAAACAGTATGGAGATTCCTCAAAAATTAGAAATTGAGCTGCCTTTTGACCCAGTGATTTCATTCCTAGAAATGTATCCTAAGAATCCTGAAACATTAATCAGAAAGAATATATGTACCCTGATGTTCACAGCAGCACAGTTTACAATAGCCAAGATCTGGAATCAGCCCAAGTGCCTATCAGTAGATGAGTGGATAAAAAAGCTGTGGGACATTTACACCATGGAATACTATGTAGCTATAAAGAAGAAGAATCTCCTACCCTTTGGGACAGTATGAATGGACCTGGAGGATATTATGCTAAGTGAAATAAGCCAGGCAGCGAAAGACAAATATCACATGATCTCGCTTATACGTGGAGTCTAAAGAACTTAATAAACTGATGAACGAACAGGTTCAATGACTTGGAAGCATAGATCAGATTGACAAATGTCAGAGGGATGGAGGAGGGCAGGAGGGTGGAGGGAGAGAGAGTAACCAAAGAATTTATATCCATATATGCACAACCCAAGGACACGGACAATGGTAAGGAGAGGGACTGGAGAGGGGGAAGTGATGGGGTGGAATGGGTGATTGAGGACAAAAAGGGAAATCTGTAATATTTTAAACAAAAATAAAATTTTAAAATATTAGTTTATCATAAATATAAAAGTTTGTTTCTGGATTTTTAATTCTTTTTTATTGTTTATTTGCCAATATCTAAATAACTCATAATTCTGGCCTTATAGCGGGTATGAAATAAAATAGTTAAGCCCTTCAACTTTGTTCTTTTTCAAAATTATTGCTTTTTTAGGTCCTTTGCATTTCTATATGCCTTTTAATATCAATTTAACAATTTTTATTGAAAAGAAAATCCTATTGGCATTTTGATAACAATTGCATTGGATTTTAGATCACTTTGATTGAGAATTTTTATCTTGACAGTATTATATCTTTCAACCTAATGATGTTTACTTAGATTTTTAAAAATTTCTCTCAGTAATATTTTCATTTTCAGTTTACAAGCCTTGAACTAATTTTGTTAAATTTTACTTTTAAGCATTTTTTATTGCATTATGATGGAATTGTTTTCTTAATTTTTTTTCCCAATAAATTGTTGCTAGTATTTTAAAATACAAGAGACTTTCATAAATACAGCTTGTAGTATATGATTTCCCTTTTTGTTTGTCCTTAATTCTTTGGGATTATCTACATATGAGATTCTGTTATTTGCAAATAAAGTTTTACTTCATTTCAATCTGTGTGCTCTTTCTTTCTCTTACCTTACTTTAATGTCTGAAATATCCAGTAAAATGTTAGATAAATGTGATAAAAGAGGACCTCCTTTCTTGTTTCTGATGTGATGAATCAAGCAATCAACATTTTCACCATTTAGTGTAATGATAGCTGTTGTTTTTTCATAAGTGTCTTCTATCAGGTGAAGGATGTTCCTTCTACTGCTAGTTTGTCAAGAAGTTTCATGGCATCAAATGCTTTATCTGCATCTATTGAGAAATGATTGTCATCCTTTATTTTATTAATATTGTATATTACATTAAATTGTTTTTAGATATTAAATCAATCTTGCATTTGATGTGGTAATAGAGCCTAATCCCTATATGTTACTGAATGAGTTATACTAATACTTTATTAAGGATTTTGCAGCTACATTCAAGAGGAAAATTAGACATTAATAAATATTTACCTCAGAATAAATTAGTTAAAAAAGGTTCATTTTTTTTTTTTTTTTGAAGGTGCATTGGTGATTTGGTGTTATTTCTAGTTCAAACCTTTAATATACTTGATAGAATTCACCAATTAAGCCATAGGTGCTTTTATTTGGGGGAAGATTTTTAATCAATAATTGTATTTCTGAATGTTTTCTGTTTCTTCTTGAATTGGTTTTGGTCATTTGTTTACTTTCAGGAATTTTCTATTTCAACAAAGCTATTTAATTGATTTTCTTCAATTTTCATGATATTCCCATTTCAATTACTATAGTCAGGAAAAAAATCTCTTTAATTTTTATTATTGGTATTTTTGTTGCCTGTTGAAATGGACTCCTGTCATATAGTTGTGAGAAAGCATTTCCAGGGATCCATGCATGAGAGGATGAAGGTCAGTGGTAAGACTGATTGGGATTGAAATAGAAGGCTGTACCCAGGTTCCCAATGTCTCATCTCCATCTGTCCCACTGTGGAAAAAGCCCAGCCTTGCCTTCACCATGCCCAGAACAAAGGCCAGTGTCCAAAAATTCTGTGTCATGACTAAGCTGAGTCCAGTTTAGCCTCTGTCTTTGTCCAGCTAATATTGCCTCTGCTCCTGGCTGTGTTCCTGCTGGCACTGCATTGTTATAACCAAGTCACACTTAGAGCTACTCTTGGAGCCTATGCAGCTGCAAGACCCCAGGAGGCTGCTATGCCTGTATGGCTGTTATGGAGAGAGAACATGTGAGAGAACTGGTGAGAGAAAGCTTTTTAAATCTTGGATTATATTTTCTTTTTTCTTTTTTAAGTATGTCTTTATTGACTTCAGAGAGAGGAGGGGAGAGGGAGAGAGAGATAGAAACATCAATGATGAGAGAATTGTCATCGACTGGCTACTTCCTGCATGCCCCTACTGGGAATCAAGCCCACAGCCCTGGCATGTGCCCTGACTGGGAATAGATCCATGACCTCCTGGATCCTAGGTCAATGCTCAACCACTGAGCCATGTCCGAACGGGCTTGGAGTGTATTTTCTCAGGCTTGGGGAGGACCAGGTGCTTTTTCAAACTAACCAATTAATTTCCTATTCCTTCCAGACTTGCATTGGGTCCTTCCCCCAACTAATCCATTTCCTAGAACTTCCAGGTTCTGTTTTTCTTATCCAATACCATCCTTTTCCCAGACTAAGTTGGCCCCTTATGGTAACCATCTTAGTTCCTACTTTGCATGCCTCAGAAGAAGCACCTTTCCCTTCACCATCTTGGCTTCTGTGGCACATGTTCCCAGCAGAGGAATTTTCCCTTTATTGTTTATTCTTTCCCCAGATAATCTGGGCGAGTGGACTGCTGGTACTCTGGGGAGATTGGAAAGCTATTCCTTCCACCTGAGGGGTGTTAATCCCCTTGGTATGGCAATGCTGCAATCCCCTCGGGTGCCCATGAATGCTGCAACTTCCTAATGAAGCATGTTTATTGTCCAATTTGACTCCCTAGTTTATTATGTTTAATGTCTGATTCCCTTTGCTTCCTTACTTTGTTAATATCTAGCAATCTACACTAACATATTTCTCTCCTGAAGAGCCTTGTAATCTTACAAAGGTAAATGGATGAATGTCTCATTTTCTGTAACTTCTTCCTGCTATCAAGAGACATAGTCCTGCCTATCCCCAGGCCCAGAGATTCTTCCTATCTGCCAAAGGAATAAAGAAGCAAAAGAGGAAGGAGAGTCTTCACCAGAGGGGAGAGACATTGTAAAGTCCAAGTCAGTCTGTTGTTGTCCTTGAGAGGCACCTATGCAATGTCTTGAGGATGGTGCTGCTGGACAAGTTAACATCCTTATTATATTCTAGAGGTGATACAGTCAACAAGAAGGTTAAAAAATCAACAATGAGGAGAATTATGGCAACTAAATATCTGGTAAGGGGTAAAAACCAGGTGAGAGAGGGACTAACTTTATAGTGTCCCAGATTAAGCAGGAGGAGTGGCTTACTTGGAAGCAGGTGTTTCATACCTGTCTGAATCCCTTTTCTTTACTATACTTAATTCAAATTAGGCTAAGTGTAACAGTTTAAGATTTCCCTTTTGAAGCAGGCCTTTTCTGTCTGAACCACTTGGGCAGAAAAGGGAAATTAATTCCAAGCAAAGCTGATAGATTTCTCCATACTTCACCAACTCAACCATCTAGTTCTGAAAATAAGTCAATCCAGCCAAACCATTGAGTTTTATTTCAGGAGGTAATGATGCAGATGGGCTTCAGAGTGAGGCCTATGCTGTATAAACAAGCAATCAGGTAAAGAACATCATTGACAAATATCTTATGAAAATAGAAGGAAAAAAACACAAAAGTTAATAAACACAGCAAATCATAAACCAGTTTCTGAGTCTGTAAGACTGTCAGTTGAGAAAACTTCCAGATGCAAGGCTTTAGCTGGAATGAGAAAGCAAGTAGTTACAATCTGATAGATTCTCCTTGTCTGTAGTTTGTCTCTGGCAATGTCATCAGATGTTTGGCATACACAGCCTTAGAAAAATGTTTTAGTTCTCAAGAATTCCTAGTCAAAGGCTGGGAGGAAAATAAAACATTATTTTGGAGGGTTCCAGACAACTAGGAGAGTTCAGGAATCAGTTTAGTTCAAAAGTGAAAAACAAAACTTTGAAGTCAATGAACTGAATTAGAGTCTACTATTCACAACAGGACATTGTGATTTCCATTGAAACACAATTTCTCTTCCTAAAGTCACCCTTATTTTTATCAAAAACACTGTATTATGTTATGTCCAATCTTAATTTGGCCTGATTATTTGCATACACACAAGAACAGCAGTTGATTGTACAGGCTCTTTTAAAACTGCTCTACTAGAATCTCCGAAGGAATCTTCAGATTGAGCTTTAATCAGCCCCTTAAGGCAAAGAAGCCAAGCCACACAGTTGCCATTAGATATAACCTGCAATATGTACAGGTTTGGGTAAATCCTCAAGTTCTTGAGGTTCCCAGAAATGTTTTAAGGTTCCTTCCTTGCCATCTCTCAGGAAAGCAACCTTTGTTTCTTACCTGGAAAAACTGCCATAAATCACTTGAATAAGCAATGTGCCAGGTTGCTTCTCCAATGGGCTTTTATTAGCTTTGAAATTCAGTCTTAATTTCTTAAGGCTTTCCGGTGACATCCAGAGTTAAGGAGTGTACTTATCAGACATGACATTCCAGTTAAAGTCTTGGTTATTAAAACCACAATTGAAAACTGGTTCTTATGAGATTCATGCACATAAGTGAATTGCCAAATTCTGGAGGGATCAGGTAGGGAGAAAAATATAGAATAAAAAGAAAATTCTTGTTCTTTTAACAGAGTGAAAAGGACCAAAGTCCAACTCTGTATTACACACCTAAAAAGTAAGCAACTAACATTCTTTAGATTGGCAAACACATTTCATAACTTCTAGAAACATAGGTTTTTGGTTTTTTTTAAAATATATTTTTATTGATTTCAGAGAGAGGAAAGGAGAGGGAGAGAGAGAGATAGAAACATCAATGATGAGAGTCATTGATCGGCTAGCCGGCAACCTGGGCATGTGCCCTGACCAGGAATCGAACCCCAATTGCCTGGATCCTAGGTAGACGCTCAACTGCTGAGCCATGCCTGGCCAGGCTAGGCTTCTTTATTGACACACATATTTACACTTTTAAGAGACTTACTTTCATGAGATGGGTATTCGAAAGCAAAACTCCATGATCTAGAAAGGAACAGCTGAAATAAGTTAAATTGATTTTCTCTGATGGTTAAGTTTTTTTCTCTCCTGATAAGATTACCTCCCAGAAATTTGCATTTTAAAAGATGGCCCAGATAAAAGTTCTTGGAGACCTGGTATTTTCACCTCTGAGGTGAAGACTTTGGTTTCATAAAGCCAATTATCTATAAGCTCTTTTTCTTGAGAGACTCAGAGTTAAATTTCTGCCAGTTGGCAAGATGATACCCCAAAGGAGCTCTCCAGGCACTGTGGATGGAGGTGATATTGCCTATGAGAAAAAGACCCCCTTTCTTGTAAAAGAAGAAGAAATTGGGAAGCTGAGGAAGGCATGAGCTTTCTGAGTGCTCCCTAGCCCTGTGTCACATGACCAAAACTTGGGATGGTGTATTACCACTTCTTTGCTAGACATTGGGGTCTAAAGGCCCATTCCTCCTATGCCAGGTACATTGTCCACCCATGGCCCATGCCTCACCCCTCTCCTCTGCAGGGTGGAGACCTTCCCCAAAATTACAATATTTTATGCCCAGGTGTAGAGCCTTACCAACAGTCACCGTGGTGATCAGGCACTGTTAATTGGGTGTATCTCACTGCACAGAGGTGGTTCTGATGGCCTCTGGCCTTATCTAGCCTTATCAGAGGTTTCACCCTTGTGATTGTCTGTACAAGGGGTGCCTTGTACCTCCCCAGCCTCAAGTGAAAAAACTCATCCTATAACTGTCCTTTAATAGGCTAGTAACCTGTTGCCCTTTCTTTCATATTCCCAGCAGCCTTGGTCCTTCAAGAAGCATAAGGTTAGGTTCAGCCTCCCCTAGGAGGGGAGGGAGTATCCCTGTTAAGCAGTTCTCAGGATTAGCCAAGTCAGCCAGACAGAGATAGCACTCCAGAAAATCCTGTCTGCCTTCTTTAGGAAGATCATAAAATGCTGGATGTCCTGGGTATGAAAGGGTGCAAAAGCTGTGGGAGAAACTAGCAAACATTTAGTCAGTCTCAAGATTAGTTTCCTTTTGTGGACATTCTTTTTATTTTTATTTTCTATTTTTTTAAATTTATCTTTATTGTTGAAAGTATTACAGGTGTCCCATTGTTTCCTCCCAACTGACTCCCTCCACCTTGCTCCCACCTCCTCTCCAGGCTTTCACCCCATTATTGACTGTGCCCATGGGTTATGCATATATGCATATAACTTCTTCAGTTAACCTCTTCCCACCCTCCACCCCCCTTCCCTCTTTCCTCTGAAATATGATCGTCTATTGCATGTGTCAAAGTCTCTGGATCTATTTAGTTCATCAAATTATTTTGTTCATTAGCTTCTTCTTAAAGAAGACCCTTCAACATTTCATGTAGTACTGGTCTGGTGGTGATAAATTCCTTTAGCTTTTTCTTATCTGTGAAGCTCTTTATCTGACCTTCAGTTCTAAATGATAATTTTTAAGTTTCTCTGTTCATGTTTTTTACAGTATGTTTTAGTTTACTTCTCTAGGGATCAAAATATGCATCTTAACTTATCTTCGCTGTGCATACGCTCAGCCTTGGCCAGGAATATACTTGCTCCAACAAAGGTAGAATCCTCTGGCAGTTAGAGTCGTCAGTGTTCCCTAAACATTTGCCATCAAGATCGTCATTTTCAGCAATAATGTCATTGTGTATTGATATCATTTCTCAATCCAGATTGAGTGAGTTCCTTTTGACTGTCAGTGAAACTTGTCTGTCTTCACTTGCCTGCCCTGTCCTGGAAGAACCTCTGTGCTGACTGACCTGGAGATGGAAGGGACGGAGAGAGATAGACCCAACAAGAATGTCACAGATTACCACTGTTCCTACCTGATGTTCAGCAACTTAGAATAAATGTTTCTCATATAATGTGTAAGCCTTTGGTTGATATACAGAATGCTGAAATGGTTGTTTCTGTAAATTTTGTCCATCTATGTGGTTGTTTTTACAGAAAAGATTTGCTAACCTTCTCATATAGACACAGTGGAAAATTTCTCCCCAGCACTTTTGGATCACAAATTACAAGATGTTGAGTAATTCAGAGTGACTGAGGTAAAATTTTGTACTGTGCTAAAGATTATGGGACAGATATGGCTTTTCCGAGGGCAAAATATCTGAGAGAGAAGCACTGTTTTTGTTTAGAGCAGCTTGGAAAGGAAATATCATGCCTACAATTGGATGAATCAGGTTTTGCAAAGATTCCAAAGTACAATTACCTACATTTCTACATCTTCCTCAGTCATGGTACCATTGATATATCAGTATCAATGTCTAGAAAAGTGAAATAACATTTTATTTGGAAATGTATTCAGATGTCAGTTGCTGACACTTGTTCATTTAATGAATGATCAATAAAGTATTGGGTGGTCACTTCATTTCTCCAGATACCCACTTAGGCTTAAGTGATCATTGACTTGTACTCAACAGGGTAGTCACAAAACAAATTAGAGGAGAGAAATTGAGTTTGAACATGAGTAGATATCAATCTACATATGTAGCTTGTCCTTATCCATATTTTTAAAAATATTGATACATCTACAGATAGAAAATGAATGTATTGACAAGAACATCATGTTTAATTTAGTCCAGAAAGTGAAGATGAATATTTTATGGTAGATATATTTAATTCATATATTTATCTATTCATTATGTACTAGAGCCTAATTTATCAGGCATTGCATTGTGTAAGTGTTAAAGGTCTGAAAAAGAATAAGAAGTGGTCACAACCTTCATAGCTTCACAAAAAATAAAGGACCATGTAAACCAGTTAATGCAATCATTTTGTGAATTAAGCTGTAGCAAAGATCTGAGTCTTGCTAGGTAGTAAAAGGAGAGACTGATCAATTATACCTGGGTTGGTGCAGATGGTCAGCAAAGTCTCAAAATCATGTACTGTTATAAAGTTTACTGTGCTCAGATGGGACAAGGGATAAAACTTTCTTCCTTCAGCCATATCATAGACAATATGACCACTGTTGACATCATCTGAAATGTGTATATCCATGCACATTGTATATTTAATATAGTTAATATTTTTATATACATTTAGTCATGGTTCAGTTACTTTCAGTTTCCTATATACTGATATGTAGACTTTCTACTGCTTTGAACTTGAAATTTGAAAGTAAATTAGGTACCAGAAATGCTATAAAACAAACTATTAGCTTTTGAGGAAATGTTTTTCTTTATTCCTTTAGCAGTAGTAATTGATTGAAGATACACAACTGTTTAGCACTCATCTCCTTAATCTTTCAATTCTGCTTATCCGCATTTTATTTATGCAAAGAAATGTTTCCCACCAATTTGATTCTTTAGCTCAGCTTCTAATATTTTCCCACATATGTTTATTTTACTCATGTTAATAGAGCTTAATAGTCAAACAAATATTCATAAATTTTCAAACCAAGTATAAATAAATTTCAAATACAGTTATAGTAATCAAAACCATTGGAAAATTATCAAAATATTTATATTATTCTGACATATTATATCCAAAGTTGATAGCATCTTCTTAAAAGGCAATATTCTCAAGGGATTCCTTACCTAATATTAAAGTCACCAACAAATACACCATGGATCTACCCTCATGTTCAAATATGATTTCTCTTAGATCATGGGGGTGGGAGGAGATATGCCTTAAGTGGGAGGAGATATACCTTAAAAACCCAAATGTATTCCTGAGCACACACCACCACAGTTCCATCCAGAGTCTGTTAAAGGTGCTCTCTCTGCCAAAGCAAAGGGTGTAAACAAAGTTGGATAGTCTGCTTTCTGAAGTCACTGGATTATATGACCCCTCCTAAATATTAATCTTAATTTTCACTTCTGTCTTGAGCTCCAATTTGAAGCACAGCTGCCTGATTGTTCCTTAGACACATAAAATTCTACCTACCTGAAACAGATCAACTGGAAATGCTAAGCATTTATGGATTGTAAGGATGGAATAACCACCCTACCATTTAAATGTTGTGACTTCATCTTTCCAATCTGCTCTCTAAAATTTCCAATTTGTAAAATGGGAATGACAAAAGTCCTACCTTACCACATTATTGACTGTGAGGATTAAATGAACTAATACACATAACTTACATAAAATGGAACTCAGCATATAGCTAATAACATTTACTAATATTTACATAAAATACTTACCACTATTACTACAATTTGGGGGGGGGGGAAGGCAATACTCTTTTAAACTGAAAAATCTAGTTTTCTATTCAACTCAGCATTGCTTTTTTCCCCCCTTTTTCATTTTTTTTAAATAGCCTTTCACACCTTCAAAATTAGTGAAATTTTGCCATCATTGGTTACCAAGAGTGATGAGACTCATTTTAGTTTAAGCACAATATTACTTGCTGCAAAATATTTTAAACTTTTAGCTAATATATTTTTTAAATTTCTTGTACATTTTGGATTTTAAGCAACCATGTTCTTCTAGAGGATTTTCTGTGCTCTATTTGTTTCCAAAATAATCATGATCAGGAAAGCTGACTTGACCCAGCAAAATTAGAAGTGTGTTAATGTTTCAAAGAAAAGCACACATAGTAAGATTAGAATATTTACACCTAGAATAGAAATTACAATTAACACTATAATACAAACTAAGCTAAGGGTGACAATTTAGACCATTCAAGTGCAAACAATCACTGAAAAAAATAAGGTGACATTTAGCAAGTGAACATAACTTGATGAGCTGTGAAAATCAATTAACCAAAAATAACCTGTTCCAAAGAAATAAAGGAGATACAAACGAATAATACTTTAAAGTTTAACCCAGGTTTGTCCTAAATTATACCTGCTAGACAACAGTCAATACTAAAAAATTTTCATGCTTTTTCCCCAAAAACCTTTTCTTGAGAGCTAGGTGTGCATGGACACCACCCTACACACACACACACACACACACACACACAGAGGCAGAGCACATACACATTCAACTACTTGAGTTTATATATGATTTAGTTTATATATATTTTTAAGTCCAAATGGTGGGCCAATGGTTAGCAAGATGTTCTCAGATCATTAGTAATTGTAGCACTGAGTCCATAGTTAGCCCCTGAATTATAGGCTTATACATCCTTGAGGACTTTGCTACAATTGCTAGAAAATGTGTGGCCAAACTCTTTTATTCAAAAAAGTTATTTTCCTTGAGGTATTTTATTAGTTTCTATTATATTTATATTCATATCCTTTTCATCATACTCATTGGTTCAGACAGACTGCCATTAATTGTAAGACAGAAAATATATATCTAAAGGTAACTTGCTATCAAGGCAATTTTTTCACATACTACTAGAAGTTGGCTGTTGCAGAATTGACCATTTCAAGCTGTCAATGGTGCCAGATAAGGCCAAATTCTTCCTACATTTCTGCTATTCTTGGTGTACCAACTTTCCTTCTCAGGCTAACATTCATGATTTTATGATGGATGCTGAAGTTCCAGTCATGATAGTCACTTAAAAATGTATCTAAAGACAGAGAGAGGAGTAGGTAGGATTTAGGTAGATAATGATTTTCTCTTCATTTCTTGTCATTTTTTCTTCTTCATCAATTTCTTGTTAACTTCGTTTAACTTCAAATTTTTTTTTACTTTTTTAATTAGGAAGATAAATTTTCCCAAGACATTTCAAATAACACATGACTTTATTTTTTGTCAGACAGTGTTTGGCACATTGTTTCTTCAAATGATAAAACTAAGATGTTACCAGAATATAAGGAGGGAATGGAAGTTGGCTTGGTGAATAACAGTGCCTGCCATTGCATACTTTATTTTAAAACAAAAATTGTTTTAAAACATTTTTGTGGTGAAAAAGAGCAACTCATATTTAATGGCACTATAAAGTTGTAATGCTAATCTCAGAAAGTATGAGAAGCAATGTGACCTTGCAGGAAGAAAGTGGAGGCAGAAACATGTAGACTGTATTCTGGTCCTTAAAATTCATAGGTGTCTGACTTGGTAAGCTGAGACATGGCATCCTCATCTATAAAATGGGGAAAGGAAGAGGGTATGCCTGAAATGTGAAAGAAAAAGTATATACTTGAAGTCTATAAGACGGCCACAGAAATGCAGAGAGAGCATGAAGGCATTACTTTTCTAATGCCGCAATTGGTAATTTTGAGCAGATTATAAAAAATTATTTTCTAAAAGAGCGGCCATGGAACTGGAGACCCTTGGGTAAGTGCTTTATAGAAAATTGTTGAGAAAGTTGCTCTGCAATTTTTAGCTCTAATAATCTAAGGGATTTTTTGGAAGGGATAGTGGAAGTTATGTATTTACCTCTAGGAGTTAGTGCTGCTCTGAATAAAAATGTTTTCTAAAAAGACCCAATACTTGTGTAAGCCGCAAATCCAAGCTAATTTGGGGGCCCCTGCCACCATCAAGAATGCCGGTTGTTGCCAAGAGCAACTGCTAGGATTGCTTGATGGAAATAGTAGTGGAAGTCTCATTGTGGGGAGCTAAAGGTGTGGCTAACTATATGCATATATGCATAACCCATGGACACAGACAATGATGGGATGAAGGCCTGAGGAGGGGGTGAGAGAGAGGTGGACGGGGTCAGTGGGAGAAAAAAAGTGGGGCACTTGTAATACTTTCACCAATATAGATAAATTTTAAAAAAATTCAGAGCATATAAACTTGAGAATTAATTGTCTCAAATAGCATTCTTATTTGGGGATTGGGTATCAACACTGGTTGATATGTCATTGTATTCTTGATGAGAAGAGAAAATTACACTGATTAGCAAGAAACCTGGTGGAATAAGAAATCCAGAAATTTCTATTGAAGGCTTAGATCATCCAAATGGACCATAAAATCTGTTTCAGATTGCTGGACAGAAGCATGTGTCCTGGAGAAAGGGACTGACACACATAGGAATAAATAGCTTATTATTATCATCATAATTACTTTTCATATGGATTTATGGTAATGTTGAAGTATTTTTGGTGATTTAATTCACATTTGCATGGACCCTGTAACCAAGTATTCTCACCAGAAAGCAGGCAATGTTTTATTTTATTTTGTTTTATTTTATTACATATATTTTTTATTTATTTCAAAGGGAGGAAGAAAGAGGGAGAGAAAGAAATAGAAACATCAATGATGAGCAAATCTTGATTGACTGCCTCCTGTGTGCCCCACACTGGGAATTGAACCCACAACCCGGGCACGTGCCCTGACCGAGAATCGAGCCAAGATCTCCTGGATCATAGGTTGATGCTCAACCGCTGAGCCAAGCCAACTGAGCAGAAAGCAGGCAATTTTTTATATTTTCAATTAAGAAAATTAAATACATTAGATTATATTCATAATGCTACCATGATGAACTGAAAGGGCAAAGCACAAATGTTAATAATGTATGTAAGATCTATAAGTGATAAACAAAATTAAGAGCATATTCAGGGGTAAAATGTTTGCTCTTTTAAGATGAATTTAGGATAACTTAACATTAATAATGCCAAAATATTTGCCATATAAGAAACCATTGTTTATTATTTTGACTTGAAGAAATTTAAGACTGTGAATATATTTCTTTTTTAAAAATTTATTTTTATTGTTGAAAATATTACAGATGTTCCCTTTTATCCCCATTAACCTCTTTCACCCCCCCTTCCCCTCCCCAAGTCCTTGCCCCAGACCTTCACCACACTATTGTCTGTGTCCATGGGTTATGTATATATGCATATAAATTCTTTGGTTAATCTCTCCCCACCCACC
This sequence comes from Miniopterus schreibersii, assembly GCF_964146895.1. Lineage (NCBI taxonomy): Eukaryota > Metazoa > Chordata > Mammalia > Chiroptera > Miniopteridae > Miniopterus > Miniopterus schreibersii. The sequence continues at coordinate 24,046,521 of NC_138118.1, read as the reverse complement.
AACCTACCCCTACTTTCCCTCTGAGATTTGTCAGTCTGTTCCATGCTTCTATGTCACTGAATCTATTTTGTTCATCAGTTTATTATGTTCTTCAGATTACACATATAAGTGAGATTATGTGATATTTGTCTTTCTCTGCCTGTCTTATTTTGCTTAGCATAATATTCTCCAGGTCCATCCATACTGTCCCAAATTTCATATTCAAGCACTCAGTTTGGTTTCAAGCAATACATTTCTAATATGGTTCTTATAATTGTTCAATAGTATCATTTCCATTTTTTAGAGTTTCAGTGAGCACACATTGCTAAAAACTGCCCTACCTTTATAATCTCTTGGTCCCCAGAATAGTCTAGTTAGACCTCAAAAATAAGATACAGTATCTCTAGGAGACAGTACACTCTCACACTGCTTGATTGTCAACATTCACTTTGTTCAAAATGCTTCTTCCTTTTCATTGAACAGAATATTGCCTACAGGACTTTCACATGCTTTTGTCAGGTGAATTTTCAATGTGGTTCTTCTAAAATTTAATAATACAGAGTACTTGTGAGTAAATGCAAAAAAAACACATTTTGACACTTCAAGTACTAAAATGCCTAGGAAGATAAAAAGAAAAAAATGACATGCACTTTTGCCTTTTGAATGTGTATTGTTGGTAAAATAAAATTATGTCTTCTGACCTTTGTCTAATATAATATTCTTTTATTTTTAAAGCTGTTCCACATACATTGTATCATAAGTATTGCCATATTGCCAGTGGAAACCATACTGAACAATATTAGTGAAAGCAAAATGTCCACCATTGAAATGTGATTGTTAAAAAGCATAACAATGTATGTTTGCTTAATGCATATATTTTACACACACATGCACACACATACACACACAGAATTGTTAGTTCATAGGAAAATGTTCATTTGCTCATAGTTTAGATTAAGTGTATTTTATTTGTGACTGGCTGAATGTGATCTAATAACTCCGATCTGAGTTACTGAGGACCAGTAATCTATACAATTCAGGTATCAATTAAGTCTATTATTTTGTATCTGGAATTGTTTTATATGACAAGGAATCTTACTATCCCTATATTATTCCATTACTTTTGCTACCCCTCCTCCTCCTACCTCTTTCTTTATCTCTCTCTTTAAATATGGTTGAGTTGTTAATTTCCCAAGGGCTTTAGCATAGGAGTTGGGCATACCCAGGTTAACTATAAAATGTGGTCAAGATGAAGGTAACCTCTCTCCCCTATAGGTGTATGAAAGGACCCTAGGCAGTTTTCTATAGGCCAGAAGATACTCTGGATTTGCCCTGCTTTTTGTCATGAACCTAAATCCAAGCACTGTCTCCATGCTTCCTCCTGGTGATCTTTAGTGCCCCTTGGGAGAAAAATCCATAATGACTGTCATTGTTTTTGTTCTTTTTTTAATTATTTGATTGGTTTATTTTTTTAATTTAATTTAATTTAATTTTGTCTTTATTGATTTCAGAGAGAGGAAGGGAAAGAGAGAGAGATAGAAGCATCAATGATGAGAGAGTCATCAATTGGCTGCCTCCTGCAGAGCCCCAACCGGAAATTGAACTGCGATCTCCTGGATCCTAAGTCAATGCTACTATGTTTGTTTTACTATTATTTCTAAACTTATTTCATTAATTATTTATATTTTATAACTTTATTTTTTCATCACCATTTATCCCCTCTATGTCGTCTTCCACCTCCACCCATTCCCACAGTCACTACACTCCTGTCCATGGCCCTGATTTTTCTTTCTTTTTCTTTTTTGCTCATCCCTCTACCCTCTCCTAACACTCCCCCACAAATACCCCAGAGCTGTCTGCCTGCTATCTATGAGCCTTTTTCTAATTGCTCGATAGTTGTTTGTTCATCAAATTCCACATATGAGTGAAATCATACGGTAATTGTTTTTCTCTGACTGCCTTATTTCAGGTCTACTCAATAAATGCTGCAGGGAAAATTGGACAGATAGATGCAAAAAAAAAAAAAAGTTAAACTAGACCACCTTCTTACACCACACACAAGAATAAACTCAAAATGGATTAAAGACTTAAATGTTAGACTTGAAACCATAAAAATCTTAGAAGGAAACATAAGCAGTAAAATCTCAGATATTTCTCCTAGTAATATTTTTTCTGATATATCTCCTCTGGCGAGGGAAACAAAGGAAAAAATAAACAAATAGGACTACATCAAACTAAATAATTTTTGCACAGCAAAGGAAACAATCAACAAAATGAAAAGACAACCCACTAAATGGGAGAACATATTCACTAATGATACATCTGATAGAGGTTAATATCCACAATTTAAAAAGAACTTATAAAACACTGAAAAGCAAACTATCCAATTTTAAAAAGTGGGGAAAGGATCTGAATAGACACTTCTCCAAAGAGGACATACAGATGGTCAATAGAAATATAAAGGGATGCTTAATGCCACTTATCATCAGAGAAATGAAAATTAAAACCACAATGAGGTATCATGGCACACCTGTCAGAATGGCTACCATCAATAAATCAACAAACGGCAAGTTTTGTGGAGGATGTGGAGAAAGGGAAACCCTTGTGCACTGTTTGTGGGAATGGAGATTTGTGAGGCCACTGTGGAAAGCAGTATGGAGTTACCTCAAAAAATTTAAAATGGAACAGCCTTATGACCCAGCTATTCCATTTCTGAGAATTTATCCAAAGAAACCCAAAACACTAATTTGAAAGAATATATGTACCTCTATGTTCATAGCAGTGTTATTTACAATAGCCAATATTTGGAAGCGCCCCAAGTGTCCATTAGTAGATGAGCGGATAAAAAAGCTGTGGTATATTTACACAATGGAATACTATTCTGCCTTAAAAAGGAAGAAAAATTTCCCCTTTGCAACAGTGTGGATGGACCTGGAGAACATTATTACATTAAATTGTGTACAAATGTTTTTGTATTATTGGATTTTATCTTATTAAAATTCCCATTTGTTGGCCCAAAGAGAACAAATCATATAACACCATTTTTGGCTCAGTGCTTCTGATATATACAATGTTTATTTTGTCACTCTATTCCATTTTAGGAAAAGCCTGATCGCTCTAGCATCTTACCAGTTCTACCTCTGCCCTACTCGTGCCAGCAGAGGTTGCATCTCCCTATTCCCCCATTGCTGAGACTTTAGGAATTACAAGCCTAGCTCTTCTCATAGATATGTAGAGTTCAGTTACAAACTTTATTCACAGTATATTACTGATTTTAACAGTGAGTATTTCAAGTATTGGAGTACATATTTGAGTAAATACAGATTACTCAATAATCCTGAAATCATTACACTTTCCCTATGTTTATATTTAGCATTTCTAATTTCACTAACCATCCCTCCAAATATATTTACTTGATGTATTACCTGTCTTGAGGGTTCATTCTACATATGTAATTTTAAACAGTAAAAGTTTTAGATAGTAAGTAACTAAATATCTAAATTACTTAAATAAAAATTAACTAGGTGGTATTAGAAAACATTATGTCTGGTAATTTTATGTAGAAATAAAAATTATTAAAGTTTCTTTAGTCTTTTGAAAATGTAGATATTTAAATTCTCATCAGATCACCCAGTTACGGCAAGGGTAGTCTGAAAACATTCCAACAAATGCTTTGCTTGTTCTTTTTCTCCTGACCTAGAATGAGTTTTCTTTCACTTGTCCCCTCATTAACTTATCTTTTTCTGGCTGATGTGGATCAATTTAGCAATCTACCAGAATGCATAAGAAAGATTTCGTAGAAATATTGATAATGATTATACCATTAAGTGTTCTTATTCTTTAACCCAAAACTGCCACATCTTCTTAGTAATTTTATTCATACCTATTTTTATTCAATGAACATTTTATATAAATAAATATTTATTACACTATACAGAAGTAGAAAAGATACCCTTATATGGAAGAAATGGAATGTTCTAAATTTTACAAACACATTCAAAGAAACTGTATCTTGGGTTTTTACATTGCCCATATGTAGGCAGGATAAGCTTATTTTCAAATATTTTTCTTTGCTTTAAAATCTACATCCCCACAAATTAGAAGACTAAGATAATATGATACACATTTTCACTCTCCAGTGATAAACAATTTAGCTCTCTTTAATATTTCATTGCAGATATGTTTGAAATTTGTGCCTCTATGAAATGATTTCTTGAAGGAATTAAATAGCAATTTAGAGAATTTTATGCGCAATATTTTTTAATATTACAAATTTTTAATTTACAAATTTTATATATAGAAAATATACCTGGAAATTATTGCAGTAAAAAGAAACCTCATTATTGATTAGCTGTGGCTTTCTGAAATTTTAAGCATTGAGTCTTAAATTACTAATCAGTATTGGGTAATTTTGGAAAAACACACACATAAAGGTACTGAAACCAATTAAAAATATGAGTCCAAGGGTAACAAGTTCACCCATATTTTAGTTTCCTTGTAGTTGCTCATTACCTCTCTAAGTTCAGTAATTTTTCTTTGTGAGACAGTGATACTAATATGTACCTCAGGAGATTTGCAATAAAATTACATAAAAAATAAAATAGCTATAAAATAAAGTAATTATTTTTAGAATATTCTGTGTCTGTGGTTTGGTGTCATTAATTTTGTAAAATTCTCCTTCGTTATTACTTCAAATGTTTCTTGTTTTTCTTTCTCAACTTCTCTTTTTGGTATTCTCATTACAAATATATTATAAACTTTGAAATTATTTCCTTGTTCTTGAGCATTCTGGTCTATTTTTTCCATTCTTTTAGATGTTTACATTCAAGTTTTGGAAGTTTCTATTGACATATCTTCTAGCTCACTGATTCTTTCCTTGGTTATATCCAGTTTACTGATATGTCCATCAAATGTATTTTTCATTCTTGTTGCATTGTTTTTATTTTTAACATTTCTCTTTCTTTCTTATAGTTTTCATCTCTCTCATACATGAGGTTTTAGAGTATTGGTCTAGAAGTTAAACTGTGTTTACTGTTTATTGTAGTGGTGTCAGATGCTAAAATTTCTGTATTGTTCTTGTTTTTGTCACCCTTATTGTCAATGAATTTCTCTAGAGTCTCATTAACTAAGCTTTGAGCATTGTAATTTTTTAGCTGTAATTCCATTATCATACAGCACTCTGACTAATGTGGTGATAAGGTGTGAAGGGAAGAGGAAGTTGTCTATAGTCCTCTGGTTAATTATCATCAAGCTAGTCTACACTGGGCCTCCAGCCATTTGTCAATTAGAATTTACAGTCTTCCTACCAACATTGGTTCCAACTTTAGGCTTCTGCTCTTGGGCTTCTTTCTACTCCTGGGTAGTTATGGACTGATGTCTACCTTTCTCTTGCTTTCTTGTTTTTGGGGCAGAAGTTTGCCATGTAACTTCAATTTTGTGATGGATCTAAGAAGAGCTGTCAATTTTCAGTCTGTTCAGTTTATTTTTCTTGTTTTTAGAATGGAAGTGATGATTTCCAAGCTCATTACATGTCAGAGGAGAAAACACTAGGTTTTTTTCTTTTAATATTAAAATTTCAAAATCAATTATAAAATCCTTAAACAGATTTACCATAGTAGAAGTTCAATTAATATATTTATATTATCTGCTTCAATACCTTATAACTTGAAAGGTACCTGGACCATGAAAAATATTAAGATATGAAATTTATTTTTCTTTATCTTAGTCAATTGATTATTTTACTATTCATCATCTATAGAAGTAATAATTTACAAGAGTGTTCAATGCTTATTATCAAAGAAATTTAATGCAATGTTAACATAGATTCAGATTTTGACATTAACATTTAACTTTAATGTAAATTTTGTAAAAATTTAATTGACTGGAGAATTTTAGTTTTCCTCAGAGAACATAGGAATCTCTTGTTTAACTTTAGAGATTTATTTATTAATAAAATTAAAATATAAGCCCTGCCTTTCAGGACATTTTGAGACCTTAGAATAAATAAACAAATATATTTTAAGTGCTGTCATGACACATGCACCCTACAACTTGCAGTTTTACAAAGCTCCACAGGTCTGGTGCCTGTAGCAGTAAATTATTTAGCCCTCAACTTGTAAGTGACTGGAAATTTGTTGGAGGTTAATTCTCTGCCTCATTGGCCTCCCAAAATGGACGAACAGTAATTGATTTTGATAGCATTCACAAAGTACCTTCCCTTATTGAATAATAGAGTAGCACTCACAGATATATCCCCAGGATACAGAAACAATTAAGTGGGTATATAGACGTCATTAACAGTTTATTCTTATGCATTTACTCAACCAACCTTCAACATTTGTGTTGCTTTAGGGAAAGTATCAACTCTAAAGTAACAAATTGGTTTATATGTTTTACCAAATATTCTACATTTAAATAAAAAATCCTAAATTCTAGTTACTATTTAAAATACACCAAAATAGGTGTCATGATTACCTTATTGAAGTAATGAACTTAATATATCTCATCATTACTGATGTATATGTATCACACCGAGTTCCTTAGAAGGAATATAGCCAATATCGAATCTACCATGGGAACTATGGTAGGCTTTATAATAAACTCATCACTCCCAAAGGTACCCTCTTTGAAATTTCCCAAACCTTTGAATATGTTACCTTACTCCTGTCAAATATATTACCTTACCTGGTAGGTATGAGTAATTAGTAATCTTAAAACAGAAAGAACATCTTTGTTTATCAAAATGACTCCAATATAATCACAGGGGACCTTGTAAGTGAATGATGAAATCAGGAGGATTGGGGTCTGTGAGAGAGCTGAAGGTGCTTTGCTTTTGACTTTGAAGATGGAGGAAGGGGTCATGGTCCTTCAGAAGCTGAAAGAAGAAAGAAAACAAAAGTCTCCTCTACAGTCTATAGAAAGAATACAGCTCTGTGAACAACTGAGTTTAGCCCAGTGAAACTTATTCTGTACTTCTGAGATCCAAACTGTAAGATAATATATTTGTACTGTATTAAGCCATGAGGTATGATAATTTGATACAGCAACAATAGGAAATATATAGGCACACAAAGTTCAAAAATTCTAGGACACCCCTTTTTTTTTTTTAAATTTAATTCTAAGATTCTCTTCATGACTAAGGACAACATGATGACAAACCATTTTTTAAGTTATTACTATATGCTAAGCTTCATGTCAAATAAACGTTATGTATAAGCTAATAATCACATTAACTCTTTATATATATTGTCATTATCTCTATTTTACAGATGTTAAAATAGAGACTTTGTAAGTTTACATAACTTGCTTTGATGGATTTAATATGGCTAGAGCTGCAATTCTAACAAAGAGAGTCAGATATTTTACAGATATCAAAATTATTTAATTAATTATTTAATTATTCTAAAAATAATTAAAAATAATGAGCTAAAGAGTCTTCTATTCCCATACTATTAGAATAGGTATTATGAAGGCTACAAATGAGGATGATACTGTTCCTGTCCTCAGAAATGTAAGCTCTATTTGAAAATAGTACTATCTGGAGTATTCAGATGAGTGTTTGTATCTTTAATTAGTATTCAGTCTTAAATAATAACCCTTGGCTTAGTCTTTCTATATTTCAATTAAATAATTGGGGGAATGATATCATCTTTTGCAAAATATTCAAACAATGAGGGAAAATAATAAATTGAATCTAGAGTCCATCATAACCTTTCAAATCTCCCCTACTTGGGAAGCTTATTGCAGTATGTCCTCATTTTTTTCCATTTAAATAGTCACTTTCTGAATTTTTCATCTGGTGAAGGTTTATGTTTGTGAAGTGGGGTGACTATTGGAGCCAAATTTACCTATGCTGTGTAGTTTTTCAGAGCATCAATTTCCTCATTGGTAAAAATGTTTACTCTAAAAGTGAATTAATGAAGTAATGGCCTTAATGCACCTAGAATACTGCCAGAAACAATAAATAGGGTTATTGCTATTCTGTATTTTATATTTTTAAAAGTAGTCATTAGTATAAGCTCCACTTTTATCTGTTTATGTGGTTTGTGAGATATAATTTAGGTCATATTGCTGAAAGTCTCACTAACCAAGTTTGCCTGCTTAAATCCAATCCCCTTTTTGAAGTTATAGGTGGGGAAGGAAAGGAGGCTTTTTCTTCCTTCATGCATCTAATTCTGTGAACTGTGTTTGACAGAGCTGAGCTCCGGGCCTCTCAAGGCTGAAGAGAGCTGCTAATAGGTCTATTTGATATAATGGCTGGGATGTAATTGCTCCTCAGGTCTGTAGCTTTACTAGAAGACTATTACTGCTCTCTCAAAACTGCCTCAGAGCTGGCTGTTTAAACAATGAAATTTTCTCAAAATAGGCTTTTATGACAATTTTCCTCTCTATAGTTGGGACTACTGACTCCATGAACTCAGTTCACTTTCTTCTTTTATTTTGCTGATAGCTGTTGGAGTTCTTTCAGAGATGATGCTAAGGATGGAGTGTAGTTTTCTTCCCCTTTGACTACCTTTTAATAGGAGTAATTGGTTTTCAAAGATGAAATATAACGGGGAAAGATTTTCAAGATTCTGACAATAAAATTTGTAATAGAATTATGGTCCTTTTACATTTTATCCTTGAGATGTTTGGAAAGGTATTTTTATTATATGTTTTTTGCATATAATTTTAGCAAAAATGCAGCACTGTATTTTGACATGCTACTCTATACATCATGGTAATTTTTCTTATGATTCACAGTCTTATGCTTAATACTAATTGAATAAATATTTTAATGGATAAATGAAAACATAGTTAGAACATCTAGAACGAATTTAAAAATGTTTCCAGAATCTGATCCACTTTGTACTTCATCTGATTACTACTGTAAAATTCTATTTTCTTTTCCCAACAGCAACAATCTATCTTTTATATTTGAGTCAGCTGTACTCACTGTAAGAGTTTCTCTGTAAGTCTGGATCTCAAAAATTGGAAAGGATCATTCTTCTTAGCTATTCCAGTATTTCAAGGACAACGTATTAGGAAGGGCAGATGGTATTTTCATAATGGTATTTGTTGGTATTTATGAGCACAAAATATTATCATATATTTACTTTTAATTTATTGTCAAATAGAATATGCCATAAGTAGCAATGATTTCTCAGTATAAGATAGTATGTTTTTGATGATGTACAGTTTTTAAACAGTTCACAATTATTAATAAATGAATAAACAGCCCAGCCAGGCATGGATCAGTAGTTGAGCATCTACCTAGGATCCAGGAGACTGAGGTTGGATTCTGGGTCAGGGCACATATCTGGGTTGTGGGCTTGACCCCCAGTTGGGGTGGTGTGCAGAAGGCAGCTGGTCAGTGACAACTCTCTCATCATTGATGTTTCTGTCTCTCTCTTCCTCTCCTTTACTCTCTCTGAAATCAATAAAGATATATTTTAAATAAATCAAAAATAAATGAATGAATGAACAAGTGACTGGTGTAAATTTACATCAAATTGTGAAGCAAACATTATAAATATAGTGTATAAGAATTAAATTAATAGCTTTCCAAAAGTGTTTTTCTAAGAAGCAATATTACAATATTTTTTACATATTGTGCTAATTATGTTAATGGCATAAATAGGTGTCATGTGAAAAGAGAGTCAATTTCCAAAATTCATCCACTTTCAGGATGTTAGGTGGCAAATATGGGGTGAGTCTTATCACTGTGAGTGCATTTAATATCTTATTCAGTTTAAAGGTGACTAAGGAAAAATGTGCTTTGATGAAATCTTCTAATAAATATAATTTTAATTACTGGTATGACTTGTTGTTTTCCATATAGAGGTATAAACTCAATCATATTAAGAGCAACCAGGCAAATTTCAATGAACCCATTTCCTCTCTGCATAAGTAAACTCACAGATTCCTCCAATGTCCTCACTTCACAATATATCTTGGTCTCTCAAGGGTGTGCCACACACAGAATCCTCTTCCATCCTTTTGTCAGTTTGCTCGTTTTCCTCACTGACCCCTCCTGTTTCAGAAGCCACTTGAGACTGTATTTTGCTGCTGCTGCTGTTACCATTCATTTAAAGCAAAGAAGGATTCTGATGAAAGTCCTTTTGTTCCCTGATATGTCAAGGTGCCAAGCATTCCCTCTTCCATGTAAAAGAGGGAAGAACTCTCCCTTCTCTACTTGCCTCACACTGTTACCTGGGCACCAGAAAAAAAAAAAAAAATTGCTTGTGTTTTACAGAGTCCTTCATGAAAACAGTTGCTTTATTTACTTTACAACAGATTTTATCTTTACAGGTTTTCTCCATACAATATAGCCAAGAGGTTGAGGTGAGTTTGGCACCTCTACTACTTGAGACAAACCACACAATGACTTCCAAGGCTTCATATAACAGCCTCCTGTAATATCTTCTCTGTTTCAACAATAAACTCTCTATCAGAACCTCCAAATGGCTTAATTTGCTACATCAGATCAGACCAGTATTTCAGAATCAGAGATGAGGGGCAAGTTAAGCTGCATTTGCACTGAAACCTCACTGAAAACAGTGTCCAGAGATGATTTAAAAATATATATATATATCTTTATTGATTTCAGAGAAAGGAAGGGAGAGGGAGAGAGATAGAAACATCAGTGATGAGAGAGTCATTGATCAGAGGCAGCCGGCAGCCCGGGCATGTGCCCTGACCAGGAATCAAACCCAGATCTCCTGGATCCTAGGTCGATGCTCAACCACTGAGCCATGCCTGGCTGGGCCATAGATGATTTTTTAAGTTGTCCTGTTTAGAATATGTGTGAATGCTAATGAAGGAAATTAACAAAAGATTCCTGTACAGTAGTTTTTATATCTTGTACCAGGAATGTTTAATATTTTTCTGAATGCAAGGTTTTAACTAAAAGAAAAGAAGACTGTGGGCTTTATGGCCAATTCTATAATAGGCTAAATTATTTATACTACTACTTTACTCAGTTCTTTTAATAAAAGGATGATTTTGCTTACCATGGTAGCAATAAACTCTGTAAAATATGTTTGTATCTTTATGTAGTTTATTTTTGATATAATTTAAATTAATAGCATATATTTAAAAAAATAACAAAATGGTTCTCAATTGTGTTTTAATGACATATTTCTTTAATAATTCAAGATATGCCCATGGATTCAATGCAGATGTGAAAATATTATTTACCTTATATTAGAAAAATTATGTTACTTATCTTAAAGCATTTTTAGATTCTTATTAATTTATTGAACTAAAGGTATAACATGAATTAATATATGAATAAAAAATAATTAGATACATTTTTAGCTTTTCACACATGAAACAACATTAGCATATATTTTTCTTCAATTTTGAGATGTTTAAAGGATTTTCCTAAGGCAATTATAAATACAAATCCATATTTGATACATACATATATAATGCATTTATCTATCTGCCTATCTAATAATCTACCTATCTACCCATTTGTTTATCTATCTACCAATGTAATTGTCACTGAAACCATAAAAAGTAAATAAATGTAGAATGAGACAAGACTGAGTACAAATTTCTGAGTAACACCATCAAAGAAACAAACTCGTGGAATAAAGGAACCCTGTATGTTGCTAAGTAATAATATTCAAATAAGAGAAATTTTTAAAACTTGTGTTTATCAAGTATGCCTTTAAGGCAATGAAAGGCAATGCACAAAATATAAGTTATTCTCAATCCCTATATCTATTGTGTCCAGTATAAAATAGATCATAAAAAGCAATAAAAAGTAAACATATAACAGTAAATAATGAAAAAAACTTGAACAAACACTTTGCAGAACAGGATTCAAATAACTATAAATATATAGATTCATACAATTGTTTCATATTATTGTTTATTTTGCTGAAATAGCAAAAAACTTTGAAATGTAAACAAATTATCTTCTTAATCTCAGTAGTTTTCTTACGTATCTTACTATGTCTTGTTATATACTCACATCAGCAATAGATAATTAGTACAAGAACATATAGGCTATGAACAATTATATGTTCACAGGAGTTTTGTCTCTAAGCCCTTAAATTATCATTTTATTACCTTCTTATTTGCAAACTTTTAACATATATCAATTATTATTTTCTTTATTTCCCTATATGTAATGGTATCATTTATTTTTCTGGTAACATGTAAAATCTTTTTCCATTTATGCTTTTTTAAAAAATTCCTTTATTCTTGACAGTATCCTCATTTTACCCCCTTTGCTCCCATCCACCCAGCCCCACCCCACCCCAGGTCTTCCCCACACTGTTCTCTGTGTCCATGGTTACTCATATGTATATTTATATATTATCTTTGGTTAATCTCTCCCTTCCCCGCTCCTCCCTGCTCACTGAGATCTATCATTCTGTTCCATGCATCCGTGCCTCTGGACCTATTTTGTTCATCAGTTTATTTTGTGCCTTAGATTCCACATATAAGTGAGATCATGTGACATTTGTCTTTCTCTAACTCACTTATTTCACTTAGTATAATAATCTCCTTGTCCATCCATGCTGTCACAAGGAGTAAGAGCTCCTTCATTTTTACAGCCATATACTATTCCACTGTGTAAATGTACCACAGCTTTTTTATCCACTTGTCTACTGACGGTCACTTGGGCTATTTCCAGATCTTAGTTGTTGTAAATAATGTTGCTATGAGCATAAGGGTGCATATACTCTTTCTGTTTGGTGTTTCAGGATTTTTAGGGTATCTTCCCAGATACTGAGTCAAATGACAGTTCCATTTATAATTTTTTGAGCAAATTCCATACTGCTTTCCACAGTGGCTGCACAAGTCTGTATTCCCACAAGTAGTGTACTAGGGTTCACTTTTCTCCACATCCTTGCCAGTACTTGTTTATAGATTTATTGATGGTAGTCATTCTGGCAGATATGAGATGACACCTCATTGTAGATTTCATTTTGTTGATTTATTTAAGGCAGTTATTCTGACAGGTGTGGTGTGATACATCATTGTAGTTTATATTACATCTCTCTTATGATTAGTGACATTAAGCATTTTTTCACGTCTATTAGCCATCTCTATGTCTTCTTTGGAGAAGTGTCTATTCATTCGTGGTTTTCAATAATTTTATTTCAGTGTGTCTTGGTGTGTACTTCTTTGTGCTTGTCTTGCTTATAGTTCACTGAGCTTATTGGATCTATGGGTTGATTTTCTTCATTAAGTCTGGAAATTTTTTGAAAATGATTTACTCAAATATCTGTTCTGCCCTTTCTTCTTGCTTACAAGATTCCAATTACAGAGGTTTTAAATTATTTTATATTTTCTCTCAGGTAACTTATTCTTCCTTTAGCTTTTTTTTTTTTTTTTTTTTTTTCCAGCCCTCTTTTTGCCCTCAGTATTTCAATTTGGAAAGCTTATTGCACCGTTTTCAAGTCAAAGAATTTTCTTTCTTTGCTGTTATCCAATTTGATGTTAAACCTGTGCAGAATTTTTATTATTATTTTAGCTATTGTTTTTTTGAGATCTGGATATTCCATGATAGTTGTGCTTTTCCTGTCATTGCCCAACCTCACTCCAACTATGTACAGTGTCATATTCAGGCCAAGACTGAAAAGTATTCTTAATATTTTTCTCTTTGTTTAAATAGCTGTTCCCTCCATGCTACTCTTCTCTGAAAATTTTTGCTGCCTCAACTCACCACCCACCATCCTACCCACACTCAACTCCCCCCAAAGACCAGTATTATACCCACCTTCACTTTGTGATCTAGAGAGTGCTGTCAAGTAGGAAAGAGAAAAAAAAACACACTGGACTTTTTTTTTTTTTTTTTTATCTCTTAGGAATAACAGTCCATTTTGCCTTTCTAATTTCTAAAAAATAATTTTTTTCATGTATTTTGTTCAATTTTCTGGTACCAGTTATTCCATCATGTCATGGAAAATGTTAATTGAAACTAACCTTATTTTTATAGATTATAATTGATATATCTAAGTAAGTTGATTAAATATCTCAATTTTTATTACATTTTAAAATAATAAAAAATAAGGACTCTAAAGAGCAGCTGAATATACATAGCCAAATAAAATTCCTTTCACTTTTTTAATGGAGAAAACCTTAACTTGTACTTTCATTATTTTCTAAATAAAAATAATTTCCAAGTGTTAAATATTTAACAATAAAACCACAAAATTAAAACTAAAAACTGTATAATTAAAAATTTTACATGAAGTTCTCACTTCACTAAGGAGTGAAATCTAATATAATCTCTTACCTGAATGAACGATGATCTAGCCTGACAGGTTTGTCTAAATTATTTCTTAAAATAAAACTAAGGATTTTTATATTATAATTACATATGAATTTAAAATTATTGTGACTTCACAAGCTTATCAATAATGGAGAAAAATAAAAATTTTGAAATAACTTTAAAATTTGCTATCACATTTCTGGTAGCAATTCATATAGAATGAAAAGCAATCTACTTTATTGTGTTCCAGACACTATATGCAGAAAAGTTTTAGAAATATATTTTCAAGTTACTAAATTTAATGTGCTAAACGTAAAAAAATATATATTTTGAGATATATTATGTTCAACAGTTATGAAACACAAAATAATATTTTTAATAGATTATCTAATGATGAAAAAACTATAAAACACCTTTATATTTAATAGAATGTTGAAACCAAGCCCCAAAATCAAGTTCATCACGGCCTGTCATGACTGTGCCAATAAGCAGAGACCAGGTTGAATCATTTATCAGCATGTATTTCATATTGCTGGCAATATGCAATGAGAAGCAGGGATGGTTCCCTGTAGAAAAACTGTTTGTTCCCTGACATTTCATTTCAAACTCTTATATTATTATACTATTACTGTAGTTCATGGGTGAGAAAAAATCTAAAGTTAGTGAGTTCCTAGGTATTGCCTTCTCTCATTGTCTTTGCCTCAAAGTTGCCTTCCTTCAGATAGGTTCTGTCTTTGATCTGAGGGCTTCAGGCTGACTTATCCCTAGGGCCTGTTTTCCTTCTTGTGACACTTTCTTCAGTTTCCCAGGGTCTGTAAGAAAATACATGTATATTTTTTAGAGTGAGTAGCTATTAACAACTGTGATTCTATTTCTACTATGTGCCCCTCCCCATCATTCCCCTCTATTAAGTTTTACTCATTTATTTTAAATATATCTTTATTGATTTCAGAGAGAGAAAGGGAGAGGGAGAGAGATAGAAACAACAATGATGATAGAGTCACTGATCTGCTGCCTCCTGCACTCTCCCTGTTGTGGATCCAGCCCACAACCTGGGCATGTGCCCTGATTGGTAATCAAACTGCAATCTCCTGGATCCTAGGTTGATGCTCAACCACTGAGCCATGCCTGCCCAGGCACCTGTCTATTACGTTTTAAATCTTGTATCTATGAGATTAGTTTTACTGGAAAGTGTCTTGCTGCTGAAGGGGAGGGCAGCAGAGTCTTGCTTATCCTAAGGTATCACAGTCCACTTATAGATGGCCTTCGTTGTATTTCCTACTGGGTGGGAGGGGGAGTTAGAGCATGGGACATGTTTACATTTACTATATATTCCACCTTAACATGGGTACCTTTCCTTTGCAACTTCATACAATCTGCCCATTATGTCTTCCACTTATATGCTGGGGAAGGAGGCTGATGTGGAGACATATTTGTATACTACAGTAATAGTATAATAATATACAGTAAAAAAATAACAGACATATATAGTAGACTTATAGATATTAGTATCAGAGTTTATAAAGTTGATCACCAGTATTAACAAAACTTTTTAAATCATGTTGAGATTGGACTATTCTGTCAGGTTCACTGGATTTGTTTTCCAAGGCAACTCAGCAGTAGCAGAGAAGAATAGCTTCAAACATACCCAACAGTCTGAAACATTGGACCGGAGAGTCGCTTCATCAGCCCATCTCACAAAACTGTTAGCTTGAACTGAACTCAATAGAGACAAACACAGGTACCAACAGAGACAAATCAGCACCAGTGGGTAGGATAGGCCATTGCTCTATCCTCTAAGAATAGTGCTTGTTCAGGTGGGCTCTCTGGCCTTCTATACCATATCTTTTGGTCGGTGGTGTTCCCTCCAGCCTAGAACAGTAGCTGAGAGAGGAGGAATATAAATATGCCAGGTGGAATAGTAGTTGGCTCTTTACCAATTATGGTAGGTTGTATAAACAAGCCCTGGGCCAGACCCTCCCCCATGGGACCTAGGAGAGCATACCAGCAGATACCAGTTTGCGTTTCACAGGGCCAGGTTAATATATTAGTTCTAGGATGTATGCCTTGGGGTGTGGCTACAACAGGTTATTTTCCTCTCCCTAACAAAGTCTTATGTTAGCATCTGTTGTTTGAACCTGCACTCTCAGTGGGGATGCCCACATCTGCTGCTGCATCTGGTCAGGGCTTTTTATTCATGGTTAGTAGTAAGTCAGAGAGTCTTTTGGTCTATTCTTGTAATGACCCTCCCTCAGTTTTCAGGGCAATTTTCAACAGTCCATTATCATGTTCTATTAGTCCAGCTCCTGTTGGATTATAATGGAAGTGTAGTCACCATTCAGTGTTTTGGCTCTTAGCCAAGTCTTGCACATAATGTCCTGTCATTGCTGACAAGGGACACAGAAGCTGCTCTGCACATACAGAACACTGTTGACAAGCTGTAATGAGGTCAGTCAATTTCAATAAAAGGCCCAGGCTATAGCTGTTGCTCACAGCGTTTTCTGTCCTGTATGTTACATTTTCCTGTGTAGTCAGGCCTTCTTCTGGGGCTCTTATAGCCATCAAATGCAAACAAGCACATTTGCTTCTTTATTCCCTGGACATTGTAATGGTTGACGTGCTGTGACATGATATGGGGTCACCTCCTCAGCCTGTACAACCATCCATATGTCAGCCACATGGTTTGTCCCCACAGAGGTCTGTTGTTGATGGCCCAGTCCTGAACATACTGTTTAGGGGGCTGTCCTTTGCCATCAGTAGACTATGCTTCAGGTGGCACTGGAACCGTACCTGCTTTCAATGGTGAAGGGTCAATAGGCTCTTCCTCAAGTGCCTTTTCAGCATCTCCTTCTGACACAAAGGTGACTGGCCCTAACAATATCTGCAGTTCCTGGCTAAGAAAGAACATTGAATGGACATGTCTCTGCTGCAAGTAAACACTCCATCTCATTGTAATTTGTGTCTCTGATGCACCAGATTTCAGGATGTGAGACATGTGCATCCACCCCATGTTGGGATAGGTTATCTGCACTGTTACAGCAGAGCTTCCAGTTGTAGGCTCTGTTGCTTGCAGGGCATGGTAGGTGGCATAAAGCTGTTCTCTATTAGGCTGTATCTTTCTTCAGCCCCTTCCCATACATGGGACCAAAACCCTTTTGGCATTCAGAGTCTTCGCTGTAGCTGCCAGAGAGACGCATAACATCCCCTCCTGGGTTACATGTGCATCCAGTTTCCCAGGTGGGGCTGGATCATAGATACCAAGCACCTGTACCTGTTTAACTGCTATTTTGCCTTCTCATGAGCCCGCAGGTATGTCTCCTACCAATCTTGATGTTGTCCTTTCCTTATGAGAACACAAAGGTTTCAAGTGCACAGCTCTACAACACATCGTCTGAGCACTGTATTGTGTGCTCACCATCCCAAGTTGTCTTCTCTTACCATTCATCTTCCCTCGTGCCCTTTATATACCCCCATCCTTCTCCTTCTGGTGACCACCACACTGTTGTCTCTGAGGTTTTTATTTATAATAGTCAAGATCTGGACCCCAAGTCAATCTGAGTTCCTTAGAGATTTTGGTGACATTCAGAGTCTATGTATGTCTCCTACAAACATAACAGACCACTCACAGCCTTGGTTAATAAAATCAGTTTTCAACTGTATCCTGTTATAAAGAGAACAGATTCTCATTGAATTTATGCAAACAACATATTGTCTTGAAAATTAAATAATACTTACTCATCAAGAGTTTCTAAATTTTAGAGGTATCAGGAAGGGAGGAAAATATTAATGCTTTAATATTGCTTATTAAGGTAGAATTTACAAAACTGCTTAAAAATTAAGTTTTCTTGATAGTAAACACTATTCAGATACGTATATTTAAATTTAAGTTAATAAAAATTTAAGTAAAATGATAAGTTGAGCTTCTCAACTTCACTAGCCATATTTTATTTTTTATTTTAAATATATCTTTATTGATTTCAGAGAGAGGAAAGGAGAGGGAGAAAGAGAGATAAAAACATCAATGATGAGAGAGTCATTGATCAAGCCCACAACCTGGGCATGTGCCCTGACTGGGAATCGAACCCTGATCGCCTGGATCCTAGGTAGGCGCTCAACCGCTGAGCCACACCCGGCCGGGCCACTAGCCATATTTAAAGTGCTCAGTAATTATATGTGTAGAGAGTAATATCAGAAAGTAAAGTATGAGCAGGTAAGACAGTCTTGGGGTGTCTGTGAAACAGTGGTGATGCTTCTTCCGCATCTTGGATAGTAATGATTGTAGGCCAGATAGTGAAAAGTAGGGGAAAGATGATGTCTTCTAAACAGAAGGAACAATGTGTGCTGAGGTGTGGAGTAATGAAAAGGCAGAGACTGCTCAAAGCCCTGCCATGTGTTCCACATGAGCAAGGCATATCAACGGGGTTGGTGTGCTACAAGATAGTGTTAAACAGAAACCAAATTATGAATGACTTTGCATCACAAACTAAAGATTTAGATTTTTTCCCTGAAGGCTGTTTTTAAATGATAAAAATAGGCGATGTAATGTATGCCGTTGAATGATTGTTCTGGCAAGAGCATGAATAATGCGTAATTGGCAGGCAGCACTGGAGGAGATGATCCAAGCAGTAGGTTGTAGCCTAGATAAGGGATAGCATAGCTTAGAGAGAAACAGTAGAGACAGATAAAAAGGGGAGTTTCCAAAATTATGCATAAAGGAATTAATCAATCAATGAGTACAACAGAGTGCATTTGCTTAATTTTTATCATTAAAATTTACATGCATTTTATTTGAACAAAATCTCAGAATACATGTTGATACACACTACATCACATTGCATTACACCTGTTTGGCGAAATATGTAATTGGTTGTATTTATGAAAGCTCGGCATGTTTCTACTGTATACCATTCTTAACTTTCCATTTTTAGAGAAAGTTCTTCATTATACTGGAAAAGCAATATCTATAAAATAAAGTTTGGCACCAAATTATTATATAAAATTGGTACAGGTTGAAAAAAATGATAAAAAGCAAAATATTTGGAAGATTACATATAATCACACTTAATAGTTAAATTTTTAGAATATCAAAACTGAATATTCACAATTAACTTAAACAGGTCTTAAGAACTGAACTCACAATGATTGTAACATAAGCTTTCCAAATTTAGACCTCAAATTGAATGAATGAATTATTCATTTCACAAGTATTTATAGAGAATTTCCTATGTGTATTCTTTACCCAGAAACTAGAAGGGATGCAGATGCATTTTCCATTCTGATTCCATGGTTTTGGAATATCAAAATAGAAAATCCACCATGACTTTACTAAATGGGTTTTAGAGTTTAACTCAGAGAAATGAATATAATCACTTTCTAATTTTAAAATTGAATTCAGCTCATTGTGTTATTCAGTTATTCTTTACAAAAATAAGTATGGAGCCCCTGTGATATGTAACCAAGAGCTAGTTATAACAATGAAAATATATTTCTTACCTTCAGTGAGCTGCACACTAAGCTATGGCTTCTTTGTTACTCAACAGGCTGGCAAAATGTCTTTGAAGGGTGCTTTGTACTATGATAGGAGATTCAAATATGTTACTTTATCTTACAACTTTACATAAAATTGATTGAGTTACATACATAGAAACAAAGTAAAAAAGTGGGGAGAAGGGAATTCTTTTCCATCTCATGGATTATGAGTGGCAGAGCTTATATTCATATTCAGAAGTAATTGAATATTTCCTATACCATGAATTTTAAATATATTTTCCTTTCATTATAGTCAGATATCCTTTTATTCAAATCATTGATTCACCTTCAGCTACTCTAATTGAAAAAAAAAATACAAAATTGATAGAAGGAAATGAAAAGGCAAGAGCATTATTACACAAGAACTCTGAGAAGGGCTTATAAACTTCTCTCTGAAGGTTTGCTAGCAATACTCACTTCCTTTCTAACAGAGGAATTAATTTTCT
The DNA here is from genome assembly GCF_964146895.1 of Miniopterus schreibersii. NCBI lineage: Eukaryota > Metazoa > Chordata > Mammalia > Chiroptera > Miniopteridae > Miniopterus > Miniopterus schreibersii. Next base: position 24,026,352 of record NC_138118.1, on the reverse strand, counting down.
GACAAAAAAGGAAAACTGCCATCTGATCAGCCAGATGGCCTTTCAGTGGCAGCATTTTCAGATCCAGGGCATATCAGTTACTCCCCACAAAGTTTACTCAGGTAGATAAAAGAAAATATGGGTTATTAATTTACTGAATATGATAGACATTTTACCAAACCCTCACATGTTTATTCAACTAAAATTAAACATGAAGATATCAACACATATTTTCATAGATAGCCTTTAAAATAGTACGTACGTGATTAAATAAAAGAAAAATAGAATAATTTTTGCCCTATATTCTATTTTCCAAGGCAGTATCCCCTGAGCAGAACAGTTGGTTTAAAGGAATCTCCTGAGTAGCACAACACATCAACAGACTAAAATTGCTTTCCAGTGTGTCACCTTCAAGCTGGTGCCTAGTTCTTGTCTCCTTACCTTATGCTTGCTTCTCAGCCCCACATTGTGCTTGTTACCTTGAATACCTTCAATAATGGGGAAAAAATCACTCTTCTATAAGGTCCCAAAAATAATGCCTTGGGGATCCATTTTCATTGAAGAGTTACATTTTCCTTTATTTTTATATTTTTAACAATTAAAACTTATATTCTAAGTGGCCTAAATATTGATGACTGTCTGAATTTCTAGGTTTCAAAATCTTGACATATATCAAGATGTATCTTAAATGCCGTATCCTTCATCAATCACTCTTTGATTCTGTCCTTTGAACCTCAATATGTCTTTGTTTCTCATTTTGAAATTTATTATGTATTACTGAATCCCAACTGGTATTGCTAATTTCTAAAATATCTTATTTTAGACAAATATCTTATTTTATATTTTTATACACTAATTCTAAACACTCCAGAACATTTTAGTAATAACATATCCTCAGTAAACGAACTGAACAGAGAGACTTAAAATAACTATTTCATTATTTTATATTAAAGTAAATTTTAATACTAAAGATAGTCCAGAAAACTACATTTTTTCTTAATATCATTATATAGTTTATTTATTTTTTAAAATATGTTTTCATTGATTTCAGAGAGAAGAAGGGAGAGGAAGAGAGAGAGATAAACATTAATAATGAAAGAGAGTCATTGATCAGCTGCATCCTGCATGTCCCCTACTGAGGATGGAGCCCACAACCCGGTCATGTGCCTTGACCCGGAATTGAACTGTGACCTCCTGGTTCATAGGTCAATGCCCAACCATTGAGCCATGCTGGCTCAGCCATAGAGTTTATTGATTCTTCCTTGAAAACAAACTATTATAAGATGGGTAATTTCACTTAAAACATTAGGTTATAACTCATTTTGTAAATTATGTTTTGATTTATAATGAATAAAAATAATAGTTCCTGCATTGTTCCACTTTAAAATATGACCATGTAAGCTATTAAATATATGTCCACACAAATATAATGTTTAACATGTTCTAAAGCCCTATCAATTATCATTTGATTTGCTTAATTTAATATCTGGTTTGAGCTTAAATATGTCAACCATCTTAATAAAGTCGTAGTATTTGAATCCATATTCTTAATATAATTCTCTGATTACTTATGAACCCTGACATTTGATATCTAGAGAAATATTCTTAATATCAGTGAATATTAAATTTCAACTTGGAATCCCCTTAAAACCAAAACATGTAAGTGAAAAGAGGGTAATTTCGTTATCTAAAGGCTGTCAGCAATTCATTTGTTTCAAAATTGGCTAATAAGGAGGTGAAATTTCCATTTAGTGTGCCATTGGAATCTCTGAAAAATTAGCAGACAGCCAGACAAAGAGAAAACATTGTGTGAGACATTCATTCCTTAGAATGAAATTATTGTATTTTAACATGATTCCAGAGAATCAGTATATCTGGAATATAGATGATGAATATCACAACCACCATCTGAAATGTTAGCCAAACTAACCATCAGAGGACTGATGAGTTGTGTCCCCTAGGTAAAAAGAGTCTGATGTCAATGAGCACTCAAGTTCATTGATATTATGTGAAAATTGGATGGGGTGAGAGAGGCTCAGAGAGCAAGTAGTTCAAATTGGTAAGCAATGTAAAGAATGATGTAATATGTCATTTTTATATAAAAACAAATTCAAATTTATTATGTAGAGGGAAGCAATATTAACATGACTTTCTTACATGAAAATGTGGTTTAAAATAAATTTAACAATACAGGGAAAAGGAATCAAATTTCAGGTTGTACTGCCAGCTTTCAGGGATAAACTATGTTCACTTGTCTCTGCAAATATTTCACCACAAACATTTGTAAGCCACTGCTATAAAATGTTCTAGTATTAAGACACAGTGAATTTTTTCTCAAAATATTGAGGCTGAATATATGAAGTCAATATCAGGAACTGTGGACAGTCTAAAGTTGTACTTTATTTTTCAGCTAACAAGTTAGCCTGCTATAGATTCATGAATGGTGACAGAAGATACAAGACTCCTGGGTCAGAGTCAAAGAACTTTGTTACACATGACAGCAAGCACTAGCATCTTCATGTTAATGCCAGTTTCCATTGTCCCTCAACTCCCACAGGTCTGATGCAGAATGAGTCAGAAAGATGCTCCCTATGAACCATTTTTTTGTAAATGGACCATGAGCAAAACAGCCTAACCTTTGCCCCAGAAGACATAATGTTTCTTATACTGAATAGTAAATAAACCTGCCTTCAGCTTTGAAAGGAGGAAAAATCTTTATCTTGTAAGTATTTTTGCTATATCATTGAAAGATAGTCCTAAACACAAGCCATCTGTGCCTCTGCCTACCAGATATGTAAAGAGGTGACAGTTCCATGGAAAATTGTGTCTAACAATATCTTTTTTTTTTTTTTTTTTACAATGTCTTGGTAGCTGATGAATTGTTCCATGAGCACATTGTTCTTTCACACATTCTAATTAATCAATCTGACATAGTTTGGGACAAGTCATTTCAATTTTTGTATACAGCATTTAATTCAGGTGACTATTAGCAGGACTTCAAAGGGAAAATAAGGCCAACCTACCATATTAACTCATACAATGCCCTAGCATCCCAGACCCAACCAGATGAAAATAAAAATTACAGACTCTACTTTGGCCTTCAAGGAGGAAGTATAGATCAACTTTACTATCCAAAACAAAAGTGGACAGTGAGTTGCTGACAAGAATGTCTTCCATGGCAGAGGAAGTGTTTCTGTAAACACTAAAAATGTCTCTTTTGACCACCCATAATGCACAAGCCAATATGTTTTGGGGAAGGAGACAATTTAATGCCTGGTTTCCACACAAGAAGTACAATTCTGAGGGTAAACATAGTGATGCTGGAAAGAATATACTCATTACAATTATTGCATATGGGACATTTGCTGGGAGGTAGAGGTTGACTGCCTCCAGTGTGGCCTTCCAGCCAACATATGGGCTTTGCTGAGTCTAGTGATTATTGTTAGAGGAACTGTCTAAGGATAGGCAAACAAATCAAACCTATTTGTTCTCTCTAGCATTTGTGTGGCATCCAAAAGTGCCCTAAAGAATGAGTGAGTGATGTCTAAGGAATAGGAGTAGGCAGATATCTGAAAGAGTAGAATAATGTTCTGTGCCAGGGCTGCAGGCATCTTTCGCTGTTTCTGAGTAATGTTACCAAATCATGACAGAGCTATTTTGCTAAAATACCAGACAAAAGGAGTATATTTAAGGTATTTGCAAGAATTTTGAAGATCCTAACAATGGTGTTTTCTTCCTAATGAAGGCTCCAGGAATGGCTTTAAATGACGAAAGACCATTTAAGTTTTTCCATCCCTCATAATTCCCAGAGACCTATAATGTCCCTTTTCTAGGTGAATAGATTCCTATTCTTTCTCCACTGTCACAAAATCAGTGTGTCCCCTTACAGTAGTTGTAACTTCACTTTTTTTCCAATTATTTCTAATTTCACCCACATTTTTTGTCCACAATGGCTAACTGCATAAGGGTCAAGGCATTTTTATAAAAGCTACAGAGACCCATTATATATCCCACTTTGCGCCATGTGGAACACTGTAGTGGAACTTGGTGAGCTGGGTTCTTAACCAAGCATTCATTATGACAATCCAACAAAAGAATTTAGGTAACTAAACCAAAATTAATTTGAATCCCCTAAGCTTGTTCTGGCTAAACTGCCACACATGCATTATAACAAGCAGGTTAATCTGGATTTGCCATTAAAGGAACTAAAGAAGCATCATGGCCAGGAAAGGTCAGATGGAGTTCTGAATTGTCAAAATAAGGTGATAGAATACCCGATCCATTTTCCTAACTATTATTCAGAAATTAGCTGAGAGCAGATGATCCCTTTCTGTGAACAGCACATTCCATTACTAAACTGCCTTACATAAATGTAGAGGGAGATGAGGTGAGCAATGTTGGGTCAGAAATCATCTTCAATTAATTTTTGAGGAGGCCATTATAACACTCAGAGCTAGGAGGTGCCATGGATAGTAAGGAGTGTGGAATTTCCATCAGGTACATTGTTCGCCCATTTTGAGTTGGTTTTGTGTTAAAAAAGATATTGTCAGACTGAAAATGAATCATATATTTAAAAATATGACATATGTTTGTTTTAATATTAAAAACGGTGTACTCAGAGTTAGTTGTTTTGACTGGAATAGAAACTCTAAAAAATAGACAATATTTCCAGTGGAAATCTGTGAAGGATAGAATGAAAACATTTTCTTAGAACTTCAAAGTTGACAATGTGATCACAGGTATAAGTGGTTAAAATGGTGTGTGAGCAGTAACTATTGAAAATATAAAGTAACTGAAAAATAATAGTGTCCAATCCATGTAGACTTTTTATATATCCATGATAATAGACTGGATGTAGTCTAAGTGACAAATCATCAAAGATGATTGATAGAGTAACTGGGTTCCCAAGTCTACAGTAATGAGAAAGAATAGTTTTATGCAGACAAATTGAGTTTAAAATAGATTTAAAGCAAAATAGGGCATTTGCACAAGTTTAAAAGAAGACTAAATGCTTAAAGGCAGCATTGTGATTAAATATCTGTGAAAGAGAAAATCAGAGTATAAATTGAGCATCACATGCCAATGGAATATAAAGGTGTAAAGGCATAGCTGGAAAATAATTTTGATATTGCCTTCTTCATTATCTTCCTTAAGCTTAGTGAACAAATAATTTAAAAATATGTATATGTTTTCCCCCCATGTATTTGATGGGCAAATATTACTAGCTGACAATGACACCATGGTGTTTGTTTTCTCTGATAAAAATGTACAGGGCATTTTCTGAATGACAGACAACTGCTTGTTAGAACAACTGCTTCTACTAAGTTTAAACAAAGTACATAACATTTTTCCCTTTGGATAGAAACAAAAATAGCAAATTATGGTGATAAAGATGAATTATGCCTACTTTTTTGAAAAACATAATGTCCTAATATGAAGCTATTGTTGAATAGTAAAAGGAACTTAAAATGTAACTCATCCAAGAATATTTATATTTAAATGTGTAACAGGTTCAAATATTTTTTTAAAGTTCCCTTTAAAGTGTTTAATTCAATAGAAAAGGCATACATGCACATATACAACTTTTATAGCTTTTAGTCTTCACTTTTTATCTTTAAATAAATATAAATTTTAAAATAGGAACTATATTTTTTATTTATTAAAAAATCACTAGGAACAATAACAAAACAATAATTTATTATATAATAAATAATTATATAAGTCATATAATATTACATATGTTACTTAAAATCTTGCTCAGGCTTTAAGGGTGACTTCTATCAAGTCTACAGGATGTATTATAGGCTATATTAACAGGTAATAAAATTATCAGATGCCACTTAAAGCATATCCTGCCTGATTTTCTCATGGAAAAAATACAGGAACACTGTAAATTGCAAAAGAAAAAAATTGTTGACTGAAAAACATGGTGCAACAAGGTAACATTATTTCAACTAAAATCCATATACTAATATTAACAGAGAAAGCATATGCTTTTTACAGTGCTCATATATACACTTTAATCCAGATTTTTAAATTGGGTGCGATGTTTAAGGAAATATATTGATTTTGTTTCATCATTGAAGGGAAATTGAAAACAGGCTTTCTCGATACCTTCTCATGGCAGAAGGCTGCAGTTATGTAAACATGATATAGCATAGTCATAACAAGATGTCCTGTTAGCTGACTAATGTCTGACCCATAGTTAGCTGAGAGCCACTATTGCCCTGGCTCCTATAAGACTGGCCCAGAATTTTCAAAGGGGCAGATCTGCAGTTTTTCCTCCAGGAATCTGGTTTATTCCTCACTCGTGTGTTGTGTGTCTCACATTTATGCCCAGCTGGCCGCCACCAGGAAGACGGTTTGTTTCTCTATACTTCAATCTGACCATCAGCTGAATAAAGTAAATGTCTCACCCTCCTTCAACTCCACACTTTTCTTTGGACTGTCTCCTGATCTAGAGTGAACTTTCCTGATCCTGAGTGGCCACTACAGTTGGCATAGTCCTTGGCATGAAACTTGGCATATTCTTTGGCATTCCAATTATCATCTAAATTACAGCTTCGGAAATAATTTTATAGTACAATTAATAATATTTAGCTTCCAGAAAGAAACAACAGTAGATCCAAGACATATTTATTACTAGCAGGAAACTACCAGTTGAGCGCATTTTAAAAATAATTTAAAATTATAAAAATTAAAATATAAACTACAGAAAACAAAGCATGGAAAGAGGTGCAAGAGAATGTAACTGGAAAAGAGAACAGAAGGAGAGAAAGAGAAAAGAAAAATTAAATGACCATTAAGTTGGTAATTTACTCATTAAGAAGCTAGAAAGTACTTTGTGAAAATATAAAAGTATAATGTGATTATCTTATAAGCAGAGAGGTTTGGGAGAGTACCATCTCTAACTGAAATCCATTCCCCTCTTCCCCATGAATAACAGTGGTGCCTTTGTTATAAATTAGATAATTTTAATATATTTTGGATATTAACTTTTTATCAGATATATGCTTTGCAAACATTTTCTCCTATTCTGTAGGCTGCTGTTTCATTCTATTGATTTTTTTGTTTATTAGTTTGATGTAGTTGCACTTGTCTATTTTTGCTTTTGTTGCCTGTGCTTTTGGTGTTATATCCATACATCTGATAAAGAGTTAATATCCAAAATATATAAGAAGCTTCTACAACTCAATAGCAACAGAACAAATAACCCATTTACAAAATGTGCAAAAGACATTAATAGACATTTCTCCAAAGAAGGCAAGAGTATCCAATGGAGTAAGGATAGTCTCTTCAATAAGTGGTGCTGGGAAAATTGGACAGATACATGCAAAAGAATGAAACTAGACCACCAACTTTCACCATACACAAAAGTAAACTCAAAATGGATAAAAGACTTAAATGTAAGTCACGAAACCATAAAAATCCTGGAAGAAAACATAGGCAGTAAAGTCATAGACATCCCACGTAGTGGACTTTTCACTGATACATCTCTTAGGGCAAGAGAAACAAAGGGAAAAATAAACATATGGGACTACATCAAACTAAAAACCTTCTGCACAGCAAAATAAAACAGCCTCAAAATACAAAGGAACCCCACGGTCTGGGAAAATATATTTGCCAAGGATGAATCTGATAAGGGGCTAATTTCCAAAGTGTACAAAGAACTCATAGCACTCAGCACGAGAAAGACAAACAACCCAATTAAGAAATGGGCAAAGGACTTAAATGGACATTTCTCCAAAGAGGACATACGGATGGCCAAGAGACACATGAGAAAATGCTTGAGGTCGCTAATCATCAGAGAGATGCAAATTAAAACCACAATGAGGTATCACTTCACACCCGCCAGAATGGCTGCCATCAATAAATCAACAAATGACATGTACTGGCGAGGGTGTGGAGAAAGGGGAACCCTAGTACACTGCTAGTGGGAATGCAGACTGGTGCAACCACTATGGAAAACAGTATGGAGGTTCCTCAAAAAATTAAAAATGGAGCTGCCGTTCGACCCAGTGATTCCACTCTTAGGAATGTAATATGTAGTGACCATCTTTGTCAATCGTTAAGTCTTTAATTTGAAGTCTGTTTTGTCAGAAATAAGAATTGCTACTCCAGCTTTCTTTTCCTTTCCATTTGCATGGAATATTTTACTCCACCCCTTCACTTTTAGCCTGTGTGAGTTTTTTGCTCTCAGGTGGGTCTCTTGTAGACAGCATATATTTGGGTCCTGTTTTCTTATCCATTCAGCTACCCTTTGTCTTTTGATTGGTCCATTTATTCCATTTACATTTAAAGTTACTATTGATATCAACTTATTTAATGCCATTTTCCCCCTTTATGCTGATGTACCTTTCTCTCACTATTCCTTCTTTTTCTTAAAGCAGTCCTTTTAGCATTTCTTGCAATGCTGGTTTGGTGGTACTGAACTCTTTTAGTCTTTTTTTGTCTGGGAAGCTCTTTATTCCACCTTCAAATTTAAATGATAGCCTTGCTGGATAAAGCAATCTTTGTTGCATGTTCTTGCTCTTCATTACTTGCAGAACTTCATGCCACTCCCTTCTGGCCTGAAGAGTCTCTGTTGAGAAATCCGCTGTCAGCCGTATGGGGGTTCCCTTGTAGGTCACTGCTTATCTCTCTCTTGCAGCCCTTAATATTTTCTCTTTGTCCCTGACATTTGCCATTTTAATTATGATGTGTTTCAGAGTGGGTCTCTTTGGGTCCCTCTTGTTTGGAACCCTCTGTGCTTCCTGAACTTGTGTGGCTTTTCTCCTTTGCCAGCCTAGGTAAGTTTTCTATAATTATTTCTTCCAAGTTCTCTATCCCTTGCTCTCTTTCCTCCCCCTCTGGCACTCCTATAATGTGAATGTTGTTTTGCTTCATGTTGTCCCAAAATTCCCTTAGACTGTCCTCATGCTTTTTAAGTGTTTTTCTTTTTGCTGCTCTGATTGTGTGATTTTCTCTACTTTGTCTTCTAAGTCACTTATTCTATCCTCTGCTTCAGTGAGCCTGCTTTTAATTTCTTCCAGTGCATTCTTGATATCAGATACAGCATTCTTTATCTCTGTCTGAGTTGTATTTATGGTATGTATCTCTTTTTTCATGTTTTCACTAAGGTTCTTGATCTTATCATCTATAGTCTTTTAAGTTCCTTGAACATCTTCATCATCAATACTCTGAATTCCGTTTCTGATAACTTGCTCAACTCCATCTCATAGTCTTTTTCTGGCAATGTTTCCTTTTCTTTAATTGGGGGTTGTTTCTTTGTCTCCCCATTTTGGTAGGTCTTAGTGCTTATATCTATATATTAGATATATTTGTTGTGTCCCAGTCTTGTGGCATGGGATTTTGTCTTGTGGGTCCAGTGGAGCCCAGAGGTGTATGTTGTTGTCAATACTGGTGAAAATTTAGAAAATAATAACAAACTAAAATATAAAAAATAGAGAAGCTACTGGGAGATAACAGAAGCAGAGAAAAGATTCTGAAAGAAGGGCCAGCACAAAATTAGAGAGAATAGGAATAGGATAATAGTTGAAAATGAGAAAACAAAAATACAATAAAGAGAATAAGAGAAACTAACAATCGGATAGGAAAACTGAAGGGGGCAAAATGAAAGAATGAAAGAAAAGTAGAAAAAGAAAGAAGAAAAAGAAGAAAAAAGTTATGCAAATGGATTGAGAGGAGAGAGAGATAAAGCACAGGCAGGCAGGGAGTCTGGTAAGAGATTTGGGAGAAACTATAGAGGAAAGCAGTAAACTTGTTATAATGATAATGTCCCAGTCATTAAGCAGGGATATCAAGAAAGTCTTGACAGTAGAAGCAAGGATAAAACAAAACAAAGCAAATAACAAAAACAAAAACAAAAACAAGCTAAGCAAGACAAAATTATTTTATAAAAAAAAAAAATTAGTTAAAAAAAAGTTTTAAAAAAAATTAAAAAAGAAAAAAAAATTTTATGAAATTTAAAAAACAAGAAAAAACAAATTTTCTCCCTTCTCTTCTTCCAAGGAAAAAAGAGAAAAAATAAACAAACCCACAAACAAAAAACAAAAAACCCAAAACCAAAAACAAAACAAAACAAAACAAAAAAACAGCAGAGAAAAAGGTAGACAATAAGGTGCATTTCTTCTGGGCAACTTATGTTGTCTGAGGGTCACTGTTTTTTGTGATTTCAGTTCTCCTGGGAGGTACTTGTGTATCACCCAATGTGAGGAGCCGTCTAGGTTTGGCTCTGGCGTCCTTAGGTAGATGCTTGATCTGAGGCTCTCCGTGGGCCACCTCCTCTTATCAGCTATTTTGCAACCTTGTAGTTGCCTGGTCTTGCTCCAGAGTCTTCTGTAGAGTCTTTAGGGTACAGGGTGACTAGTGTAGTCCAGGGTATCACTCCCGTTAGAGGTGTCGCTGTCAGGAGCTCACTCTGCGGGAGTTAGTCTCTGCTCCACTGCCAGCTCCTCACTCCCTACCCTGTCCTCTGATTCTAGTCCCCCAGGCTCTGGCCTGCTGCAGCTTCAGATTGATTTCAGCCTGTTGCCTCTTCTGTCTGGGCTGTTTCAGCAGCCAGGGCCCAGTGGGTTCAATTCAGAACACATTCTGGTGGGCCCTTTGCCTGCCCAGCCCCCAGCAGGGGTTTTCAGCATTTCCTCCAGTTCCCAAACAACAGTCCCCCAGAAATTCCTTCTTAAGTATGCTCTGAGCCTTGCAGTTCATTCAACTATAATCCTCTGTTATTTTATAGGAGTTGTTCTGGTGGTGTGCTGAGAGGTGATGAAAGCAAAGTGTTCTATTATTTCATAATTTGATCTCCATTTTTTTTTTGGTATTGATTACACTATAAATTTATCTTTAATGTTGAAAGTATTACAGATGTCCTCTTTTTCCCCACATTGTCCCCTTACAGTGCACCCACCTCCCTACCCCAGGCCTTCATTATGGGTTATGCATATATGCATATAAGTTCTTTGGTTGGTCATCTCCATTTCTTAATGGGCCTGTGTGCCTGCACTGTGATCTGCACAGAACTACTTCTCAGTCACCAACTCCAACTTAGGTGATACATGAAGGCAAGAAGGGGCTAGACTCAAGTATTTTCTTTTCCCCACATTAGTTAGGCTTTGGGAAAGTAGTTTCTCTTAAGGGCAGTTTGAGAACAGAAAGCTCCATATATATTTCAAAATGGTTACCTATACCCACTTCTTGTGGCAAGCATGATGGGATTTTTCTCTAAGCTTTATCAGAAGAACCTGGTAAGGCTCCTAAAGATATAATTCATAAAAGTGTGGAGCTCTCCCTAAGACTGGGCTCCCCTACACTAGAGTTTTCAACTCTGAAACTAGTCCACACTGAGCATCCAGCAATTTGTCAACTGCTCTATAAATGTTCCTTCTATGACTGGATACAGGAGTAAGTTTCTACTCTTGAATTTCTATTCCCAGTAGGCTGTGATTCTTTTTATCAGCCATTCTGTCCAGTTTTCATAACAGTAGTTTGCTGCATAACTTCAGTTCCCTGATGGATCTAAGAAAAGTTGTTGATTTTCAGTTTTTTCATAAAACAGGTTGGGAGTGAGTATTTCTAGTATCTCCTGTGAAATATTATAATATAACGCTATTTACTGGGGAATCAACTTGTAACATTCCTTACATAGTAGGAGTTTCATTCAGTAAATATAGTCAATGCTAAAACAGTTTAGCAAAATCCCACTTACTATGAAATAATGAGTGTTCAGACACTACACTGCAAGTTTTACACAATGCACAGCTCACTGAAACACTAAAATCACACTGTTCTACATAGTTTGTGAGTAACATTTACAAATATATTGATTGTACATTATGTCATTGACTAATACATGTATTACTAATTTGGAATATGTTTCACTACTTGAAGAAATACACAGGTAAACCTAGTGTTGGAATGTTTTTACCTTCTGTGAAATATATTATGCCGTTTACTGGGGTATCATGCTGGAACATTCCTTGCACTGTTGGAGTTTCATTCAGTAATTCTGTTTGGTGCTAAAAACACTTTGGCAAAATCCCACTTAGTATGAAACACCTCACTATAGGTTTTACACAATACACAGCACATTGAAACATTAAATCTAGATTGTTCTACACAGAGTTTGCTAGTAACATTTACAAATGTATTGATTACAATTTATGTCAATGATTACAATACATGCATGGTTACAATGCATGCATTACCTATTGGGAATATATTTCATTCTTTTTTTAAAAATGTTTTTTATTGATTTTTAGAGAGAGAGAGGAAGGAAGAGGGATAGAGAGATAGAAACATCAATGAGAGAGACACTCATCCATCAGCTGCCCCCTGCACCCCCCCCACTGGGGATCCAGCCCACAACCGGGTCATGTGACCTTACCCGGAAATGAACTGTGACCTCCTGGTTAATGGATCTACACTCAACCAATGAGTCACACTGGCTAGACAACACGTTTCATTCTTTGAAGAATACACATGTGAATCTAGTTTATGGAATACTGTTATCTTTAGTGAAATATTATAATATAATGCCATTTACTGGAGGAGCATGTTGGAACAGTCATTATGTAGTTGGTAGTACTTTCATTTAGTAGTTATAGTCTGTGCTAAAATAAGTTTGCCAAAATTTTGCTTGGTACTAATCAATTCTAAGAGTGTTAGAACACTTCGCTCAAGGTTTTACACAGTGTGCAGTTCATTGAAACACAAAAAGCAGAGGGCTTTAGACAGAGTTTGCTCATAGTGTTTACAATGTTTTGATTATATGTTACATCATAGACTAATACATGTTTTACCTACTGGGAATTTGTTTCACACTTTGAAGAAATACACAGGTGAACCTAGTATATGGAATGCTGGTATCTGTGGTAAAATAGTACAATTCCATTTACTGGGAGGGCATGTTGGAACGTTCATTACATAGTTATTAGGAATTTCCTTTAATTACAGTTTGTGCTTAAAACATTTTGTCAAAATCCCCTTTGTTGCAAATAAATCTGGAAGAGATTAGGCACCTCACTACAGGTTTTATACAATGTGCAGCTCAGTAAAATACTAAAAAACTAGACTTATCTAGACAGAGTGTGCTGGTAACATTTACAAATGTATGGAATACAGGCTATGTCAATAACTAATACATGCATTCCATATTAGAAATACATTTCACTCCTTGAAAGATACACAGGTGAGTCTAGTGCATGGTATGATGGTATCTTCTGTGAAATAAAATAATACAATCCCATTTACTGAGGGAACATTGTGAACATTCACTACATAGTAGAGGTTTTATTTAGTAATCATACCCTGTGCAAAACACACTTTGCCAAAATCCAGCTTTGTAAAATTAATTCTAAAAGTATTCAAACACTTTACTACAGGTTTTATACAATGCATAACTGATTGAGTCACAAAAACTAGACTGATTTGGATAAGGTTTGCTAGTATCATTTACAAATGTATTGATTATGCATTATGTCATAAATTCATACATGGATTATTTTTTGGGAATATGTTTCATAACTTGAAGGGATATACAGGTGAAAATTCTATGTGGAATTCTGCTATCTTCTCTGAAATACTATAATATAATGGCATTTACTGGGGGCCATGATGGGACATTCATCACATTGATAGTAGGAGTTTCATTTAGGAATTAGAGTCTGTGCTAAAAACACTTTGCCTGCCCAGCCAGGCATGGCTCAGTGGTTAAGCGTCGACCTAGGATGCAGGTGATCAGGGTTCGATTCCCTGTCAGGGCACATGCCTGGGTTGCGGGCTGTAGCCAATAATGGTGCTTTCATCATTGATGTTTCTATCTCTCTCCCTCTCCCTTCCTCTCTCTGAAACCAATAAAGATATATTTTTAAATAAATAAATAAATAAATAAATAAATAAATAAATAAATAAAAACTTTGCCAAAATCCTGCTTTGTACAAATTAATTCCAAGAGTCTTGATACACTTCACTACAGGTTTTACACAATTATGCGTGTCATTGAACACTAAATGCAGATAGATTTGTTCATGAATGTATTATTTTACTTTACGTTCTAGATTAATACATGCATTACCTACTGGGAATATTTTTCACTCTTTGAAGGAATACACAGGTAAACCTCATATTTGGAACGCTGGTTTGTTCTGTGAAGTATTATAACACAATGCCATTCACTGAGGGTGCGTCTTGAAATAATTCATTACATAGTTAGGAGTTTCCATCAGTAATTATAGTCAATGCTAAAAAGAGTTTCCCATAATGCTACTTGGTACAGATTAGTTCTAAGATTGTTTAAACACTTCACTTACATGTTTTACACAATTATTCAGCTAATTGAAACACTAAGTTCATACTCTTCTAGACAGTTTTCTAGTAGCTCTTATGAATGTATTGATTATAACTTATGTTTTAGATTAATACATGCATTACCTATTGAGAATGTGTTTCACTTGTCGAAAAACACATAGGTGACACTAGTGTGTGGATTGCTGGTATGTTCTGTGAAATTTTCTAATATAATGCCATTTACTGAGGGAGTATATTGGAACATTCATTAAATAATTAATAAAAGTTTCATTCAGTAGCTATAGTCTGTGCTAAAATCAGTTTGCCAAAATACCACTAGGTACAATTTAATTCTGAGTGTTCAAAAACTTCAGGTTCTCCACAATGCACAGCTCATTAAATTAATAACACAGACTCTTTCAGACAGAGTTTATAAGTCTATTGATTATACTGTATACTCTAGACTAACACATGGGATGTTTATTGGGAACGTGTCTCATTCTTTGAAGAAATACACAGGTGAATCTAGTGTTTGAAATGCTATTATCTTCTGTGAGATATATAAAAAATATAATTTACTAGGGGAGCATGTTGGAACAGTCATTATGTATTTAGTAGTGGTTTCATGTAGTAGTTGTTATCTGTGCTGAAAACAGTTTGCCAAAATCCCACTTAGTACTAAATAAGTATAACCATTTTTGTACACTACACAAGAGATTTTACACAATGCACAGCTTATTGAAACACTAACACTAGACTGTTCTAGGTTGTTTGCTATTATAATTTACAAATCTTTGATTATAAGTTTTGTCTTAGACTAAGAAATGAATTACTAATTCTGAATATGTTTCACAACTGAAGAAATACACTGGTGAACCTTGTGTATGGAATGCTGGTATCTTCTGTGAAATATTATAATATGATGCCATTTACTGAGATGCATGTTGGAACATTCATTTCTTCATTCATTTCCCAAAGCCACTTTGTACGAATAGTTCCAAGAGTCTTGAAACATTCACTACAAGTTTTACATAATGCACAGCTCATTGAAACACTATAACTAGACCGTTCAAAACACAGCTTGGTATTTTTCTTTCTTTGACTGGATTATTTCACTTAGCATAATACTTTCTAGTTCCCTCCATGCTGTGCCATGGATAAAAGGATAAAAGATCCTTCCTCTTTACAGCTGCATAGTATTCCATGGTGCAAATGTCCCACAGCTTTTATATCCACTCATCTACTGAAGGGCACTTGGGCTGTTTCCAGATCTTAGCTATTGTAAATTGTGCTGCTATGAACACATGACATCACTTATATGTGAAATATAATAAACAAAATAAACTGATGAACAAAGTGGATCCAGAGACATAGAAGCATGGAACAAACTGAGAGATCTCAGAGGGAAAGTGGGGAGGGGAGTGTGGTTGGGGAGAGATTAATCAAAGAACATATGTTTATAAGCATAACCCATGGACACAGACATTGGTATGGGTAAAGCCTGGGGGTGGGATGGATGTGGGGTGGAGAGGATCAGTGGAGATAAAGACGGGACATCTGTAATATTCTCAACAATAAAGATAAAGAAACATTTTTTTAAAAGTTTGGTAGTGGGGTTTACAAATGCATTAATTATACTTTATGATCTACACTAATACCTGAGTTACTTATTGGAAATATTTTTCAATCTTTGAAGGAATATACAGGTGAATATGGAAAAGGAGAAACTGAAAGTTTCTAATATTTAGGTTTAATGTGTTATAAAAATTTATACTATCTTTTTTTAAATAAAATTATAATTTTATCCAATTCATTACAATCAAGAGTGATCCTATACCCTGTAGGTCATCCTTGCTATTGCAAAAGGTGAGTTCCTTCTTATTTTCTGCCTGGAGGTATTTGATTGTGTGAATGCACCACAGCTTTTTTTTTAAAAAAATGTATCTTTATTTTTGAAAATATTAGATGCCCCTTTTTCCCCCCATTGATCCCCTCCACCCTGCACCCCTCCTCCAGGCCTTCACTACACTATTGTCTGTGTCCATGGGTTATGCATATAAGTTCTTAGGTTATTTTCTTCCATCTGAGACTTGTCAGTCTGTTACATGCTTCTATGTCTCTGGACCTATTTGGTTCATTGGTTTATTTTGTTCATTAGAGTCCACATATGAGTGAGATCATGTGATACTTGTCTTTCTCGGACTGGTTTATTTCACTTAGCATACTTTCCAGGTCCCACCATGCTGTCTCAAAGGGTAAAGGGTCCTTTCTTTTACAGCTGCATAGTGTTTCATGCTTTAAGTGTCTGAGAAGATGCTTGAACTTATAGAGACTTGTTTTGTATCCTAACATGTGGTCTATCTTTGAGAATGTCCCATGTGCACTTAGAATGTATATTCTGCAGCTTCGGGGTGAAATGTTCTATAAATGTCAATTAAATCCATCTGATCTAGTGTGTCATTTAGAGTCACTATTTCATTGTTGATTTTTTGTCTGGAAGATCCGCACCTTTATATATATATATATATAAACTTTATTAATTTCAGAGAGAGGAAGGGAGAGGGAGAGAGAGAGAGAAACATCAATGATGAGCGAGTCATTGATCAGCTACCTTCTGCACGTCCCCTACTGGGAATCAAGTCCACAACCTGGGCATGTGCCCTGACCGGGAATCGAACCACAGTCTCCTGGAACCTAGGTCCATGCTCAACTGCTGAGCCACACCCGGCCGGGCTGCACCACTTTTTCATCCACTCATCTCCTGATGGGCACTTTGGCTGGTTCCAGATCATTGTAAATAACACTGCTGCAGATTTTCATACTAAGTGAAATAAGACAGGTGGAGAAGAACAAATACCATATGATCTCATTTATATGTAGAATCTAATGAACAAAATAAACTGAAAAACAAAATAGAAACAGAGGTTTGGAAACATGAAGGAAACTGACAGCTGGCAGAGAGAAAGAAGGTGAAGAGATTAGCTAAAGAACATATATGCATAACTCATAGACATAGATAACAGTGAGGGGATGGCCTGAGGGAAGGGAGGTTGTGGGCTGGGTGGAGGTGAGCAAAGGGTGAGGGGGAAGTTGGGGATATCTGTAATAGTGTTAACAACAAAAATAAAATAAAATAAAATAAATAATGTTTGTATAGCAGACACCCATTATGCTTTGAAAAAAACAACACAAGCTTTAAGAAAATCAATTTATCAGACTACTCTTACACACCATCTCAGATCCTCTGGGCCACCTTCTTTACAACTGCATAGTATTACATGGTATAAGTGTCCCACAGCTTTTTTATCCACTCATCCACTGATGGGCACCTGGGCTGTTTCCAGATCTTAGCTATTGTAAACTGGGCTGCTATGAACATAGTGGTGTATATATTCTTTCTGATTAGTGTTTCAGGATTCTTGGGATTTATTCCTAGAAGTGAGATCACAGGGTCAAAAGGCAGTTTAGTTTTTAATTTTTTGAGGAGCCTCCATACTGTTTTCCATAGTGGCTGAACCAATCTGCATTCCCACCAGCAGTGTACTAGGGTTTCCCTTTCTCCACATTTTCAAGAGCACAAGTAGTTTGATGATCTGTTGATGGTAGTCATTCTGAAAGGTGTAAAGTGATACTTCATTGTGGTTTCTATTTGCATCACTCTGATGAGTAGCAAAGCTGAGCATTTTCTCAATGTTTCTTGGTCATCTGTATGTCCTCTTTGAAGAAGTGTCTATTCAAGTCCTTTGCTGATTTCTTAATTGAATTGCTTGTCTTTCTCTTACTGAGTAGTATGAGTTCTTTGTACACTTTGGAAATTAGCCCCTTATCAGATACATCCTTGGCAAATATGTTTTCCCAAACCATAGTGTTTCTTTGTATTTTGAGGCTGTTTTCTTTTGCTGTACAGAAGCTTTTTAGTTTGACGTAGTTGCATAGGTTTATTTTTTCATTTGTTTCTCTTGTCATAGGAGATGTATCAGTGAAAATTTCACTATGTGAAATGTCTTTAACTTTACTACCTATGTTTTCTTCTAGGATTTTTATAGTTTCATGACTTACACTTAAGTCATTTATCCCTTTTGAGGTTATTTTTGTGTATGGTAAAAGTTGGTGATCTAGTTTTATTTTTTTGTTTGTACCTGTCCAATTTCCCAGTATGATTTATTGAAGAGGCTGTCTTTTTTCAGTTGTATGCTCTTGCCTCTTTTGACAATTATTAACTGACCATAATTGCTGGGGCCTATTTCTGGAGTCTCTATTCTGTTCCATTGGTCTATATGTCTGGTGTTGTACCAATACCAAGCTATTTTGATTACAATGGCTTTGCAGTACAGTTTTATATCCAGTAAAGTGATCCTTCCCACTCTGTTTTGTTTTGTTTTCCTCAAGATGGCTGTACCTATTGTGAGTCTTTTTTGATTCCATATAAATTTTTGAAATGTTTCTTCTAAATCTGTGAAATATGCTGTTGGTATTTTAATAAGAATTGCATTGAATATATAAAATTGTGTAGTAAGGACATTTTAATGATATTAATTCTTCCAATCCATGAGCATGGTATAGTCCTTCACTTGTTTATATCTTCCTCTATTTCTTTTTTCAGTGTCCTGTAGTTTTCTCAGTACAGGTCTTTTACATCCTTGGTTAAGTTTATACTTAAGTATCTTATTTCTATAGTTGCAATGGTAAATGGTATTGTTTTTGTAGTTTCTCTCTCTGAAAGTTCATTGTTGGTGTATAAGAATGCCATTGATTTTCAGGTGTTGATTTTGTATCCAGCTACCTTGCCAAATTTGTTTATCAAATCTAGTAGTACTTTGTTGGAGTCTTTAGGGTTTTCTATGTACAATATCATGTCATCTGCAGATAATGACAATTTTACTTCCTCCTTTCCAATTTTGATACGTTTTATGTTTTCTCCCTGTCTGATGGCTGTGGCAAGGACTTCCAGTACTATGTTGAATAAGAGTGGTGAAAGTGGACATCCTTGTCTTGTTCTTGTTTTTAATGGAAATGGTTTTAGTTTTTGACTATTGAGTATGATGTTGGCTGTAAATTTGCCATATATAGCTTTTATTATGTTGAGGTATGATCCCTCTATTCCCACTTTACTGAGAGTTTTTATAAGAAATGAGTGCTGGATTTTGTTGAATGTTTTTTCTGCATCTATTGATATGATCATATGATTTTTGTCCTTCATTCTGTTTATGTGATGTATCACATTTATTGATTTGCAGATGTTATACCAACCTTGCATCTCTGGAATAAATCCCATTTGGTTGTGGTGTATGATCTTTTTAATGTATTGCTGGATCTGCTTTGCTAGTATTTTGTTGAGTATTTTAGCATCTATGTTGATCAGGGATATTGGCCTGTAATTTTCTTTCTTTGTAGTGTCTTTATCTGGTTTTGGAATTAGGATGATGCTAGCCTCATAAAAAGAGTTTGGGAGTATCCCCTTCTCTTGAATTTTCTGGAATAGTTTTAGTAGAATAGGTGTTAATTCTTCTTTGAATGTTTGGTAAAACTCATCTGTAAATCCATCTGGTCCAGGACTTTTGTTTGCTGGGAGTTTTTTAATTACTGCTAAGTTGTTATCAGCCTTTTCAGGTTTTCTGCCTCTTCCTGATTCAGCTTTGGAAGATTGTATGCTTGTGGGGATTTGTCCATTTTACTCATGTTGTCCAGTTTGTTGGCATATAGTTGCTCATAGTACTTTCTTAAGATCCTTTGTATTTCTGTTGGGTCAGTTGTTATATTGTCTCTTTCATTTCTGATTTTATTTGGGTCCTCTCTCTTTGTTTCATAGTGAGTCTGGCTAAAGGTGTATCAATCTTATTTATCTTTTCAAAGAACCAGCTCTTGGTTCCTTGATTTTATATATTGTGTTTTTGATCTCTATGTCATTAATTTCTGCTCTGATCTTTATTATATCCTTCCTTCTACTTTTTCTGGGATTTTCTTGCTGTTCTTCTTCTAGTTCTTTTAGTTGTTGTCTTAGATGATTTATTAGAGCTTTTTTCTTGTTTCTTGATATAGGCCTGTAATGCTATGAACTTTCCTCTCAGGACTGTTTTTGCTGTTTCCCATAGATTTTAGGTTGTTGTCACTTTATGTTTGCTTTTTTACAAGAAGTGTTTGATTTCTTCCTTGATCTCAATGGCATGCGATTCACTGTTTAATAACATGCTACTTAGTCTCCATGTGTTTGAATATTTTTGAGTTTTTCTTTATAGCGGTTGATTTTTAGTTTCATGGCATTGTAGTTGGAGAGATATTTTACATGATTTCAGTCTTCTTGAATTTGTAGAGACTTGCCTTGTGCCCTAACATGTGGTCTATTTTTGAGAATGTTCCATGTGCACTTGAGAAGAATGTGTCTTCTGCTGCTTTTGGATGAAATGTTCTGTAAATGTTAATTAAACCCATTAGGTTTAGTGAGTCATTTAAGGTCTGTGTTTCCCTGTTGATTTTTTGCCTTGATGATCTGTCCAATGCTGACTGTGGGGTGTTAAAAATCCCCACTATGATTATGTTGCTGTCAATATCACCCTTAAAGTCCACCAAGAATTATTTTATATATTTAAGTGTTCCTATATTGGGTGCATACATGTTTATAAGGGTTATTTTCTCCTGTTGGATTGATCTCTTTAGTGTTATGTAGTGACCATCTTTGCCTCTTGTTATGGTCTTTATTTTGAAGTCTATTTTGCCAGAAATAACTGTTGCTACTCCAGCTTTTATTTCCTTTCCATTTGCATGGAATATTTTATTCCATCCTTTCACTTTTAACTCTGTGAATCTTTTGCTTTCAGGTGCTTCTCTTGTAGACAGCATATATTTGGGTCCTCTTTCCTTATCCATTCAGCTACCCTATGTCTTTTGATTGGATCTTTTATTCCATTTACATTTAAGGTTACTATTGATATATACTTATTTAATGACAATTTCCCCCTTTATACTGATGTACCTTTCTCTCACTATTCCTTCTTTTTCTTAGAGCAGTCCTTTTAGCATTTCTTGTAATGCTGATTTGGTGGTACTGAACTCCTTTAGCCTTTTTTTGTCTGGGAAGCTCTTTATTTCACTTTCAATTTTAAATGATAGCCTTGGTGGATAAATCAATCTTGGTTGCATGTTCTTGCCTTTCATTAATTTGAGAACTTCATGCCACTCCATTCTGGCTTGAAGAGTTTTTGTTGAGATATCTGATGTCAGCCTTATGGGGTGTCCCTTGGAGGTGACTGCTTGTGTCTCTCTTGCAGTCCTTAATATTTTCTCTTTGTTCTTGAGATTTGCCATTTTAATTATGATGTGTCTCAGAGTGAGTTTCTTTGGGTCCCTCTTATTTGGAACCCTCTGTGCTTCCTGAACTTGTTTGGCTTTCTCCCACTCCAGCATAGGAGTTTTCTGTCCTTATTCCCTCCACCAAGTTCTCTATCTCTTGTTCTCTTTCCTTCCCCTCTGGCACTCTTACAATGCGAATGTTGTTTCACTTCATATTGTCCCAAAGCTCCCTTAGATTGTCCTCATGCTTTTTAAGTGCTTTTTCTTTTTGTTGCTCTGTGTGAGTGGTTTTTTCAACCTTATTGATGATATCACTTATTCTGTCCTCTGCTTCATTGAGACTGCTTTTAATTCCTACCAGTGTATTCTTGATATCAAATATAATATACTTTATTTCTGCCTGATTCTTGTTTATGATATGTATCTTTTTCCATGTTTTAACTAAGTTCCTCAACCTTACTACCAAGTGCCTTGTTTTTCTCATTAATTTTCTTGAGCATTTTTATAAGCATTACCCTGAACTCAGTTTCTGATAACTTGCTTAATCCCATCTCATTGAAGTATTTTTCTGGTGATTTTTCCTTCACTTTAGTTTGGGAATTGTTTCTTTGTCCCCCCAATTTGGTGGCTTTTAGTGTTTGTATCTATATATTAAATATGTTTGCTGTTGCCCAGTCTTATGGGGATGTATTTTGTAGTGTGAGTCTAGTGGAGCCCAGAGGTGTGTTCTTCTTATACTTCTGACCTCTTTGCTCTAGATGTATCCTTTTTGTGGGTACCCCTTTGTGGGTTCTTTAGGCTCTCCTGTTGTGATTGGGTCTAGATTGTTGTTGACCAGGCCTTGGGAGGAATCACCTCTCAGGTTGGCTCCCTATGTGTCTCAGACCCAACCATGTCATGTAAGCTATTGTACAAGTGCTGGCAAGGCAGGACAACACACAATGAGAATTCCAGGAAACAAGGGGTCTCTTACTAAATATCTTGATAATCAAAATGAAAACAACCCAAGTGAAAACAGAACTGAGATAGTGAAGGGAGAACACAAATTCTAAAGCAAAAAAAAAAGTAAAAAAAAGAAAGAGAGAAAGAAAATTAAAGCTAGAGAGAGAAAAGTATTTTGTTAATAGTGACAAAAACTAAATAATAATAGAAATAATAAAGTAAACTAAAATGTAAAAAGTAGAGGAGTTACTGGGAGGTAAAAGGGGCAGAAAAAAGATTATGAAAGAAGGGCAAGCAAAAAATTTAAAGAGAGAATAGGAATAGAATAATAGTTGAAAATTTAAAAATAAAAATACAATAGAGAGAATAACATAATCTACCAATGAAACAAAAATACAGTAAGACAGGAGGGAGAAAACAAAAGGAAGAAAGAAAAGAATAAGAAAAAAAAAGTTTGCCAATGGATTTAGAGGAGAGAGAGAGAGAGAGAGAGAGAGAGATCAGGCCAGGACAGTGAGGGAGTCCAATAAGAGATATGGGGGAAGCAATAGAGAAAAGCAGTAAACTTATTGGTTATAATGATAAAGTCCCAGCAGTTAAGCAGGAATATCAAGAAAACCTTGATAGTAGAAACAAAGATAAAACAAAACAAAACAAATAAACAAAAGAAAACAAAGAAACAAAGCAAAAACAAGCCAATCAAAACAAAATTCTTTAAAATAAATTAATTAAACATTTTTGTAAATTAAAAAAAATTTAAAAAGAAGAAAAAAACATTTTTTTTTTTCTTTCTCTTTTTCTAAGGCAGAAAGAAAAAAAAGTCAATCAGGTGAGTTTCTTCTGGGCAGCTTATGTTATCTGAGGCTCACTGTCTTATATGGTGATTTGTGTTCTCCTGGGAGGTATTAGTCAATGTGAGGAGCTGTTTAGGTTTGGCTCTGGTGTCCTTAGGTAGATGATTAATCTGGGGATCTCTGTGGACCACCTCCTCTTGTCAGGTATTTTGCAACCTTGCAGTTACCTGGTCTTACTCCAGAGTCTTCTGTAGAGTCTTTAGAGCGCAGGATGGCTAGTGTAGCTTGGGATATCACTCCCTTTGCTTAGATATATTTACTGTCAAGCTCTCACTGTGAGGGAGTTAATCTCTGCTCCAAGCCAGCTCCTCAGTCCCTACCCTATCCTCTGATTCTAGTTCCCCATGCACTGGCCTGCTACAGTTTCAGATTGACTTCCATCTGTTGCCTTTTCTGTATGGGAAGTTTCAGCAGTCTGGGCTCAATGGGTTCAATTAAAAAACATTCCAGTGAGCACTTTGTCTGCCCAGCCCCCAGCAGGGGTTTTCAGCTTTTCTTTTAGTTCCCAGACAATAGTTCCTTAGAGTCTTATTCTTGTAATGTCCTCCTGTGAGCTGTTCACCCTTCCCCCTCAGGACTGTGCCCTGTGGGGGGTATCTGGGGCTTCAGTGAGCTGAACCAGCCCCTTTCCCATTGGGGATGATGCTCCTAGGCTGCAGGAGAAGCAAATGTGCTCTGCTCCTCCCTTCCCAGATCTGGTTGGCTGGTCACACCAGGCACACACCTCAAACACTCCTCTATCCAGACTCAAATCCCAGCTTCCAGTGGTCTGTGCACCCAATGCAAGCCAGGAAGTTGGACACCCATTCAGTGATCAAAAACTCAAAAGTGCACAAAGCAACACACAAGCATAGAATCAGCCCTACAAGGTCCCTCCACCCCCCAAGCCAAGGCACCCAGTGGGAGGAACAAATAGTTCTATGCAGCTCCCTTGCACCGCTGAGCTCAGTAAAACTGGGGTGGCTCCATGTGTGCCACTACGGCACTCCTCAGGGCTGGTCCAAAATCCCAGAATCTCCCCATCAGGAGCTCAGGGTGCGAGGGCTCTCTTCCCATTTCCCACACCACATAGATTAAATGCTTTCTGGGGCTCAACACAATGCCTTTCAGGAAATCAGAGGGTCCCTGTATATGGCTGCTCAGTGCCAGACCTCTAGCCTCTTACTAATCAGGTGCCACACACTTTGGGACAGCTTTCCTATGGTGAGCACCCTGAACATAAGAGCTGGTCATGGCCACCATTAGAAACTTTGTTTTGCTAGGAAGGTACCATCCCCTCCTCCCAGACTCACCACTCCCCTGGATCCCTCTGACCTCTGTGTTCAGAACTCTTCTCTTCTCCTCTGCTCCTGGTTTAAGATCCCCACCTTTGGATGCAGGTCCACAGTACCAAGGGGAGGGAACTTTGCAGGCTCTAAGCCTCAGGTGCCCAGAGCCCAGCACAGGCTTCCGGAGCTTCCCTTTTCTATCCCTCCCTCTTTTACCAGACTCTATGATGTTTCTTCAGTGCTCTCTACTCACAATATATCCACTCAGGTATGTTTCTCTGGTTTTTCCAAGCTGGTTACATAGTATTTTAGGAGTAAATCTAGTTCATGGCTGGGAGCAGGAGCTCTCTGCTGCTTCTCACAGTGCCACCATCTTCTCTCCCCAATGTAGTCTTATATTGATTCATATTGTCTGTTTTACATATAATAAATGTAGAACTTTCACCGCACCAAGTTTTTTTTGCATTTACTTAGCACTGTTTTAGTTAAATATATATTTTTCGGTTTTAGATTATAGTTAAAAATGATTTTCTTTTCAAAATTATATATAGCATGAGTTAATTCATTAGCAAGTCATTGTTAAAAATTTAACATTTACCCATTGTAATTTATTTTTGCTTTAAATCCAATTTAAAATTCTACTGCTTATTTCACTCATAAAGGTCAAGTTCTAAACTGAGTTTTATATTATAGCCCCTTAAGGTCTATATCTTACCTGAAAGTACTCCAGATCCTAATGTTCCTCATGTATTTTCAAAGGATGTCAGGTCCTCCATGATTGATGATATTAAAAACAAACATAGGAAAGTGCATAATGGTAGTACATTTATAATGCTAAAAATTTGTACAGAACTTTAGTGTTCAAAAGACACCTGGTTCTAAAAAGTAGATATAGAAGACATTAGAAAATCTACATTTCCTTAAGCAGTTTGTAGCAGAAAAACAAAGTGCTAATATAAACAACAAACTCAATGAATCTCAAAAACATTATTTTAAGGGGGGAAAAAATCCAGACACAAGAAAGTATAAACTGCAGAATTCCATCCATATGGAATCCATAAACCAATTTATGACAATAGAAATCATAAAACATTTGGTGTGGGGAAGTGGAGAGATGGGTAGAGAGAAATATAGCCTAAAAGAGTGGGAATAATTTCTTGGGTATATAAAATGTTCTATGAGGTGTTGTATCAATCTGGTCAGGCTGACATAACAAAACAAAGGACTTGATGGCTTAAACAACATTAATTTATTTTCTCACAGTTTTGGAAACTAGACGTCCAGGATCAAGGTTTCAACAGGTCTGACTTCTCCTGAAGTCTTTCTCTTTAGCATGCAATCAGGGACCTCCTTCCTGCTGGGTCCTGGAATTTTCTCTGTGTACTCTTGATGCCTCTTTCTATTTGTATAAAAACCACAGTTCTATTGGACTACAGTTCCACTCTTATAAGCTCATTTAACTTTAATTACCTCTTTAAAAGCCCTACCTCCAAATAAAGTCACATTGGAGATTAAAACTTCAAACTGAATTTTGAGAAGAGTAAGGACATAATAAATTCATAATAGGAGGGTAGATAGGTGCATTCAATTAAAAAACACTATAAAATTGACAATTATTTAAGAGTTGTGCATTTAATTTTCTGTTTATCAGACCTAAATATTTTTTCAAAAAACAGAATGCCATGCATTCAAAAGTTTCTTTTAGCCATGTAGGAGTATACTATTAATTTGAATATATTTTTGTTTTTTTCAGGAAAACAGAAGCCTGGTCATATGCAAAGACTGACAAGTAATATTGTTGTATATACAAGACCTTTGCAGCTTTAGCATACTTTTATTCACCAATGTTGATGGGCTACTACTTGAAGCTTCATAGATTCCATATTCTCATTCTTTGTATCATCCAAAATTATCTGAGGCTATGCAATTCTGAAATGTGATTTAAAAATATGTCCCAGTTAAAGTTTGGATAGAACCCAGACTGAAATGACTTATATGATCTATGATCATATAGACTGTATTATATGTGCATAAAATAAATATATTGCCCAAAGAAGGAAAAAAAAGTGTATGAAATAATAATGGGCCTGTGAGGCTTACCCCCCTGCCCCCATTGCATTGACCATCCATGAACAGGGCATTTAAGAACAACATACTTTTGCTGTATTACTGTACATTTTAATGAAGTGTTATCAAAGCTTTTTTTTCACAGTTACAAGAAGTTCTATCAATTTGGTGAATCCAGTTGCTGGAAATTTTTCTCTGTTACAAAAAACTATTCAATAATAACTGTAGAACTATGGAATTCATCTATACATTGCAAGAAAAATCTCTGATCTGGTTGTTAGATCTTACAGTTTAGGTTAGGAGAACTGTCATTTCATAGCAAAGAGGATTTTCCATCAATACCTGAGATAAAGTTGTTGCCCATTAAAATGATGATTGTCATTTTTTGTCAATATTTAAATATTTCTAAATGTTAATTATACTATTTTCTTATCACAGACTTGAGGGGGGTATCTCCAGGACACTGAACTTTCACAAGAATTACATGTTTGATGGTAAAAGTACTGCAACCATTTCTTTTGCTAAATCTAGAGACTAATTTTACTCAGTGTTTTGAAGAAATATCTCATCCAAACTTATAAAACTGTATTTCCAAAACTGTTCTTAATGGAAAAACAGTGAGGTCCTTCTTGATTAGCTTGACTCTATTGTACTTAGAATACTGTGTCATAGTTATGATACTGTTTTTGTACAAACAAGCATATATACTAATTATAATTTAACCTGCATTAAAAAGTTAATTAAGAAGTATGAAACACATCATTATTGGGACAATCCATGTAGGTGTGAGGATGAAGAGATAAAGAAATTATATTTAATTTCATATAATGAGTGCTTACTCATGAATACAAGGAACTTAAGCTATTTTAAACTGTGTGAGATATACAACCTCACATGTTCAGTAACTATCAACACACTGAAAGGAGTGGTAGGCCATCTCCATGTCATAGCTAAAACATAAAAATTTTGGCATTAATTCCCAAATTATGAGATATTCAATCTAATAATTTTAAATGTTTATCAAATATTTTAGAATAGATTAACAAAAACACAATTGTTTCTCATTTGCATATTACCACTGTCTATAAAAACTGAATGACACTGAGTATCATTTTTATCAGTAAATGAGATATAGATGTTTTCATTGGCTACAAATGCAACATTTGAAATACATTATACATTGAGAAAAGCCAAAATTATCTTGGTTAGTGATATTAGAAAGAAAAATTGTTAAATTCCATGAGACTTTGGGTTGTAAACAATGGTTGTCTGCTTATAGTGCGTTGTGAAGAATAAGAAGAAATAATTTACAATTACTTGGAATAATTGTTTGCTTCTGTAAGGCAGTAATGCTGAAATGATATTGCTTTAGCTGTGTGCAAAACAGCTTATGTCAAAGGTTAACTAGCACTATTCAGAGTTTGTATTTAAAGAGTTGAGTAGCTACTCAGAAAAGAAGTCAATAATGAACCTCATGAAAATTCAAACTGAAAGCATTGTGATATTAAATCACACATCCAGATTCCCTTCCATACACAGACAAGAGGGAAAATATAGTAAGAAAGTGTAAGTTTTAAGCAGAGAGAAAAAATAGACCTTTAAAGCATAGCTTGAAAGGAAATGATGGGCAAAAATGTTTTACACAAAGGAAAACCAATTCATATGGAAGTAATATATCTTTTATTCAAATGTTGCACCATAAAATCTTCCATAAAATACATTTCTTTTTTACATGGAAGCTGATTTTATAACCTACTTTAGCTACCTTATTTTAAAAGGAGGTAAAGATTATATGCATCCTCTATTGTTTAGCAGATGTTTTATATTTTCTTTGTTTTTTGAAAACAATTTGTTTCAAATTGTAATACAAGTAAGCATATCTCTAAAAATCTGGAAAGTAATCCTTGCCCTAGAGCTTACATAAATTAAACCAAAAAATCTGAAACATTTTCAAGACAATTGTACAGAATCATAAAAGGTTTTATTTTTGTTATTACAAGTAGATTTTTCAGCAAAATGTATATCACCAGTAGATCAGTGTTCTTAGATTACAGGTGATCTCATCAGTCTAAACAATTTGAAATATGACTTTTATTTATCCTTTTTGCTTCTGTTTTCTTTAGTATTCTTTAAGAAAGGTTTATATTTTTATACCCATGATATGGAATACTTTTCCAAGTTTTAATAAGAGAAATACACTTAATACTAATTTAGAGAAAAGAATGATCTTAGTAAGAGGGTAGTCAAATTTCTTGTCATAAGAGTACAATTACTTTCAGTTTCTTACTTGTTAGACAAAGAAATTCTAGCATTATTCTGCTTTGGTCTGAAGGCTTTATTGAGTTAAGAAATGAAGACAACTCTGTTCCAACAGTGAGGACAGGAGCAATATATAGAAACTCATATAACTTAACAAAAGGATGACAAACAATCCAATTAAAAAATGGGCAAAGGGCATACAGATGGCCAAGAGATATATGAAAAAATGCTCAAACAACAATGAAATATCACTTCACATCTGTGAGAATGGCTACCATCAACAAATCAATGAAGGGCATGTGCTGGTGAGGGTGTGGAGGAAAAGGAACCCTAGTGCATTGCTGGTGGAAATGCAGACTCGTGCAGCTACTACAGAAGACAGTGTGGAGATTCCTCAAAAAATTAAAAATGCAACTGCCATTTGGCCCAGTGATCCCACTTCTAGGAATATATCCTAAAAAACCTGAAACACCAATCGGGAAGAACTTATGCACCCCTATGTTCATAGCAGCACAATTTACAGTAGCTAAGATCTGGAAACATCCCAAGTGCTCATCCGCAGATGAGTGGATAAAAAAGCTGTGGTACATTTACACCATGAAATATTATGCAGCTGTAAAAAAGAAGTATCTCTTACCCTTTGAGGCAACATGGATGGAAGTGGAGATTATTATGCTAAGTGAAATAAGCCAGTCAGAGAAAGACAAGTACCAAATGATCTCACTCATATGTGAAATATAATAAACAAAATAAACTGATAAACAAAATAAAGATGTAGAAGCATGGAACAGACTGAGATATCTCAGAGTGAAGATGGGGGTGGGGAATGGTTGGGGAGAGATTAATCAAAGAATTTATATGCTTATATCCATAACCTATGAACACAGACAATAGTATGGGGAAGGCCTGGGGGTGAGGTTGATGTGGGGTGGAGGGGACCAATGGGGGGAAAAAGGGGAATTCTGTAATACTTTCAACATTGAAGATAAATTAAAATGTAATAATAATAATAATATAATAACATACATTTGGAATGTCAAAGTAATTTACTTTTCCCATACCCCTCAAAGCACAAGCACCACTCTGCAGAGACTACAAATCTCATTGTTATTGAGTTAATTTTTGACTGTTAACTATCCTTTACCCACCTAAATAAAAAGTATGTCTATCATTTTATCCAATCCCAGAGGTTTCCTCACTTTACTTTCTCTCACCTCCCTAATCTATTCTCAATATTTCATGTAACCAATTTACATCTTTTTTTAATTGTAATGTATAAAATAAGGTGCAAAATTGCTAGTCTCTGGAGCATTATCTCATTCTGTTCAGATTTTACTTTCCTGCAATTGCTGACAGTTTGGCTCAAATAAACATAAACATTCTCTACAGGTTTGAATGTTTCTTAAGTTGACAATATATTTAAGTTCAAACCACATAAAAAAATCAGTGAATTAATTTTGTCAGTATATTAGGTTTCTTGGCTGCTGTAACAAATTATCACAAACTGGGTCTATTAAAATAACAGATATTCTCTTATAGTTCCAGTTGTCAGAAGTCTAAATGCAAAGTGCCAGCAAGGCTGTGCTCCCTTTGAGGCTCTAGAAGAGTCCATCTTTGTTTCTTCCATTTTCTCGTAGCCTTAGACTTTCCTTGGCATTTGGCCTTAACACTCTAATCTTTGCCTCTTTCTTCACATGGAATTTGCCTATTTTTTGTGTGTCTTTCTCCTGAAAGTCTCTTATAAAAATAGTTGTAAGTGGATTGATGTCCCACCTCAATAATCCATGATGATCCTTTCCCAATATTCTTAATTTAGTCACTGCAAAGACCCCATTTTCAAATAAGGTTACATTTAAAGTTCTGGGAATTAGGATATAAAAGCACCTGTCCATTTTGAAGGGAGGGGAGCCATTCAATCAACTAGAGTCAGTTTCGCTGTAGTAACTCACTGTTAAGTTTCAAACTCAAACACTTCAGAAAATTTGAACTCTTTATGAATAACATTATCATCTTGACAAACAAGGTAAATACATTCTGCTTTTGAGCAAGATGGCCTTCACATTCCCCTCACCAGACTAAATTTTAGACAGATTTCTACTTGACAATAGGTTCTGACCACTCTTTTTGAGAGCTTTTTTAAAAAAATAAATTTCAATTGTAAATTATCTGTCTTACCCTTTGAGATGTAAATGTTCTCTCCAGAACCTGGAATCCAAACCTTTGAAATGGATCTATCAAGAAAGATAGTGCCTCTATTTCCAAGTCTCTGCAGGACTTTAAAAGCCAAACTCCAATAAGTGTCAGTTATGAAACACAGATGATCTAATCACATCCAACAACTCCTCGCTACAATGTCCCCCAGTACTTCTCCAATAGCTTACCACAGCTCTTCCAAATTCTCTCACCTTTTGTCACTGTGCAGTTGATTTTATCTTATTTCAATATTTTAAATAAATTTATCCTTGTCTGTTAAGCTGTCTGGTGCAATTTTTCTTTGGCATTTCTTAATATACTTGCAAATACCCAAGCTAAATACTGTGTCAGATTTATGTGCTCTCTCTCTCCTTTATCTGCAATAACCAATCAACACTTTTCCAGTCAATTTTGCCTCTTGCAAATCTCAAAGGGGTACTCTTCTCTCCATGCCCATGGTCATTGTCTTTCTTGTACCTCTCCTTGTCTGGAGGACTGAAAATCTTTTTCAAGTTTTTCTACTTCTAATTTATCTCTCTTAGATTCAATTCTAATTCTTTTGCTAGAATTGCTTTCCTAAGACAAATCTCTATCATATCATCGTTCCCTTTTCTCAACCACTCTGATACCTCTCCACTGTATACTGTATAAATTCAAGAGCTTGAGAATCGTGTGATGGTTTGTACTTATCACTTGTTCCTGGAATCCCCCTACACTGTATGGTTCTTTGTTTGAATTGGTCAAAAGTGCATTTTGAGCAAAATTTAGAAGGCAGGGGAAAAGCAAAAGACAGGAAGTGAAGAAGGCAAATTTTTCTAAAGGTCAACATGGTTATGCTGTCAGTGGAAATGGCACAAGGTGTTAGACTGGTGGAGTCAGACCAGACCTCGGTTCAGCAACCTCAGTTCATGAGTTCCAACTAAGAAAGAATTCATAAGCTAGACTCAAACTATAAGAGAAAGTTTATTTAGAAAGTCACAAATGTAGAAGAAGCGAGCTGTAGAAGACATGAGCTCAGGAAACAATTTACAGAGGCATGGGCCCTTGGAACTTAGAGAAAGAGAGAGGCAAGGAAAATGTGCCTGGAGAGGTGGTGGAGAAAGGCACAGTCATATTCCATAGAGAGAGCCACACTGGCTTCTCTGGCTAAGTGGTATGTATCTGGACATCTCTGGGCAGGATCCCAATAGAATGTTCTTCAGCTTTCCAAGTGTGTCATTTCAGAGTTGTACTCTACTAATTGATTATCATAAGGGTAGGGGGTCAATGCAGCTGGTCCTGATATCAGCCACTGTGTCACTTGTCTGGTTTTGCTATTTTTCTGGTCCTGGAGATGAGACACAACTGAGGCCTAGCTGTATCTGATTCAAGTCAGAACCTCATTTTCCTAGGGGCTTAATGCTTAAGTGCTATATTCTGGCCCCCTTATTCATTCCCTCTCTAAGGATGGGGGATGTCTAACCCACATGACTAGCAAGATGCCAGGAAAGGAAAGGTCTTGGGAGGGCTTGAACTATATGACCAATTATATGAAAGATCAGGGGGCCTAAACCACATGACCAGGTATATGCTGGGGGAGGAAAAGTCACTCTGGTGATTTTTCTATACCTGGCCTGCTGTTCTTGCTCTACTCATGCCTAACTGCTTACCACAGTTAGATATGCTGACATACAAACAGAAGCACTGTCCTTATTTTTTTCTATTCTCCTACCCCATTTGTTGACCAGCTCTCCTTTCTGATTGACAGTCCTGCTGAACAAAAATAGTCAGTAGCTATCAATATGTTTATCCAGCTTCATTTTAAGGTCTTACTCTGGCGGCTGAATATGGCTGTCTTCCCAGATTACCTACAAACTCTGATATGTCCACACATGCCAGTATTTCTGGAAGATTACTTAGTGACTTTACAATGGTTCTCCAAAATCTCCTTAGTTCTTTCTTCCCTAGGCTTTTTCCTGAAATTGAATAAGGTCTATTGCTATAATATTTGTCCTCTTTCTCCTTCCTTAATCAAACCTTAAATGATAAAGGTGGCTTAAGACTCTTCACAATCTTATCTCTCCTTACTCTTCCAAATTCAGACATATTAGAGTTACCTTTGTGTTTTTGTTCATGCTCTTTGCTCTGCCTATAATTCTGATGATGCTCTTCTTTTATCTGTTTGGTGAACTCCCACACATCTTCTAAAGCACTGTTCATATGCTACTTCCATGATGATTTCTAACCATCCCAGCTATTGATGGCATCATTTGCTCTACTGTCTAAATTCCACTTATAGTTTGCATTTGTAACTTGCTTCTGCTTTTATTATATCTAGTAACAGGATAGACATTGTGATTAAATTAAACAAAGGACTCAAAAACTCTGATACCTTCTTTTTGGACAGTTTATTTCTTAGTTAAAATTGTTCCACCAACAATCAGCATAGTATTGGGTATATACTCATTTCTAAATAATTTATTCATGCCTAAATAACATCTAATTTTATATCTATTTAGAAGTGGATTTTAAAATATTATTTATAGATGCTAAAGTTGGTGCTAATTTCTCCTTTGAATATAATAATTTATATGTATATACTTTGTGGAATCTCTGTTTTTATACCTTTTGTTATCGTCATTGCTATCTGTGACTGATCTCTCCTACTAGGTTAATAGCATTTGAATGAATCACATCAGATATATGCAAAGAACTTTTTCCATCACTGAAATGTTCAAAATCTAGTGTGTATATGTCTTATGTACCTTAATTAATCATCAGGTTAAAATTAGACAATTAACTTTCAGAAGAAGCCTACAAACACAGGCTTTTCAGATGATTATAACTTTTTAAATGTTTTATTATTTTTCCCTGATGTATCAACTACTCAAAAATGAAAATTAACCAGCTGTCATATTCTGAGCTCATTTATGGTTAGCACACATTCTTCTAAGTTTAAAAGCTTTTTTTATGGATAATTTTGTTTTCACACATTACTGGTAAACATTTATGATGCTTTAATTCCTAGCCTCCTTTAGGTAACAGATGCTGTCAATTGACCTTTGTTAACTACTTCATCAGGAGTGATTTTGTGGGTGGGCAGCTCAGATTTTTGTTTTGGCTCCATGGCTTCATAAATTCTTATTAAACCTGTTTTTACAGAAATCATGCTCTTGATTCTAGATATACTGAACTGAAGCAAAAACAGATTTGTTGATAATAAGTAGAAGTAGAAAAAGATTTGGGGAATGTTGAAAGGCAGAGCAAGAGCAATAAAAAAAATCTCTTTTATTTGTGGTTCCCAACCTGTGAGCTTCTGATGCCTAAGGAACCATTAGCTTATCACCAGGGTTCTGTAAATTCATTCATGAAGCATATTTTGCAGACTGTTTGAATAAAATTTCACATGCATATATGAGCTTTTCAAAGTATATAAATGCTATGATTAAAATTAGGCAAATTAAATATTACTTTATTACATTTATATTTTTCATAATGTATTTTTTCAATGTATACTTGCTAAAAGTAAAATTATTACTTTATTTTAGTCTATATAAAGCTTACCCAAAAAATGACCTTACACTCAAATAGGTTGGAAATTACTGCTTTATGCAACTACTGCTTTATAAGTATATTTTTCAAGGTCTATTCAACTCAGTAATATCTGCACAATGAAAATTATAAGGAACAAATTATGTTTGTAAACTGCTTTATCATACAACATTGGTCCTTAAAATTTAAAAGAATAATGCAAAATAATACTTCTGAATAATAATGCCCAAAACTCTCCCATCATTTCTAGTTTTACCATTAATATCAAAACCCAAACATTTTGTAATACTTGTACTTAGAGGAAATGTTAATGGACAATTAAATCCAAGAATGAAGTAGAGGTTTAAGATATGAGAACCAAATGAAAAAATGAAAATGAGGCAGGCATTCAACAATATATTTTTTAAACTTGGTTTTTACTACTGTACCTTTTTGTTCTAGCCCTCAATATTAAAGTTAAGGTCAAGAGTTGTCTCCTTATTAAAAAAATTCTAACCAAATGTGCTACAGTGGCTGCAATATATTTTCACCTTTTCTTTATCCTTAGAGTCTAGAGCTCTGAACTGCCAAACTGTCATAGAATCAAGTGTGGTTCTCTGTGGAATTTTGATTTCCAGGCAATACAATTTTTAAATACATTTAAAGGTGATCACAATACACAAAGCTGCAATAAATTTAATCATAGTTCGGTGTCCTGCAATCATGCCCTTTGAGATACTGCACATCAAATTTCTTTTTTTTTTTTTTTGGTGCTGTCTCAGAGAGACTCACTTTATTTATTTTTTCATTAAATATATTAGGGTGAACAAGTTTCTTTTTGATAAAAACAAAATTGCCATGTTTATGAGTTATGGACATTTCTTTGCCCTAAATGCAGACAGAAGTGGTCAGCATATTACTTGATCTTCACATCCACTCAGCAAAGGCCTGGAGCTCTTTCACCAAAGGTCAGTCGAGCACCTAGTGAGTGACTATATCATCTACTCCCCTTCATCTGCATTGAATTTTCCATTATCTTCATTCTTTGAAAACCTCAACCCAGAAAATTCTGATACCAAGACTCAAAGAAAATATAAATAGTGCTATTTTTTTTTTCCTAAAGAAATCTTATTTTTAATTTTTCTTTAACTTTTTAAAACTGGAACATATTTGATATAATACATTTTATAATTTTAAGGTGTACAACATGTTGATTTGATACATTTCTATATTGCAATATAATTGCCATTATAGTTAGAGCACTTCTATCATATTATGTAATTATTATTTATTTTTTGTGGTTAGAATAATTAAGATCAAGCCCCTAGCAAGTTTGATGACTATAATACAATATTGTTATTTATGTTCACTATACTGTGCATTAGATGAAGAGAACTTATTTACTAGTAATTGCAAGTTTAAAAGAAATTTTAAAAATGGGTTTGGAACAATGTCCCACAATTTCTTCCTGGATCATTTATATGTTCTGGCTCTTCAATTAATATGTCTCCACTTTTACATTTTTAACATAAAAATATATTGGGATTCCAAATAAAAAATTACTTTTTAAAAGGATTTTTAATTTTCTTAAAATTAATTTATAAATTATATAAATTCCTGGTAAAAATACCTACATTTTTTTTTTTAAGGAACTTGATAAGCTGGATCTAAAATCCATGTAGAAAGTGAGCATTTTACCAAGCCACTTACAAAAAAAAAAATAAGAATAAAGAGAGGGTAATTGTTCTACCAAATATCAAGACAAATTTAAAAATTATAACCATTAAAACAACATAACACTGGTGCAAATATAGGAAAATATATCAATTCAATAAAAAATGATTAAAGAGTGGAATTTCAGTAGATACTTAATATTCCATGTCAAAAAGATGGGAAAAGAACAGTCTAACAATATCTGTTATTGGGGTTAACTGATTTTCTATTTGGAAAAATATAAAAATAAATCTCCATTTTATATTGTCATAAAAATACTCTACATAATAAGATAAAAACAATAAACATGTTAGAAAAAATAGGGCAGAACTATTTATCTATGGAGTTCTTGCAGGAAATAATTTTAATAAATTTATTTCTAACAATAAATAAATTATTGATACACTTGCCTAAATTAATGTTTGTAAGTTCCATAAGATTAAAGGCATTATAAACAAAGTTTATATTTAAGGAAGCTAACCAAAAAAGCTGGGAGAAAATATTACAAGATGTAGATGATAAATTAGTAATCAAGATTTATGCAAAGAAACCAGCACATTAAGAAGAAAACATTCCAAGAGAAAGACAAAAGATTGTAAGAAAAAGATTTATGCAAGCATATGATAGATATATGAAAAAAAAGTTTTAACCTTTCTGTGAATCTATTTTACCAATGGTGAGTTACAATTTTTACCCACTTTATAGTTTATTAGAGATGCATCTTGAACAACTTTTAAATTTCTCTCCATCACTTCTTTCTTCCTTTCTGGAAAACAGTGTTTACAGAAAATTCATGGTAAGATTCACTTTTACCTTATAGTCACTAAAATAGCAACTTAAGGAAGCCTTCATTTAATCTTTCATTCATACTATGGCTACTGCTAATTCTCCAGTTTTCAGACTCAAAGAAAATGCTCCATTGTGGGCCTTGAGATATTGCTTTCCCAGTGGACATAGTGAAGTTTAATAAACAGAAACCTCACTTCAGTTGGAGTTGGGAGGGCCTGTATGGGAAGTTCTCATGCCCTACCACTCATTGTTGGTTACCTCAGACAGAAAGACAGGTACTACCTTTCATCTCTAACATAGATGTTTTTCTCCTCTACTACTCCAGTAGGAAGATGTAGGATCTTCTCCTTGCCCAGCAACCACACTGCCAATGAAAGACTGTCACAACTCAGCCAATGAAAAGCCATAATACCTCCAATCCCGGTTTCCTCCACTGCACCCTTTGTTTAAACATCCCCTATGAATGCTCCCTTTCCTCTATAAAAAATGTTTTTTTCTTCTCCTTTGCTCTCCAGACTTTCAAGTGGTTTAGCGTTAGACTGCAAGTCGTGAATTGTAGTTCTTTGTTGTTCCAAAGTAAACCCATTTCACCTAAAAAATATTGATATATTTAAGATCAACATCTTCAAGGGGCCAGATTATGCAAACTACAAATTAAGGAGAATTAGTTCCTCCTGAACTTTGCCAAGTGGAGAAATGTGGGTTGAAAAAAGAATGGGAGGTGAATGGAAACCACAAAGATAAATGTATTCTCTCACCTGTGGGAGTTGCCCAAGGTGTAGCTCTTTTTTTGCAAATCTTCCAAGAAAGTAATGATTATATCAGCTCAGTGTCCTGTTCTTAGAAAGTGGTGGTGGAGAGAGGCCAATGTGGTAAAGAGTAGCATTGTGTTGGCTTGTTTATTTTCTTTTCTGCTTTCTACCAACACCCATATCCCTCTCCAGACACTTATTTTAACTTGCTAGGGTTTGCCCCTACCAAATAAAATAGCACCCTTAAACCTCTACCTCAGGCTCTGCTTACTGGAGAATCTAGACTAAGACAGATAATAGCAGGTTTCCCAAAGAGGTTAAGGAAATAATAATCTGAGGCAGCTATAGATTTATTTATTTTTCTACAAAGTTGAGCTTTCAGATAGCCTGATAAAAATATATAAATCAGCATGATCAGTTTTGGCTAGATTTATTAAAATTAAAATAACTTATTTATCTTGCTGTCCTTGTACTGAATGTGTACCCTAGAACATAAGTGTATGTGTGCAAAAATAGCCATACTTAAAAATGCTTATTGCTGATTATTCATAATAGATAAAAAGTGGAAACAAATTGAATGCCAGTCTGAAGCCAGATATTATCACTACATAGTCATGATTGCATTTATATCAAATTCTGAAAAAGTCAACAATATAGTGCCAAAAAGCAAAGCAGTGTTGTCAGGACTGAGGGGTGGAAGTGAGCTTTGACTGTAAAGGAGCACAGAGAAATTTGGGGATTAATGAAATGTTCTATATCTTGTTTGTGTGTTTCAGTTATTATAAACAAATAGCACAATTCAGCAAATTGGACACTTTCCATACATCTTTGCCAGCACTTGTTGTTTGCTGATCTGTTGATGGTAGCCATTCTAACAGGTTTAAGGTGGTACCTCATCATAATTTTAGTTTGCGTCTCACTAATGATTAGTGACTGAGCATTTTGTACATGTCTCTTGGCCATCTGTATGCCCTCTTTGGAGAAGTGTCTATTTAGGTTCTCTGCCCAGTTTTTAATTGGATAGTTTCTCTTCCTTTTGTATGAGTTCTTTATATATTTTGGATATTAACCCTTTATCAGATGTATCATTGGCAAATATGTTCTCCCATACAGTGGGATCCCTTTTCATTTTTTGATGGATTGTTTCTTTTGCTGTGCAGAATTTTCTTATTTTGATGCAGTCCTATTTGTTTATTTTTTCCTTTTATTCCCATGCCCTAGGTAATGTATTGGTATTGTTACAAGATATATCTGAGATTTTGTAGCATATGGTTTCTTTTAGGATTTTTACGGTTTCACAACTTACATTTCTATCCATTTTGAGTTATTCTTGTGTATGGTGCAAGATGGTGGTCTGGTTTAATTTTTTTGCATGTACCTGTCCAGTTTTCCCAACATCATTTATTGAAGTGATAGTCTTTACTCCATTGTATGCTCTTGCCTCCTTTGTCAAATATTTATTGAGTGTAATGACTTGGGTCGATTTCTGGGTTCTCTTTTCTGTTCCATTGATCTACATACCTGTTCTTGTGCCAGTACGAGGCTGTTTTGATTACAGTAGCTTTGTAGTATAACTTGATGTCTGGTATTATGATCCCTCCTACTTTGTTCTTCTTAAGATTGCTGTGGCTATTCAGGATCATTTTTGTTTCCATATAAAGTTTTGGAGTATTTGTTCTAAATCTGTGAAATATGTTGTTGGTATTTTAATAAAGATTGAATCTATAGCTGTTTTGGATATCATGGACCTTTTAATGGTGTTAATTTTTACTACCCATGAACATAGTATATTCTTCTATTTGTTTGTACCTTCTATTTCTTTTTCAATGTTCTCTAACTTTCTGAGTACAGGTGTTTTACATTTTTGGTTAAGTTTATCTCAAGGTATCTGACTGAGTAATTTTTTTTTCTACACTGTCTTCTTATTCGCTGATACAATCCTTGGCTTCCTCTAATCTGTTATTTAATCTTTCCAGTGTATTTTTTTTCTTTATGTCACTCTTCATTTCTAACTAGTAGTATTTCATAGTTTCCATATCTTTTTTCATGCTGTTGAGCCTCCTTATAATCATTATTCTGAGCTCTATATCTCATAAATTGTTTATCTCTATTTCATTTAGCTCTTATTGATAATTCTCTTTTTTTTCATTTGGGGCTTGTTTCTTTGTCTCCCCATTTTTGCTGCCTGTTTGAGTTTGTTTCTATGTATTAAGTAGATCTGCTACGACTCCAGTCTTGGTAGGGTGGTCTTATGTAGTAGGTGACCTCTGGGACCCAGTGGCATAGTCTCCTTGATCACTAGACCTGAGTACTCTAATAATATCTCTTGTGTGCATGATGTGGACCCTCCTGTTGTAATTGACTTTTTTTTTTTTTTTTTTAGTATATCTTTATTGACTTCAGAGAGAGGAAAGGAGAGAGAGAGAGAGAGAGAGAGAGAGAGAAACACCAATGATGAGTCATTGATCAGGTGCCTCCTGCACGCCCCATGCTGGGGATCCAGTCCACACCCCGGGCATGTGCCCTGACCAGGAATTGAACGTGATCACCTGGATCCTAGGTCAACGCTCAATTGCTGAGCCATGCCTGGCCGGGCGTAATTGACTTTTGCTATTGGCTCATTCATGCATGGGCTCAACTATCAGGCTGACTGACAGTGAGGCTCAACTCCTACTACAGCATGCAGGCTGCTGTTCTGGTGCTTATCACACAAAGCAGAATTCACCTCAGCAGTGTGTGGAGCTTGCCATTATCTCCCTGTGGATATACTGCTTGTGAAATTTATTGGATCCTGCTCTGTTGTTGTCTGAAGCCGACCACTGAGTTTATTGGATTTGGGCCTCTTTGAAGGGTTTCTGGTGCAGGCCAATATCAGACACTGTTTGTGACTGGCCTTGAGTACCCTGTTTTGAATTATCTGTGATCCACAGCTTGTGGCTCAATCTGCTATGACCGGATGTGTATGGAAAGGACCAAGCTGTGCACCAAGGTCTGCTTTTACTAGTCCTGGGGCCCAGAATCAGGTCAGGGAAAGACTGAAAGTAGCCCGAGATCTGCCTCTGCCTGCAGGTTGATTATTAGTCTCAGTCACTTAATGAACCTCAAGCTATACACGTCAGTAGGGTCTAAGCTCCACTGGCGGGGGTGAGAGTGTTCCAAACAAGTGGGGCAATTGCTCCCCACTGACTAAAGCTGCTTTAATGAGACAGCTCTGCCTCAGAAAAATGGCTCCTGTTGAGTATGGGGGAATTACTCAGCACAGGGATTCTGGTGGCTGTTCTCTCAGCTCTCTTCCCAGAGCCACCAAACTCAGACTATTCTCATGCAGGTATAGTCCACTCTCTCCTCCCTCTTCTGGAGCCCAACGTGACTGACTGCAAATGAAATTTAGTGCATTGACCCTTTAATGGTGTACTGTGTTTCTAGCTGTCTCTCCCTGCCAGAGAAATCTCCCAGTGCTTTTCACAGCCAGATGATATGTTGGCGCTATTCCTGGTTCTAATACCCTGGGATGGGAGAGCCCAGTTTTGCATTTAGACCCCAGACTTCTAAGAGGGAACCCCCCCACATCTGAGATAACTCTCCAGAACTTCAGCTGCCGCTTGTAGGATCCCAGCCAGCCCTCTCATTCCTCCACACTTTCTACCAGTCTCAAAGTGGCCTTCTCTTTACCTCTTTGGTTATAAGAGTTAGCTCCAGCTACTTTTCATTTGGTTATTCAGGATGTTTTTTCCATTTTAATTGTAATTCCAGTTTAGTCCTTGGAGACTGTCAGTGTGGCTTCCACTTAATCTGCCACCATCTTGGAATCCTCGAGACTATATTTAGATTCCCATGAAACTTCACTAAAATATCCATTAGGCATCAAAGAAGTTATAATCCCCAACAGAAAATAAAAACAAACAAACATTTTAAAACAACAAAAAATCCAAACAGATGACCAGAGGACATCATGACTGAGAGCTCAACTTTGCTGTTCCTCTGAAGGCCAGAGTTGAGAGTAGGAGATGCTGTTATGAATTAAACTCAAAGTTTCTGGTTGGGTAGCTCAGTTATAGTGTTGTTCGGATATGCTAAAGTTGCAGAGTTGATCCCTGGTCAGGGCACATTCAAGAATCAACCAATAAATGCATAAATAAATGGAGCAACGAATTAATCATTCTCTCTTTCCACTTCTTCTGTCTCTAAAATTAATAAATAAAAATTTTACAAAATTAAACTTACTAATTCTACATTATCTACTCAGATCCCACTTTCCATTTTACATATATATATATATATATATATATATATATATATATATATATGTATATATATATATATTTAAATAGACATACATAATCAGCAGAATACCACATTAGTTCCTTGACTCTAGAATATGAGCTACTATAGTAGTAGAGACCAAGTACATGTCCTTAAACTTCTCTAGCCAGTATTTCAGCAATGGTCCTCAGGTGGGAACATAGCACTGTCCTGCTATATAATATCTAGATACTGCTGGCAAATAATTATTAACTGGTCTCTTAAAGGTTAGATGCCAGCTTAGGTATAATACTCTGCAAAGGCAGCATAATTCTTCAGGATGTGAATAATCCTTATATTAATAGCACCAATTATATGGTGCTATGTCCCCAGTAGTTATTACATATGAGTGTAGTAACCAAGAAGTGGAAAACAGAAAGTAGGAATGATTGTACTTATCTCACCTAATTAGACCCATTATGAGAATTTGTAGGGTTTCTTCTCCCAAATTTATTATAAAAAATTTGTTCCTCGGTAAAGTGTCTAGTAGTTCAGTTTCACATCTGTCATAATCTATCTAGTTTTTGTACAAATTAGATGGGTGAAGTAAATGTAGCTATGAAGGGAACCATCATCTTTGCTTTTAAAAAAATGTTTGATAATTGTATCACATAGGAGCCAGAAAATCTGGAATATGATCTTATAATTTTCTTATCCTGGTTAGGATTTGATTTCCTCACATAGGAAATCTAAGACTTGAACATTAGTGGTAGTATTGAACTATGATTTTAATGAAAGATGTATTCCTTGAGTTGAACTAAGGTATTCAGTCATTTGACTCAAATGATTTTTGTTTTTATTTTTGCTTGTTTTCTTATGAAATATTTTGTTGTTAAAACCTTTGCATTCAGTCATTTTGCCTATTTTAGATCAGTTAGACATACTGTTATCTAACTTGCAAAAATTATATGAATGATTATGATGTAGATGTATTTTGTCAGTGATCTATGAAGTCCTCTAAGGAACATTGTGATCTCCAGGCACTTCACCTCATGATCAATTTTGAGGACAACTAAAACTCATGATCACAAGGGTATTCTCCATCTTTAAATTTTAATAAGGACCATGTCACTTTTTCATTTTTTCTATTTTTTTGTATTACCTTTTAGTACTGTTAGTCCTCCAAATATAATGGCTACAAACTCCTGTATTTTTATTTCCAGAAATAATAATTCATAGTGTTTATTTAAATGCCATTACTGATTTTAATCCTAAATCTCAGGAATTTTCCAGACAATGGGATATTTTTGGAATAGAAATATAGGAATATTTTCTTCCTTATATCCAGACAACATAGTTTTTAAGGTATCTGGTATAATTTGTAGTTGGTCTGAACTTTTAAAAAGAAGCTTTTTTGAGATTTACTTAGAAAGTGATTACAATAGACTGTTTTATATGATGGTGGCAAAATATATAAAATATTTATAATTTCAAAATTAAGTTAACTTTAAACAGCTGAGCAGATTTCCCTTAATCTTAAAAGAAAATATCTCAGGGTTTAATAAAAGCATAGGAAATTTATACTGAGAAATAATTTTAAGAAGTTTATGATACAGAGAATTATAAAAATAAATGCTCTATAATATAATTTGCTATCTCCAATGCACATGCAAGCATAGATTTGATCTACTACTCATGCTCTCATGTTACCTGTGCAAACCACTTACATTCAATCTCCAAGTTTACAGAAGTGTAAGACTCCATCCAGGAAAACATTTTAAGCATCTACATGAGGATATGGTTTATGTGGCCAGGGAACTGACTTTAATTAAATTATATCTAACTATAGCTTATGACTTGCATCTGTATAAGGATACTAGGTCAAATCAGAAGCCAAGGTTCCAGTGTGCTACCAGTCATCCTCTGGTTTGCAAATGGCATGAACCATGGGTGGTCTTCTCATCCATTGGAAATTCAGAGTCTATCAGATAAGTGTCCTAGATTGTACTGTGATTCTGTCTACTCCAAGGCCACCTTTTGAGGTCAGTTCTCATTTTGTTTGTCTCTCATATTTATTTATGTGTATACATTTTTGTTTAAATTTATTTGTTTTGTGAATATTTTTACTAATTCTATTCATTCAAGGAGCATGGTGTATGGCATCATTCATTTTAATTCATCTAAGCCTCAAGTTGACGTAAAAATATAGGTTATAGAAGAGATTTAAAACCAAGATTTCAAGGAGCCTACAACATTTGTTGCAAAGATAGCATTTACAATAAACACTTACTCTGCACGAGGCTCTATGTAGTTGCTGGGATGTGGTCCTGAATGAGGTAGTCTCTAATACAGAAACTCTCTAATAGAGTTTGAAGCCAGTTGGACAGTAACACATTGAACAAGTTGATGGCATGGTCTCCATTATCAACATATCTCTGCTTTATTACTCAAGTTGTAACAAATCTATTTTCTACAAATTATAAAAAAAAACTAATCTTATTATTCCCAGATATCCCTAAGACCCTGGGTGCTAAT
The DNA here is from genome assembly GCF_964146895.1 of Miniopterus schreibersii. Lineage (NCBI taxonomy): Eukaryota > Metazoa > Chordata > Mammalia > Chiroptera > Miniopteridae > Miniopterus > Miniopterus schreibersii. The sequence continues at coordinate 23,981,676 of NC_138118.1, read as the reverse complement.
AACTTATCCTATTAATTACATAGAAAACCATGTACTCATTCTCCGCAATTGTTGCCACCAGACTGAGTCACCACAGGTGCTCCAGTCTTTGCCTCAACCCCACAGAAATTACTCAGGGAGATGGGCAGGGAGCACTTTTAAAATATGCTCATGTTAAATTTCCCCTAACATTTGCTTCCAGTCTCCACATAATTTTATTCCTTAATAGATCACAGCTAGGATCAAAGAATAAATAGAACACAGTACATTTCTCAAATAACTTCATCATTAAAAACTAATTTATTTTATTTTAAATTTTTTATCAACCTCCTTCTTACAGATCTCAGGCAGGGTGAAAGTAAAGCTTAATAATAATATTAACAGGACATTTAAAAACAATTTGCATGTATATGTGCTCAAATATAAAGTAACTCTAGTTTATTGCTGTTTCCCCAGATTAGTGGAATACTGGAAATTGTTTTCTAACATAGAATCTAAACATATAAGTAAATGGACCAAGTAATCATACGCCAGCAGCCTTACAAATAATAATAGTGTGTTTCCTCATATATGTCATATATAATTACTACTTAGCAAATAAAATCTCTTTAATAATTTGATATATTCAATTATAATTTTAATATGCAGTATAAAGGAGAAATACAGCATGTATAACAGGGATCTGAAGATTTAGCTTAGAGTTTCTTGAAGGGATAATATTTAAAGTGAGAAGCAAGAGAAGACATGAATAGCAGTTAACTAGGCAAAAAGTGTTCTATTAAGGAAAGCTCAACTTGAAACTTTTGTACAAATGTCAATCTGGTTTTATTTTCGATGTCTTATATATGTATATATGTGCATTTATACATGAATGTGTGTGTGTGAGTATCTCTATCCAGTTACTGCTGGGGGACATTGAACTTATCTATTCTTTTCTTAATTCAGCAATTATTTTTCAAGTCTCACATTTCATCATACAATGTATTATATGAGAGGAATTAACTAAAGACAAATAAGGTAGCCGTTACTCTAATGAAACTTACAGTCTTAGGGTAGAGATATCAATTAAAATATCAAATATCTATGACTAATGCTTTGAAGAAAATATTCAGGATTCTGTGAGTGTCTGTATGAGGCCACCTGGCTTCACCTGAGGGATTAGAAAGCCTTCACAGAGGAAGTGACGTTAGTGCAGAAATCCAAAGTATTAGTGGTAGTTAACTAGATAAAGAGGTGAAAAACTTTCAATTCATACAGAATATCAAAGAGTGAAAGAGTAGAGAGTGTAAGGAGCACAGCACTTTGAAAAACCACTGTTGTTAAAATGCAAGAAAAAGGGAGAAAGATGTGCAGTGAAGCTGAATGAGCCAAACCGTGCAGTAGTCAGGGTCTCACATATGAACTCAAAACCTGTAAACTTATCTCTATCCCATGAGGTCCGAACTAGGTGTTTAAAGTGTACACTTTTGTTTTTATGTATACTTGTAAAATATACATCTATTTTTGATTTATGTAGATTGTATCATGATACAGATTTATTTGCTTCTTACATTTTGTTTTTCACTCCATATTGTATTTTAAACCCATCAATAGTGTTACATATATATCTCACTCACTACTTCTAGCTACTGCATGCTATTCATCATTTCATATATGCTGTCTACATACTCCACTAAACATGACTATTCCAAAAATATTTTAATGCCTTGTACCATAATTATGATTCATCAGTTATTCACATATAGGTCCCATCATGGAAATGTGTGAGATAATTCTTTAAAATATATATGGTAATATAAATTTCTGTATAACAGAATGTGGTAAATTGGAAAAACACCACCACAGCTCTTCCTCTTACTTTATCCATGATTTGTAAATAATTGGTATCATTCTCCAACCTTTGAATTGTTGTGACCTTATGACTTGCTTTGGTCAATGGAACAAACGTGATGCAAAAGCTAAGACTTTTAAACATTTTGCACATTGAGGCTTCCTCTATTGATATTATGCATATTTTCCCATATAAGCAAGCCTAAACTAACCTTGTGGATTATGGGAAATACATGCTCTACTCACCAGAGTTACCTCAGCTGTCAGTAAGCCAACTCACAGCAGCAGAGCAGAATGACCTGCAAGTGACTGCAGAAACCTAAGTGAGCCCAGCTGAGATGACCAAAGGAAATGCCCAACTGAATCCAGTATAATTATGAAGTAAATAAGGATGCGGTTATAAGCCATTGTTTTGGGTGTTTTAAATTGCTTTGTTTTTTAATGCAATGAGACATAACTGATAGAGAAATTGGTGCCTGAAAATGGAATGTTCTGTAAGAAAAGCCTAAAATACAGGCAGAAGCAGGAAATGTGATAAGGAAACTGCTAAAGCAAATTGGAAATGTAGCAATCCATGATATATAGTAGCAGAGCAATTAACTCTAACACCTGCAATATCTTGGAAATTACAAAATGTACCTAATGAGTATGTGGGATGTAGAATGGTGATTTCTCCACAGAATACTGAGATGTCAGTTGGATTCTTTCTGCTGCCTTTGTTAAGATACGGAAAAAGAAAGATGAGTTAAAGTCAGGCTGTCAATAATATTGACATTTGGGAATAAATCTGCATTGTGGGTCATTGTCCTGTTTATGTTTAGCAGGATCACTCGTCTCTACCCACTAGATACAAGTCACACCCTTTCTTCCAATTGTGACACCAAAAATGTCTCCAAATACTGCTAAATGTCCTCTAAGGTGAAAATCACTCCTGGTTGAGAACCACTAGCTGAGTAAAGAAATTTTCAGTTTGTAAGCTGATTTAAGATAGAATATTGAAGATCTTGAAATTACTTAGTGGGAAAATATAAGTGATTCTCATTCTTAGTCTTAGCAGCCAGAAAAGATTCTGCAAATGAAACAAGGTCTGGCACCAAGGATCATATTAGGCATGTGTCCATAAGATCCTATGATAAGACTTTTGAAAACTTTAAAATGCTAACTTGTACACCCTCTCAACTAAGCAAGAAGTTTGAAACGAATCTCAAGAGGCTTATTCTGAAGAAGCCCAACATAGGGAGGTTTATTTTGAAAATAAGTGAGTGTTCTATTGAATGGAATAGACTATTTTGTGACATATATAAAACTTTTTTCGTGTGAATTTTAGAAATACTTTTCGATTTTAATACAAAAATCCAACATGTTTTATTAATTAGTAAATTAATTTGGAGGGAAAAGATATATATATTATTAAATCATTCCATCCAGAGCATGTAATATATATGTATATATTGATATATATTGTTTATATTTTCTCTGTTACTTGAGTTTAGAATTTTTCACTTTCAACATCTTGTCCACTATTGAGAAATTAATTCTTAAATATCTTATAATTGTTATAGTACTGTGAATGTCTTCTCTTTTTTTTTTTTTTTGGACCCTCACCCAAAGATATGTTTGTTTGTTTTTCAATTGAAAAAGAGGGATAGAGAAACATTGATGTGAGGGAGAAATATTGATCGGTTGCCTTCTATATATGTCCTGACTGGGAATTCAACCCACAACCTTTTGGTGTACGGGATGATGCTCCAATCAACTGAGCCACCAGCCAGGGCATGTTTTCTTACTTTTATCATACACTAGCTAGCATCGTACTTATTCCTTGAATTGAGTTTATTTTTAGAGAAATGCTATTGAACTAACTTGATCTGTTATTGCAATATTGCTGAGTAATCTTATTTGTTTTAACTTTTGTCAATCTTGTTGGCTTTTCAAAGTAAATGATAATGTTACAGACCAAAAATGACAGATTTATCTCATTCATTGTGATTCCTATAGCTCTTATAGTTTGTATTTTATTTGGTTTTATTTATTATTTGTTTTCTTTTTTCTAATTGCAATGGCCAAGTCTTTTTACTATTTTTTATTAAATTTATTGGGGTGACAATGATTAATATGAAAATATAGTTTTTAGGGTGGGTTTCTGTGTTACAAAATCTGTATATTGCTCTGTGTGCCCACCACTCAAAGTCATATTTTCTCCAGTTACCATATATTAAGACCCCCTTCAACCTCCACACCCTTCCTTCTGTAAACCACCACACTGCTGTTTGTGTCCATGAGTTTAAGTTTTGTATCTCACATATGAGTGAAATCATATGGTTCTTAGCTTTTTCTGATTGACTTATTTCACTTAGCATAATATTCTCAAGGTCCATCCACATCGTTGTAAATGGCAGTATTTCATCCTTTCTTATGGCTGAGTAGTATTCCGTTATGTACATGTACCACATCTTCTTTATCCAGTCCTCTATCCCAGGATGCTTTGGTTATTTCCATGTCTCAGCCACAGTAAATAATGCTGCAGTGAACATAGGGGTGCATACATCTTTGCAAAAAGATGTTTTCAAGTTTTTCAGGTATATATTCAGGAGAGGGATTGCTGGGTCATATGGCACCTCTATTCTTAATTTTTTGATGAATCACCAGACTGCTTTTCATAATGGTTGTACCAGTCAACATTCCCACCAGCAGTGAATGAGAGTTCCCTTTTCTCCACATTCTCTTCAACAGTTGTTACTGCTTGTCTTGTTGATAATAACCACCCTAACAGTTATGAGGTGGTATCTCATTGTAGTTTTGATTTGCATTTCTCTAATTGCTAGTGAGGTTGAACATCTTTTTATATATCTATTGACTGTTCGTATGTCTTCTTGGGAGACTTGTCTGTTCAGGTCCTCTGCCAACTTTTTTACTGTTTTTTTGTTTGGTGTTGAGTTTTATGAGTTCTTTATATATTTTGGAAATTAAATCTTCATCAGAGCTACTGTTTACAAACATCATCTCCCACCTGGTTGGCTGCCTCTTTGTTTTGTTGTCAGTTTCTTTTGCTGTGCAAGACCTTTTTAGTTTGATTAGTCCCATTCATTTATTTTTGCCTTTACTTCCCTTGTCTTTGGGGTCAAGTTTATAAAATGTTCTCTACAACCAAGGTCCATAAGTTTGGCACCCATGTTTTCTTCTATGTAACTTATCGTTTTCAGTCTTTGAAAACGTATTGTTTTCAAGTTTAGGTCTTTGATACATTTTGAGTTAATTTTTTGTATATGGGACAAACTGTAATCCAGTTTCATTCTTTTGCATGTGGCTTTCCAGTTTTCCCAGCACCATTTATTAAAGAGACTATCTTTACTCCATTGTGTGTTTCTGGTTCCTTTGTCAAAAATTATCTGCCCTTATACATGTGGTTTTATATCTGGGCTTTCTATCCTGTTCCATTGATCTGTGTGTCTTATTCTGTGTCAATGCAATGCTGTTTTTATTATAGTCACTCTGTAGTATAATTTGAAGTCAGGTAGAATGATACCTCTAGCTTCATTCTTTTTTCTCAGGATTGCTTTGGCTATTCTGGGTCTTTTGTGGTTTCATACAAATCTGATGACTTCTCGTTCTATTTCTTTAAAAAATGACATTGGTATCTTGATGGGGATTGCATTAAATCTGTATATTGCTTTGAGTAATATGAACATTTTAACTGTGTTGATTCTTCCAGTCCATGAACATGGGATATTTTTTCATTTTGTTGTGTCTTTTTCAATCTCTTTTAATAATGCTTTGTAGTTTTCAGTATATAGGTATTTCACATTCTTTGCTAAGTTTGTTCCTATATATTTTATTCTTTTGGTTGCAATTGCAAAAATAATTGGGTTTTTTCATTTCTTTTTCTGAAGTTTTTTGTTGGTATACAGGAAGGTGATGTATTTTTGTACATTGATTTTGTATCGTGCAACTTTACTATATTTGTTTATTGATTCTAAGAGTTTTTTGGTGGAGTCCTTAGGATTTTCTATATACAGAATTATGTCATTCACTAAAAGTGACAGTTTTACTTCTTCCTTCCTTATTTGGATGCCTTTCATTTCTTTCTCTTGCCTTACTGCTCTGGCTAGGACTTCTGGAATTATGTTGAATAAGAGTGATGAGAGTGGACATCCTTGTCTTGTTCCTGATCTTAGAGGAAACACATTTAATTTTTCAACATTGAGTATGATATTAGCTGAGAGTTTATCATATATGGCCTTCATTATGTTAAGGTATTTTTCTTCTATTCATACTTTACTGAGTGTTCTAATCATAAATGGATGTTTTATATTATCAAATGCTTTTTCAGCATCTTTTGATAAGATCATATGATTTTTATCCTTTCTTTTGTTAATGTGGTGTATTATATTGATTGATTTACATATGTTGAACCATCCTTGTGCCCCTGGAGTTAACTTCACTTGATCATGATGTATTCTTTTCCTGATGTACTGCTGTATTTGGTTTTCTAGTATTTTGTTTAGGATTTTTGCATCTGTATTCATAAGAGATATTGGTCTGTCATTGTCTTTTTTTCTGTTATCCTTGCCAGGTTTTGGTATCAGGGTTATATTAGCCTCATAAAATGTGTAAGAAAGTATTGCTTTTTCTTTAATTTTTTGGAAGAGTTTGAGGAGGATAGGTTTTAAATCTTCTTTGAGCATTTGGTACAATTCACTGGTGAAGCTATCTGGTTCTGGACTTTTATTTGTTGGTAGGTTTTTGATGGTTGTTTCAATATCCTGGCTGCTGATAAGTCTATTTAGATTTTCCAGTTCTGATTTAGTCTAGGAAGGTTATATATTTCTAGGAACTTAGCCATTTCTTCTGGGTTATTGAATTTAATGGAATATAGACTTTCATAATATTCTAGTATGATCCTTTGTATATCTGTGATGTCAGTAGTGACATCTCTTCTCTCATTTCTGATTTTGTTTACATGGGTATTTTCCCTATTTTCTTTAGTGAGTCTAGCCAGGGGTTTGGCCAAATCTTTTATTCCTGTGTTAACCTGTGGCAGTGATAATGACTATTGTGTTTCCCAGACTTAAAGTGATTTTATTTTTTCCTCCATTAAGGATACATTTGCCAGAAGTTTCTGGTATATAACTTTTAACATATTAAAGAAATGTCCTTCATTCCTAGTGTCTGATATTTATTAAAATAAGTTACGGACCTTCAAAAGAAGCTTTTTGTTTTTTTTACACATATCCTAATTTTTTGTTGTTGTTCAATTAATGTGGTGATTTATTTGTATATGTTTTCTAACACTGAGTCATTAATGCATTCCTAGCAGCATTGGTTGACTCAGTCTGCCATACCAAAACAGAGAATGAGTAACTTAAAGGACAGTCATGTTTTCTCACAGTTAAGAGCTAAAAGCCCATTATTAAGGTGCCAGTAAATTTGGTTTTTAATATAAATTTAAGGGGACACAACTGAGTCCATAATATTAGGTAAAGCCTATTTAATTGTGTTGTATTTTTAAGATAATGGAATCTGATTCACTAATATTTAATTCATAATTTGATAATTTTATTTATAATTTATAAATAAAATTGGCTTATACACTTCTTTTATAGTTATTGCCTGGTTTTAGATTCGAGATTATTCTTTCCTTATAATATTCCTTCAGCAACTGTCCGTCTTTGTTTTTAATACTAAAAAAAAATTTGAGGTAGAAATGAACAATTACTTGAAAGTTTATAGAATTTTTACAAAAGAGTTTTATGGGGCCGGTATTTTCTAAGAGGGAAACTCTTGAATTTTACTTAAATTATTTTAGTATATGTCTATTTAAATATTATATTTCTTCTTATACAATTTTGGCAACTTATACATTTCTACTAATATATCAAATGTATAAATTTATACATTTTAAACTATATATATTTTTGAATGATATATTTTAATTCAAAAGTCCAGTTTTATTTTAGTGTCTTTAATTATTTGTGCTCTCTCTTCTCTTTCTTTCTTTCTTTCTTTCTTTCTTTCTTTCTTTCTTTCTTTCTTTCTTCTTTCTTTTCTTCTTTCTTTCTTTCTTTTTTTTTGGTTAACCCTTACCCAAGGATATTTTTTCTATTGATTTTTTTTTTTTTTTAAGAGAAAGTAAAAGGGAAGGGAGGGATGGGGAAAGAGACTCATGGATGGGTTATCTCCCAGTAGCATGCACTTCAACTGGGACCGGGGATCAAACCTGCAACTCAGGTATGTGCCTTTCACTGAGAGTCAAGCCAACAACCCTTTGGTGTGTGGGCCAATGCTATAACTACCGAGCAATACTAACCAGGTTTTTTTCTTTTTTCCTCCTTATGTCTCAGTCCCTTCCTTACTATTAACCCTACAAACTTTGGAAGTTAAAAAATGACCAATTTTACATTATTTCATTAAAGATGAGTATATAAAATATTTAAAGTGCTTAAAAATTAACAATAAGAGAATAAAAATCAAACTAAAAGTGCACAAACATTTTAAATATGTACCACACCAGAGAAGACATGCAGATGGCAAAAAAATATGAAAAGATGCCCAACAACATTGTAATCAGGAATTTTTACATTAAAACAATGAGATATCACAACATACTAAATAAATTGGCCCAAATCCAAAGAAGTGACAATAGCAAATTCTGGCCAGGATATGGAACAACAGGAACTCTTCTTCATTGCTGCTAAGAATGCAAAATTAAAGCCATTTTGGAAAATGATTTACAAATTCTTACAAAGCTAGCAGTAATTCTCTTAGATATTTATCAGCTTGATTTGCAACCTTATGGTCACGCAAAAAGCTGTATTTGAATGTTTATAGCAGCCTTATTTATAATTTCTCCCAATTAGAAGCTACCAAGATGTTCTTTAATAGGCAGTAACAGAAACAAAAATAAATACATTTAAAAAAATAATTCTCACAGCTTTGCAAAATATAAGTTCATCTCTTACTCAGGCAAAGCTTAATAAAGCTTAGACATAATTCTATTCTACTTGGTGACTTAGGGATGAATACACACTTCATCTTGTGATGACATTATCTATCCCTCATCACATTATCTTACATGGGTTCTCCAGTCAAGTGAAGAAGGCCCATTGGTTTCTAATTGTCTTGATTGACAAGTGGTACATGATATTTTTGTTTTCTCTGGATTGTGGAGTTGCTACATGGTATCAACTCGTGTAAAAAAAAAAATGATGAAAATTGTAAGAAGGCACCACAAATTATATGCTGAGTCAACTCTTTCTGCCACAGCACCATATTTTTAAGGCTCCTCTTCTGTGAACTTAATTTGAATGCAAGACTCTTGAATATATTCAGTGGATTTACTTTGTTTTAGAAAAATTTTATTAGAAATTTCTGAATACCATTTCAATTTTATTATTTTTTGTTTGTTTGTTTTTTTAGTTAAAATATTACAGATGTCCTTTTCTCTCTCCAATGACCCATTCCACCCCATCCCGACCCCTCCCCAGTCCCTCACCACATCACTGTAAATGTCCTTGGGTTCTACATATATGCATATAAATTATTTGGTTAATCTCTCCCCCTCCCTCCACCTGCCCTACTCCACCCCTCTGACATTCATCAGTCTGATCCATGCTTCTATGTCATTGAATCTATTCTGTTCATCAGCTTATTAAGTTCCTTAGATTACACATATAAGTGAGATCATGTGATGTCTGTTTTTCTCTGTCTGGCTTATTTCACTTAGCATAATATTCTCCAAGTTCATCCACAGTGTCCCCAAAAAAATGAGATCCTTCTTCTTCACAGCTGTGTAGTATTGCATGGTGTATATGTCCCACACCTTTTTTATCTACTCATCTACTGATGGGCACTTGGGCTGTTTCCAGATCTTAGCTATTGTAAATAGTGCTGCTATGAACATAGGGGTGCATATATTTTTTCTGATTACTGTTTCAGGATTCTTAAGATATATTCTCAGAAGAGGGATCACTGGGTCAAAATGCAGCTTCATTTTTAAATTATTGAGGAACCTCTATACTGTTTTCCATAGTGGCTGCACCAGTCTGCATTCCCACCAACAGTGTACTAGGATTTCCCTTTCTCCCCATCCTCACCAGAACATGTCATTTGTTGATTTGTTGATGGTAGCCATTCTGAGAGGTGTGAAGTGATACTTCATTGGGGTTTAATTTGCATCTCTCTGATGATTAACGACTTTGAGCATTTTCTCATGTGTCTCTTGGCCATCTGTATGTCCTCATGGGGAAGTGTCTATTCAGGTCCTTTGCCCATTTTCTAATTGAGTTGTTTGTCCTCTTGCTGAGAAATATGAGTTCCTTGTACACTTTGGAAATTAGCCCCTTATCACATACATCCTTGACAAATATGTTTTCCCAGACCATGGGGTTTCTTTGTATTTTGAGATTGTTTTATTTTGCTGTGCAGAAGCTTTTTAGTTTGATGTAGTCCCATTTGTTCATTTCTTTCTTTTATTTCTCTTGTCCTAGTAGATGGAACAGTAAAAATATCACTATGTGGGATGTCTGTGACTTTACTACCTATGTTTTTTTCTAGGATTTATATGGTTTCGTGACTTACATTTAAATCTTTTGTCCATTTTGAGTTTATTTTTGTGTATGATGAAGTTGATAGTCTAGTTTCATTTTTTTGCATATAGCTTTCCAGTTTTCCTAACACCATTTATTGAAGAGACTGTCTTTGCTACATTGTATGTTCTTGTTTCCTTTGTCAAATATTAACTAACCGTAATGGCATGGGTCAATTTCTGAGGTCTCTGTTCTGTTCCATTGATCTATATGTCTGTTGTTGTACCAATACCAGGCTGTTTTGATTACACCAGCTTTGTAGTACAGTTTGATGTCTGGTAATGTGATCCCCCCGACTCTGTTCTTATTTTTCAAGGTTGCTGCAGCTATTCAGGGTCTTTTTTGGTTTCATATAATTTTTTGAAATGTTTGTTCTAGGTCTGTGAAATATGCTGTTGGTATTTTAATAGGAACTGCATTGAATTTATAAATTGCTTTGGGCAGTATAAATATTTTAGTGATATTAATTCTTCCAATTCATGAGCATTGTATATTATTCTACTTGTTTATATCTTCCTCTATTACTGTTCTCGTCCCATAGTTTTCTGAGGACAGGTCTATTACATCTTTGGTTAAGTTTATTCCTAGGTATCTTACTTTTTTAGATGCAATGGTAAATGGTATTGCTTTCTTAGTTTCTCTCTCTGCAAGTTCATTGTTGGTGTACAAAAATGCCATTGATTTGCAGATGTTGATTTTGTATCCAGCTTCCTTTCCAAATTCGTTTATCAAATCTAGTAGTGCTTTGTTGGAGTCTTTAGGGCTTTCTATGTACAATATAATGTGATCTTCAAATAATGACAATTTTACTTCCTCCTTTCCAATTTGCATACATTTTATGTTTTCTTCCTGTCTGATGGCTGTGGCAAAGACTTCCAGTATTATGTTGAATAAGAGTGGTGAAAGTGGACATCTTTGTCCTGTTCCTGTTTTTAAGGGAATTGGTTTTTGTTTTTGACCATTGAGTATGATGTTGGCTGTAGGTTTGTCATATATGGCCTTTATTATGTTGAGGTATGATCCCTCTGTTCCCAGTTTGCTGAGAATTTTTATTAGAAATGGGTGCTGGATTTAGTCAAATGCTTTTTCTGCATCTATTGATATGATCATATGATTTTTGTCCTTCATTGTATTTATGTGATATATCACATTTGTTGATTTGTAGATGTAATACCAGCCTTGCATCCCCAAAATAAATCCCACTTGATTTTGGTGTATGATCTTTTTAATGTATTGCTGGATCTGGTTTGCTAGTATTTTGTTCAGGATTTTAGCATCTATGTTCATCAGGGATATTGGCCTGTAATATTCTTTGTAGTGTCTTTATCTGGCTTTGGGATTAGGATCATGGTGGCCTCATAAAAAGAGTTTGGGAGTATCCCCTCTTCTTGAACTTTCTGGAATAGTTTGAATAGAATAGGTGTTAATTTATCTTTGAATGTTTGGTAAAACTCACTTGTAAATCCTTCTGGTCCAGGGCTTTGTTTGCTTGAAGTTTTTTTTATTACTACTTCAATTCCATTAGTTGTTATTAGCCTATTCAGGTTTTCTGCCTCTTCTTGATTCAGGTTTGGAAGGTTGTATGCTTCTAGGGATTTGTCCATTTCAAATATATTGTCCAGTTTGTTGGCATATAGTTCCTCATAGTATTTTCTTACAACGCTTTGTATTATATTTTTGTTGGGTCAATTCTTATATCTCCTCTTTAATTTCTGATTTTATTTATTTGGGCCCTCTCTCTTTGTTCCTTGGTGAGTCTGGCTAAAGGTGCATCAATCTTATTTATCTTTACAAAGAAAGAGCTCTTGGTTTCATTGATTTGGGGGTTTTTTTTGTTTTTTTTTTTTTTTTTTTTTTTTTTTGGTCTCTATGTCTTTAATTTCTACTTTGATATTTAATATTTCCTTCCTTCTACTTCTTCAGGGCTTTTTTTGCTGTTCTCATTTTAACTCTTTTAGTTGTTGTGCTAGATGGTTCATTAGATCTTTTTCTTGTTTCTTGAGATAGGTCTGTATTGCTATGAATTTTCCTCTCAGGTTTGCTTTCACTGTGCCCCATAGATTTTTGGTTGCTGTTTGTTCATTTTTGTTTTCTTTCCATGAAGTGTTTGACTTCTTCCTTGATCTCATTGGTAACCCAGTTATTCTTTAATAACATGCTATTTAGCCTCCATGTGTTCGAATATTTTTGAGTTTTTTTATAGTGGTTGATTTCTAGTTTCATGGCGTTGTGATCGGAGAGATATTTTATATCATTTCAATCTTCTTGAATTTGTAGAGGTTTGCCCTGTGCCCTAACATATCGTCTATTTTTGAGAATGTTCCATGTGCACTTGAGAAGAATGTGTCTTTGGCTGCTTTGGGATGAAATATTCTGTAAATGTTAATTAAACCCATTAGGTCTAGTGAGTCATTTAAGGTCTGTGTTTTCCTGTTGGTTTTTTGTCTTGATCTGTCCATTGCTGACAGTGGGGTGTTACAGTCTCTCACTATGATTGTGTTGCTTTCCATCTTCCCCTTAAAGTCCACCAAGAATTATTTTATATATTTAGGTGCTCCTATATTGGGTGCATAAATCTTTATAAGGGTTATTTCCTCCTGTTGGATTGATCCCTTTAGTATTATGTAGTGACCATCTTTGTCTCTTGTTATGGTCTTTATTTTGAAGTATATTTTGTCAGAAATAAGAATTGCTACTCCAGCTTTCTTTTTCATGGAATATTTTATTCTATCCCTTCATTTTTAGCCTGTATGAATCTTTTGCTCTCAGGCGGGTTTCTTGTAGGCTGCATATATTTGGATCCTGTTTTCTTATCCATTCAGCTACTCTATGTCTTTTGATTGGACCATTTATTCCATTTACATTTAAGGTTACTACTGATATATACTTATTTAATGCTATTTTTCCCCTTTATTCTGATGTACCTTTCTCTTACTATTCTTTTTCTTAGAGCAGCCTTTCTAGCATTTCTTGCAATGCTGATTTGGTGGTACTGAACTCCTTTAGCCGTTTTTTGTCTGGGAAGCTCTTTATTTCACTTTCAATTTTAAATGATAGCCTTGGTGGATAAATCAATCTTGGTTGCATGTTCTTGCTTTTCATTACTTGGAGAACTTCATGCCACTCCCTTCTGGCTTGAAGAGTTTTTGTTGAGAGATCTGATGTCAACCTTATGGGGTTTTCCTTGGAGGTCACTGCTTTTGTCTCTCTTGCAGTCCTTAATATTTTCTCTTTGTTCTTGACATTTGCCATTTTAATTATGATGTATCTTGGAATGGGTCTCTTTGGATCTCACTTGTTTGGAACCCTCTCTGCTACATGAATTTGTGTGTTTTTCTCCCTTGAAAGTGTAAAGTTTTTTGTCATTGTTTCCTCTACCAAGTTCCCTATTTCTTGTTCTCTTCCCTCCCACTCTGGCAATCCTATAATGTGAATGTTGTTTAGCTTCATGTTGCCCTCAAACTCCCTTATGCTGTCCTTATGCTTTTTAAGTGTTTTTTGTTTTTGCTGCTCTGATTGAGGGATTTTTTCTACCTTGTATTTTAGGTCACTTATTCTATTCTCTGCTTCATTGAACTTGCTTTTAATTTTTTTCAATGTATTCTTGATATCAGATATAATACTCTTTATTTATGTCTTATTTTTGTTTAAGTTATATATCTCTTTTTTCATGTTTTCACCAGGTCCTTGATTTTATCATCTAGTGTCTTGTTTTTCTCATTTATTTCCTTGAGCATCTTTATAATCATTACTCTGAATTCTTTTTCTGATAACTTACTTAACTTCATCTCATCAAAGTCTTTTTCTGGTGATTTTTCCTTTTCTTAATTTGAGGGTGTTTGTCTCTCCATTTTTGTTGCTCTTAGAGTTTGTATCTATATATTAGATATATTTCCTGTCTCACAGTCTTGTGGGGTGGGATTTGATATTGTGAGACCAGTGGAGCCCAGAAGTGTGTTTTCCTTATACTTATGAGGTCTTTGCTCTAGTCGTGTCCCTTTCATGGGTTTCTCTTTTGTGGTTTCTTTGGGCTCTCCTGTTGTGGTTGGGTCTAGATTGTTGTTTACCAGTCCTTGGGAGGACTCTCTTCTCAGGAGGGCTAACTGTGTGTCTCAGTCACAACCTCATAGTGTAAGCTGTTTTATGGTTGCTGGCAAGGCACAACAATATACAACCAAACTTCCAGGAAACAAGTGGTGAAGGGATATCTTACAAAATATCTTGACAGTCACAATGAAAACAATCCATGTGAAAATAGAACTGGGAGAGTAAATGGAGAACACAAATTCTAGAGGAAAAAAAAAGTAAGAAAGAGGGAAAGGAAAGTAAAGCTTAGAGAGAAAAAAGTATATTGTTGTTAATAGTGATTAAAATTTAGAAAATAATAAACTAAAATGTAAAAAATAGAGAAGCATCTGGGAGATAATAGAAGCAGAGAAAAGATTCTGAAATAAGGGCCAGCAAAAAATTAAGTGAGAGAATAGGAATAAGATATCAGTTGAAAATAAAAAAATAAAAATAAAATAAAGAGAATAAGAAAAACTAACAATTGAACAAAAAGTCAGGAAGACAGAAGGGAGGAAAACAAAAGAAAGAAAGAAAAGAAGAAGAAACAAAGTTATGTTAATGGATAAAGAGGGGAGAGAGAGAGATAATCCCCAGGCAGGGAGGGAGTCCAATAAGAGACTTGGAGGAAACTATAGAGAGAAACAGTAAACTTGTTTGTTATAATGATAAAATCCCAGCAATTAAGCAGGGAATATCAAGAAAGTATTCATAGTAGAAGCAAGGATAAAACATAACAAAGCAAATAAACAAAACAAGAAACAAGCTGAGCAAATAAAAATTCTTTTAAAAAAATTAATTAAAAATTTTAATTTTTTTTTAAATTATAAATTTAAAAAGAAGAAAAAACATTCCAGTGAGCCCTTTGCCTGCTCCGCCCCCAGCATGGGTTTCAGCTTTTTCTCCAGTTCCCAAATAATAGTACCTTAGTGTCTTATTCTTGTAATGTCCTCTTGTGAGCTGTTCTCCCTTCCAACTCAGAACTGTGCCTTGTGGGGGTATCTGGGGCCTTAGTGAGCTGAACCAACCCCTTTCCTGTTGGGGGTGGTGCTACCAGGCTGCAGGAGAGTCAGGCATCCTCCAGCCCTCCCTTCCCAGGTCTTTTTGGCTGGTGGCACCAAGCTCACACCTCAAACACTGCTATGCAGACCCAAATCCCAGCTTCCACTGGTCTGTCCATCCAGTGCACACCTGAAATGTGGGAGCCACTTCAGTAATTGAAAAGTCAAAAACACACAAAACAACACACAGACAGAGAGTCTGCTCTGCAAGGTCCCTCTGCGTGTGCTCCAAGGCACCCAGTGGGAGGGGACCCAAAGTCAGCTCCACATGGTTCCTTTGCACGCTTTATCTCAGTAAAACTGAGGCATCTCCACATGCCACCAAGGCACCACTCAGCGTTCGTCACAGACCACAGACTCTCCCCACCAGGAGCTCAGGGAGGGATGTCTTTCTTCCCCTTTCCCTTACCACACAGATTAAATGCTTTCTGGGGCTCAACACAATGCCTTACAGGAAAGCAGAGGGTCCCTGTATTTTGCTGCTCAGTGCAGACCTCTTGTCCCTTACTACTCGGGTGCCACACACTTTGGGATAGCCTTTCCTATGGCCAGCACCCTGAGCATTAGATGCAGGTCTCATCTGCCAGTAGAAGTTTTGTTTTTCTAGGAAGGCGCAGTCCCCTCCTCATGGGCACACTGTTCCCCTGCATCCCTCCCCTCTGTGCTAAGAACTCCTTCCTCTGTCCTTCACTCCAGGTGTGAGATCCTTGCTTTTGGATGTGGGTCTGTACTCCTGAGGGGAGGGAGCTTTTTAGCCTCCAAGCCTTGGGGCTCAGAGCCCAGCACAGGCTTCAGGGGGGACTTCTTCTTTCTATGTTCCCTTCTCTTACCAGACTCTATGATGTTTCTTCAATGCTCCCTACTCACAATATATCCACTCAGGTATGTTTCTCTGGTTTTTCCAAGCTGGCTACATAGTATTTTAGGCTGGGAGCTGGGATACTCTGCTGCTTCTCACAGTTCTGCCATCTTCCCTCTCCTCAATTTGATTTTTGTAAGGACCACAGAGATACATATTAAGAAAATGTTTGCCCACTCATAATACAAACTAAAATTTTAAATAGCAAAAACCAAACATTATTCAGGTAAAATAACATTTTTTCAATTCCCATAGTAAGGGTAATGGTCAGTTCTTTAATTAATTACTTTAACTTGATTTACTTCTTCAGGGCACTTAATATATTAAAGTATTTTCTTCTTTGTTTTATAGTTGTTCTTGTTCTATCACAAATGCCATAATAAAATCTCCATAACAGCAAGGTTCTTTCTTGCTCTCTTCTGAACTCTTCCAAGCTAGAACACTCTATGTCACATTATACTATAAGATGCTCATTTGAAAGAAAATGTTTAACGAATGAATTAAATGAATGGCTGTATCTTTATTTTACTCCTTTTATATTGTTTTATTTTATTATCACCAAAATTCAGTTTCAATAACTTACAGATGGCCTTTGAAATATAATAATAATTATCATTTTGTTATAAATATTAACTCTACTGTAAGCCAAAACTCCTATTTCTTAAAAACTAGTAACTATGCCAGAAGAGATAAAGGCAGATATTTTGCCAAGTTGAAAGATATGGAAGTACATTAGGGGCACCTCACCTTAACTGATTCTAATATGGTGCCATTAAGTATGCTAAGCTCTTTGAACTGTATTTTTTTGTTTGTTTGTTTATTTAGTTTTAAAATTTTCACATTAAAATTTCCAAATCAGTTTGCTCTACATGTTAAATTAATTTTGATGTATAGAATGTCAAGCCAACAAATATGCCAATGGAAGTCATTAACATTGAATTGAAGCAATAAAAATTAATAGAAGTCAAAGGGAGTTATTAAAGTAAATGGAAAATGTTGGGAAGAAAATGAAGATTAATAGACCCATTCAGTGAGCTGAGGTAAGAAAAAGGTAATGGGTTGATAGACAATATGAAAAAATGTGATATTATGAAACCATGACCAAATAGAATAAATCCATATTCTTCTGAACCAGGCAAAATGTTCAGTACAGACATCATTTAAATTTTAAATTCTTAAAATCTCAAGTTTGATGAGACATCAAAGAAAGTTTTCAGCTCCAGGGGGAAAAAAAAAAAAAAAAAAAAAGATGTTTTATCCTCAATGTTTAGGGACTATTTAAATATCAGTACAGATTAATCACCCTTAAGAAGTATAACTGAAATCATTAATTAGAAAGAAAGGTTTCTATTTATTTTCAATAGATGTTTAACATCAAAGACATAGTAACATTTTTGGAAGGGAGAAGCATTATAGTGTAGCACTTAGTAGATTCCAATTGTTTGATATGACTCTTTAATCTGCCACTTTCAAGTCCTGTGCCTTCTGGCAATCACAGGAAAATCTTATGTCTTAGTTGTATCAACTTTGAGATGAAACAATATTAGTGCATACCTATTGCCTTTGCTATGATGATTAAATGAAGTAATGTCTGTAAAGAATGCATAACAGCCTTGGCTAGTGTTGCTCAGTGGTTAGACCATCAGGGTGAGCAGCCAACAGTCTCAGGTTTGATTTTCAGTCAAGGACAGGTACCTATGTTGTGGTTTCTATCTATCACCCTAGTTGGGGCACATGTGGGAGGCAAGCAATCATTGTGAGAGAGACACATTGATGTTTCTCTCTCTCTTTCTCCCTCCCTTCCACTCTCTTTAAAAATCAATGGAAAAATACCCTCCAGTGAGGATTAACAACAACAAAAGAATGTTGAGTAGAATCTAACCTAAAGTAAGCTCTTAATATTTATTTTTTAATTTTATTTGCAAATAAATCTTTGTAACATGCTACAAGTAAAAAACTAAAAATAAAAGCAGTCTTCATTTAAATAAGGAAAAGGATTGATTTATTATGTGGTTTGTGGTATTGGGGACAGATGCAACCAGTGAGGAATAATTGAAAAGATTGCTCATTTTTTGTGCTGAAAACTCTATAGCATAGAGAAATGCATTTAAGAAAAGATATCAAGTCACATGATCCAATATAATGGATGTGAGAATATTAAAATATTTCTTATCATTTTATTTCATATATCATATTATATATTACTGAAATGACCATTATTTAAAACAATATTGATTTTAAGACAGTATCTCAAATCACTCCTATATCTTCACAAGCAGTATCCTAACTTAAAGATTGTTTTTAAATTTCCCAGCAGTATTAACTTGTGAATCGATCTTATTTTGTCCTTAAGGTCTATTTTCCTTCAAAGACCTTTGCAAGACTGGATTAATCAACAATGAAAACAGAGCAAAGATCAAATGATTATGGAAAACATCCAATGACTGTTTTAAGAAATTGCTAGTGAAGCTTGAAAGTTGGTAACTATAATATTATTAAGATAATTTTTGTAGAATATAATTTGTTTTCTTAAGAAAATTTAAAACTCTGGAGCCCTATTAAATGCATCACTAAAACTGACTGATGATGTAAATCAAATGAAACAAAAATTTTCTCCTCTAAAGATTGTTAAATGGTTGAAACCTTCTACACAGGAACTTAATACTAGAAAGCATATTAAAATTAAGCTGTTCAAGAGAAGGGAATAAAGAATAAAATTAATATAAAAAGGTATAAGAAATAAGAGTATTGGAAACTAGAACAAAAGTTGGAACACTAAGACCAGTAATGGGAACAGGAAGAAATTGAGAATTATAAGAACACAAAGAAAAAAAGAGAGAAAAACAACTCTTGGAAGTTGTTTCTATGGAAACTGACTTTCTTCACAGAACTTTGTCATTATAAGGCTTTTGAATAAGAAAAAAATAAAATGTTAATCTTAAATTTTAAGAGTCTCTAAAATTCTTTGGATTCACTAAGAATGCTTATTCTTCTCACATAAAAATTTATCAGAGATTAAGAGGTACCAATTGGTAGTTACAAAATAGTCACAAGGATGTAAAGTACAGCATAGAGAATATAGTTAATAATATTGTAATAACTATGTATGGTGCCAGGTGGGTACTGGAAATACTAAGGGAGACACTTTGTAAAGTATGTGATTGTCTAACCACTATGTGGCCCACCTGAAACTAATATAAAATAATATTGAATGTAAAGTGTAATTGAAAAGAAAAGAAGGAAGGAGGGAAGGAGGGAAGGAAGGAAGGAAGGAAGGAAGGAAGGAAGGAAGGAAGGAAGGAAGGAAGGAAGGAAGGAAGGAAGGAAAGGGAAAGAGGGAGGGAGAGAGAGAGGGAGAGAGAGAGGGAGAGAGAAAGGGAGAGAGAGAAAGAAGAAGAAAGAAAGAAAAAAGAAAAGAAAGAAAGAAAGAAGAAGAAAGAAAGAAGAAAGAAAGAAAGAAAGAAAGAAAGAAAGAAAGAAAGAAAGAAAGAAAGAAAGAAAGAAAGAAAGAAAGAAAAGAAAAGATTATCACAGAGAATGGGTACTATCTCCAGTGGAAACTCCTAAGGGTTCACATTTAAGTGTCCTCAGTGAGGTCAGCACAAACATGCAAAATCTACCAAAGACAGGGGTCTCCAACATAGTGTGCAGGACTGGAGTGAGGGTGAGAGTGAGAGTGTGAGTGGGCGAATGTGTTCAAGGGAGAGTGTGGGAGAGTGGGTGTGGGTGTGAGAGTGGGAGGGCTCTGTCTGCAGAAACAGGAGCTCTGGGGTGGTTAGAGAGCTCCACTGGGCACTTCTTGCAGCTTGAAGTTGGAAAACAAGCCATTTAGGAGGAGCCCTGGGGTCCTCCACCAGAGAAGGTGGTGGGGAGCAGCCTGCTCCAGCACCTTTAGGCCATAGTCAAGCGTGCACCACCCCACAGCTGAGACCCAAAGCCTTGTGATACATGGGCCATAGAAACTCAGGGCACCTAATCTTCAGCCTCAGAAGACTGGCCTGTAGCTAAGGTGGTGGTGCAAGGGGCCTATCCTGCTGGGACACCAGCCTCTCTGGAAACAGAACCCCCAGACCACTCCATGCCTTCCTAGAGCACTTGGAACACCCACCAGAGATAGCAGAGTAGGGGAGCCCCCACACTCTGTGGCCAGGTTGCATAGCCTGACAGCCCCAGCCAGCAGAGGAGCACCTGCCCTGCCAAGTCAGGGAGCATGAGCAGAGCTTGCAGTCTGCCCTGTACCCTCCACCAGGACCCTCCACCAGCAGAATGCCAGACCCCTCCTGCCCCTTCCAGCATCTAGGCCCTTGGCCTAGCCCAGCCCTTCCAGTAGCAGGCCCAGGGACCAACAGCCCAACTCAGCACACTCTACCCAACACCCTCTGACAAACACCCCACCTCCTGACAACTGGCTGGTAGTGGGTGACCTGACACCACTGAACAGACAGACCTGTCTCTGCAACCAGGTGGGCCTAATCCATGGATCCTGGAAGTCCAAACTGGCTGGGACTGGACTCCCTTAGATGCATGGACCTGCCACAGTGACCAAGCAGACCTAATCTAGCACTAACAAAAGATTTGACCCACTGCTCCATCTTGTAAGGATCAGTCACCTCTGGACACACAAAATTGCACCCAAGACCTCACCAGCCTCACCTGGCACCCCAGATTATCAGACAACTAAAATGGGAAGACAGAGAAACAATCCCAAAATGAAAGAAAAGGAAGGAACGCCAGAAAAGAAACTAAGTGAAATGGAGACAAGCAATTTGTCAGATAAAGAATTCAAAGTAATGGTAATAAGAGTGCTCAAACAACTTAATGAGAACTATGAGAAGCTTAATGAGGACTACACCACCATGGATAAAGAGTATGAAACAATGAATAAGAATCAATAAAAAATGAAGAATGACAGCTGAAATAAAGAATACCCTGGAAGGATTCAACAGTAGACTAGATGAAGCTTAGACAAAATCAGCAAAATAAAAGACAAGGTAGAAAAAACAACCATTCATAACAGCAACTGAAAAAAAAATTAAGCAGGAGGAGAGTGTAAGGGAACTTTGGGACAACATGAAACATGACAGCATCTGCATCATAGGGATACAAAAGGAGAAGAAGCTGAGCAAGGAATAGAGAACCTGTCTGAAGAAGTAATGACAGAAAACTTCCCTGACCAGTGGAAGAAAAAAGTCACACAAGTCCAGGAAACACAGAGTCCCAATCAAGATGAACTCAAAAAGAACTACACCTAAACACATCATAATTAAAATGACAAAGAAAGAATCTTGAAGGCTGCAAGAGAGAGAAAGAAAGTAACCTAAAGGGAGCTCCCATTTGACTGTCAACTGATTTCTCAATAGAAACACTTCAGGCCAGAAAACAGTGGCATGAAGTATATACAAAGTAATGAAAAGCAAGGGTATGAACCCAGGACTACTTGATCCAGCAAGGCTATCATTCAAAATCGAAGGAGAAATAAAAAACTTCACAGGCAAAAATGAGCTAAAGGAGTTCAGTACCACTAAAACAGCACTGGAAGAAATGCCAAGGGGACTGTTGTAAGAAGAAGAAATAGAGATAGAGTGAGGAACACAGGCATAAAGAATAATAATGGCAACAAATATGTTCCTATTAGTAATAACCTTAAGTGTAAATGGCTTAAATGTTCGAATCAAAAGCCATAGAATAGCCAAATGGATAAGAAAACATGACCCATACATTTGCTGTTTAAAAGAGACCCACCTCACAACACAAAACTCACATAGGATGAAAGTAAAGGGATGGGAAAAAAAAGTTTCCATGAAAATACAAATGAAAAAAAAGCTGGGGTAACAGTTCTCATATCTGACAAAACAGACTTCAAAATAAAGGTTATAAACAGACAATGAAGACTACTTAATAATACTAAAGGGATCAATACATTAAGAGGATATAACCTTGGTAAACATATTCACACTCAATATAGGAGCACCCAAATATATATATAAACTTCTGGAGGACTTAAAGGAAGAGATAGACATCAAAACAATCATGCTGGGAACTAAACACTCCACTAACATCATTGGATAGTTTTAGAGAAAAAAAAAATCAAGAATGAAACAGAGACCCTAAATGGCACACTAGATAATATGGATTTAATTGATATTTACAGAACATTTCACACCAAAGCTGCAGAATATACATTCTTCTCAAGTGCACATGGAACATTCACAAAGATAGATCACATGTTAGGATACAAACTAAGTTTCTACAAATTCAAGAAGATTGAAATCCTATCAAGCAGCTTCTCAGACAACAATGACATGAAACGAAAGATCAGCTACAATTAAAACACTCCCCAAACATTCAAATACATGGAGGCTAAATAGCATGTTTTTAACAAATGAATGAGTTACCAATCAAATCAAGGAAAAAATTTTAAAAAAACTTCCTGGAAAGTAATGAAAATGAACACACAATAACCCAAAATGCATGGGACACAGCAAAAGCAATCCTGAGAGGGAAGCTTATAGCACTACAAGGCCTACCTCAAAAAGCAAGAAAAATTTCTAATAAAATATCTAACCCTACAACTAAAAGGATTACAAAGAGAACAACAAGAAAAGCCCAGAGTGAGTAGCAAGAAGGGCATAATAAAGATTAGAGCAGAAATAAATGACATAGAGACTAAAAAAAAAAAAAAAATAGAACACAAAAGATCAAGGAAACCAAGAACTGATTCTTTGAAAAGATAAACGAGATTGATGAACATTAGATAGACTCACCAAGAAGCAAAGAGAGAGTACCAAAATAAATAAAATCAATAACAACTGATGAAATTAAAGCAGTAATCAAAAAATTTCCAGGAACCAAAAAATGTGGCCTGGACAGCTTCACATGGGAGTTCTACCAAACATTCAAAGAAGAACTACCACCTATCCTCCTCAAACTATTCCAAAAAGTACAAGAGGGAACAGCACTCCCCAGATCTTTTTAAGAAGCCAGTATAATCCTAATTCCATAAACAGATAAAGACACTACAAAGAAAGAGAATTACAGGCCAATATCGCTGATGAACATAGACTCTAAAATCCTCAACAAAATATTAGCAAATTGGATCTGGCAATATATTAAATAGGTCATACACTATGACCAAATGTGATTTAGTCCATGGATGCAATGCTGGTACAATATTCGCAAATCTATAAAAGTGATACATCACATAAACAATTTGAAAAACAAAAATCACATGATTCAGAAAAAGCATTCCAAAAAATCTCACATCCATTTTTGATTAAAAAAAAAAAAAAAAACTTCAGCAAAGTGGGAATAGAGGGATCATACCTAAACACAATAAAGGACATATGTGACAACCCTACAGCCAGTATTATACTCAATGGGAAAAAACTAAAGCCTTTTTCCTTAAGAACAGGAAAAAGACAGAGATGTATGCTTTCACCACTCTTATTCAGCATAGTGCTGTTAGAAGTCCTAACCACAGTCATCAGACAAGAAAAAAGCATAAAAGTCATCCAAATTGGAAAGAACGAAGTAAAGCTGTCACTCTTTAGAGATGACATGATATATAGTACATGGCGAACCCTAAAGACTATTAGATTTAATAAATGAATTGACAATATACGAGGATACAAAATTAATGTCAAGAAATCAATGGCATTTTTACACACCAATAATGAGCTCTCAGAAAGAGAAACTAAAAAAAAAAAAAAATTCTATTTATCAATGCAACAAAAAAATTAAAATACTTAAGAAAAAAACTTAACAAAGAAGGTAAAACACCTGTACTCAGAACACTACAAGATATTGAAAAAAGAGATAGCGAAAGATATAAGCAAGTGGAGGAATATACCATGCTCATGGATTGGTAGAATCAACACCATTAAAATGTCCATACTAAACAAAGCAATTTATAGATTCAATGCAATTTCTATTAAAACACCCACAGCATATTTCACAGATCTAGAACAAATACTCCAAAAATGTATATACAACAACAACAACAACAACAAAAATAGCTACAGCAATCTTGAGAAAGAAGAAAAAAGTGGAAGGGATCATTTTACCAGATATCAAGTTAAACTTCAAAGCCACTGTAATCAAAATAGCCTGGCATTGACACAAGGACCAGAATACAGATCAATGGAACAGAACAGAGAACCCGGAAATTGATTCGAACCATTATGGTCAATTAATATTTGGCAAAGGAGGCAAGAGCATACAATGGAGTAAAGACTATCTCTTCAATAAATGGTGCTGGGAAAATTAGACAGGTACATGCAACATAATGAAACTAGACTACCAACTTACACCATAAACAATAATAAGCTCAAAGTGGATAAGATCCTTAAATATAAGTCATGAAGCCATAAAAATCTTAGAATTTTGTAGGCAGCAAAATCTTGGACATCACTCATAGCAGTATGTTTGCCAATACATCTTCTAGGACAAGTGAAACAAAGAATAAAATAAACAAATGGGACTACATCAAAATAACGTTTCTGCACAGCAAAAGAAACCCATCAACAAAATGCATAGGGAACCCACTGTATGGGAGAACATATTTGCCAATGACTCATCTGATAAAGGATTAATATCCAAAATATATAAGGAACTCATACAACTTAACAAAAGGAAGCAAACACTCCAATTTAAAAATGGGGAAAGGACGTAAATAGACAGTTCTCCAAAGTGGATGTACAGATGGTCAAGAAGCATGAAAAAATGTTCAAGGCCACTAACGGAGAAATTCAAATTTAAATGACAATGAGATATCACTTCACACCTCACAGAATGGTTACCATCAACAAATCAATAAATGACCGTTGCTGGCAAGGATCTAGAAAAAGGGGAACCCTAGTACACTGCTGAAGGGAATGCAGACTGGTGTAACCACTATGAAAACTAGTATGGAGTTTCCTCAAAAAATTAAAAATGGAACTGCAGTTTGACCCAGTGATTCCAGTTCTAGAAATATATCCTCAGAAACCTGAAACACCAACCAGAAGAAATATATGCACCTCAATGTTCATAGCAGTGCTATTTACAATAGGTAAGATCTGGAAACAGCCCAAGTGTAGATTATTGGATAAAAAAGCAGTGGTACATTTACACCATGGAATAATATGCAGCTACGAGAGACAAGGATCTCTTGCCCGTTGTGACAGCAAGGAGGGGCTTGGAGAGTATTATGCTTAGTGAAATAAGCCAATCAGAGAAAGACAAGTATCACATGGTCTCACTCATATGTGGAATCTAATGAACAAAATAAACTGATGAACAAAATAGCTCCAGAGACATTGAAACATGCAACAGATGAACATATCTCAGAGGGTAGGGGGGAAGGCAGGAAAAGATTAATCAAAGAACATATATGCATATAGGGATAGCCCTTGGACAAAGGATAGTGTGGGGAATGCTTGGGGTGGGGGTGAGCTTGGGGTGGAGGGGGCCAACAAGGTGGGGAAAAAGGCAAACATCTGTAATACTTTCATCAAGATTAAACCTATTTTTTTTTAAAAAAAGAAACATATTGACAGGTTTTGCAAGAAGTATTTTAGTTTGCATAGTTAATACATATCTGAAAATCACTTGTAATATTTCATGTCATTTTCAAATTTACTGTAATAAAGTATATAGAACATAACACTGAAACTGTAGAAAATAGTTTCTACCAAATACTCTTTAACTTGATATGTAGGTACAGATATAAATCAGAATTTATATCAGAGTGTGGGTGTGTGTGGGTGTCAATGGAGTGCACTCATTCTCACCTTCATATACAATTTTTAAGTCCCTATATTTGGTCAAACAATGCACTATATGAGGAGAATAAAATGATCCAGAAGTGTTTTATTCTAATGAAACTTACTGTCTAGGAGTAGAAAGATATATTAATTTAGATGCAGTATAACAACAATTAGAAGTCTTATAAGGAAAATATGCAGGGTTACACGAGCATCTGCATGAGAGTAACTGACCTAATATGAAGGGGTGGCCAAGACTGTGATGATGAAATGACAATTAAGAGTTCTGAAGGATTTGGAGTTAACTGGCAAGGAAGTGGCATATAGAGGTGAAAAAGCCAGGGAATGTAAGGGTCACAGCAATTTTGTGGGACTGAAAGTCATTATGGATAAAATGCATTGTAGACCCAGGCTGGTGTGGCTCAGTGGTTGAACATCGACCTAGGATCCAGGAGATCGAGGTTCGATTCCTGGTCAGGGCACATGCCTGTGCTGCAGGCTCTGAAAATCAATAAAAATAAACTAAGAATTATTATTTTTCCATCAGTATAATCTGTGTCTTAAACACTATGGTTATTAAAATGAAAACACATGATCCTAATGTGAGACATCCTATCTATTGATCGACATTTAGTAAGAAAAATGGGCATAACAACAGCTTCCCTCCAGAATGAAGCAACCATGGTACTCATGTCAACTGGCTATTGATTAAAAACTATATAACAAAAGAAGTTAGGAAAAGAACCATGGTGTTGAAGTACAGTATTCTAAGCTGGCTATATCTTCACATGGTTAGATATAAAAAATAATTATTTTCACCCAGCCTGCAAGGCTCAGTGGTTGAGCACTGACCTATGATTCAGGAGATCATGGTTCAATTCCCAGTCAGGGCACATGCTTGGGTTATGGTCTCAGTCCCCAGTCAGGGGCATACAGGAGGAAGCCAATCAAAGACTCTCTCATCATTGATGTTTCTACCTCTCTCTCCTACCTTCCTCACTCTGAAATCAATAAAGATATATTTAAATAAATAATAAATACATCAATAAATATAAAATAAAATAAAATGCATGGTAGAGAAAGATGTGAAGATAAATAGGTATGAAGGGACCATAAGATAAGTGGAATTGCATTTATTAAAAAATAACTTGTGGAAAATTGGCATCTTAAAAAAAATTGAGTCTACTCATACATGATCCACTATATCCCTCTATTTATTGAGGTCTTCATCAATCTTTAGTTGTTAACATATAAAATTTGAGGATATTTTGTAAGAATTAGTCCTAAGTTAATATTTTTGATGTTATTATCATTGGTAATTTTTATTTCACTTTCAAATGCATTGTTAGTATACAGAAATAATAATTTATTTTTGTATGTATCTATTATATCCATCAGGTTTACCTTGCTAAATAATTTAATTTGTGAAAAGAGACACTTAATATGGATACTATGTATATTTTATTATTGTTAATTCTCACCTGAGAATATTTTCCAATGATTTTTCTTTTTTTTTTTTTTTTTTTTTCTAGAGAGTGAAAGGGAGGGAAGGAGGGGGAGAGAGAAACATCAATGTGAAAGAGACACATCAATTGGTTGCCTCCTGCATGCACCCCAAATGGGGCCGGGGATCAAATCTGCAATAATACTTGACCAGGAATTGAACCCTCCACCCTCTGATACATGGGCCAACACTTGAACCACTGAGCCACACCGGCCAGGGTGGAAATTATGTTTTTGTTTTTTTTTTTAATTTCTATTCTTGTTTTTTATTGTTTTTGTCTTAATGCTAATAATTTGTCACAGAGTTAATATAGTTGCAGGTTCTGTCATATCAAAACATCTCCCTCACTGTCTTTGGGCAAGCAATGTCCAAATCCAATCTCCCCAGTTGAGATGAGTCTGTGGTTTCTTGCAAGTGTCCTTGTAATTAACAGGTGGTCCTAATTTATAAATTAAAATATCCTCACCTTAGGATATTTTTTCCATTGTTTTTCAAAGAGAGTGTGAGGGAGAGAGAGAGACATCAAATGGTTGCCTCCCAAAGGGGCTCTTGTGGGCCAAGGATCTAGAGTACAACCAAGTTACATGACCTCGGCTGGAACTGTACCTGGGACCCTTCAGTCTGAAGGACCACACGTTAACCACCGAGCCAAACCGGCAAGGGCCTAAGTTTTGGTTAGTGGGCTTACATATGATTCCCAACCTTCCCCGCCCCCCCCCCAAATACAAACTACAAACTACATACAAATGCAAATGTAGAACTGAGGATTTATTCAGAAATCTATTATAGTGCAAATAGGTTTGGAAAACTTCTCATTCAACTAAAATGGAAAAAAAAAATCGTAAACAACTTTCAAAGGGAAAAGCTTTGATTGAATTAAATAGCTGGTTTAACTTTCTATTACACTGTGTAGTTTAAACTTAAAATGTACTGGTGTTTTAGATTGTCATAGAATCCTGACAATGAAAACCTCCTCCAGAGAGAAAATAAAACAGCTTTTGATTTTTTTATAGTGAAAGCATTAATGATTGTTATTGTCCAATAAGATTATGATTTATTAGCTTTATATAATTATTTATTATGAAACTTAAAGCGTTTTATACATAGGCAAAAATCTAAACATTTTACAATGTAATTTTTTTTATTAATCCAACTCATTGAGAATAATAGAAGTTTAATCTAACACTGAAATTTAAGGGTTTTTAAAATACAAGATGCACATGAAACCTCTTAATTTACTTTATCATTGTTATTACTTAAAACTTAATTATAGCAGACCTTGCTGGCAGCACTCTATTATAGGCACAGTTTTTCAGGAGTTTATGACTCAATGGGTTGAATTCACAGAAGAACAAAATAGCACACAAATTTGCCAGCCTGTATTTAATTTTTCTTAAAAAATAAGTTAAAAAATAATAATTAAATGGAAAAGTTATTTTTACACAAATATTACATTAAATAAATAAATATATAAATTAATACACATTTTCAAAGATCCATAGTTTACTGTCACAGAAAATAAAACAGGTTAATTTTAAAATATAAATTATTTTGCACTTAAATATAGACCTCAATTGCAATTCTATGTAACTACATCTTAAATCATCATAATTACTATGCTTATTAATAGTAATTCTAAAAAATACTACTTTGCACAATATTATACTCCTAACATGTTTAAAAAGACATTAAGCATCAGTAGATGAGTGGATAAAAAAGCTGTGGGACATTTACACCATGGAATACTACGCAGCTGTAAAGAAGAAGAATCTCGTACCCTTTGGGACAGTATGGATGGACCTGGAGAATATTATGCTAAGTGAAATAAGCCAGGCAGCGAAAGACAAATATCACATGATCTCGCTTATACGTGGAATCTAAAGAACTTAATAAACTGATGAACAGAATAGATTCAATGACATGGAAGCATAGATGAGACTGATGAATGTCAGAGGGATGGAGGAGGGCGGGTGGGTGGAGGGGGAGAAAGTAACCAAAGAATTTATGTGCATATATACACAACCCAAGGACATGGACAATGGTGGGGAGAGGGACTGGGGAGGGGGAAGGAACTGGGTGGAATGGGTCATTGGGGAGAAAAAGGGACATCTATAATATTTTAAACAATAATAAAACTTAAAAAAAATAAATAAAAATAAAAATAAAAAGACATTAAGGTAGACACTCATAGAATCACTATTCATCAGAAATGCTTGAAATTCTTACAAAAAGCAGTTCTGAAAATAGCTTATAATTTTGTAAATCATATACTAAATATACTGAGAGAATTGTATATAAATGTTTTTAAAAATTATATTTACTGCTGTGTATGAAAGTCCCATTTTTTGATTATTTCATTTTTGTTAGGACTTAAAAGTGTGGCAGAATAATTAAGACAAATACCCCTGCCAGGCGTAGCTCAGCGGTTGAGTGTCGACTTAGGATCCAGGTGATCGGGGTTCGATTCCCGGTCAGGGCACATGTTCAGGTTGCCTGCTAGGCAGCCAATCAATGACTCTCTCATCACTGATATTTCTATCTCTCTCTCTCCTTTACTGTCTCTGAAATCAATAAAGATATAAAAAAGAAAAAGAAAAATATAGACCTTCATCATTATTATATAGAATGTGGCATAATGCAGCTGGCCAATTTCATTACACTAGACAAAATTGTTTATGGTATTAGAGATATTTATCCAGTCTCACAAAATGTTGCTAGGATGGCATTACAGTATAGTCTATGAAAACCCCTATAAATCGGTAAAGAATTTTTAAAAAACAAAGCTCTGAAAAAACTAATAAAATTGATAAAATTTTAGGAAGTCTGAGAGAGAACACAAATTGCTAATATGAGGTATAAAGCAGGTTATGTCAATATAAACAATGCAGACATCGAAAGGGTAATAAGGAAATGATGGGTCTTTACGGTATCTTTACACATCCAAGTTGGAGAATTTAGATGAAATGGACCAATTCCTTGAAAACTGCAAACTAACACAACTCATCCAATATGAAATAGATAATTTTATGACTCTTTATTAAAGCATTGAAATAATTTTAAAAAGTCCCCCAAAAGAAATCTCTAGTCTCTGGTGATTCATTAGTGAATTCTACCAACATTTAAAAAAAATTTTTTAAAAATTCTATATTGTTTCCTTCAGAAATTAGAAAAATTAATCCTTGCCTACAAACTATAAATCCAGTATGAACTGACTTCAAAACCAGAGTCAGTAAAACACACACACACACACACACACACACACACAAATACACATACACACAAATTTACAGACCAATGTCCCTCATGACACAAAATTATTTACAAAAATTAGCAAACATAATTTAGCAATATATAAAATTATACATCATGACCAAATGAGGTTTATTCCCAGGATACAAGGTTAGTTGTATACCCAAAAAGAAGTCAATTTTATATATCAAATCAATAGTTCAAATAAGAAAAATTACATAATCACATTTATTAATGCAAAAAAATATGTTGAAAAGATCAAAATTCATTCATGATAAAAAATAAATAAATCTTAGAAAACGAAACATAACTTGGTAAAGAACATCTACAAAAAAATCTACATCTAGCATCATATTTCATGGTAAAAGATTGAATGCTGTCCTCAACTAGGAAACAAAGCAAAGATGCTCACTTTCACCCCACTTATTTGACAAAGTATTTGCGATTCTCATGAGGGAAATAAGGCAAGAAAAGGAAATAAAAAAAGCATACAGTTTGGAAAGAAACAAATAAGACTGCCCTTTTCTTGCAGATGTCATGATTATCTGTTATGCTGAAAATACCAAGGAATCTGAAAAAAAAAAAAGAAAGAAAAGAAAAGAA
The DNA here is from genome assembly GCF_964146895.1 of Miniopterus schreibersii. Taxonomy (NCBI): domain Eukaryota; kingdom Metazoa; phylum Chordata; class Mammalia; order Chiroptera; family Miniopteridae; genus Miniopterus; species Miniopterus schreibersii. The sequence continues at coordinate 23,950,198 of NC_138118.1, read as the reverse complement.
AAGAAAAGAAAAGAAAAGAAAAGAAAAGAAAAGAAAAGAAAAGAAAAGAAAAGAAAAGAAAAGAAGAAAAGAAAATCCTTGAAGTAAGTTCAACAAGATCATAGGATCAATTGTATTTTTATATGCTAAGAGTTAACACATAAACACCAAAGCCAACAATACAATGGCATTCATATTATTCAAAAAATGAAATACTTAGGGTTAAATGAAAAAATACATATACAAAATGTCTTTGCTGAAAACTACAAAACAATTGTTAAAGAAACTAAAGATCTAAATTAATGAAACATGTACCTTGTTCATGGGTTGGAAGACTCAACATAGTAAAGATGTCAATTTTCTCATATTCAGGATTAACTTAATTCTTATCCATATTACAGCAAGATAGTTTATAAATATGAACAAGATTATTTAAAAATAGTGTATGGAAAGATAAAGAAATTAATTGCTAAAACAATTTGGAAAAAGAAGAGTAAAGTGGGATACATTACTCTATACAATTTCTAGACTTATTATATAGTTACAATAATCAAGATTATGTGGTATTGGTGAATACATAAACACATAGGTCAATAGAATATATTATTTTTTAATAAAATAGAGAACTCAGAGTGGACCTGAAGAAACATGGCTACCTGAATTTTTAGCAAATGGATAAAAGCACTTCAATGGAGAAAAATAGACTTTTCAACAAATAGCATTGGATAATTGGATATTTATAGCCCCCTAAACCACCCCAAAAAAGAGAGAAAGAAAACCTTGCCTTATCATGTCTTATTAAAAAATAAATGAACTCAATGTGGGTCATAGATTTGAATATAAAATGGAAGGTAATAAAACTTTAGAAGTTAAAATAGTAGAAAAGTCTTGGTGAAGATTTTCTTAGGACCTGGTGAAGAATTCTAAAACAAGATACCAAAAACCACAACTACCACAAAGTAATTAATAAATAAGATTTCATCAAAATAAACATTTTAGCTCTGGCCATTGTGGGTCAATGGTTAGAGAGCCAGCTTGCACACTGGAGTCTTGGATGCAAGTCCCAGTCAAGGGCACACCCCTGGGTTACAGGTTTGATCCCCAGCCCCAGCAGGGATGAGAGGGAGGCATCCAATTGATGTGTCTCTCTCACATGGATGTTTCTCTCTTTTTCTCTCTCCCCCTCCTTCCCTTCCTTCCACTCTCTCTAAAAATCAATGGAAAAATTATCCCCCAGTGAAGATTAACCAAAATAAATAAATACATAAATAAATAAAAATAAATAAATAAAAAATTTAGTATGAGAAAGACCCTATTAAAAGGATTAAAAGGCAAGATATACACTGGGGGAAAATATTTGCCAAACCGCCAAACCATGTGTGTGCAATAGAAACCACATATATCTAAAATATATTTAAAAATGTGAGTATAAAAATAAAAAAAGCCCAAATAGAAAATGGGCAAAAAACATTAAGATGTTTCACTGAAAAGTATATATAAATGTCTAATAAACACACAATGAGCTTTTTAACAGTATTAGTCATCAAAAAAATAAAGGCAATGCTGTGACATCACAACATACCTATTAGAACAGATAAAATTTTAAATAAAACAAAACAATGACAATATTGAATGGCATTGAGGATGCAGATAAACTATATCTCATGCATTGCTGGTGGGATGGAAGTGAAATGATACAGTCACTATGGAAAACATTTGGCAGTTTCTTAAAGCTAAACATACACTTACCTTATGATCCAGTAATTGGCCTCCCAGATTTTCATCTCAGAAAAATGAAAACTTATGTCCACACAGATACTTGTACATAATTGTTCATAGCACCTTTATCTGCAATAGCCAAAAAGTGGGAACACCAAAGTATCCCTCAATAGATAAAAAGTTAAAAATAACTGTGGTACCTCCATACTATGGAATACTACTAATAAAAAACAAGTAATTATCTACTGGTACATGCAACAGCTTGGATAAATCTTAAAGATATTATGTTGAGTGAAAAAAAACAGTCTCAAAGCTATCAGTTATCATTCCATTTATATGATATTATTGAAATGACAAAATTATAGAGATGAAAAATACATTAGAAATTATCAGCTGGGGACAGCTGCAGGTTTGATTATAAAAGAATTCCATGAAGAATATTTTCATGGCATGAAATAGTCCAGCATCTAGATTGTGATATTAATTACATAAATCTACATATATGACAAAATGACATAGAATTATACAAATAAATTGTACCAATGTCAAATTTCTTGTTTCAATATTGTATTATAGTTGTGTATGATGTAACCATTGGGGAAAACTGAGTGAGGAGCACACAAGGGTCTTTTCTGCATTATCTTTGCAACTTTCTTTGAGTATGTAATTATTTCCAAATTAAAATTTAAAAAGAAAACAAAAATAACACAGAAAGAAAATAAAATACACCCACCTGCAAATTTTACAGAGCTGGAATGTAATTTCAGTGGTTTTTTAGAGATATTTCAGAAGTGTTTCAGCAGTTGAACAATTAAATAAGAGTCACTGAATCTGAGATTTAAAAAGATTATTTTCCTAGCATGTCCTTTGAATTTTATATAATTGTAGAATATAATTTTGTATACTATGTAAAATCCTACAATATTGAAAAAATGTCAGTTGATCTTTAATTATGACAATTACAACTGAAAATATACCTGTATTTTTTATTTTATTACTAATATAAATTTTTAATAAATTTAAGCAGATCATAATAAAAATTAAGTGCATGCATTTTCCTTTGGAAAATCAAATCACATTGGAAACAATTAATCAAATATTTAAAGAAGCAATATTTGTATGAGATAAAAATTATCAATAAACACAAATTAGAATAATATATCTATAAATGTATTACTCAAGGACTAAAAGTCATAACACTCAAAACAACATAGATGTTGTACTAGAAATACAAAATACATCATCAAAAGTAGAGGGATTCATAATATATGTGAATATACATGCAAATTGGAGCTTTGCAGCATTGCCAGGCATCCTTTGACAGTTGTTTTTAGCAAAACACTGTATAAAATCTGTAAATTTATCCATGTGCTTTTTTTTAGGAAATGACTGTCAGATTCTATAATGCTAATCATTCTCTGAGTACTCTGAATAGATTAATAGTGAGTAACTCTTTGTTTTACTAAAAGTAAAAATCTGTGGGATTTTATGTCATTGTTTGTGATAAGCAGTGATTTGCATTTGTGCATCAGGTCTCAGCCCTTCTGAGAAACAATCTTTCGGCCTTATCGGGGGTTTCTGATTCTATTCCCACGGCACATACCTAGGTTTGAGGTTAGATCCCTTGTTGGGGCACATATGGGAGACAGCCAATCTCTCTCTCTCTCATCAGTAAAAAGAAAATATCCTCGAGTGAGGATTAAAAATAAACCTGACTCTTCTCTTAAATATTTCCATTTACTCTTGGTTATGTTGTATTGAATTCTCTTGTTTGGTGATGTTTCATGATGAGTTCTTCTTTATCAGGACTTTATAAGGGTTTAAAGTATCTTTTATAGAGGATTTGTATGTATCTACTAAAATCCTGGGGTACTATCAAAATATGACCTCTTAAAATCTAATTATCTTGGAGTTTTTCATACTCTCAGACACCAGCCCAGCATGGTCTTGTTTATAATTTTGAATTCTTAAGAAGTTCCCCTGCAAAGGTTTATGACATCAAGTCTAATTACCATCTTATTGTGGAATGGATTTTTTTCTTGCTCATATCTTCATTGAAAGTTTTGACATGTGTAGGTCCATGTGTTATGTATAGCTCTCCATTCTGGCTTTCCACCTTTATTTTTTAAATTTTTTTTAATTGATTCAGGGAGAGAGGGAGAGAGAGACAGAAACATCAATGATGAGAGAGAGTCATTGATTGGCTGCCTCCTGCAAGTCCTCTACTGGGGACCAAGCTCCCAACCTGAACAGGTGCCCTGACCAGGAATGTAATGGTGACCTCTGGATTCATAAGTCGACCCTCAAACCACTGTTGTATGCCAGCCTGGCTGGCTTTCCATCTTTCACATGCTCCAAGCCAAGTTTATGCCTCTTACATGTTCATTATAATTAGTTCTGTTTACCACTTTGTTTTAGAATTCTGCTATATTATTTACTTTTTTCAAGGTCAGATAAGTTTAAAAGAATAGATTTTTATAACATATATAACATAAAATTATATATCAGATAATACTATATGATATAATAAAGAATTATGCAATAAAATATATTACTTAAATAACAAAGCATTGTCCAGTATTTGTTTTTTCTACATATTTAAATATTTTTGTATTAGATTAAGTTTTGCCATTTAAAATAATAGTCCAGCCCAGCCAGGCGTGGCTCAGAGGTTGAGCATCCAGGCGATCAGGGTTCGATTCCCTGTCAGGGCACATGCCCGGGCTGCGGGCTGCAGCAGATCAATGACTCTCTCATCATTGATGTTTCTATCTCTCTCTCTCCCTCTCCCTTCCTCTCTCTGAAATCAATAAAGATATATTTAAAATAAATAAAATAAAATAAGTCCATTGTTATATCATAGAACATTTAAATAATATGTCATTTACTCAAAATTCAGTCATCAAGTATTTATTGTGCCCTTACTAGGTTTGCTGCAGGCTGTGACTTTGGGATTATTTGTGGATCTTATATCTAAACAATTATGTGTGATGACTTCATAAAAACTTATATGAATGACTAAACCTATCTTGAATATAAGAAATCTAGAATGAAGTCCAGTGGAAATTATAATATATCTTGTTCAAATCTGGTTACATAAGTAATCTGAGCATTTTCTCTATTTGGATGACTTCTTTCTTAATGCTTCTTGACTATTATCTCAGTTTATAGCCCTCTTTTCCTAAGAATTAAAGTGTATGTATGCTTAAACTTACTCTCAAGAACAAATGATGGGGGACATTTGTTCTAATTACTATTCCTCTTTGAGACCAGTTTATTTTTTGTTTTCCAGCACCTAATAGAAACTTAACTCTATTTTCACAAATGAATATATCCTTGTGTCTAGTCTGTATTCATTAAAAATGAAAAATGTAGAAAAGTTCTTTAAAATAACCACAACTTAATATTAAATTTATGGGTTTTTTTTTTATGTAGGCTGAGAAAAAAGTTTAGCTTATAAATTATTTTCAAATGCTCTGATACATTATTTACTAGAAATTAAACTTATTGTTAGTAAAATTTCCTCAGTTTATATAAAAAGGATTTATAGAAAAATGTCACACTTTAAATTCATATTATAAAAACATCTAAAAGACTACCTCAATAATAAAATAGCAAGACTACATTTACTGATATAGTGCTGATGGCAATTTTAGAAATAATTTTGTTAATGGGAGAGTGATCCATTGTTAATGTGATATTTAAACCTATGGACATCATTACAAATGGCTTTCTAGATTCCCTAGAACTTTTTTGTGTACTCTTTGTCAGTTAAGGGGAGAGACATCAATGTTTGCCAGTTATCTTCAGAGGAAATACAGAATACTAATGCATTCAGACATATTAGATTTGGTTAAAGGAAAAGAGACCTGCTACAAGATTTTCTTTGATCTTCAAAATTCAAATTAGTAAAATCCTAAAAGAAAAAAAATTCTAAATAAGAGTAAATTGATAGAATTATTTATAGCATATAACAAATATGGCACATTAAAGAGAATCAATACAGCCTGGCATGTGTAGCTCAGCGGCTGAGAATCAACCTAGGATCTAGGAGATTGTGGTTCAATTCCTGGTCAGGACACATGCCTGGGTTGTGAGATTGATCCCCAGTAGGGGGCATGCAAGAGATAGCTGATCAATGACTTTCATCATTGATGTTTCTATCTCACATTGTACTTCTCAATGGATATGTCAAAGGGGTAAAAATTTAACATTTCATGTTCTGCTAGATTGGGACTGTGTTAGTTCATTGACTGGACATTTAATGGACAGTTCTGAGTGATTCTGAATTTTCATATGAAGTTTAATAGTAAGTAACAAAATCCAAGATCACTAGTAAATATATTAAACATATATTATCACTTATCATTTTGATCCCTTGTCCCTTTTTTCCTCTTTATCATGAACAAATAAACAAACAAAGAACTCAGTTATTTACTAGATATATAACACAAAAACTTACTAGATATAGATATATATTTACTATAAATATATATTATATACATAATTATTCTTTCAAATTTTAAGATAGTACATACATTAAACCCACTCAAAATTAAAATATTTTTTTCACCAGTAAAAATACCCTTATTTGAACTCCACTTCTAGTCTTACTGAAATATTATGGATCATAAACAATTTGACTACAGGGAAAAAAATCTTTATCAATATTTAGATATTGTACAGCAGTTGGTGCCAAACTGTTTTCACTCAGAAGGTAAAAAAAATGATATGATTGCTATGAATGCATCTAATGAGCAATTAATAAGATGCAATATTGTTTCTATTAATGTATAATTAAGAAATAATCCTTCTATAATTTTGACTTCATGTATAATCACTATTAATTAATTTTTGAAAAGAAAACAATATAAGTGAGAATTTTTAAATAGCATTGCTATTGCTAACATCAATTAGCAAAGGGATAAAATAATTGTTAAAGTTTTTTTATCTTTTTTCATTAGGTGTAGAGTTGATGGCCATTCTGTAAAAGTTTTATTGTATGTTATTATTTTTAGTATGTTTATTAAAACTGTGGATAGTGAAACAAGGAAGGCCCTAAAATAGAAGAAGTAACAAGAGAGAGTCTAAGGGGTCTGCTTTTGCTTCCTAGCAAGTCAGAGAAAAGGAAGAGTTGAAGTCAGCCTCAGGGGTTAGGCCAGGAGAGCTGCAGCTGCCCATTGGTCTCCTGGTTGTAAGTCTTGTGGGGACCTTTAGAGTTTAGATTTAGGAGATACATGCTGTGGGGGAAGGACAGAAGGAAGGGAAGATGCAGGCATACTCCCAGGAGGGAGAGCTCCCTGTCCATATAAGTTTTAAAATATAATTCTGTTACAATATGAAAAACAGAAGCCATGCCAGTCTTGACATGTTTAAGATGATATATTTTAGAAAACAGAGACTTACACTTTGAAATTAATTGCAGTGCTAGCTAACCACAGAATGGAAGACACTTTATAAAGGTATATTAGTGTCAATATGAATGTAATGTACAATTTCTTTTGGTCCACAAATGGCCAAAAGAAATAGGCAAATCTACTAGTCTCACAAAGTTTACTGAGATTATCAAGATATGTGCTTATCTCCTTTACCAATTAATATTTAGTTTTAAAACCATGCTATTTCCTATTGTCATTTCCATGCCAGAAAGTACATTTATAGTAACCACCTTTCTCAGTTAACATAAATGAGATAAATGATTCTCCAGGGAACTAAAAAAAAAAAAAAAGAAAGAAAGAAAAATGACATTTCCAAAAGAGGAGACATTTAAATCCTTTTAAAATATGTGTCAAATCAAATGAAAAAGTGTTCTTGAGTGAGGATTAGGAATAATTATTCTTCCTATAGAAAAACAAATATTTAAATCAATATGAAGGAAGACAACCTTACACAACTGAAATACTCAGATGAATGTATTTGAAGAACAACAATAAAAAATAATGTTTTAAGGTTATGGATCAGCTGCAAAAAACACACAGAGACCATAGACTCATTCTGTAATTTGTTCCAATCAGTATGAAGAGAGCTTTCTACCTATCCTCCATCTGCTAGGATGTCTTCTTATCAGGATCTGAGTAGAATTCTGAATGGTGGTTTTGAGCTCAAAATAATTCAGGATTTAGGTTCTCCAGAGACCAACTTGTGCACTCACTGTGTCAGGATTTGAGAAGTTCTGAATAATTTGTGCTGACAAGCTCTAGACTTGCCCTTTTCAGGTCTAAGGTTGGTTCTTTTAAGTGTTGTCAAATTTTTAATGGTCTTTTAAAAAAATCTTCCAGGGACCAATTTGTAGTTCTTTGGTTCATAACAATCTGATCTCTCACATGAATAACAGTGATACTGTAGGAAGTTTAAAATCTAGAGATGGTCAAGGAGAAAGTATGTGTTACTGTTTTCTATCCCATTCAAAACTTTAACACTTGAAGTCTTTAAGATAGGATTCCTTATTATAATAGAGTACTTAATTTTTGTAACATTTTTATATTACAGAATTATTTTAATGTTTTCATTATTTTACATAAGATTCATAAGTCAGAATTATTTTCATGTTGATATATATATATATGGTATATAAAAATATGAACTCAAGGTTTGGTCCATAAATTAGGCAATAGAATGAAGTTTGCAGCAATCATACTGTTATCTGGTAGGGAGTGGTGTTCAGCTGTCTGTTTTGACAAAGGACTAACTTGTGTAAACTAACTTCAACTAGTAATTAGTGATACTAGTTATACAGTTATTGATTTTTGCCAGTTGAGGGATTCGAATCTGAGTTCAGATAGACCAAAGTTGAAATCCTGGCTCCAAGAATGAAGAGCCCATATGGCGCTTGTATATGTTAGTTAACTGTTTCAAGATGCATTTATTTATCTATAAATATATGAAAATAAGGGCAAAACCATCAAGGAGTGTTATCACTCTTGTATTTAAACTGAAAAAACTGTCTCACATATATGTGTCTTTCCCCAAACCCTGTGGTTGCAAAGTAATGAAATGCAAGAACTACTATGCCCAGCAAGGCTATCATTTAAAATTGATGGCAGAATAGCTTCCCATTCAAAAAAACATAAAAACAAGAACAACAACAAAAACCCTAAAGGAGTTCATTACCACTAAACTCATATTGAAAGTAATGTTAAAAGGCTTGCTTTAAGAAGAAGAAAAGAAGAGAGTGAAGCATATGTATAAAGAATAAAATGGCAATAAATAAGTACCTTTCAAAAATAACTTTAAATGTAAATGAATTAAATGCTGTAATCAAAAGACATAGGGTAGCTGAATGGATAAGAAAATATGACCCATATATATGCTGTCTACAAGCCATCCACCTCAGAAAAATAGATACACACAGACTGAAAGTGAGGAGATGGAAAAATATTACATGAAAATGGAAATTAAAAAAACATGATATAGCAATAGTTATATACAAAAATAAACTTTAAAACAAACTCCATAACAGAAGAAAAAAATATTACATACTACTAAGGATTTCAATCCAACAAGAAGATATAACTCTCTTAAACATATATGCACCCAACATAAGAGCACCTAAACATATAATGGACATTGAGGGATCAGCAGCAATATAGTCATAGTATGGAATTTAAATACCCCATTGACATCAATGGACAGATCATCCAGACAAAAAATTCAACAAGGCAACTGTGACTTCACATGACACAACAGACTAGATGGATTCAATTGATATTTACAGAACATTTCATCCCTAGGCCACAGAATATGGATTCTTTTTAATTGCACATGGAATATTCTCTAGGATAGATCACAAGATAGGATACAAAATAAGTCTTAATAAATTCAAGAAGATTGAAATCATCTCAAGCATTTTCTCTGACCAGAAAGATATGAAGCTAGAAATCAGTTACAATAATAATAATAAAAAAACCTAAAAACCACTTAAACACATAGAGGCTAAATAACATGTTACCGAAAAATGACTGGGTTAACAATGAGATCAAAGAATAAATCAAAAGATACCTTGAGATGAATTAAAATGAATAGACAAGAAACCAAAAGCTATGAGACACCGCTAAATCAGTCTTGAGAGGGAAATTCATGGCATTACAGACCTACTTTAAGAAGCAAGAAAAATCTCAAACAGTCTAACCCTACACCAAAAAGACATAGAAAGATAAAAACAAACAAAGCACAAACTAGAAGGAAGAAAATAAAGGAAGAAAATAATGAAGATTAGAGGGCAAATAAAAGACATAGAGACTAAAGAAAAATACAAAAGATCAATGAAACCAAGAGTTGGCTCTTTGGAAAGATAAACAGTATTGACAAAGCTTTAACCAGGTCCATCAAGGAAAAAAGAGAAAATACCTAAATAAATACCTAAATAAATAAAATCATAAATAAAAGAAGAGAAATAACAACTGACACAACAGAAATAGCAAAGATTTTTAGAAAATATTACAAACAATTACATGCTCACAAATTGGACAATTGGGCAAAATGAATAAATTACTAGATTCATAGATCTTCCAAAACTGAATAAGGAAGAATCAGAAAAGCTGAACAAACCAATTACAAATAATGAAATCAAAATAGTAATAAAAAAAATCTCAGCAAACAGAAATCCTGACACACATGGCTTCATATGCAAATTTTACAAAATATTAAAAGAAGAACTAACACCTATCCTTCTCAAACTGTTGCAAAAAATTCAAGAGAAAGGAAAACTTCCAAGCTCCTTTTGTGATGCCAGCACTATTTTAAGTTCAAAACCAGATCAGGACACTACAAACAAGAAAATTATAGGCCAATATCCCTAATGAAATTGATTATAAAAACCTCAAAAAATATTAGTAAACCAGATCCAGCGATATATTAAAAGGATCATACACCAGGATCAAGTAGGACTAATTCCGGGGATGCAAAATAGGTACAGTATTTACAAATCAATAAACATCATACTTTGCATAAACACAATGAAAGAAAAGAATCACATGATCATATCAATAGTTGCAGAAAAAGCACTCAATAAAATCCAGCACACTTTTTTAAAAAAATCACACCTGAGGACATTTTTTCCATTTCTTTTCAGAGAGAGTGGAAGTGGGAGAAAGAGAAAAAGAGAGAGAGAGAGAGAGAGAGAGAGAGAGAATCAATGTGAGAGAGACACATTGATCGGTTGCCTCCTGCCCTTGCTTGACCCAGGCCAGGAATGGAGCCTGCAACTGTGGTACATGCCCTTGATTGGAGTTAAACCCAAGATCCTTCAGTTTGTGGGCTGATGCTCTAACCACGGAGCCAAACTGAATAGGGCTCCAGAACACTTTTATGATAAAAATTCTCGATAGAGTGAGGATAGAAGGATGATACCTCAGCATAGTAAAGGCCACATCGTACTCAGTGGGCAAAAACTAAGTGTTTCTCTTAAGAACAAGAACAAGTAAGGGATGTCCACTTTCCCAAACTTTATTCTACATACCACTGGAAGTTCTAGCCATAGCAATCAGAAAAGAAAAAAATAATTGTCATCCAAATGGGGAAGGGGAAAATAAAAGTGGCATTATTTGCAGATGACATGATAATATGTATAGAAAACCCTAAAGACTCCACAAAAATCTACAAGAACTGATAAATGATTTCTGTAAAGTAACAAGATACAAAATTAATAGTAAGAAATCAGTAGCATTTATTTATACCAATTATGAACTATCAGAAAGAGAAGTTAAGAAAATAATCTCATTTGTAATTGCAAAAAAAAGGGTACCTAGGAATAAATTTAACCAAAGATATAAAAGACCAGTACTCGGACAATTATAGGACACTGAGAAAGAAACTGAAGAAGATACAAATAAGTGGAAGCATATACCATGTTCACGGGTAAGAAGAATTAACATCATTATAATGTCCATACTACTCAGCAATATACAGATTCAACACAATTCCTATTGAAATACCAATGCCAGGGTTCCAAGATGGTGTCAAATTAAGTGGAAGTTAAACTGATCTCTTTCTGAGGCCAAACTTGAAATACAACTAAAATAGAGAAAAATTATTGTCAATAGCCAACTGAAGACTAGCTGGAGAGAACCCTTATAACCAAGGATATAAAGAGCACACAACATCAAGACTGGTAGAAAGTATGGATGCATGAGAGGCCTGGCTGGGCTCCCATAGGCAGCATTTGAAGTTCTGGGGAGACATCTCAGATGTGGAGGTTCTCTATGAGAAGTCCAGAGTCCAAACTCCAAACTGGGCTTCCTAGCCCAGAGTAACAGAAAAGGAAAGGCCTCCACAAAACATCTGACTGTGAAAAGCAATGGGAGTTCTGTCTGGCTTATAACACAGCCACCCACTTAAAGGGCCAACACATAAAATTGAATTTGCAGTGAGTCACCTTGGGCTTTGGCAGAGGGAGGGCAGAGTGGACTAGAGCTGCACAAGGAGAGTTTGGGGTTGCTGGTTCTGGGGAGATAGTTGGGAGGACAGCAATCAGGATCCCTGTGTTTAGTCATCCCCCTTGCTGCAAAGTCATCTTTCTCAGGCAGAGATTTTCCATAAATGCAGCTCTAGCCTGGGGAGAAGCAATTGCACTACCCATCAGAATTTCTCTCTCCACACCCAGTGGAGATTAGGTGCTACCGAGGACTACAGCATGAGGCTCATTAAGTGACTGAGTCTAACAATCATTCTTCAGGTAGAGGAAGATCACGGGGTTCTTAAAGTTTTTACCTGGTCTGCTCGTGGGCCTGAGGCTTGTAAGTGCAGATCTTCATGCAGAGCTTGGTCCTTTCAACATCCCATAAACCACAGCAGAGGGAGCCACAAGCTGGGAATCACTGATAGCTTCAAATAAGGTACTCAGAGGCAACATCTGACATTGGCTTGTACAAGATACCCTTTGAAGAGGCACAAATCCAATAAATCCTGTGGCCAGCTTCAGATAATAACAGAGCAAGATTGAATAAGCTTCACAAGCAGTATATGCATAAGGAGATATTGGATGGCTCCAAACTCTGCTGAGGCAAATTCTGCTTCATGTAATAAGTGTCTGCACAGCAGCCTGCATTCTGTATTGGGGGTTGAGTCTCACTGTCAGTCAACCTGAGGCTCAAGCCCATGAATGAGTCAATAGCAATCAAGACACAATTACAACAGGAGGCCCCACACAAAGCACCCAAGGAATGTGATTAGAGTACCTATGTCTGCGGATCAGCGAGACTGGGCCATTGGGTCTCAGACATAACCTACTACACAGGGCCACCCAAATTGGGACTGGGAATCATAGCAGATTTACCTAATACATAGAAACAAGCCCAAAGAGGCATCCAAAATGTGGAGATAAAGGAACAAGCCCCAAATAAAAAAACAAGAAAATTCTCAAGAAGAAGAGCTAAATGAAATGGACATAAGCAATTTATCAGACATAGAGTTAAAAGTATTGGTTATAAGGATGCTCAACAGCAGGAAAAAACAAACATAGAAACTAGGAAAAACAACCAGTCAGAAATGAAGAAGGGCAACAGAAATAAAGAAGGAATAAACAGCAGATTAGAAGCCAAGGATCATATAAATGAATTAGAAAATTTGTTTATAAAAATCATACACTCAATCAGAGAATCATAAAAAATAAAAATAAACAAAAACGTGGAGGACAGTTTAAGGGAGCTGTGGGACAACATGAAATGTAACAATTTCCACATCATAGTAGTTATGAAATGAGAAGAAAGTGAACAAAAGATAGAAAACCTCTTTAAATAAGTAATGGAAGAAAACTTTCTTAACCTGGTGAAGGAAAAGTAGAAAAAAAAAATCAGACATTTTGTGTAGGAGAATTTTCAGATACATAGCCTAGGGCAAGAAAAACAAAGGGGGCGGGGAACAAATGGGACTACATCAAACTAAAAAAAAACAAAAACTTCTTCACAGCAAAAGAAACCACCATCCAGATTAAAAGGGAACCTAGTGTATGGGAGAATATATTTGCCAATGATACATCTGATAAGGGGTTAATTTCCAAAATATATAAAGTACATAACTCAACATAAGGAAGACAAAAAAATCCTATTAAAAAATAGGCAAAGGGCCTTAATAGACACTTCTCCCAAGAGTACATACAGATGGACAATAGACATAAGAATAAATGCTCAATGTCACAAATCATCACAGAGTTGCAAATTAAACAATGAGATACCACTTCATGTCTGTTAGAATGCTTATCATCAACAAATCAACAAACAACAATTGCTGGCAAGGATGTGGAGAAAAGGGAACACTAGTTCACTGCTTATGGGAATGCAGACTGGTTCAGACACTATGGAAAAGAGTATGGCTTTTCCTCAAAATTTAAAAATGGAACTGTCATTTGATCCAGTGATCCCACTTCTAGGAATATATCCTAAGAAGCCTGAAACACCAACCAGAAGGAATATATACACCCCTATGTTCATAGCAGTGTAATTTACAATAGCTAAAATCTGGAAACAGCCTAAGTACCCATCTGTAGATGAGTGGATAAAAAAATGTGGTACATTTACATAATGGAATACTATGTAGCTGTATAAAAGAAGGATTTCTTACCCTTTTCAACAACATGAAGGGACCTGGGGAGTATTAAACTAAGCAATATAAGCCAGTCAGAGAAAGACAAGTATCACATGATCTCACTTATATGTAGAATCCAATGAACAAAATAAACTAATGAACAAAATAGACTAGATACATGGAAGCATAGAACAACCTGTTTTATCTCAGAGGTAAGGGGGAAGGAAGGAAGTGGGAAAAAATTAACAGAGGAACTTATATGCATATATGTGTAACCCATGGTGAATAGTGTGGGGAGGGTGGGAGTGGGGTGGAGGGTGCCAATTGGGGGAAGGAAGGAGGAATATCTGTAATATTTTCAAAATAAAGACAAATTAAAAAAAAATACCAATGACATAGCTGACAGAACTAGAACAAATATTTCAAAATTTTATATGGAACCACAATAGACCCTGATAGTTGGGGGAATCATGCCACTTGATATGAAACTATCAATACTGCGTGGTACTGGCACAAGAATAAGCATATAGATCAATGGAACAAATCAGAGCACTAAGAAACAAACCCACTTATATGATCAATTTATATATGACAAAGAAGGCAAGAACATACAATGGGGCAAAGACAGTCTATTCAATACATGGTATTGGGAATACTGAACAGGGAGAAAAAAAAAAAATGAAGCTACACCACCAACTAACACCATACACAAGAATAAACTAAAAATGGATAAAAGGCTTAAGTGTATACCATCAGACAGTAAAAATTCTACAAGAAACCATACATTTAAAACTGAGACATTTATCATAGAAATGTTTTTTCTGATATAGAAAAACAAAGGAAAAAATAAACAAAGGGACTACATCAATATAAAAAGCTTCTGCACAGGAAAAGGAAATATCAACCAAATAAAAGGCAACCCATTGTATGGGAGAACATATTTGCCAATGAGACATCTGATAAGGGGTTAATTTCCAAGGAAGCAAACATTCCAATTAAAAAATGGTCAGAGAACCTGAATAGACACTTCTCCAAAGAGGACATACAGATTGTTTATAGACATATGAAAATATGTTCAACACACTAATCATCGGAGAGATGCAAATTAAAACTACAATGATATATCACCTCACACCAATCATCAATAAATCAACAAAAAATAAGTGCTGGTGAGGATGTGGAAAAAAGGGATTGTTTGTGCACTTGTGATGGGAATGCAAACTGGTGCAACCACTGACTATAGAAAATAGCATGAAGTTTCTACAAAAATTAAAAACAAAACTGCTTTATGACCCAGTATTTTATTTCTGGGAATATATTTGAAGAAAGCTGAAGCACTGATTAGAAAGGATATATTCACCTCTATGTTCATTGCAATGTTATTTACAACAGCCAAGATCTGGAAGCAACCCAAGTGCCCATCAGTAGATGAGTGTATAAAAAAGCTGTGGTACATTTGCAGAATGGAATAATATTTGGCTATAAAAAAGATAGAAATCTTACCTGTTGTGACAGCATGGGTAGACTGGAGAGTATTATCCTAAGTGAAGTAAGTAAGTAAGAGAAAGACAAATACAATAGGATTTCACTTATAAGTGGAATCTAATAAAAAATAATCTAACAGATAAAAATATAAACAGAATCATAAATACATAGAACAGACTGACAGTTGTTAGAGATGAGGGATGTTGGTGGGCTGGATGAAAAACCTGATCAAGTTGGGAAAAACACACAAAAACTCATAAACACAGACATCAGTATGGTGATTACCAGAGGGAAAGGTGGGTGGAGGATGTAGAAGAGGGCAAAAGGGGGATAAATGATGTTAGAAATAGACTTCACTTCAGGTGGTAAGCACATAATGCAGTATGTAGATGATATGTTATTGAGTTGCACACTTGAAACATGTATGATTTTATTAACCAATGTCACTCCAATAGTTCAATAAAAATAGTAAGAATCAGATGTATGTGGATCAATCTTGATGACCTTCAAATATAGAGGAAGTAAAAATTACCAAATAAGATAGAGTTTGATACAATTTATGCTAAATGTAATTGTGTTTGTGTATTATTTGAAAATATTCAAGTCAGCTTCATAAAACTAGAAAAAATCACAATTGATAACATACAAGAATATTAAACAACTACAGAAATTAAGCTGGTGACAAGGGAAGTAAAAGCAAAAATAAATAAATGGGACTACAACAAGCTAAAAAGCTTCTGCACAGCAAAAGACACTATCAACAAAACAAAAAGACAGCCCAATGAGAGAAGATTATTTGCAAACAATAGCTCTGACAGGGGTTAACAGTCAAAATATATAGTGAACTCATACATCTCAGGAACAACAAAAATACACAACCCAATTAAGACATAGGCAGAGATGGTGTTGCTTATTGGTTGAGCGCTGACCCATGAACAAGGAGGTCATGGTTTGATTCCCATTTGGGGCACATGCCCAGGTTTCAGGCTCAGTCCCTAGTGGGGGGTGTGCAGGAGGCAGCCAATTGATGATTCTTTCTCACCATTGATATTTCTATCTCTCTCTCCCTTTCCCTTTCTCCCTCTGAAATAAAAACATATTTTTAAAAATAGGCATAGGATCGGAACAGTTTTCTCAAGAAGACATACAAATGAGCAACAGATACTGGAAAAGATGCTCAACTTCACTAGCTATTAGGAAAATGTGAACCAAAGCTACAATGAGATTCCACCTCATACTTGTTAGAATGGCTATTATCAATAACACAAGTAAAACAAGTGTTGGAGAGATTATGGAGAAAAAGGAACCCTCGTCCACTGTTGGTGGGAATGTAGGTATAGCCACTATATTCAGTAGGGCAGTTCTTCAAATAATTAAGAATGGAGTTACCATAAGACCAAATAACCCTCTTCTGGTTATCTACCCCCCAAAATTGAAAACACTTATTTGCAAAGAGGTATGTATCCTTATGTTTATTGTAGCATTAGTCACATTGGCCAAGACATGGAAACAACAGAAGTGCCCCTTGATAGATGATTGGATAAAGAGGATGTGGTACATATATACAATGGAATAGTACTCAGCCATACATAAAGATGAAATGCTGCCATTGTGACAATAGGGATGGATCTTGAAACTATCATGCACAGTGAAATGAGTCATACAGATAAACTCAAGAAACATGATTTTACTCATATGTGGAACAGAAAACTGAAAGCAACAAATGAACAAACAAGACAAACAAACATAAAAACTCAAACAACTCAGAGACGGAGACAACAGTATGGTGGTTACTATAGGGAAAGGGAGGTGGGGAGGAGTGGGGAGTAGAGAAAGTCTAGTGTACGGTGAAGGAGGGAGACTTGGCTTTGGAAGGTCGGCATACAGTGCAATATACAGATGGTGTATCATGGAATTGTACGCTTGAAACCTATTTGATTTTATTAACTAATGTCACCCTAATAAATTTAATAAAAGTTTTAAAAGAGCATATATAACATATCTAAAGCATATATAATATATCTAAATTTTATTCATGAATTATTTCATAAATAAAAGTAATTTGCTTGGAAAAATAAGTTTGTGGCTTATGAGCTATCAATGATAAGTTGTGTTATGATATATAATAAATAACAAGTCAACAACTTTGTAAGGTCAATAGAATATATAAGTATGTTAAATATAAATCACAAATTAGTAAATTTTAAGACATGTTAAAGGTAAGTGGGATAATTTGAACAAACAATAGTGCTATATTTAAGTAGAAATCATTGAAAAGATGAAGTCATAGCTATGATTATGGCACCAATAGACTGACAGGTGTCATCTCTAAGTTAGCCATCTATATTTGACTCCCACTATGTGCGCATTGGTCCCTCATGGACTCTGCCCAGGATACAGCTAAGACAAGTAACTGCTCAGTAGACTAGTTAGTAAGCTATAGCTGTGGCCGGGACAACTTCCCCAGGTATCTCTTAGATAGGGTAAGTATATTTGTGTTGGCACCTTTATTTTGTTGGGCCCCCCTCTCAAACTTTAAATTTGGTCTCCATAAGCTTCTATCAGTTGGGAAGATTGACAAGGCGTAGAGAGATTCAGATACAATGTTGTGTAACCCAGCATTCAGTTAGTTCCGTTTTTCATCTTATCCTGTTGCTTTCTCCTTACCTCTTGCTATATGTTTTTAACGGATATTATAAACCGTGTGATTTAAGAATTTTATTTGGCCTGAGAGCTGTTCTGTTCCATAACTTCTGGAGTAGATTTCCTGATAGTGTGCTTTGAGGCTTTTATTACATAAGGACAATTTCCTGCACATCGTTTAAATATAAAATAATAATATGTATTATTTGTTGGAAATATTTTATTATATAAGAAAGGGGTATGGAAGGACATACTAAATGCATTAAAATAACTATCATGATGCAAAGGGTAGCAGAATGGGATGAGGGTTCATATTTATAGAGAAATTTAACATTTTATGTATTGTTTTTGTTTCTAAGATAATATATTACTTGTTTAATTAAAGATCAATAAAAACAATCACAGCACTGTTTTATTTTCTTTGCTGTTACTGATCATTTTTAATAATCAGATTAAAGTCTTAAACCAGGAATGTGTTATTTCACTATGTTTGACTATGGTATTTTTTCCATAATTCTAGTCTGTGCTCCACAGACACCCTCTCCCTCTTGTTCCCACAGCCACGCTGGTTTTCCTTAGGTTACACATATTAATCATGAGCCTTCAGAATTATTGATCATTGCCGAGTTTTTCTCTTCTGCCTGGAACACTCTTCCCTTTACTTATTATCTTAGTTCTATTTCAGATACCAGCTCACAGCTTTTAGTTACCCTTATTTTATACATATAATGTACTCTATAACTTCCCAGTGGTGCACTTAATAATTGTGATTTTTTGATAAATATATTTCTTTGCTTCCATACTGTGAGCTCCATTAGGATAATGATTATATATGAGTTTGATCACCATTTTATTCCAATAACCAAATATGTTGCCTGATAAATAGAATGTAATCAATAAATAAAATAATAAAATTCTCAGAGATTAAAAAAGATGAAAATCAGAAAGTAAATTCCTTGAATTTAGTGACATGAAAATTTTTAGGAATTAAAACTTTTCTGGACTGGTGAGGTAGAGTTCAGATTCCAGTGCATTTAGAAGTTATTATTGAAGTTATTGTAACAGTGAATATAGAAAATTTATTTCAGAGCTTTGATTTTAAAGGAAGGGAAAGTATTAAGAAGTACCTGAACATAGAGTAGAGTGGGATTAAAAAATGTGTTTATTATTATTTGTCTTGTTAGTTTTAAATCTGGGAGAGCATGTATACATGCTTCTTAGAATAATCTAATAGAAAAGACAAGTTGAAGATATGGCAGCAGGAGAGAAGTATTTAAAGCAAGAGAGTCTTGATGAGGTTAAAGAAGAATATAAAGCAAAAATAGAGGTATATTGTCCTGAAATTTGAAAAAATGTACTTACACAATTGTAATAGGGCAAAAAGAAGAAAGATGTGCCTATTTTGATAGAACACTAAGGACTATCTTTTATAAACTTAAAAAGATAAGGAAGTGGTTCAGGTTAAGTGTTTTAAAAATATAATGAGGTTTTCAGTGGTGTTTGTAAATAATTAGAGAACTAAGTGATTTTTTAAAATAGCAGGATTACCTTATTTAGAGTCTTACTAAGTTTGATGACCATTACTTAAATAAGTAATCCTCAATACATAATATTCTCCCAAAATATTCAGTATATTAATACAAGCACGGAGAAAGGAGGACTGTGGGCTTTCATTGATTTCACATAATGAAAAATTAACGGGGTAAAATACCTTCAGGATATTGAAAAGAAACTACTAGAATGATCGGCATTAATTTCAAGCAGGAAAATGATAGATGGGAAAAAAGTAAAGTGGTAAAATCCATCTGTTAATTACTATCATATTATAATTAATCTTGATACAATTTAAGAAATAATCCCTTAGTTTTTTCTTTTTATAAAAGTTTTTTTCTCTATACTTGGATCATTACTCTCTATATAAATTATCATTACTCTAAGTACCACTAATATTCTTTTTGGAAATTATATAGGAAATATCTGAGCTTTCAAATTATTTTGTGAAGATTTGTCTTCATTGAACTTTCACATCCATGAATGCAATATGTCATTTTATTTGGCAAAATTTTCTTTATTTTTTTACTATGATTTCCATTTTCCTTAATAAATTTTTGTACATCTCGTGCTAAATTTATTTTTATATGCCTTATAATTTTAATTTTAGGATAAATAATAACTTTTTCTTAATTAGCATTCTAAATTTTGTTTCTGATGTATAGAAAAGAAAATGATTTTTATATTTTGCTCTTATATGTAGCCATCTTGCTAAAATTTCTTTGTAATTCTAGATATTTTCAGATTTTAAGAATTCTATGTAGGAAAATCATCACTCTTGAATAATGACAGTTTGATTGCTTTCTTCCCTTTTTTTGTTGTTGTTGTTAAAATCTTAGTATTATTTGATTTATAATCCAGGAATGATATACTATGCCAGATTTTCTTCACAATTTACTTCTGAGTTATTTTGTTTCTGTTATGATTTCCTCTATGACTTATAAATTATTTAGTTGTAGTATACACACACACACACACACACACACATAAAAGGACTGATATTGCAAATGCATTTTCATGGTAGATGCAAACGGTCTATCTATAGATTATTTTCTGAATTTTCTATGTGCAAAATGTCACCTGTAAATAATGACAGAATTTTTTCTCCCTTTATAAATATTATGCTTTTTAAAAATTCTTGTTTTAATATACTACTACAGTAAACATTGAGATGAAGAGTGAGTAGAATGCATCCTTGCTCCTTCCAGAATTCATTGAGAAATTTGTCAATTTCTATATGATTTTTGTAGAACTTGAGAATCACTAACTCACAAGTGCAGTTCTTCCTTGCTTGGAAAGCTCATAAATCAACATTTTTGTTTTCTCATTTTATATATTGAGTAGTGTCTCCTTACCTTTGATGCAAGTTACTTGACACATCAGCTAAATATATCCTTCAAAGTAACATAACTGGCCTGTTACTGGTCTTTGGGAGAAAATAGCTCCCAGCACTGAGCTATCACAAAACTCTGAGAGTTAAAAAGCTATTATGTCATGATTAATATCAGGGGGAAATACTAATTAGGATGGAACAGCTCAGTGATACACATTGATAAAATGGAAATGGTATATATGGGAGCATGCCGTCCTAGCAACAAAGGATGGAGGTTATGAGGGTGGTTATTTATGGATGACATTATAGCTCATAATTTTCTTTGAAACTAATGACAGAAACCATAAAAAAGTTTAAAACACTGGATTATGCAATATCTCTAAATTTCAGAGATGTGAAAATAATAATTAAAGGGAGCAGAAAAATGTTTTTTTTCTAGGAATTATATCTATTGAAGACAAAGATCTAGAGGTCATAAAATTACCAATTTAATGGATAAAGAAAGCACCCATGGTACTTTTTATAAAGACTCTCATCTTCTATAGCTGTAAGGCAGACTATAGTGAAGACCAGGCAATCAATATGATTATAAGGGTATCATAATTTCAGAAAAGTCTGTATTCATAGCTTCAGCAAACTTCTCGGGTGGAGCCCCCACATTAAAAGAGTTGGACTCTGAGATTTTGGAAGGGACATATGGATAGATAAGCTTGATAATGATAAACCCCTAATTCCCATCCATAATGTCAAAATATGTCAGGCTCCTTCTAAATGAGATCTTTATAAATACCTAACAAGATAATATTTGTCCTTCCCAAGAATTTCTTCCATTTCTATCTTGGACACTAGCCAATTACAAAGGATTTTGCATGGTTCAACAGAAGAAATGCATTCTCTGCTAGGGAAGGAAATGACTCATTCATGAAAGGAACAGCAGGACCTGGATAACATTCACCAACAGGATCATGTAAAGCATGTCTAGGGGTGATCTTGAAAGTCCTAGACCAAGGAGAGTAGAAAATAAATATGAATAAGTGAGAGTTTGTTGATATGGGGACAATCCTTATCTTAGTATTTAATGCCCCTGGAGCCTAACACAATGAAGGGATGGCACTTAAGAGACTGGAAAAAGCTATGGCACACAATGTATGAAGTAGAAATGTCAGAACTTCCTTGCAGAATTTTAAGGAATAAGTCAAGTATATATTAGAATAAATCTATTTTATAAGATACAAAGACCTACAAGATGACTATGTTCTTTGGGAAAGTCTAGTAGACACTTCATTTCCTGAAACAATGAAGAGATCATGAGTGAGTGGGGCAATGACATCATTTAGAATCTCATAAGTGGTAACAGCTGATGATAAGGGAGTCTGTTAAGAAACTGGGGTTTATCAAAGGTGAACAAAATAGATATGCAAAATAGAATGGGGCAGTAACCCAACCTATACAAAGCTAACCTATACCCTGTTTTATCGTTGAGATTGCATTACCTAAAATCTTTTCTCAAATATGAGAATTTAAATTTAAGAACATTAAGAGAGTTGATAATGGAAGAGGAAGCATCAAATATACTGAGAAGAGCTAATTTACATTAATTTTACAGTTAGTTTGGTCAGAATCTTCAGAGGACCCAGAATTATTTTTCAATTAATTGTACTGTATTATTTTCTGAATTGTCTCTGAGTTCCAGTTCTAATGAGTCAATGCTGTACTTGAGTTTCTCTTTTTTTGTATATCAGTATTTGAGGTTTACCTTCATAGTTATGCTATCATTTTTCGTTACTATCTTCTGTCTATTGCAGTTACCCCCCTCCCCATTATATAAATGAATTCTCACCTCTCAAAATACCCTATCTATCACACTGTGGAATCTATTTCTGGTTATAAGTGTTATGGTAAACGTCATAATGTACCTATTCTACCCATATGTCTAGGATAAACAATGATGGTCAAGTTGTAGGTATCTTTACTGTCAGACCCTCACAGACAGGCAATGTGGAGATTCTCAGTTGAAAGATCCTTACAAAAATGTGTGCTGTTGTGTATATTTGTATAAATTTACATATTTTAATCAAACCTATGAGTTTATTTTTCCTAGAGCAGAGCTAATTTTTACATAATAAAGAATTAAGGTTTTTTTGTTTTAAATATATCTTTATTGATTTCAGAGAGAGGAAGGGAGTGAGAGAGAGAGAGAGAGATAGAAACATCAATGATGAGAGAGTCATCACTAATCAGCTGCCTCCTACACGCCCCCAACTGGGGAGCGAGCCTGCAACCCAGGCATGTGCTTTGACCGGGGATCAAATGGCGATCTCCTGGATCCTAGGTTGATTCTCAACCTCTGAGCCACGCCAGGCTGGGCAAGAATCAAGGTTTTTGGCTATATGTGCTAATTAACTTACGTCCTGAAAACTTTTGACGTCTATTTGATAAAAAAAGAGACCCTTTGTGAATTTTCCTGTGAGCCTGCATGCATGCACAGTACATTCCAGCTAATTTGACCACTGAATGATATTACATGATCAAAGTCATCTGTCTCCAACATTGTTATGCTGAAGTACTGTGTTAAATCTCCGCTATCACAAGAAGTTGCAGTTAACATTCTCCAAGTCTGTTCCATGCAGATTTCTGGGGGAAGGGACTAGACAATAGACACATGCCCAGTAAGATCTGGGTGACAGGGAAGCCAATTAATTACCTGTCAGTCACAGAACAGGTCACTGGCCAGAATAGGTGTGTCCACTGCAAGTGAAGGAATATTTGATATTTAAACTCCTAAAGATAGGGAGTTCTCTCTTGCCCTTGCATTCTTGGTCCTCTTGTTCTCTTGGGACTCTTGTTGCAGAAGGCACACTCACCTGCATTAGCCCATATAGCTCACAAACATGTGGGACCCACACAAAGGACTAATAGACTGGATCTAGCCTGATGCTACTTTGAACCCAGCTCCACCATGGAATGGAAACTCTGGACACTGGCCCTGCTTATGGAGTTAGCTCTGCTGGAGTCTTAGCTGCATATTTTTAAGGACTGGTTTAAGGGACATGGGACTTTACAACCCAAGGAATATACTTTCATGACAATAAAAACCATTCATTCTCCCATGCATGTCTTAGAAAATTTCAGCAACAATACTACTGCAGGTTTCATTTGATACTATAAGAATTAACCAGTGTGTACATATATCTATAAATTTCTCTTTGAGTACTGGAAAATAAAACTGGGAAGAAAAATGATCATCTTTACCTGATTTTTTTTTTCTCCTAAATACGTATCTCAGGCTGTTTTAACCTGATAATCTCAGAGCAGCAAGAAAATGAAATCAGAAGATCTATTGTTTCTTCACCCCTTGCTAAGAAACCACACAAAATTTGTCTGTAAATTATATAGGTCAAAGCAAGTCCCAAAATCAATGAACAGGGAAATAATAATTACCTTGTTATCAGAGGAGCTGCATATAATTTGTGGTCATTTGAATCTTCCACTCAAATAGTTCTGAAGATGACTCTGAGTATATTATGGAAATAAATGTGTACTAATTAACTAGACAAAGGGAGTAATTAGAGAAAGGGTGTTCAAGTCAGAATATAATAATAAGCGTATGGTATGTACATGAAAATTAAAGTTACTTAATTTTAGCATATCAAGAAAAAAATAAGGCACATAATCTTCACAACGTGTATTTTTGGGAGTTGTGAGAAGTTATCTTGATGCAAGTGTATATTGTAATTATACTCTGAATTATTAAACAACAGAGAGAGAATGTCACATGTGATAACGAGTGTACACATGCAAAAGAAATTAATGTGAAAATTTTTCATACAAAAGGAAACTACATTGGCTACATACTTATATTAAAGAGGCACATTTGTTTTATGTTTTATAACTTCCATCTTACCTCTTTCAGTTCACTTATAAAAAAAAAAATATCTCAAAAGTTCCCTTAAGGCAGAACTTATATATATATATATATATATATATATATATATATATATATATATATAAAAGTTCTATTAAAGTCTGTAATAGAGTAAGGGTTTTAATGAACACTTAGTTTGACTTTAATCAAATTAGCATCTTTTTAATGGTAAAAGATAATTCAAGTGTTTTTAGCAGGTTGCATTACTCAGAAATCAGGTAGAATTATAAAAATGGCCTCCCAAGATTAACTCTCCCTGGTGTACCTGCATGATCTGAGGTACTAGGAATTTGGTGGATTTTACGCACATGACATGGATACATGAAATGTCACAGTGGACTTTAAGAAAGGGACATTATCCAAGAAGACCTGACCTAATTACATGAGCTCTTCAAATCTGAATCTAGAGGTCAGAACAGAGGAAGTCAGAGATTAAAAGCATGAGATGGGTTCAACAATGTAATGAACTTTCTCCTTTGAAGATAAAGGGGAGAATCCCTTGATTCTTGAAGAAACTGAATCAAGGACCTGAATTCTGCAAAAACCTAATAAGTTTGGAAGAAGATCCAGCTCCAGGTGAGATGGTACCCTCAGCACCTCGATTTCTGGCCTGAGCATAAAAACCCTGGTATACACATGCTCAGTTGTACACTTTCTTTCCTATAGGCTGTGAGCTAAGAAATTGGTATTGTTTTTAGGGCCTAGGCTTATGTTAATTTGTTACAGCAGCAATAGAAAACAAAAGTATCCAGGAAGAAATTCATATTACCAAAAGAATAAATACACCAAAACCATCAGTCTTTGTTACCTTATTTTTCTATATTCTATGCAAAATAATAATGGAGTTTTAGATGGTAGACTAATAATGGTTTATTTAGACTGTAGTTAAGTAATGGCCTATTTCTTACATAATTTCTTGTCAATACTTATAAGCTACAAGGCAAAATGTCTGGTTTTCTCAAAGATAACATCAGCTATTCTTAAAAAGTTATATCAATATTAATTTAAGAGGTGGTTTTTTTCTTCATAACACACATCATTACCTGAGCTTACAAATTATTTTTCTTTGTGTTCTGTGATCTTTTTGTCCCTCTAAAATGTAATTTTCACGAAGCCACAGGCATTGTCTCAATGACTACACTTTTTTTTTGTATTGATTTTCTTTAGAGAGTGTAGTGACAAGGGGCTACGTCTTACATGGCCACAGAATTTGGAGGTCGAGTACACATTCACCACACACACATGAGATGGAGTTGAGGCAACAGAACACTATTTATTGGAGCATTAAGTAAAACAGACACAATAAAGTAAAGTAAGACAAAAAGTAAAGCAAAGTCCTCGTCCTCACCACCCGAAGAGTGTTTCCAAGACGAAGGGGAACTGAGGCAGTGCCTTGGCCTCAGTGGTGTCCCGCGAGAGTCCTCATTGGAGAATTCTGACTAGGGCCCCTCGGGAAGCTATTCTTATAGGATTTCTTATACGTGCTTGATTTATGGAGTTTTGACAGCTCTATGCTGTATATGAGGTTTCTGTAGCAACGGGGCAGCCTACCTGTGGTTACCAAAACCACGGGGGGGGGGGAGCACCTCTATGTGATTCTATTCATATATTCCACGGATGGGTCAGCTAAGGGTCAACCAGGAAGGCTGAGGAGGCCATTTGGAGCTCACTGCTGCTGACAATGGAGTCAATGCCCAGGTACAACCTGGGCAGAACGTTCCTAGAACACAACAAGTGGAAGGCAGAAAGGGACATCTACTTCTTATTGTATTTACTTAACAGAGAGAGAGAAAGGAAGAGAGAGAGAGGGAGAGAGACAAGGATGTGATAGAGCAGCATTGATCAGTTGCCTCCCACAGGTGCCCAGATCAGGGATTGGACCTACAACATAGGTATGTGCCCTGACTGGGAATGTAACCCACAAACTTTTGGTGTATGAGATGATGCTCCAACCAACTGAGCTACCTGGTCAGGGAGATGACTGCACTTTTGTGCCTAGAATAGAGCTTAGCAAAGAATACACAGTTATTAAGTATTGGCTGAACAATATAATGCTTAAAATCACTGATGGTTAATTGTGCTAAAAGCAGCCAGCTGGTGTGGCTCAGTGGTTGAGCATCAACCCATAACCAGGAGGTCACCAGATCAATTCCCTATCAGGGTACATGCCTGGGTTGTGGGCTCAATCCCCAGTAAGGGGTGTGCAGGAGGCAGACAATGGATGTTTTTCTCTCATTGATATTTCTGTCTCTCCCTCTCCCTTCATGTGTCTCTCTAAAATCAATAGAAACATATATTTTTTTAAAAATTGTGCTTAAAGTCACTAAAAGAGTCAAAACATTAGAAAATAAGACAGTGAGCATGAAAAATGTTTCTCAGTAGTTTTGCTATAATATGAAACAAAAAGGAGCAGTAGCTAAAAAGGAAGGGTTAAATTTTGCATTAAGGAATTAATATTTAGTATGTCTTCAGAAATGTTCACATAAGAGGAAACCTGATGATGGAGTAGAAGAGCTAATTACAGGGCACCATTTTATAGACTAGAAAGATGGGGTCCCATTGTAGCTCATTCATAATGAAACTGGGATAAAGGCAGGGTTTGTAGGAAAGATGCAGGTAGACTGATACACTTGAGATGGAGAAATTAGGTTGTTATATTACCGCTTCTATTTTCTTGGTGAAATGGAAGCATGGTCATCAGTAAAATTATGAGAAAGAAGCTGTAAGATTGTTGGACATCTGATGACAAAGGAGTTGATGTGACAGTGATAAAGACAGAGAAACTGAATAGAGTAGGAATATATAACCATTACTCAGAAACACTTTTGAAGTGCATGGCCCAGGAGTAGAGAGCCAATAAAAGACTGAGATATAGTCAAGATTGTAGAATGATTTCTGTCTCCCGCCTTTTATGGCCACATCAACAGGGCTCTATTATAATAGCAATGGGCTATAGCCTAAAGAAATGCAAACCTCCGGTTCTGTTTAAGGAGTTCTTAAGGAAACACAAGAACAACAGAGGATAAATAAAGATATTTCACAAAATACCTGAGAATTCACACTCAAAATTGTCAAGATCATCTAAGAAACTGCCACAGTTAAGACAAGCCTAAGGTCATACAATAGCTAATGTAATGTAACAAGGACAAAATATTCTACTCAAGTCACAGTGAAGTATGAATATAGAATGGATGACTTGGAATCTCTAATCCTGTTGCTTATTTTACTAGGGAAAAGTAGGTTACAGTTGTTCGTATGGAAAAAGACATGCAGGTTATGGCTATTACAAAAGCTTTATTAACTCAAAAGAATGATACAATGGCACAGTACACTTAGGTACAATATCATAAGTGCTTAAATTGCCAGCCTTCATTATGTACACATGCTTGTAGTCTATTTGTTATAGTCCAACACACTTTGGCACAGAGTTCTTTATAAACTTTGTGTTTCACATAATCACAACTGTAAAAACCTTTGGCTCAGTCATAGATAATTAATATATGCACATATTTTTCATAGTAAGTCATTAAACATTTGTTTTCATGCATTTCAATTGATATGACAAATTTTAAAAGCTATTAACCAATTAACATTTGGATTTGTAAATGTAAAAATTACACAATCTTGGAAAATGGAATAGCGTTTACTCAATTAGGCAACAGGGTTAGAGATTCTATATCAATATTTTACTTATGACTTGAGTAGAATATATTGTCCTTGTTATAATCTTTGCCCTGAAATAACTATAATTCAAATGTGCTTATGGATTCTCATATATCTTCAGCGTAATACAGGTGCTTGTACATTATTTACCCAGGATTTGGATGAGGTCCCAGTCTCAAATATTTCAGGATTGTTACTGGTCACTAAAAGGTTCCTTAAGATATGTAACTCTTCTGTGGAAAATGCTTATATTAAAATTCCCATTTAAATTTTTCAAACTTTTTTCTCCTATTCTACCATACAAAATGGCAAAACTGTAATTTTCATTCCTTGAGATAAAGATTTTCTCTGGAAATACTCTGGAAGACAGTATGCAAACAATACATTATATCTCCCACTACTTTTACTTAAACTGTACTTGTTTCCCAGCTTTGTGATTATGCATGAGATTTCAAAGCCTGCTCATCTCCATTTTCTGATGGAGATAAAATTTATTTAAAATCCTCTTAATAAACTGTCTTATATTTAAATCTTATTTTCCACTATTTTTGCATATCTATATTTCTTCCCAAATTAACTAGCAGCTAATCCATACACACAACAAACATATTCATGCTTTGAAGATTTTTTCCATGCAATATCTTTTACCTTGTAAATCTAGATTCTCAAATTCTGTTCCATCTCATATTCAAATTTTCTCCATGCTATCAGACTCATATCAAATATATCATTTCATAAAGCATCCTGATATATAAAGGAAGCAATCATTCAGTCCTTTTATTTATCAAAGAACTTTATAATTTTGTACCACATTTGTGACCCACTCTGAATTTTTATTATAACCTTTGTGTTTACATTACCCATCATATACTATAATATTCATCTGAGTAGTTTCCCAAACTGCATAATATATTATACTGCATGTAATAGTCACACAGAATGAGTAAGAATAAAGTATTTATAGATATTTAGGCTAGATGGCTTGTGTAATTCTTGATAAAAATATATCTACTATTAAGTCATAAAATTAACTCTAATATATGGAGAATTATGGCATATGAGTTGTTAATTGAACCCTTTATTTGTAGGGTAGAGGGGATTCTATTACATGCCATGCATATAATTATCTTCATGTATAAAAAAGGCACAAAAATACTTTTAAAATTCTTAGTCCTGGTAATTAAAAAATATATATTTCATATATTGCATATATAACATTATATATGTAATATATAATTTATATATTTTATATTATACATTGTATATAATAAAGTATATATAATTTAATTATATATAAAATACATATGTTTAAAATATACATATTAGACACCTCTGTCCTTGTACTAAAGAAATTTAGTCCAACACTCTTTGCCACCTTCACAGATAACAGTTGGTAGAACTGGATTATTGTCTGCCTATAGCCAAGAGTAATAAGTTTTTGGTAGATTTTTTTTATCACAATATTTCAGCTGAAAAACAAAACAAAACAACAAAACCTCCTTCTCCTAAAAAACCCACTCCAAGAAACAAAATGAAGGGGCAAAAAAGGAATAAACATGTCCATGATTCAATTATGTTTGATTGAAATAAAACTGATGGTTTTCTTGGATGAGTGTTAGTAAATAATTTTTATTTACACCATTTTTTACTAATATGCTAAAGGGAAATATTTCCACCACATTTACGTAAACACTTTTCTCCTTTCCACAAACAGCAGACTTCTCTTTCCTACTGCTTAATCTCTGGAGTGTTTCACATTTTTATTTTGATGTTTAGCAACCAAACTTTACTACATTCAGCATTCCAGTAGAATAAGCACATGGTTAAGGACAGTGGACAGTGAATATGCAAGATTTTTTGTTTATAATACTCTTTGTCACAAAATTCTTCATTTTGGCCACAGCAGTGCATTGGAATGTGGTCTCAGAAAAAAACTTTCTAATACCCACTGTATTTCATCTTCTAGGTTAGTTTCTCATAACTCAGTGTCTATTAAATCTAACACAACATACTTATGAATTTACTCATCCATAATAATATTCCTTCTCTAAAAATTTTGTAAACATATTTCAATAACACTTTCTCAGTTCTAGGTATTATGAGCATTTTTCAAAAAGCAGACAAATGTTATAGCACTAAATCACCTCCCTGTGATCTGATAAGTGGTTTTTAGGTTTGAGTTAAATTCATTCTTACTGGGATTTGTTTTATAGGCCATAAGATCTAGTTCTTAGAAGAAATACAGAATAGCCAGTAGCTATCAAGGGCATGGATTTTCTGTCCAGGCCTCAAGCTATATCCACCATTAGTCAATGTCAAGTAAAATGCTGTAGTATAAGTTAGAGAAAAAAAGAAAATTTAGTGCTTTATTACTGGACAAATACATGATAGAGTTCTTTAAATATCTTATTTACTGATTGCTCTTACCCACTGATACCTAAAATGAGTATTCCTACTGTAGTTTGAACTTCTAGGCATTCTCTCAAAATTTTCCTCTAAAAAGTACATTGATTCTGGTTGCATATGGCATCAAAACTTATATATTCAGTGGTTTATTTCTTTAAAAGACTGAATAAAATGAAAACAACATGTGCTAACATATCAACATCTTAAATATTTTAATCTCAACTCTCAGTACTATTTTAATTCTAACAATTCCTGCAATGCTTTAACCAAAGAGATAATTAACAGTGGGAATTTCAAATTATGTAATGGTGATCCTTTCTGGGTGATATATACTCTCAAATCATCCCTTATAGTTAACAATTTCTAAAGTTCTTTTGGTGTCAAGCATAAATAAATAATAGCTACTAGGTGAGGTAGAGTTGGGGGTGAGATATATAAGAAAGATTACTTATCTAGATTCAATTCCTGGCTCTGCTTATGACTAGATATATAATAATATTGATCAATTTGGTTGAACTTTCTGGATATCAAATGATCAAGAACCCTTCTTTCTCTTTAAGTATGAACAAGGCAGTTCTTTTCCTCCACCAGTAATCTTCTTTTCCTCTGGATTGTTTTTGGAATTTTAATTAATTAAGCCGTCCTGATAATTTGGTCTGGCCCTGCTAGGGCAACAAAAGGTGGGACCCTAAATTCAATAAACCTAGGAGCTTTTTTTATAGCTACTTTTTAAGTTGATATTTTTGTATGGCCCGCTAATGGTGTTATAAATATCAAAATGGCCCTTGACAGAAAAAAGGTTCTCCAACCCTGCTTCAAGCCAAAGCGAAACTCACATGATGTTTTTTGTGAACTATCTTTCAACCTCTCCTCCACTCTGTTTAATGACTTCCTTTTCAAAGGTCCTTCCATATTTTGCTTGCTGCTTTATAGATGTCTTTTCACATTAATACATATAATATTCATAAAAAATAAATAAATTCATGCATCCAATTAAATTTGATTCCTAAAGATTAACCATTTGGTGCATATTTTTTATTAAAGATTATGGCAACTAATCTTTTGTAAAGTTCATTGTTGAACTGGTAAATCCATAAATTGATGGTTAATAGTATAAATTGAAATTTTTTTGAAAATAAATTTAGTAAAATGTTTCTCAATCATGGAAATGGCCATATAATTTAACTTCAATTTCTCCTTAATAATTTATTCAAAGTAAATAATGTAATGAACAAAAGATATATATCTTTTGATATATATATATATATATATATATATATACACAAAAAGACACATAGCTTGAGGGTATTCTTTGCCATATCATCAATAATACATAACATAAAAATCATAAATGTACAAATTTTAATATTAGTTCATTAAATTGAAGACATGATATACCCATTTGATATAAATTTTATTATGGTTATTATTACTTTCAAAGTTATGAGAATTAGTAACAACAAAATGTTAAGTAAAAAAATTCAAAATTATGCTTTGTTTCTAATGTTTGTATAAAATTGTATCAAGTTAGCATGATGTGATTATAAATATTTTTATTACATTTTGTTTTAATGTACTTTAATTTAGTTTGATAAATATTAAAGCCACATATGCAAAAATTAAAATGAGAAATAAAAATATGCCTGACACATGCATCTGCCCTGTAAGCTCAGGGTAACCTTCTTTATGATTCCATAGTAATATAGTTAAGGGCATTAATGAGTTTAGAATTAACATATATTTTATTTAAAAATTATTTTTATTGAATTTTTAGAGAGGAAAGGAGAGAGAGAAACATTGATATGATAGCAAAACATCTATTGGGTGCCTCCTCTATGCCCCCTACCAGAGATCAAACCCAAAACCCAGGCATGTGCCCTGACCGGGAATCAAACTGGCAACATTTCGGTGCACAGGATGACATCCTACCAACTGAGCCACACTGGCCAAGGTGACAATTAACATATATTTTCTTAAGTTAAAATACTGATTACAGAATATGATGCAGCCCATCAAGGTTAATTTCTCTTCAGTGACAGAGATGACTTGATACTCTCTGCAAAATTATTATGCAAGTTAGTATTACCATGGATGCACAAGCTTAATTAATGACAGGTATCCTGATATCATAGATATTTTTAGAGCATTTATTAGTTACTTGTTTTCAGATTTTGCTAAAATCATTGACATTTTCTACTTGCATATAGGCCAAGATCCATTTTAATTTTTTTTATTTTATGAAGTTTTGTGTGGGTCTATGTTTTATTTGCATGAACAGAGGACTACTTAAAAGACAATTTCAAAATCAGATTTAAGATACTATCTAAAACACAACAGCACCCTATAAAGACCACACTAAAAAATAAGCAAGGGTTATTTTTATGTCATGGAGAGTAGTTACAGCTTCTTTGATTTCTCAAAACATTAGTATATGGGATTGTGAATATACGTAAGAAAATTATCCTACTTTAAATTCCAGAAGTTGCTATGTCTTTTCTTCCTATATTACAGAGAAACTAGCAAGTTAATAATTTACCTACAAACATTTCTAAATAAGTCACAATTTAAACTGAATAAAATTACCTCAATTTTCTAAATTGAAAAAGGAAGGAAAAATACACAGGTATAATTTCATTATATAGAGATAGATATAGAAATAGAGGTGACATAGCTGGATATGGATACGTTTTGGCTGCTTTAACAAAATACTATAGCATAGGCTAGGCGGCTTAAGTAACAGGAATGTATTTTTGCACAGTTCTAAAAGCTAGAAGTTCAATATAAAGGTGCTGTCAGTGTTTGTTTCTGGTGAGACCACTCTTCCTGGCCTGTGGGTGCCCTCCTTCTTGCTGTGTCTTTACTTGACCTTTTCTCTGTTCCTGGGGGTGGAGGAAGGGAGAGGGAGAGGGTTAGAGAGAGGAAGAGAAAGACAGATATATCAGGTGTCTCTTCCTTTTCTTGTAAAGACACCAGCCCTTTTAGATTAAGATCTCACCTTTATAACCTCACTTAACCTATTTTATCTCCTTATAGACCGTATCTCCAAATCATTTGTGTGTGTGTGAGAGAGAGTTTTATTGCTCTGTTTCTGGGGAAAAAGAAGGCAGGGAGGCAATACAGAATACAAATTTTGTTTATTTATTTATTTATTTATTTATTTATTTATTTATTTATTTATTTATTTATTTATTTATTTATTTATTTATTTAGATTCCAGAGAGAGGAAGGGAGAGGGAGAGAGAGAGATAGAAACGTCAATGATGAGAGAGTTATTGATCAGCTGCAGTCCGCAACCCGGGCATGTGCCCCTACAGGGAATCGAACATTGACCTCCTGGATCCTAGGTTGAAGCTCAACCACTGAGCCATGCCCGGTTGGGCCAGAATACAAATTTTAGAAATATCCAAGAAAAGTGTGACCACACCACATATTCTTTCAATCAATGTCCCATTGTGAGCATCACCAATCTCCTATCAAGTCCTCATTTCTCCGTCACTAGTTGGGATAAGAAGGCAGTCAGAATCAGCAAGGATGGAACATGTCATCATCTGATTTAAACCTCACCCCAATTTTATGGTAAATTTTATTGCTATATTCTGGAAATACACTAGAGAACAGTAGTTTTCCTAATTGACAAGTTTTTCT
The DNA here is from genome assembly GCF_964146895.1 of Miniopterus schreibersii. Taxonomy (NCBI): domain Eukaryota; kingdom Metazoa; phylum Chordata; class Mammalia; order Chiroptera; family Miniopteridae; genus Miniopterus; species Miniopterus schreibersii. The sequence goes on along the minus strand of NC_138118.1, from coordinate 23,915,330 downwards.
CATTCTACCATGAAGAATGATATCCTGACATATGAGTTAAGGAGTTAGAGTTGAAAACCTGTATGTATTAATTGTCTGGAAATGTTTCTATAATTTTTAATATTAAAAGCAGATTTTTTAATTGATAACTGTTAATTTTATGAAAAAAGGATTATTGTATTTTTTGAAAAATGAACAATCATTAATGAAACTTAAACCTATTCCTCAAAAAGAAAAGAAGTGCCCTGGTCAGGTGGGTCAGCAGGTTGGAGTGGTGACCTGTACACCAAAAGGCTGCCAGGCTTGATCTCCCATCAGGGCACATACCTGGGTTTTGAATTCACTTCCCAGTTGAGGCGTTTGCATGAGGCAACCAATTGATGTTTCTCTCCCACATGGATGTTTTTACTCTCTCACATTCTCTCTCTCTCTCTTTCTCTCTAAAATCAATAAATACATATCCTCAGGTGAGGATTAAAAAAAAGTGAAATAAGGAATATATACTGGTATCTATTAGTTGTTAAAATAATTTCTAATTATCACTGAAATCAATCTATTCTCTCATTGTGATTAGTTTTAAATAATGAATTCAGTATCAACTTATGCAATGATTATTTAAAGATATGGCAATCAATTCATCCCCTATCAAACTACATGCTGTTATCTTAAAACCTCAAGTGGCTTTTTTTCCAATATGAAATACACTATGCTATGAGAGCAGTGACTGGCAAGGCATTTATTTAGGCTGAATTGCTTTTTCACTTTGAGTGGTTAGCTGATATCTTGTCCATATTTAAAAATTAACAGTTAAAGTGTAAGTCCTATGACACATAAAAATGTACGTGATGTCAGAGGAATACCAGGAAAAACATTTTCTATTTATGCTAACACACATTTTGTTATTTTTTATTGAGTTTATCATATATTCCATTTATTCTCTTTTTATATTCCTTACATTCTGTGTTGTTTGAAAGCAGATAGGATGTTTAATTTATCATTTTGTTCCTACTCCAGAGATAGGTATGCCATAGGTACTTATTTTTTGGTTGAAAAATGAACAGAAACAAAGTCTAAAATTTTACTAGGATCTTTTTTCCCCTCTTACACTTACAGAGTGTACATATAGAGTACTTTAGAAATCATTTTGTCTATTTTAAATTCATAAAATACATTCATATTAAATTCAAACTATATGAAGAACTTGGAAATTTGAGTATTTATCCACTTTTCCATTCATGCTTCATTGTGAAGATTAGTGTCATTTTAGATTCATCAGACCTATTTTTAATTACTTCTGTGGTACATCCTAAATGCTTTAGTTTTTAAGTGATTTATGCTAAAAAAAAATCAATAAATACAACAGTACTTATTAGAACCAGGCCAAGGAGAACAATGTAAAATAGAAAGCAAGCTCACCAACAAAGATTTCACTTCTACCACCTTCCCCATGCAACAAAACTTTTCTACCTCTCATAGCTCCTCCATCGGATCCCATGCTAGAGGGGGGTCTGAAAGAGAGCTGCATGTTGCTGACTTAAACAAATAATGCCTGACTCCCAGATTTTCCTGCAGTAATCATATTATTTACCTACTCCTCTTTTCCTGACTGATAATTCAGTTTCTATGTACCTCTCTTGACTGCCTTACCTGCAAAATACTTCAGTCTTTTTCTATTTAGCTGTGTCCATCATTATCAATTTAAAAATATAGCAATTGAGGAGAGATGTGCATAATATAATCTATATGATTATGCATCCAACATATCATGAGAGTAAATTATTGAGACCACTCTTTTATTTTCTTGTGGTTGAAAGTAATACCATTATTATATTTATCTTTGTGAAACTTGTGTGGATTTTCAATTTTCCACACCAGAGTTTTATATAAAATTTTCTAATCATAAGATATTAAGCCACAAGGACCTTTAGATTTTCATCCTTTGAACTGTTTTTGTATAATTTATCTTTCATGAAACTGGGGAAGATAAAAGTAGAACTGTATTGATTAAAATGAGGTAGGCAGGGATCCTGGACACTTAATTTTGCATCACAATTTTGGCTTTCCTTCACCCTCCAGTGGTCACTATCTTGCCCAGTTTGAATAAAATGTATATCTTCTCTGGATATTTAACATTTGAAGAAAACTGAGGCCCAGTGAGATGCAAATGAGTAACAGAACTGGGACTGAAATTAGGTCTCTGAGGCATATTACTAGATATATATGTCTAATGTACCATCTCTGAATGCTCATGTAAACAGGTATTAATTTTAAGTCAATGCAATTGGTCTGAGTCTCCATATTAGTATCATTCTTCTTTGTTCTCTCAAGCAAGAACATTGCTACAGTACCAGGAAGAGATATCATTTGATGTCCAATTTTAATTATCTGATAAGATACTCTAAGAATATTGTACATCAATAAAGCATCAGACATGGGCCTGACAAGAATACATTAACTTACAACTATTCAGTACTCCTGACTTAAAAAACAAAACAAAACCTTTATATTATTTACTTTTCCTTTTATTTCAAAGTTTAAAAGAAGAATTTTTAATCATACATTTTTTAAGTAGCAACATTTAGACTCAAACTCAGAAATGAATACAATCAATTTCAATGCACTTCCCAGTATACTACATTATATAGAAGTCATTTTCTTTTACTTTATATGCACAAATATGCACTCATACACAGAACAGTGGAATCTCCTAGAAACTTTTCCTCTACTCCATTAAGCTCAAGGTTATAAAGTGTCACATATGCACAATTAACAAGTTCTAGGTATCTACTGCACAACACTGTGCCTACAGCTAAGAGTACTGTATTGTACACTTAAAATTTTTTTAAGAAATTTGTTCATCTCATGTTGAGTTCTTACCACATAAAAATATAAATCAGGAAAAATAAAGACTAGCAATTACTTTTCTTAATTTACTTTACCCTCTGCAGAATACAAACTATGAATAAAGATTGTGTTTTAATCAAAAACATAATAAACTTTCATCATTTTTATGGGCTATGTCCCATTTTAAGTAATAACCCTGTATTGGTACTAATATCTGAGGCATTTTTAAATGTGTGGGTTTTTTAAAATATATATTTATTGATTTCAGAGAGAGGAAAGAAGAGGGAGAGGGAGGGATAGAAACATCAATGATGAGAAAGTCATTGATCGAGCCCACAACCCCAGGATGTGCCCTGACTGGGAATCGAACCCCAATCTCCTGGATCCTAGGCCGATGCTCAACCACTGAGCCACACCTGGCAGGACTAAATGTGTTTTCTTTAAGTTTACTTTTACTTTTACTCAATTAAGTGAACACAAGCTTGTCAGGAAAAAAAATAACTGACTAAACCATTTATGTTGACTTTATAATAATCATTTATTCTTAATTTTGGTAATTTAAACAATTTTTATGAAATCAGATGTGTAGTTTCTTTTTATACATCTGTCATCCCCATGTAATTTCAATAACCAAAAATATAAATACTATAGAAACAGAAAAATGTTAGTTTTGTTGTTGTTGTTATAGCATTTAATAAAGTCTTGCTTAAAATGTCATTAATTTAGTGTAATTTTTAGAGGTAATCTCCCCTGTGGCTGACAAAATTGGGAAGACATACAGTGACAGTAGCAATTACATGGATGAACTTATTAGGAAGAAAAATTGGCATAGACAGTTTGAAGAATGAAATCTATTTGATTTGTGATGTGTAACCTGGTCTACCATTTGTCAGAATTCATTTTCATTTAAAAGGAGTAAGTGAATATTATTTAGTCTAAGTAAATAGCTGCAAACAATAAGAAAAATTAGAGTTTTTACTTAAATTATAACAAAGAGGGTTGGAGGAAAGATAATATGACTTAGAAGCTGTTTACTCTTCAAGTAGGTTGGAGATAAAGTAATTGGTATGTATGGTCATGCTTTAGGTTAAACTAAATGTGCACAGGGCAGCTTTACTCAGAGAAGCATAACATGGTTTCAAGAATTCTGGAAAGGTCTGATGGCCTCAATATTGTCTCTCCGATATCTGACCCATGGCATTCACATTTCAAGTACTTTGCAAAATGCAAATGCCCTTCAGATAGCCCTCCAGGCCATGATCAGTCAGGTAATATTTAGTATGTGTGAAAAGATATTACAATAGACTTTAACGAGTAGGAAGAAGAAAATTAAATTTCAAAGTGGGATTAGGGAACATTGACTACAATAAAAAAAACTACATTTTCTAAATTCTGCCTAAAATTGACACTGGTCAGTGTATTAGAACACCTTTCTCTTAACTTAATAAATTTATGTTTAATCTAACTATCCATTATAAAAAAAGTATACACACATATATTATATATGGATCATATATATTCCTTATATCTTATATATATTATAATGTATCTATATTATATGTCTTATAATATATATGTGATCCATACCAATAATATATCTCTTATAATATATATCTTATAATATATATGTCTATATATATCTTATATGTGTCTTATATATATTATAATATATATATGTCTTATAATGTATATATATTACCCATACCAATACAAGCTGTAAGATGTAATCATTTAACACACATACACACACACACACACACACACACATGTGCTTAGATTTTCCATGTTAATATCACACTTGAGTTTTCTTAACCAACTCATCTATTCATCTGCTGTTTTTAAAAGTACCTCTGACTTCTTTTCCTTGAACTAACATGATTTGTAATTAGAATTCATATAATTATGTGGTTTTATTTCTACAAAAACTCAAGTCTCTTGCCAAATTCATTTTCCATTTTGATTCAAAATTGAAACATGGTCTTTTTTCTGTGAATTTTTACTTTTTTATTAATTTATTGGTGTAACGTTGGTTAATAAGATTATATAGGTTTCAAATGTACATTACTATGGTAAATGGTCTATATATTGCATTATGTACCCACTGCCCAAAGTCATACCATCTTCCTTCACCATATATTTAGCCCCTCATCCCCTTTCCCTTTAGTAACTGCCATACCATTGTTTGTGCCTATGATTTTTTGTTTTGGTGGTTTGTTGATTTGTTGCTTTCAGTATTATATCCCATATATGAGTGAAATCATATGGTTCTTAACTTCTGTCTCACTTATTTTGCTTAACATTGATATTCTCAAAGTCCATCCATGTTGTCATAACTGGCAGTATTTCATCTTTTCAATGGCTGAGTAGTATTCCATTGTATATATATATATCACATCATCTTTATTCAATCATTTATTGCAGGTTGTTTCCATGTCTTGGCCACCATGAATAATGCTGCAATGAATATAGGGGTGCATACTTTCAACAATAAAGATAAAATTTAAAAAATTCTAATAGATACCTAGAAGAGGGGTTGTGGATCACATGGTAGCTCTATTGCTAAATTTTTGAGGAACCTACATACTCTTTTGCATAGTGGCTGTACCAATTTACATTCCCACCAACACAGAATGAGGGTTCCTTTTTCTCCACAACCTCTTCAACACTTCTTCCCATTTGTCTTCCTGATACTAGCCATTCTAAAATGTGTGAGGTAATGTCTCACTGTAGTTTTGATTTACATTTCTCTAATAGCTACTGAAGTTGAGCATGTTTTCATATATCTGTTGACTATTTGTATTTTGTTTGTTTGTTTATTTTTGGAAACATATCTGTTTAGGTCCTCTGGTCATTTTTAAATTGGATTGTTTGTTTGGTGTTGAGTAGTATGAGTTTATATAATGTAGATATTAGCCCCTTGTAGAAGCTATTGTTTGCAAAAATCTTCACTAAAAGCAAGGTCCATAAGTTTACTACTTATGTTTTCTTCTATATAATTTATTGTTTCAGGTCTTATGTCTTTGATCAAATTTGAGTTAATTTTTGTACATAGGGGAAACAGCTGTCTGGTTTCGTTCTTTTCATGTGGCTTTCCAGTTTACCCAGCACCATTTATTAAAATGAACATATTACCCAAAGCAATACACAAATTTATTATAATCCCAGTCAAAATCCCAATGACATTTTTTAAAAGAAATAGAATAAAAAATTATTATATTTATATAGAACCACAAAAGACCACAAACAGTCAAAGCAATCCTGAGGGGGAAAAAAAGAAGTCAAAGTTATCATGCTCCTTGACTTCAAGTTATACTACAAAATGAGGATAATTAAAACAGGGGACATCTGTAATACTTTCAACAATAAAGATAATTTTTTTAAGAAAAGAAAGAAAGACATTTAAGGCTGAAATAATGAAAAGTACATGGAAAACTTCTACTGTTAAACAAAACTTGTTTTTAAAAAAAGGAAATGTAAACATTGTATCCAATTGTGAATTCTTTTTTTACATAATGTTTATAAACAAAAATATTGAATGTTGAAAAAAACCTCAGCATGGTATTGGCAGAAATACAGACACATAGGCCAGTGGAACATAATAGAGAGCCCAGAAATAAATGCACATGTGTATGGGCAAATAATTTTCGACAAAGAAGTCAAAAACATACAATGGTCCTGAAACATGGTCTTTTGTTGCCAAAACGCTTCACCAGTAATCATTCTCTTCCCACCAAAAATGTGAGGCTAAGGTAATTAGCAAATTGCAAGAAAGTAAAAAAAAAATATTATTTTCTATAGTATATTTTGTCCTTTATCTCTCAACTTTAGAGGTTTTATATACTTTCGATATTATTTTTTGTAGTATATGTCTTAAATATTTTCACCTAGTTTGTCAGTTATTATTTGACTTTACTTATGCTGGTATTGTCAGGTAAATGTTTTTGTTTGATTTATAATGAAAGAATATCTTTCTCTACTTTCCCAGAGAATAAATGACCAAGTTTCTAAAGAATATGCAATTGAACAACAAGCAAATGTAAGAATGTAATGTAAGAAATTTAAGGAAAAAGTCATTCAACTCTAAATAAAAATATATACAATCTTGTTTAAACCTTTATTTTCATTCCCTTTGGAAAATATGTCTGAATATGAAACTTGTTTTTCAGAAATAAACTTTCAAATATTTACATAGTTAAAATTAATCTGTGAGATATACATCACCTATACTCTAGACTATTTTAGGTGTTCTATTTTCTTTGTTTATTTTTGTCCATTTGATCTATTTTCTACTGAAATCTGAATAAAGTCTCCTATTATTAGTGACTTTCTTTCTACTCTTCATGAAATATCTGTAGTTTTAATCTTATGAAACTCATTGTTGTGTTTTCCTTTGACATCATTAATGTTTGTGGTCTTGAAATCTACTTAGATATTAGATCTATATCTATTTAAATATCAGATATATGGGAACCTGTAGTTCCTATTTGCCTATTTTTTATTTTATTCTTTATATTTAGGCTTTCTGAGTTACTGTATTTTCCATGTATCTCTAATATATAACAGATATAGTTTTATTTTGTAGGACAAACTGAAAATTATTTTTCATTAATAATTTTCTTTACATTTATTGCTATTACTAATATGTTTTGACTCTATCAAAATATTTTATAATATTGCATATTAGATATATTTTAGTGATGAGATGTACCTTTTTTTGGTCTTTAAAAAATAATATAGGAAGGTTTGTGCTTTTGTTCTGATGAAGATTTTCATGCTTATACTTTTTTCTTTTTATTTATTTTATTTTATTATTTTATTAATTTATTTTATTTTAATTTTATTTTTTCCATCACCATTTATCTCCCTTATACCCTCCTCCACCTCCACTCACCCCCTTCCCACTACAGTCACTATACCATTGTCCATGTCCATGAGTTCTTTCTCTTTTTTCCCTTCTTTGCTCAAGCCCTCCACCCCTTCCAGCTGCCCCTCCACCCCTGAGCTGTCAGCCTATTTGTACTTTTTAATGCACTGCAACCCATTTTGTTATTTTCTTTTCTTTCTACAATCCAGCTATCCTTTAATATCTTCCTTTTTGTTGTACAAAATACTACCTTTCTTTCTCTTTTTCTCTATTTCTGTTCATTCTCTTCCAGTTTTTTAGCTGCACTATTTCTTTTTGACCCAATATATAACATTTGTACATCAATATTCCATTATCATCATTCCCACTGTTGTCTTATATATACATTCATATATTTTTAAATGCCCACTGTTAGCCTTTTTTGCTAAAATTTTCTCGATCATAATTTGGTTTCTGAAGTTTATCATATAATGGTAAAGACTACATCCCGTGGGCCAAATATGGCCGACCACTAACTTTAGGAATAAAGTTTTATTGGAAAAGTCATTCCCACTCTTTACATGTTGTCTATATCTACTCTCACACTAAAAAAGAAAAAGTTGAGGAGTTGAAGAAAAAACAATTCTGCAGAATTCTCTAACTTCTTGTAGGTTGAAAGCAATTTAATAAAACATTGATATTTGATTTAGAGCTCGTATTGACTGGATGTAAAATGGTGCACACTTTCACTGAAGGGGGTGACAATGGTTAATATGAACATACAGGTTTCAGGTGTGGGTTTCTATGTTACAAGATCTGTATATTGCACTGTGTGCCCACCACCCAAAGTCATGACTTCTCCCTTCATCATATATTAGGACCCCTCTCACTCCTCACCCCCTTCCTTCTGGCAACCACACTCTGCTGTTTGTGTCCACAAGTTTAGTTTTATATTCCACATATGAGTAAAATCATATGGTTCTGAGCTTTTTATGACTGACTTATTTCACTTAGCATAATATTCTCAAGGTCTATCCATGTCATTGGAAATGGCAGCATTTCATCTTTTTTTAATGGCTGAGCAGTGTTTCTTTGTGTATATGTACCACATCTTCTTTATCTTGTCCTCTGCTGCGGGACACTGGTGGTTTCCATGTCTTGGCCACCCTGAATAATGCTGAATAAACATAGGGGTGCATATATTTTTGCAAATACTGAGGTTATTCTTTTACTGCTCTTTTCTTTAGGGCACTCCATTTTGCCTTTTTTCGATAGTGGCCTTCAAAAGTCTGGTGCTAGTCTAATTGTTGTGCTTTTATAGATTACTTTTTCTTTTCCCAAAGACCTAGAATGACTATCTTTAAAGCCAAGAGTTTCCTCAGCTGATGGCTCAGAGTTAATAGTTCTACATGGGGGGGTTTCTATTTTTAGAATATTTTATTGAATTTAGGTTTTAAATCTTAGTTCTATTACATTATTTTGATTTTCTTCTTCACATACTTCAAATAATAAAAATGATCATTCCTTCTTTTCTAGTCTTCTATTTCCATTTATATAGATATATTACTTTATCTGGCATTTAATTCCCTGATTTTTTAAATTAAATATGCATATTAAAGTTTTGACTTCAGATAATTTCTCTTCGGTATCATAATTTATTTTTCACATATGAGGTAATTTTCTCTTTTTCTATCAGATTTTTTTCCTGAGTTCAATCAACATATTTTCTTTTAACTTCTAAATTTTGTCCATTCTGTTTTTCAGTTTTTAAAAGTGTGATTCAAGGTGACTTTCCATAATCTCAGGTGAAAGATTTATTTCCACTACTAAGATGTTTTTCTTGTGAGAAAGGGTAGGATTTGACATATCAAACTATGTTGCTTTGTTGTCTGAAATAGTTCCTATGGACTTTATTTATTTATTTTTTATTAATTTTATGATAATGGTGTGTTTTATAAGATTCCTATTTTAATAGAACTCGTTTTGTGAGTTTAGCACAGTACAAACACTTTAGTGATATATATATATACTTGGTCTGTTTTTGATGGTGAAGGAGAACCCTCAACAACCACGGAAGGGCCGTGGTTTATTTTTGTCTTGAAAGACCCTAAAGTTTCTGTTTTTCTTATTTTCCCTTGTCAAAGAAGTTATTCTTTTTATTTTGACTTTTCAAAAATCTCTCAGAGTTATGTGTTTGGAAGACAGTTCTTTAAAACACATCTTTTAATATCAGCTTTTATTAACATATTTCTCCTATTTTCACAGCAGTTTTTGGTAATATGTGGGAATATGTGCCAACTCACATAAGTTAGTTTACAACAGTTTCTAAAAATATGGACAAAATAATTAAGGTGCAATGTAGTATAAGAAAGGTAGTTCCTTAAAGGATGGAGCAACATTAAATACTTATATTGATTTCTCATATCATATAAATGCAAATTCTTTCCAGTTAGAAGAAGTGATTGAGTCAGTTTTACCTATTCAATAATATTAATCATGTACCATTTGCTTTCCTATGTGCTAGTTTTGATAATTCGACATGATCCTGATTTTGGCAAGCAGGTTCTTTTTAAAAATATGATCTCGCCATGTTCTCTTTACAATAGTCCCACTGTATTGTGTCCTTGGTAGCTAAGATAGTATTTCAAAATGTATGTTTTAAATTCTATGATTAATGAGAGTATTAAATGATAAGAATGCCTAATGTTGTTATTTCTTTAAAGACAATGTTGATTTAAAAATATTGGTTTACTCATATGTGGGCTATAAAACTGAAAGTAACAAATGAACAAACAAACAAACAAAACCTCATAGACACAGACAACAGTATTGTGATTACCAGAGGAAGAGGTAGTAAAGGGTAAAGGGGGCCAATATATAGTGAAGAAAGATTATGTGACTTTGGCTGGTTGGCACACAAAGCAAAATACAAATCATAAATCATAGAAATGTACGCTTAAAATCTAAACAATCTTATTAACCAATGTCACCCCAATAAACTTATATAAAATATTTGATGAGATGCTACAGTATACCATCAACAAGTGAAATCCTACTGTAATAAATATAATTAGAACATTTTGTAAAATACAATTTTCAGATAAGCCACATTTAAAAGAAACCAATAACGTATGGTTAAGGACTTCATACATTTTCTCAGAAGTTGTTTCAAGTGAGTGCTACTTTTACACACATTGTAGACATTTTATAAAGGGATATAGTACTTAATAAAAACTCAGAAAGGTACATTCATAACTTTTTCAAAAGATGAAAACTTTTCTATTTATTTATTTATTTATTTTATTATTTTTTTAAAAAAAATATATCTTTATTGATTTCAGAGAGAGGAAGGAAGAGAGGGGGAGAGAGATAGAAACATCAATGATGAGAGAGTCATTGATTGGCTGCCTCCTGCACCCCCAACACCGACTGTGGACCAAGCCCACGACCCGGGCATGTGCCCTGACCAGGAATCAAACCGTGATCTCCTGGATCCTAGGCCGACACTAAACTGCCGAGCCACCCCTGGCTGGGCGCTTTTTAATTTTTTTAAAATTTATCTTTAATGTTGAAAGTATTACAAATGCCCCCTTTCCGCCCACTGATGCCCCCATCTTGTACCCCTCACCCCCCAAGGCCTTCACCCCACTATGGTCTGTGTCCATGGGTTATGCATATGTGCATATAAATTCTTATGTTCATCTCTCCCCAACCACCCACCCATCCCTGTTGTCCCTCTGGGATATATCAGTCTGTTCCATACTTCTATGTCTCCGGATCTATTTTTTTCATCAGTTTATTTTGTTCATCAGATTCCACATATAAGTAAGATTATGTGCCACTTGTCTTTCTCTGAATGGTTGATTTCTCTTAGGATAATGTTGTGCTTTCGGGAAGCGAAGAAAACTCGGGACACGGAGAATGTAGAATTTAGGTGGAGATGCAGAGGGTTGAGGCTCTGGAGATGCTGCAACAACCCTCCTTACCATCCAGCGATTTTTATTGTGAGCTACAGAGAGGCAGGTGTAAAAGATAGTGATCAGTAGAAACTATAAAATGCTCATTAACAAATGGCTTTGTTTTGTGATAATGCTTCACATTTGTTCTTAAGGCCATAACTCTCCCGGGGGCAAGCTTCCCAGATCGATAAGGATCTGTTTTCAGTTCCTGTCAGAAATGTTTCCCTCATTTTCAAGGGGATTTCTGCAATTCTGGGGAAGCTTGCTACCCAACTCCTTCAGAGTTTATTTGTTGTTTGCTGGCCTTTTCCTACAGGATAATACTCTCGAGGTTCCAACATGCTGTCTCAAAGGGTAAGGGATCCTTAATTTTTAGAGATGCATAGTGTTCCATTGTGTAACTGTCCAAGAAGATGCTTAATACAATTTCAATCTTTGTGAACTTGTAGAGACTTGTTTTGTGTCCTAACATGTGGTCTATCTTTGAGAATGCCCCATGTGTACTTAAGGACAATGCTTATTCTGTGGCTTTGTAGTGGAATGTTCTGTAAATGTCAATTAAGTCCATCTTATTTAATGTGTCATTTACAGTCATTGTTTCCTTATTGATGTTTTGCCTGGAAGACCTATCCTGTACAGTGAGTGGAGTGTTAAAGTCCCCTACTATGACTGTATTGTCAATTTCTCCTATAAAGTCCTGCAAAAGTTTTTTTGTTTTTTTCAGCCAGTGTGAGTCTTTTGTTGTGAGGTAGGTCTCTTGTAGACAGCACAAATTTGGCTCTGTTTCCTTATCCATCCAGCTACCTTATGTATTTTGACTGGGTCATTTAATCCATTATAATTAATGTTATTATTAATAGGTACTTTTCTATCACCATTTTAATTCTTTATGCCTATATTTCTCATTCTCTCTATTTCAATTTATTACAACAGTCCTTTAACTATTTCTTGCAGTGATGGTTTGGTGGTGATAAATTCCTTTAGCCTTTTTTTTTTTTGTCTGGAAAGCTCTCTATTTCACCATCTATTTTGAATGATAGCATTGCTGGATAGAGTAGTCTTGGTTTCAGATCCTTGTTTTGCATTACCTTGAATGCTTCATGCCATTCCCTTCTGGCCTACAGAGTTTCTGATGAGAAATCACTTTACAGCCTTATGGGAGCTCCTTAGTAGGTAACAGCTTGCTTTTCTATTGTTGCCTTTAAGGTTCTTTGTCTTGAATTTTTCACACTTTAATTATGATGTGTCTGGTAATGGGTCTCTTTGGGTTCATATTGCTTAGAACTCACTGTGCCTCCTGAACTTGTGTGACTTTCCTTCACCAAGTTAGTAAAGTTTTCTGCCATTATTTCTTCAAATAGGTTCTCTAACCCTTTCTTACTTTTGACCTCTTCTGGCACTCCCATGATGTAAATATTGTTGTGTTTCATGTGGACCTACAGCTCCCTTAAACTGTTCTCCTGTTTTTTGTTTTTTTCTTTTTGGTTCTTTGATTGAGTGATTTTTTTTTTACCCTTTCTTCCAATTTGCTGATCTGATCCTCAGCTTCCCCTAATCTGCTTTTTATTTTTTCCATTGGTTCAGGGTTTTTTAAATTTATACTATATCATTCTTAATTTCCTTTGTAGTTTCTACATCATTTTTCATGCTGTTAAGCATCTTTATGATCTGTATGCTGAACTATATATTTGATGGATTGCTTATCTCTGTTTCATTTAGCTCTTCTTCTGGAGAATTATTTTGTTCTTTTGTTTCTGACTTGTTTTTTTGTCTCCCCATTTTGTCTGCCTATTTGGATTTGCTTCAATGTATTAGGTAGGCCTGCTAGGACTCCCAGTCTTTTTGGTGGTCTCTGGTTCAGATGTCAGATGCTGTTTGTGACTGGCCTTGAGTATACTGTTTGAAGTTTTCCACAATCCACAGATTCTGGTTTCTTCTGCTGGGGCTGGGCATGTTTGGATAGGACCAAGATATGCACCATGGTCTGCTTTTCCAAACCCTGGGGTGCAGAAGCAAATCACGCAAAGGCTCAAAGCACTCAGAAGCTGTCTTTCAGTCTCAATTATCCTCAGGCTGCAGAATCTCCACAGGATGGGGTGGTTGATTATTATCATCTCTTAAGGAGCTGCAGGTTGTAGTAACTCCACAAGGTGAGGCAAGAGGTTCACAGCAGGGTGGGGCAATTTCTTCTCTCCCAGGCAAAACTGTTTGGAAGTTAAATGTCTGCTTGAGAAAGATGTCCTCTGCTGTATGGGGAATGACTCAGCTCCAAGGTCCCCTGGGTGCATTCTGAGATGTATTGTCCTAGCCAACCCCTTCACACTGCTCTAGTCAACTCTGCCTCCACTGGAGCCTGAGGTGAGTGGCTGCACATGAAACTTTGTATATTTGCTCTTTAATGGAGTGCTTGCATTTCTAGCTGTCTCACCCTGGCACACAGAATCCCTGATGCTTTTCACAGCCAGGTGTTATGTCAGTAACTTTCCCAGTTCTGGTGCTCTAGGTTGGGAAGCCCAACTTGGGGATTAGACCCAATAGTTCTCAGTGGAACTCCCCACAGCTGAGATATCCCTCCACACCTTTAGCTGGGACCCCAGCCAGCCCTCTTGCACCTCCATACTTCCTACCAGTCTCTATTAGGTCTCTGCTTTAGGTCCTAGGTTATGAGGGTGCTCTCGCAGCTAGTCTTCAGTTGCAGTTGCTTATTCAGTGTGTTTTTTCTGTAGTTTAGTTGTAATTCCAGTTTGGTCTTGGGAGAACATCAGTGTAGCTTCCTCTCAATCTGCCACCATCTTAAGATGGACACTTTTCACAACATATGTTTGATTTAAGTACAACATATACCACTTTTAATATAATAAATATACATTGATGTATTTGGATTTTATAGAAAATCAAGTTTATCCATGCATTTACCCCAACAGTATCCATTAAATGAAACCTAAATTTATTAATTAACTAAATTGAACATGTGTTAAAATGATCCATAAGTTTATATGCCAAAGTGTTTTTACATCATACCCTACTATATAAGTGTCAGTGACCTCATAGTCACACATACATCAAAACAAAATTACAGGGTTCAAAATATAGTACTTTTCTAATGGTATTAAAAGATTCCACAAGGTACAAAAACTAAGTATCAGAAGGAAAGTTTCCTTATTTTTGGTAATAACTTATTTAAATTTATTAATTGCATTTTTACACAGGTATTATTTATATATATTAAAGCAATTTTAGAATTACTATTTATATAATTACATAATCTTTTTATTCCCTGATGATCCATCTAGAGGTGTTGCTTATTAAAAAATAATTCTGTTTATTAAAGAACTGCACAAACCTGCCTTCCTACCCTCCTTAATTTACTCCACTTGTCTTCTCTTCTTCTTTTCTTTTTTCTGTCTCTATCCCCCTCACTCTCTCATATCTTTTTCACAATCATTTTTTTTCACAGATGCAATACTTCTGTCATTGGTCTTCTCCATACTTTATAAGTAAATTTTATTTAAAGTTATCTTTGTGTTCCCTTTTTACTGAATATTAGAATGGAGTTCAGAATAGAAAAGAGATCTAAGAGAAAAAAAAGGATATGTCAGTATTGTTTCCTAGTAATCAAAATAAACCTTATTTAATAAGTAATTATTATAAAAATACTATATAAAGGCAAATAATATTTAGATAAGGAGATATCTGGAGAGTTTGTATTTTTAAAATTTTTTCCCAAAACTTTAGGTATAGCATCAAAAAGCATAACCAAAAGTGGTATGAGTTAAATTAATGTTGAATTCAATGAATTTCAAATGTAAAGAAAAACATTAAATAAAAGTAGAAACACCTTTAATATTTTAACAATTCACTTGAAAATAAGATTTTCACCTAAACATAAGTTATATTGATGTCAGGAAAACTGTTAGCAATAATTGTGATAAGATTGTTATACTCTTAGTTAATGCAGTGAATCTTGAATTAGAAACAAATGTTGAGACAATATACAATAGTAATATTTCCTTAACTATTGCCATTCAATAAATCAATATTTAAAAACTTAAGGAAAAGTTACAATTTTTGACCACTAAGTAAAGTTTTGTAAATTGTTATCCCAGAGCTTATGATTGGACAGGCATTTACGTGGTCCTGAGAGCACTTATGTTGTCATTATTCTCTCTTTCATACAAATACTCTTGAGTGAATGATAAGATGATATTTTGAAGAGTATATGTAAAGAGCAAAACAAAACCGCACATATGTCAATTTGCAAAGTATTTCTCAATTTTTTTCTCTCAATTTCCAATTGAACTTTGATCAATAGGTATGACATTAAAACCTGAGATAAAATCAGCACACTATCTCATGATAAGGGAGAGTTGTTTGTTAGAACATTTTTGTTCTAGCATTGTATATCCAATTTTATTTCTGTCACTATGATCTATAAGTATTTTATTTTCTCAAATTGCACTCTTATAACTATACCTAATAATAATGTATTTCATATTTAAAAGTTGCTAGAGAGTGTATCTTAAAAGTTCTTATCACAAGAAATATTATCACTATGTATGGTGATGGACAGTAACTAGACTTGTGGTGATCATTTTGCAATATATATAAATATTGAATCATTATATATTACACCTGAATCTAATATAATGTTCTATATCAATTAAACCTCAATTTGCAAAAAAAATGAAAGATTTAAAAACAAAAATGAAAGATTTTTAAAAGGAGAAGTCTAATTATAGTAAAACTATTTCATTTTCCCATCAAAAACCATGGCAAATCAGATGAACTAAAAAATGAAAAGTAAAACCTAGACACTGTAAATGTGTTGCTACATTACTGTACAAAATTGGCTGCAATATATAATGGAGCTTAAAATATATGTAGTACTAAAACTACATTAAAATGATGCGAACTTAAAATGAGTAAATGGATTTAAAGTGTTCCAAGTTTTTACTCCATTGTAGAACTGGTAAAATACAATGATTTTTATTGACTATAATATATAAAAATGCATATTCTATGTTTGAAGTAGTGGCTTTTAATGAGAGCCAATTTTGCCACCAAGTAGTATTTGGCAGTATATGGAAATATATTTGGAGGTCACAACTAAGTGCAATAGGAATCTGAGTAAGTAGAATCCTGTGATGCTGCTAAACAGTCTGTAAAACACAAGGGAGTCTCCACAACAGATAATTTGTCAGATTAAAATAACATCAAAACTGAAAATGTCTTCTCTAAGGCAACCACTAAATTAAAAAAAAAAAAATGTATAATTAACAAACGCAGGGTAGAAAATGTAATAAAATACGTCATTAATAAAAAACATGGCAGAACAAAAGAGTAATATTAACAGGTAAGTTAAAAGAAAACAAATAGGAAGATGATAGACATAAACACAACTATATTAGTAATTAATATTTATGTAAAGTGACTAGTAAAAATAAAAAGAGTAATATTTAAGGCTAGCAAACTGAAAATATATAAACACATAATACAAGGCACACTAAAAATATTAACATTGAGAAAAAATGATCACAAATGAACAAAAGAAGTCATATGATGCAAACACTGACCAAAGTATTTTTTTAACTATACAAATTTAGACACAGCAAATTTCAAGACAGGCAACATTAATAGAAAAAATGAGTATTCCATAGTGATAAGATAATCAATCCAGCAGGAAGACATCACAATATTAAATCTATATGTTTATAAAAAATAGCTTCAGGAGATATTAATCATAACTTGGCAGAACTAAAAGGAAAAATAAAAGAATCTAAAATAATAGTATGATATACCCTTAACAAAAACAAAAATCAGTTGTCAAGTTTATAAAAGATCTGATTAATACAATTAGTAAAAGTGATATTATTTACAAATATAGAAAATTGCATTCAATGTACAGAATTCAAAATTGTTTCCAGTTCTGATAGATTATTTACCAATGTCAAATACTGGATAATAAGGTTTCAAAAAATATCAAAGTTTTAAATCATTCAGAAATTGCTCTTTAGCCAGAAGGAAATTAAAGAAGACATAAATAATAATAATACTAATAATAATAAACATAAAAGAAACCTCCTATTTCATACATAATAAACAATACACTTTTATACAGCCCCAGGATCAAACAAAAACTTACAATGGAAATTGTTAAAAAATCTTTCAAAATGATTATTTTATACATATTAAAACTTACAGCTTTTAACTTATAGTATTGTTAATGTTCTTTTTCTTGATCTGAGCTCTTATGTGGATGTGTTAAATACATGCAAAATCAACCTGCTCTGTGTAGTTTTCTTTATATATATTATATTTGAATAAGAAGTTACTAAACTATTCAACATAGCTTCAAATGTCAAGCACTTTCTCTAGTTTATGAACATAATTTAACATCAAATCATGGAAATTAATGAAGAAAAACATGCTCTAAAACTAAACTGTTATTCTATTTAGATCATTTTCATTTACTGTAATTTTGTTTGGGTGTATAGGTACCATCATACTCTTTATTTTTTGATAGTCTGTTTTTCTCACAGGTTTATGGATATCTTTTATCCCTTTTGTAAAGTTGTCTTTATTGTTGAAAGTATTACAGTTATGCCCCCCCCTTTTACTTTGAAATATAAAGGATGCATATAAATGAGTAAAATGTGATTGTACTGTCACACATACAGATAGTTTCAAGAAAAAAGAAGCAAGCAAACAAGTCTGATATGAATACAAAGTGCACTACGAAAAGTCTGAGAACAGAGACTGGAGAGGGCCATATATGAATGCTTCAAACTTTGTAATAATGGAAAGAGAGTAGGCAGTCTTAAGATGACTTAAGGTTTGCACTTTAGAAATTCAACTTCATGTGTAGAGACTAGTTAGGGGACTCTTGGCCATAAAATCACCAATGATGCTGAAAAAGTTAAGTATTGTGAAAATGAGAGTCTTAAGAAAAAAAATTAGAAAATAGAAGGGGAGAGGGAAGATGGCCTCACAATGAGAAGCAGCAGAGTGCCCCTGCTCCCAGCCACAGACTTGATTTACTCCTAAAATACTATATAGCCAGCTTTTAAAAACCAGAGAAACATACTTGAGTGGACAGAGTGTGAGTAGGGAGCACTGAAGAAACATCATAGAGTCTGATAAGAGAGGGGAGTCATAAAAAGGGGATGTCCCCCTGAAGCCTGTGCTGAGCTCCAAGCCCCAAGCCTTGGAGACTACAAAGCTCCCTCCCCTCTGGAGTGCAGACTGGCCTTGAAAAGAGGGGATTTCACACCCAGAGCACAAGAGAGGGGAAGAAGCACCCTGTGGGGAGGGCAGAGGGACCCAGGGGAGCAGTGAGCTCACGAGGAGGGGACAGCGCCTTCCGAGTGAAACAAAACTTCTAATGGCAGACATAACCGGCATCTAATGCTTGGGCACTGACAATAGGAAAGGCTGTCCCAAAGCATGTGGCACCCGAGTAGTAAGGGACCAGAGGTTAAGACTGAGCAGCCACACACAGGGACCCTCTATCTCCCTGTAAAGCATTGGGTGGGGCCCCAGAAAGCACTGAATCTGCGTGGAATGGAGAAGAGGGGAGAGCCCTCCCACCCTGAGCTCCTGGTGTGGAGAGGCTGGGATCTGTGACTAGCCCTTAGGGGCGCCCTGGTGGCATATGGAGCCACCCCAGCTTTACTGATATCAGTGGTGACGAGACCTATGTGAAGCTGACTTTGGGTCTCAGCCCCCTGGGTGCCTTGGTGCACTGGTGGCAGGACCTTCCGGGGGCGGACTCTCTGTCTGTGTGCTCATTTGTGCATTTTTTATTCTGATCATGGAACTGGCTCCCACCTTCCCAGTGTGCACTGGGCAGACAACCAGCGGAAGCTGGGATTGGTGTGTGAACAGTAGACTGTTTGAGAGGTGGGCCTGGTGCGACCCACCAATCAGAACTGGGAAGGGAGGGGTGGAACCCATCTGCCTCTCCTGCAGCCCTGAAGGCACCACCCCCAACAGCAAAGGGGCTGGTCCAGCTCACTGAGGCCCCAGATACTCCCACAGGGCACAGTCCTGAGGGGGAAGGTTGAATAGCTGACAGGAGGACATTATAAGACTAAGACTCTCAGGGACTGTTGTTCACGAATTGGAGGAAAAACTGAAAACACCTGCTGGGGGCTGGGCAGGCAAAGAGCTCAATGGAATGTTCTTTAATAGAACCCACTGAGCCTAGGCTGCTGAAACGGCCCATACAGAAAAGGACAGGCTGAAATCAATCTGAAACTGCAGCAAGACAGTGAGTGGGGAACTAGAATCAGAGAACAGGTTAGGCACTGAAGAGCTGACTGTGGAGCAGAGACTAACTCCCTCACAGTGAATACCTGACAGTGAAACCTCTAAGTAAGGGGAGTGATACCCTGAGCTACACTAGCCATCCTGCACCCTAAAGACTCTACAGAAGACTCTGGGGTAAAACCAGGCAACTACAAAGTTGCAAAATAGCTGACAAGACGAGGTGGTCCATGGAGAGCCTCAGAGCAACCATCTACCTAAGGACACCAGAGCCAAACCTAGATGGCTCCTCACATTGGCTGATACACAACTACCTCCCAGGAGAATGGAAATCAGCACTCAAAACAGTGAGCCACAGAAAGCACAAGCTGCCCAGAAAAAAACCTACATGACTGACTGTCTTTTTGTTTGTTTGTTTTTTTCTCTTTTTCCCTTAGGAAGAAGAGAAGGGGAACAAAAATCATTTGTTTTTTCTTCTTTATAAATTTTATAATTAAAATTTTAAAAAAAATTTAATTAATTGCTTTTATTTTTTTAAAGAATTTTGTTTTGCTTTGCTTGTTTTTATATTTTGTTTCTCTGTTTTATCTTGTTTCTTTGCTTTGTTCTGTTTTACCCTTGTTTCTAACACCAAGACTTTATTGATATTCTGGGTTAATGGCTGGGACTTTATCATTATAACCAAAAAGTTCACTGCCTTTCTCTATTGTTTTCCCCAAATCTCTTATTGAAATCCCTCCCTGCCCAATCTTTCTCTCTCTCTCTCTCTCCTTTTGATCCATTGGCATAACTTTTTTTTCCTTTTTTTTTTTTTTCCTTCCTTTCCTTCTTTCGTTTTCCTCCCTCCTATCTTCCTGTCTGTTTGTTACATTGTTAGTTTCTCTTATTCTCTTTAATGTATTTTCAGTTTTTCATTTTCAACTATTATCCTATTTCTATTCTCTCCCTTGTTTCTGGCCCTTCTTTCAGAATCTTTTCTCTGACTCTATTATCCCCCAATAGCTTCTTTATTTTTTACATTTTACTTCATTATTATTATTTTCTAAATTTTAGTCACTATTAACAACAATATACTTCTCTCTCTCTAAGCATCACTTTTCTTTCTCTTTCTTTTAAGCTATTTTTCTCTCTCGAGAACTTGTGTTCTCACTTCACTTTCCCAGTTCTATTTTTACTTGGGTTGTTTTCATTGTGAGTGTCAGATATTTTGTAAGATGCCCCTTTATTCCTGGAAGTTTAGTTGTGTATTCTCCTACCTTGCCAGCACCCGTAAAACAGCTTACATGACAAGGTTGGGGCTGAGACACACAGTTAGCCAACCTGAGAGGAGGGTCCTCCCAAGGACTGGTCAACAACACTCTAGATCCAACCACAACAGGAGAACCCAAAGAACCCACAAAAGGGATATCCACAAAAGGGACATGCCTAAAGCAAAGAGCTGAGAAGTATAAGGAAAACACACCTCTGGGTTCCATGGTCTCACAATACAAAATCCCTCCCCATAAGACTGGGAGACAGCAAATGTACCTAATATATAGATATAGATACAAACACTAAGACCTACCAAAATGGAGAGACAAAGAAAAAAAACTCCAAATTAAAGAAAAGGAAAAATCACCAGTAAAAGAATTGATGAGATGGAGTTAAGCAAGTTATCAAAAAAAGAGTTCAGAGTGTTGATTTTGAAGATGTTCAAGGAACTTAAGAAGACACCAGATGATAAGATCGAGGACCTTAGTGAAAACACAAAAAAAAGATGTATAACATAAACAAAAAATCAGACAGAAATAAAAAATGCTGTATCTGATATCAAGAATGCACTGGAAGGAATTAAAAGCAGGATCAATGAAGCAGGGGATAGAATAAGTGACTTAGAAGACAAGGTAGAAAAAAATCACACAATCAGAGGAGCAAAAAGAAAAAAACACTTAAAAAGCATGAGGACGGTCTAAAGGGACTTTGGGACAACATGAAGTGAAACAACATTCGCATTATAAGTGGCAGAGGGGGAGGCAAGAGAACAAGGGATAGAGAACTTGGTGTAAGAAATAATGACAGAAAACTTCCCTATGCTGGTGAATAAGAAAGCCACACAAGTTCAGGAAACACAGAGGGTTCCAAACAAGAGAGATCCAAAGAAACTCATTCCAAGACACATGATAATTAGAATGGCAAATGTCAAGGACAAAGGGAAAATATTAAGGGCTGAAAGAGAAAGACAAGCAGTGACCTACAAGGGAAGCCCCAAAAGGCTGACAGCTGATTTCTCAACAGAAATTCTTCAGGCCAGAAGGGAGTGGCATGAAGTTCTCAAAGTAATGAAAAGCAAGAACATGCAAACAAGATTGATTTACCTAGCAAGGCTATCATTTAAAAATTCAAGGTGAATTCAAGAATTTCCCAGACAAAAAAAGGCTAAAGGAGTTCAGTACCACCAAATCATCATTGCAAGAAATGCTAAAAGGACTGCTCTAAGAAAAAGAAAGAATACTGAGAGAAAGGTACATCAGTATAAAGGGGAAAAATGGCATTAAATAAGTTGATATCAGTAGTAACCTTAAACGTAAACAATAAATGATCCAACCAACGGAAATAGAGTAGCTGAATGGATAAGAAAACAGGACCCAAATATATACTGTCTACAACAGACCACCTGAGAACAAAAGATTCACAGAGGTTAAAAGTGAAGGGATGGAATAAAATATTCCATGCAAATGGAAAGGAAAATAAGGCTGGGGTAACAATTCTCATTTCTTCAATTCTCATAGACTTCAAAATAAAGACCATAACAAGATACAAAGATGTTGACTACATAATACTAAAGGGATCAGTTTAACAGGAGGGAATAACCCTTATAAACATATATGCACCCAATATAGGAGCATGTAAATATATAAAAAATTTCTTGGTGGACTTTAAGGGGGAGATTGCCAGCAACACAATCATAGTGGGGGGTTTTAGCACCCCACGGTCACCACTGGACAGATCATCAAGACAAAAAAAGAACAGGGAAACACAGAACTTAAATGAGTCATTAGAACTAATGGATTTAATTGACGTTTACAGCAGAATAAACATTCTTCTCAAGTGCACATGGAACATTCTCTAAAATAGACCACATGTTAGGGCACAAGGCAAGTCTCTACAAATACAAGATGATGGATATCATATCAAGCATCTTCTTGGATCAAAATGCAATGAAACTAGAAATCAACCACTATAAAAAAACTCAAAAATATTCAAACACATGGAAGCTAATTAGCATATTATTAAACAATGAATGGGTTACCAATGAGATCAAGGAAGAAATCAAAAACTTCATGGAAAAAAACAAATATGATCACACAACAACCCCAAATCTATGGGACACAGCAAAAGCAGTCCTGAGAGGAAATTTTATAGCATTACAGGACTATCTCAAGAAACAAGAAAAGACCTAATGAACAATCTAACACAACAACTAAAAGAAATGGAATGAGAACAGCAAGAATATACCTAAGGAAGTAGAAGGAAGAAAATAATAAAGATTAGAGCAGAAATTAATGACATAGAGACTAAAGAAACAATACAAGAAATCAATGATACCAACAACTGGCTCTTTGAAAAGATAGAAAAGATTGATGCACTTTTAGCCAGACTCATCAAGAAACAAAGAGAGAAGACCCAAATAAAATCAGAAATGAAAGAGGCAATATAACAACTGACCCAACAGAAATACAAAAGATTGTAAGAAAATACTATGAGCAACTACATGCCAACAAACTGGACAACATGTGCGAAATGGACAAGTGCAACCTTCCGAAGCTGAGTCAAGAAGAGGCAGAAAACCTGAATAGGCCAATAACAACGAATGAAATTGAAACAGTAATCAAAAAACTCCCACTAAACAAAAGTCCTGGACCAGGTGGATTTACAGGTGAGTTTTACCAAACATTCAAAGAATTAACACCTATTCTATTCAAACTATTCCAGAAAATTCAAGAGGAGGGAAAATTCCCAGACTCTTTTTATGAGGCTAGCATCATCCTAATCCCAAAACCAGATAAAGACACTATAAAGAAAGAAAATTACAGGCCGATATCCCTAATGAACATAGATGCTGAAGTCCTCAGTAAAATACTAGCAAACTGGATCCAACAATACATTAAAAAGATCATACATCACAACCAAGTGGGATTTATTCCGGGGATTCAAGGCTGGTGTTGCATCCACAAATCAATAAAAGTGATATATCACATAAACAAAATGAAGTGCAAAAATCATATGATCATATCAACAGACACAGAAAAAGCATTTGACAAAATCCAGCACCCATTTCTGATAAAGACTGTCAGCAAAGTGGGAATAGAGGAACCATACCTCAACATAATAAGGCCATATATGACAAACCTACAGCCAACATCATACTAAATGGTGAAAAACTAAAACCATTTCCCTTAAAAACAGGAACAAGACAAGGATGTCCACTTTTACCACTCTTATTCAACATAGTACTGGAAGTCCTTGCCACAGCCATCAATAGGAAGAAAATATAAAATGTATCCAAATAGGAAAGGAGGAAGTAATACTGTCATTATCTGCAGAAGACATGATATTGTACATAAAACCCTAAAGACTCTAACAAAGTACTACTAGACTTGATAAACAAATTTGGCAAGGTAGCTGGATACAAAATCAACATCCGGAAATCAATGGCATTCTTATATATCAACAATAAACTTTCAGAGAGAGAAGCTAAAAAAACAATGCTATTTACCATTGCAACGAAAAAAATGAGATACCTAAGTATAAACCTAACCAAGGATGTAAAAGACCTTTACTTGGGAAACTGAAAAAAGAAAAAGAGGAAGAATTAAAAATGTGAAAGAATATACTATGCTCATGGATTGGAAGAAATAATATCATTAAAATGTCCATACTACCCAAAGCAATTTATAAATTCAATGCAATTCATATTTAAATACCAACAGCATATTTCACAGATCTAGAATAAACATTTCAAAAATTTATATGGAACCAAAAAAGAGCCAGAATAGCTGCAACCGTCTTGAGAAAAATGAACAGAGTGGGTGTGATCACTTTGCTGGACATCAATCTGTACTACTAAGCCATTGTAGTCAAAATGGCTTGGATTCCCAGCCAGACATGGCTCAGCGGTTGAGCATCAACCCAGGATCCAGGAGATCGGGGTTTGATTTCAGATCAGGGCACATGTCTGGGTTGCAGGCTCGACCCCCAGTCAGGGGCATGAAGGAGGCAGCCGATCAATGAGTCTCTCATCATTGATGTTTCTTCTCTCTCTCCCTCTCCTTTCCTCTCTATGAAATCAATAATGATATATTTAAAAAAACACACACAAAAAAACAAAAATGGCCTGGTATTGGTACAACAACAGACATATAGATCAAAGGAACAGAACAGAGTCCCCAGAAATAGACCCGCACCATTATGGTCAGTTAATATTTGACAAAGGAGGCAAGAACATACAATGGAGTAAAGATAGTCTCTTCAAAAAGTTGTGTTGGGAAAATTGGACAGCTACATGCAAAAAAATAAAACTAGATCACCAACTTTAACCATACACAAAAATAAACTCAACATGTATAAAAGACTTTAACGTAAGTCATGGAACCATAAATATCCTGGAAGAAAACATAGGCAGTAAAGTCACAGACATCCCACATAGTGGAATTTTCACTGATACGTCTTCTAGGGCAAGAGAAACAAAAGGAAAAATGAACCAATTGGACTACAAGAAACTGAAAAGCTTTTGCACAGCAAAAGAAAACAGCCTCAAAATACAAAGGAATCCCATGGTTGGGGAAAACATATTTGCCAAGGATGTATCTGATAAAGGCCTAATTTCCAAAGTGTACAAAGAACTCATACTACTCAGCAAGAGGAAGACAAACAACCCAATTAAGAAATGGGCAAAGACCTGAAAAGTCACTTCTCCAAAGAGGACATAAAAATGGCCAAGAGACATATGAGAAAATGCTCAGTGTAACTAATCATCAGAGAGATGCAACTTAAAAACACAATGAGGTATCACTTCACACCTGTAAGAATGGCTACCATCAACAAATCAACAAATGACTTGTGCTAGTGAGGATGTGGAGAATGGGGAACCCTAGTACAGTGTTGATGTGAATGCAGACTGGTGCAGCCACTATGGAAAACTGTATGGAGATTCCTCAAAAAATTAGAAATGGAGCTGCCTTTTGACCCAGTGATCCTGCTTAGGAATATATACTAAGAATCCTGAAACACTAATCAGAAAAAATATATGCACACCTATGTTCATAGCAGCGCAATTTACAATAGCTAATATCTAGAAACAGCCCAAGTGCCCATCAGTAGATGAGTGGATAAAAAAGGTGTAGGAAATATACAACATGGAATACTATGCAGCTGTAAAGAAGAAGGATCTTGTACCCTTTGGGACAGTATTGATGGACCTGGAGAATATTATGCCAAGTGAAATAAGCCAGGCAGAGAAAAACAAACATCACATGATCTTACTTATATGTGAAATCTAAAGAACTTAATAAACTGATGGACAAAATAGATTCAATGACATGGAAGCATAGATCATAGTGACAAATGTCAGAGAAATGGGGGGGGGGTGGATGGCTGGGGAGAGATTAACCAAATAATTTATATGCATATATGCACAACCCAAGGATATGAAAAATGGTGGGGAGAGGCACTCGGGAGGGGATGGGATGGGGTGGAATGGGTCATTGGGGGAAAAAAAGGGACATCTGTAATATTTTAAACAGAAAGAAAAGAAAAAAAAAGAAAATAGAATCTGTAATATCTCTTTATTGATTGAGGAATGAGAAAGAGGGAGACTAAGTGGGAGAATATATGATGGTGGCCTGGATGGTAGCATGGACATTTAATTTTTGATTGAGAAGACCTACTTAAAAAGGATGTTGATAAGTGTGGGTTTGGATAAACTTGATGTGATACATCCAAAATGAGATGTCTAATAGTTATACCATTGTAATTAGCTAGTTATTAATAAGAAGTAGCAAAGGGAAAGTCAGACATTATAGGCCTGTTATTTGGGTAACTTCACCAGGAAGCTGCAACTTTGCACTCCCCAGAGAAACACCTCATCGATTCCCTGCAGATCACTGGGGGATGGGGTTCAACAAAGGGGAGATAGGTACATGCTTAGTGAAGCTGGGGTGATTAAGCAAGGTGCCTGCCAGTCACACTTTGAACAAGGATTATTGGCCAGAATGGGCGTGGACACTGCGAGTTTGTGAAAATTTGGGAATACATAATCCCCTGAACAAAGAAACTCCTCCTGTGACTCTTAGCTCTTGGTTATTGGTTCTCTTGGTTCTTAGTTCATGGGGCTCTCTCATTTTTGCTTCTTTTTATCCACCTCTGTTTCCTCCATAGTCATGTGGCTTGGGGACCCTTCATGCAATGGAATGATGGACTGCAACAGAGACATAAGCTTGCAACCTGATGCTGGCATGGGTTCTGCTTTAACATGCATAGGAAACTATGAACACTGACTCTGATTCTAGCCCTATTGAACTACACCTACAATCATTTTCTAGAGGGACTGAGGAAGAGGAAACCTTGGAAACTCAGGGGTTTAATTCCACACAAACAAAAATATCTTATTCTCCCATGTGAGACTCAGAAAATCCTTTTTCTAGGATGTAGCAGAGTGAGAGGACTCAGATTCATATTTATGTTCTCTACACTTTTTATTGCTTTCACTGATTCATTTTTTTCTTCCCATTTTTTTCCTCTATGAGTTGAAATTCTATTTAAAGTAAAGTAAGAATGAATGTAACACTGAACCCAGCAAGTGCACCACCAATATACTTAAGGTTTTCAATGACCAATTTTTCACACTGTTTGAAGGGATGAAATATTAGTATTCATCTCACATTGGAAGTAAACTGAAAAGGCACAGTTACACTTTTCAGTCTGCTTATTTTTTCTTTGAAGTATAAACTCACAGAGTGTAGTTATAGAGAGGAATACAAAATGCACAGAACAGAAACTGGATTGTTTTCTTTTACATTCAGTATTTATGTACTAAGCATCTACCTCAATGGTTTTACTTGGACTTCAGAATGTCATCCATTTTAATTGGTTGATTAATATTCAGAAAAGGTATTTGTGTCCTAAACAGATATTTTATGAAAGGAAGTGAGTCTTTCTTTCTTTGTTCATACAGCAATGTTTTGCATAAAAACAAGCCAAACATAACATTATCCTTAGTTTCTGAGCCCTGTAATTGCTTGAGATAAAATAGGAAAGAAAACTTCATAAAATATTTTAAACTATGCTCTGCAAATATTTTTTCCACAATTCTCCTACATATAAGTGGAAAAAAAATGTCATAGCCCAGTTATTATGTAGACTAATATTTCACTGCTGAGCTCAGTTCTGCAAGTGGAAGGGTGTGCTGCACAGAGCTGGGACATTTGAACTGTGTATCCCTCAGAGGCTATTGTCTGTGGACTGGGATAAAGTGGTTGGCCACCACCTGCAAGTTTGGCTGATACTACCCTCAATAGGAGACTCTTTTTGGTCAGTCCTCCTGAGCCCCAATGGCTCTACCATGTTGAGCTTGCAGAGGGCACAGCTAGCTGCACCCAACCTGAACCTGTGTCACATACCTCGTGGGGGAGCTGAAGACTCTGGCAGAGCCTGAGTGGTTTTGCTCTGGAGTAGGGGTCACTTTCTCCTCATTGAGTGCCTAACCACATGGCCCCCAAGGAGGGAAACCAATAATTCCATCTTCTTGACTCCAGTCACTCCACCCTAATATGCTTATGATCTGTGGAAGGGTCTATGCATCATGGCCAGTCTAGGACCACTCAACAGTCTTTGTTTGGAAGGCTCTAGAGGAAGACCAGGCATCCTATGTGGTAAGCAGAGTAGCTGACAGGTGGAAGTGGATCTCAGGTAGCTAGACCTTTTATAGATTTTCCCCCAGTTCTAAGCTGAAGGAATCTAACCCTTTTTCACAGATTGGCTCCTCCCATGCACCCCAGGCCCAGTAGATGCAGCCACAAACTGTGAATAACTTGGTAGCTCCACAGAGGTAGCCCAAGGCCTTTTATACACAAATATCTGACATCAACCTGAACCTGAATCCTGCCCAAGTGGACCCAAAACCAACACAACCAATGGTGGGTTTCAGACTACACCAGAGCTCTACCCAACTAGCCACATAAGCAGCACACTCAAAGGGGGATTCTGGCAGGAACCAAGCCCTGCTAGGAAAAACTTCACCTCATAAGGCAGCCCCATCACAGTGACTCATACATGGTGATAGAGGTTTATCCTGATAGTCAGACAGCTTAAAGGGTTAATACCACTCATCAAAGGACCAACAGCATTCAAGACACACCATAACAGGAGTGTACACATAACCTACAAGAAACTTTCCTGAAGCACTGACCTCAAGTGAATGGAAGAGTGTGCCACTGATCTCAACAAGACACCACTATCACAAAGCCACCATAACAAATGTTGGAGTCATAGCTGACCTACCGAAGAAAGAGAGACAAAATGGGAAGGCAAGGAGATTTACTCCAAATGAAAGAACAAGAAAAAAACCCCAGAAAAATAATTAAACGCAATGGAAGCAACCAAGATACCAGATGCAAAGTTTAAAACAATGGTTATAAGGATGAACCTTAGGTGAAGAATTGGTGATCTCAATGAGAACTTAAAGAGATAGTAAACATTAAAATAGAAATCATAAAAAACAACCAGTCAGAAATGAAGAATACAATATCTGAAAAGAATACACTAGAAGGAATCAACAGCAGATTAGATGAAGCAGAAGACCAAATCAGCAATTTCGAGGACAAGATAACAGCAAGCACCCAAGCAAAGTAACAAAAAGAAAAGATAATTTTTTAAAAATGAGGTAAGTCTAAAGGGCCTCTGGGACAACATCAAGCTTAAAAACATCAATAATATAGGGGTATCAGAAGAAAAAAAGAGCAAGCAAGGGAACGAGAAATTCTGTGAAGAAATAATGGCTGAAAACTTTCCTAACCTGCTGAAGGAAAAGGACACACAAGTCCAGGAAACACAGAGAGCCCCAATCAAGATGAACCCAAAGAGCCTGGCTGGAGTGGCTCAGTTGGTTGAGTGTTGTCCTGTGCACCAAAAGGTTACTGGTTTGATTCCTGGTCAGGGCACATACCTGGGTTTTGAGTTTGATCCTTGGTTAGGCACATATGGAAGGCAACTGATCAATGTTTCTCTCACATTGATGATTCTCCATCCCTCTCTCTCTCTCTGTCCCCTTCCTCTATGCATGCCCTTTGGTAAGGATTAAAAAGGAAAAAAATAAAAATAAAGCCAAAGAGACCCACACCAAAACATATCATAAATAAAATGTCAAATGTTAAAGACCAAGAGAGAATTTTAAAATCATCAAGGGAGAGACAGTTGATTACCTACAAGTGAGCTCCCATAAGGCTGACACTTGATTTCTCAACAAAAACACTTCAGGCCCAAAGAGATTAGCATGAAATATTCAAATGATGGACAGCAAAGACCTACAACCAAGACTACTCTATCCAGCAAGGCTAACCTTTAAAATTAAAGACAAAATAAAGAGATTCCCAGAAAAGAGAGAGAGCAAGAGAGAGAAAAGCTAAGGAAGTTCATTATCACCAAATCTGTATTGCAAGAAAGGTTAAAGGCCCTGCTTTAAAAAATGTTTTTATTGATTCTAGGGAGAGGGGAAGGGAGAAGTAGAAAGAGAAACATGGATGTGAGGAAAAAATATCAATTGACTGCCTTCTGCATGCCCCCTCATGGTGATCTTTTGGTGCATGGAATGATACTCAACCAACTGAGCCACACCAGCCAGGGCAAAGGGCCTGCTTTAAGAAGAAGAAAGCAATGACCAGTGAGGCACAGTTGATTAGGGTGTCATCCCATATCCCAAAGGGTGGCAGGTTCAATTCCTGGTCAGGGCACTTGCCTGGATTGCAGGTTGGATCCCTAGTCAGAGAGCATGTGGGAGGCAACTGATCAATGTTTCTCTCTAACATTGATATCTTTCTCTCTCTCTCTCTTACCCTTCCATTATTTAAAATCAAATAAAATTTTAAAAGAAGAAAATATACATATATGCATATATATATATACATATATATATAGAGAGAGAAACATAGGTATAAAGAATAAAATGATAATAAATAAGTATCACTAATAACTTTAAATGTGAACAGATTAAATGCTCCAATCAAAAGACATAGGATAGCTGAATGGATAAGAAAATATGATCCATATATATGCTGTCTACAAGAGATTCACCTCAGAACAAAAGACTCATAGAAGCTGATAGTGAAGGGATAAAAAATATATTCCAGGGAAATGGAAATAAAAGAAAAGCTAATGTAGCAATACTTATAACAAAAGCCATAAAAGAGACAAAGAAGGACATTAAACATTACTAAAGGGATCGATCCATCAGGACACTAAAACACCTGTAAATATATATGCACCTAACCATTGGAGCACCTAACTATATAATGAAAATCTTGGTGGACACTGAGGGAGAAATCAACAGTAATACAGTCATAGTAAGGGATTTTCAAACCTATTGACATCAGTTGATAGATCTTTCAGACAAAAAAATCAACAAGTCAATGGCGATCATAAAGTGACACCCTGGACCAGATGGATTTAAATGATATTTTCAGAAGATTTCATCCCAAAGCAACAGAATATAGATTTTTTTTCAAGTGCACATTGAACATTTTCAAAGAAAGACCACGTTAGGACACAAAATAAGTATTAACAAATTCGAGAAGATTGAAATCATATCAAGTATCTTCTCTGATCACAATGGTATGAAACTAGAAATCAATTATAATACAAAACAGAAAAATTTTTGAACACAAGGAGGCTAAATAGTATGTTATTAAACAATGAATGGGTTAACATTCATGGAATGTTAGAGATCAAGGAACAAATTAAAAGTTACCTGGAAACAAATGAAAATGAACATACAACAACCCAACACCTATGAGACACAGTGAAAGCAGTCCTGAGAGGAAAGTTTATAACATTATAGTCCTATCTCAAGAAGCATGAAAAATCTCAACTGAATAATCTAACCCTACACTTAAAAGAGTCAGAGAAAGAACAACAAACAAATACCTTAGGTAGAAAGAAGGAAATTATAAAGATTAGAGCAAAAATAAATGATACAGAGATGGAAGAAAAAAAATCAATGAAACCAAGAGCTGATTGTTTGAAAAACAAAAACAAGATTGACAAAACTTTAGCCAGACTCATCAAGAGAGAAAGAGAGAGGACTCAAATAAATAAAATCAGAAATAAAAGAGGAGAAGTGACAACTGACACCACAAAAATAAAAAAGGATTGTAAGAAATACTATGAACAACTATACACCAACAAATTAGAAAAACTAAGTGAAATAAATAATTAGAAAAATACAATTTTCCCAAACTGAATCAGTAAAAATTAGAGAAAGTTGAAAAGACCAATTACAATTAATGAAATTGAAACTATAGTAATAATAATAATAATAATAGTAATAATAATAAAACTTCCAACAAACAAAAGTTTTGGATCAAATGGCTTCACCAGAAATTTTATCAAACATTCAAAGGTGAACTAACACTTTTCCTTTTCAAACTATCCCCAAACACTTAAGATCAGGAACAAGACAGTGATCCACTTTCACCACTCTTATTCAGTGTAGTACTGGAAGTATTAACCACAGCATTCAAACAAGAAAAAGAAGTAAAAGTTATCAAAATTGGAAAGAAGAATTTAAAACTGTCAATATTTGCAGATGACATTACATTTTTGTACAAAACCTTAAAGAGTCTACCAAAAAACTCCTTGACTTAAGAAGTGAATTTGGCAAAGTAGCAGGATACAAAGTTAATATTTGGAAATCAGTAGCATTTTTAGACACAAAAAGTGAACTATCAGAAAGAGAAATTAAGAATACAATCTCAATTATTATTGCAACAAAAAAATAAGGTACCTAGGAATAAATTTAACCACGGATGTATGAGACCTATACTTGGAAAACATATAGTTCATTGGAAAAGGAAATAGAAGACACAAAAAAATGGAATCATATACCATGTTGATGGATTGGAAGAATTAACATCATTAAAATGTCCATACTACCCAGACAATGTACAGATTCAACGCAATTCTTATTAAAATAAGAAATGAATATTTCACAGATCTAGAACAAATATTCCAAAAATTTATATGAAATCACAAAAGACTCCGAATATCCACAGTAATCTTGAGAAAGAAAAAAACTTGAGGTATCACAATATCAGGTATCACAATACCTGATACAAGGCCATAGTAATCAAAACAGCATGATACAGGTACAAGAGTAAGCATATAGATAATTTGAACAGAACAGCAAGCCCAGAAATAAACTTTTGTCTTTAGGTCAATATTTGACAACGGAGGCAAGAAGGTACAATGGGGTAAAGACAGTCTGTTCAATAAATAGGGTTAGGAAAATTAGACAGGTACATTCAAGAAATGAAACTAAACCACCAATTTACACCATACCCAAGAATAAACTAAAAATGGTTTAAAGACTTAAATGTAAGTCAAAAACTAAAAATTCTAGAAGAAAACATAAGCATTAAAATTTCAGACATTTCTATTAGCAATATTTTTGCAGATATATCTCTTTGGGCAAGGGAAACAGGAAAGAATAAGTAAATGGCACTACAACAAGCTAAAAGCTTTTGCACAGCAAAAGAAATCTTCAACAAAATGAAAAGAGAACCCAATGTATGGGAGAATGTATTTCCCAGTGACACATCTGATAAGAGTTTAATTTCCAAAATATATAAAGAACTCGTACTACTCAACAGCAAGAAGACAACACATTTAAAAAATGGGCAAAAGACCTGACTAGACACTTCTCTAAAGAGGACATACAGATGACCAATAAATATATGAAAAAAAAAAATGTTCAATGTCACTAATCATTAGAGAGATGCAAATTAAAACCACAATGAGATTGATATCTGCCTGTCAGAATAGCTACTATAGATAAATCAGCAAGTGCTGGTGAGGATGTGGAGAAAAGGGAATGAACCCTCATGCAATGTTGGTGGGAATGCAGGCTGGTGCAGCCAATGTGGAAAATAGTATGGAGTTTCTTCAAAAACAATGAAAATGAAACTGCCTTTTGCCCCAGCAATCCACTTCTTGGAATATATCCAAAAAAACCCAAAGCACTAATTCAAAGACTATATACACCCCTTCGTTCATTGAAGCATTTATTTACAATAGCCAAGTTCTGAAAACAGCCAAGTATCCTTAAGTAAATGAGCAAATAAAAAAGCTCTGGTACATTTACACAGTGGAATACTACTTGACCATAAAAAAGGAAATCTTACGTTATACAACAGCATGTATGGAACTGGATATTAGTATGCTAAGTGAAATAAACCAGTCAGGAAAAGACAAATGCCATATGATCTCAATTATATGTGGAATATAATGAGCAAAACAGAAAATAGAAACAGAGGCACAAATACATAGAACAAACTGAAATCTATGGGAGAGGTGGGATGTTGGAGGCTGAATGAAAGAAGGTACAGGGATTAAGCATATAACACATAGACACAGACAATAGTGTGGTGATAGCCAGAGGGTAAAAGAGCTGGTGGAGGAGGGTAAGTGGAAGTGAGCAAAGTAGAGAAAAAATGGGGAAGGTAAGAGAATTTACTTGAGTCAATGGACTCACAATGCAGTGTGCAAATATTTTTTGTTGAGTTGCACACTTGAAACCTGTACGATTTTATGAACCAATGTCACCCCAATAAATTCAATAAAAATAAAATAAAATTACAAATAAATCAGAGCTTTAAATTAATGTCTAAAATTGCTCTACCAATTAACATATAAAGAAATTCACTCTACCACTTATATTACCATATAAGATATAAATATCTTCTTGACAATAGGAACTCAAGGGTGGTTTGTTGTTTCTATACAACAGCATCAAAAAAAGAACAAATAATCCTTCCAGGAGATAGCCTATGTGCAGAGGGTGATCAAAATAATAAGTGTGTCAGGATACTTTTTGTCAATATTTTATTTCATTCTGAAAGATAAATCACTTAAGCAGAGTGATGCTCTTTCAGAGAAAGTCTTTTCCTTGAACTCCATTTCAAGCTTTCTAAACACAGATGCAGTGAGGAATCAGTGACTAGTTTCCAAATGGAATTTCTATACTACTCTGTGACAAGCATGTCCATGACTCTTAGTTAGATCCCAGCACTGTGGATATTCCAGGTATAAGCTGAGAGGATAAATGTTAATGTATAGAATTCTGTCCCCCCATAAATCACATGTTGATGCCTTAACCCTCAATAAGGCTATACCTAGAGATAGGGCATTTGAAGAGGTAATTAAGGTTATATGTGGTCATAAAGCTGGGGCCCTAATCCAATATGACTGATGTCCTTATAAGAGGTGGGAAAAACACCAGGTATGTGTGCACAAAGAGGCCTTTGAGGACATAGCAAGAAAATGATCTTCTGCAAGGTAATAAGAGAGGCTTTAGGAAAAGCTTAAACTGCTAAACCTTGATCTTGGACTTTCAGCTTCCAGGACTCAGAAATATTTCTCATTTTTAAGCCATCCAGCTTGTGTGGTTTTTTTTTTTTTTTTTTTTTTTTTTTTTTGGTTATGTTAGCCTTAGCAAACTAATACAGTGAATATTTGGTTGTACTTTAAAAATTACTATTTTGCATGAAATATCAGAATCAATAAAACTTTCAGACACTAGATATGTGGACTGCAAGTTTTCAAGAACCTAAATCAAATCCAAGGTCTTGTGATTTTTTAATTATTAACTTTTAATTGATATTAAATTTATATATATGAAATGTACAAATATTAAATATTTAGATGAAGAATTTTGGAGAATATATACACCCATATAACCAGTATCTGTATCAAACTATAGAATATTTCTATGAACAAATTTCTTTCTTGCCCCCTTGCAGTCATTTTCTACATCCCATAGTCAACCACTGTACTGATATTTTTTAACACCAAATTAGTTTTGCCTGTTCTTGAATCCCATATGAATGACAACATACAGAATGTTACTTCAAATATCTGAATTTTTGCTCAACATTATATTTCATGATTTATTGAAATTGTGTAACAGTACCTTGTTCTGTCTCATTGCAGAGTGATATTTCAACAAGCAAATGTATCAAGTTGTATATCCATTCTCTTGTAGTCAGTGCTGTTCACGTCCTGAGGTAAATTCAGCTGATCATTATTTTTTGTTTGTTTTTGTTTTTGTATTAATCCTCTCCCAAGGTAGAGGGAAGGAGGGAGGAGAGAGAGAGACCGATGTGAGAGACAACACATTGGTTGGTTGTCTCCTGCACCCCAATGGCACTAACCATGCCAGGGATCTAGCCTACAACTGAGGTACATGCCCTTGACAGGGAATCGAACCTGAGGACCTCTGGCCTTGGGTTCCACATTCTAACCACTGAGCCAGACCAGCCAGGACAGTTGATCATTATTTTTTCTCTTTATTTATTTCTGTGCTAATTTTTATTTTTATTATTTTAAAAAATATATCTTTATTGATTTCAGAGAGAGGAAGGGAGAGGGAAAGGGAGAGATAGAAACATCAATGATGAGAGTCATTGATCAGCTTCCTCCTGCATGCTCCCTACTGTGGAGCAAGCCTGCATATCCATGCATGAGCCCTGACCAGGTATTGAACCATGATTGGGCTCTGTGCTAATTTTTAAAGGAGTTTTGTGTTCACTCTTATGAATAATATTGATTTGTGGTATCAGTGGTTTTTTTGTTTGTTTGTTTGTTTTTTTATGTCCTTTACAGGTTTTGATATTGGTTTTTAAGCTGGCCTCAAAAATTGTTTTCTCTTTAAAGAGGTTCCTTAAAGTCTCCCCTATATGTGAAATTTTGTGTTTAGGTGAAATAGTTGTGTATTTAAATCCTAACCTACCGTGTCACTGTGACTGTGTAAACAACATGTTAAATACATATATATATTTTAAATATAACAGAAACTCAGTAAGATGAATCATCTTCACTCTAGAGGCACATAAATATAAATGGAGATCTAGAAGAGTTGAATAAGTTGTGATAGTGGATAGCAGGTTAAAGTTTGAATATATTTCTTTCAAATTCATAGCCTGTGTTTTCTGTTATGTGACAATATCTCTCATTCATTGCATGTGAAACATGTTATATTTCTCCATAGATATCAAGGAAAGTTTTGCTATGAAATTTCTCTTTAGTAATTAAGGGAGCTAAACAAACTCTATAAGTTTAACAAATATTTACTAAATGCCAATATGATGGGCCCCATATAATGTATTAGGATACAAGGGTAAACATGAAAATCATACTCAACCTTATAGAATTTATGGTCAAGAAGGCACAATATTTTAATATTTCATATTTTGTTTTTTATCAGAGAGAAAATATCATTGATTATATAGTATATGTTAGGAGACTTTAGGCCTTAAAAATATGACTAAAGGTCTTGTGAAACAAATACAATGAAAAGATGTGAAACCTAAAAATACTCTATCATATTTTGAGCATTTTCTGCAAGAGACTCATATTGTTGCAAAGTGACCTATATTGATTTTTTTCATTTACAACTAATAGATCTTTTGTGTGTGTGTGTGTGTGTGTGTGTGTGTGTGTGTAGATGTGAGTAATCTCTAATTGCTTTCAAGGATAAACCATTAGCCAAATGTCCGCCTACCAGGTTAAAATAAAAGCATGTCTAATCAGATTGAATTCTAATTTATCTCTAAAGATTGATTATCAAAAAAGATAAAAACTATTTATATTACTTTGTAATCTGGATAAAGTTTTAGTTGCTTGTTTAACTGTTTAGGCCAAATTTCTCATCAATAATTTATTTGATATAAAAATGTCCATATGTTGGAGGCAGGTTCAGTTAATCTTATTGGATTCAATCAACAATAATCATAATCTTCCAATTCAAGATAACCCAAGAACTTTAAGAAACAATCCTAGTTTGTTATTTCTAATATTATTAGGCACATGGTTTCTAAGATTTTTATACTTTCTTCTTGCATAAGTAAATACTGTCTCAAAGATATGTTAAAAAATGTATATCCTTGAACATTACTTTTTAACACACAGACACACAAATAAAATATTTCTAATATGCATAATTTTAGTTAAAAAGCCACTGATATTGATCAGGTATAAGTAAAACACTTTTGAAAGCAACTTATGCAGAGCTTCCTAATTAGAATGCTAACTAAATACCCCTCACATATAAATTTATGATTAAAGAAATTGAGTCTTGGAATAGAATATAACCTAACTAATGAGTACATAATAAACACCACATTCACTATGATAAAATATTTTAAAGTTTATTGCATACCTCAAAGCATCTACCATTAAAAAATATAATTTTTGAGTTCATATAGGCTGATTAGATAATAATAACTTCTGTCGCATAACCTATAAAACAAAGGTGCTGGAAGGACATCATTTAAAGGCCTGTATTTGGAATACATCATGAATTAAATATATGGGTCTTTACAACTGATTCTTAATATTTCAAAGAGATTCCAGATACCAAAATTTAGTTTGGGAAATATGCTAACTCTTAAAATTTCTGAAGTTTTTATTACCTTTTTAGAGATGGCACAATGTAACTTGAAATGTATTGAAGGCAATCACTTTTTCCCCCAAAGGAACAAACTTAACCAGACCTATAGAGAGGCCTAGAAAACTTTATTTTTAACAAGGGTCCCAATGATTCTAGGTTTTGATTAAAAGTGTGGTTTGGAGAAGCACTTTTAACCTTCATCATGTCAGATGACATATACAATAAAATTAAATTATAAATCATGTAATTGAACAAAAAATAATTCCTTTACATAAACTATTAATAGATATCTAAATACAATATGGTTTTTAAAATGAAATTGTGTGTATATAGTTGTATTTATAAAGATAAGTACAGTAATGAAAAGCTATTCAACATTAACAGCAAATCCAAATATGAACAAAGATATTCTTCGGAATTCCCATGTTTCATTGAGCACCAAACACCACCAATCTTTTAGCCCTTTTCTTGTACATTATTCTGTATCCACGTTCTCTGCATTTGATTGAATCCCTGGATTTTATTTCATTTTCCATGTGACATTCTCCACAGACACATATCATTGGTTGCTGCTTTGAGGGTTGGATGTCCTTCTGGGTGTCCATCGTTTGTCCGTAGCACCCACAAACTCCTCATGATGCGATTCCAAATGTATTGCTGAAGGCAATAGCTCTTGAATGGAGGAAACGTGTCAACAATGACTAAATTATCCTTACTACTCAATTTTAGAACAGAAGAAAACTGTTGGCAATTCTGTAACTATCTAGTTCTTGATATGAGGAACAACCAAAAGCTATGTTTAGATTGAAACATGTCTGAATTAGGTGACTAGAATCAATCTATATAAAATTTTCTATTATTACTCAGCATAAGAACATGAAAGTATACCACAATCTTGGAGATTTAATACCAGTTTGTATTCATAGTTAGAATTTTGTGTTAGTTTTTTTTAATCCCCTCAAATCTTACTAAACAAGGAAAATAGAATAATAAATATGTTTTCAGGGTAATACATTTAATTTGGAACAAGTTTGCTTGAAGGAGGAAGAAAAGCCATAGCAAATGCTATTGATTTAACTTCTTACCCACATAATTTATCTTATTAAGGTGAAACTTAAATTATTTATTGACTAGAACTTGTAGAGACTGTTTTATTTTCCTAACATGTGGTCTGTCTTTGAGAGTGACCCATGTGTACTTGAAAGGAATGTATATTTGGCAGTTTTGGGGTGAAATGTTCTGTAAATATAAATTAAATCCATCTGATCTAGTGTGCCATTTAGTCACTGTTTCTGTGTTGACTTTTTGTCAGGAAGATCTATCCAGTGGGGTCCTTAAGTCCACAACTATGACTGTATTGCTGTTGACCTCTCCTTTAAAGTCCTTAAGGTTATTATTGATAGGTCCTTATTTATTGCCATTTTTATTCTTTATGCCTATGTTTCTCTCTCTGTTTCTTCTTATTATTACAGCAGTTCCTTTTACATTTCCTGCAATGCTTCCATTTCTGCTTCTAATTACAGCAGTCCCTTTAACCTTTCTTGCAATGCTGGTTTGGTGGTGATAAACTCCTTTAGACTTTTTTGTCTGAGAAGCTCTTTATTTCACCATCTGTCTTGAATGATAATCTTGCTGGATAGAGTAGTCTTGGTTTCAGATCCTTGTTTTGCATTACCTTGAATACTTCATGCCTTTCCCTTCTGGCCTGTAGAGTTTCTGATGAGAAGGTAGCTGACAGCCTATGGAAGCTCCTTTGTAGGTAACAGATTGCTTTTCTCTTGGTGCCT
Source organism: Miniopterus schreibersii (assembly GCF_964146895.1). NCBI lineage: Eukaryota > Metazoa > Chordata > Mammalia > Chiroptera > Miniopteridae > Miniopterus > Miniopterus schreibersii. The sequence goes on along the minus strand of NC_138118.1, from coordinate 23,874,959 downwards.
TTAATACACTCTCTTTGTCTTGAATTTTTAGCATTTTAATTATGATGTGTCTCAGCATGGGCCTCTTTGGATTTTTCTTGCTTGGGACTCTCTGTGTCTCTTGAACTTGTGTGACTTTTTCCTTCACCAGGTTATGGCAGTTTTCTGCCATTATTTCTTCAAACAGGTTCTCTAACCCTTGCTTAATTTCAGCCTCCTCTGGCACTCCTATGATGCAAATATTGCTACATTTCATGTTGTCCCATAGCTCCCTTAGACTGTCCTCCTGTTTTTTAATTATTTTTTTCTTTTTAAATCTCTGATTGAGTGATTTTTTTCTGCCCTGTCTTCTTATTCGCTGATCTGATCTTGTTTCCCCTAATCTGCTGTTTATTCCTTCCAATGTATTTTTTATTTTTACTATGTCATTCTTAATTTCCTTTCCATATCATTTTTCATGCTGCCAAGCATCCTTATAATCAGTATTCTGAACTCTATATCTGAGAGAGTGCTTATCTCCATTTCATTTAGTTCTTTTTCTGGGTACTTCTCTTGGTCTTTTATTTGGGACTTGTTTTTTTGTCTCTCCATTTTGGCTGCTTATTTGGTTTTGTTCTGTTGAAATCATATCAAGCATCTCAGATCACAAGGGCATGAAATTAGAAATCAACTACAGTAAAAACACTCAAAAGCTTTCAAACACATGGAGGCTAAATAGCACGTTTTAAAACAATGAATGGGTTACCAATAAAATCAAGAAAGAAATCAAAAACTCCTGGGAAACAAATGAAAGTAAACATACAACAACCCAAAATCTATGGAACACAGAAAAAGCAATCCTAAGAGGGAAGTTCATAGCACTACAGGCCTCCCTCAAAAAGCAAGAAAAAATTTTAGTAAAGTATCTAACCCTACAACTTCAAGAATTAGAAAGCTCCCCTGTGAAGCCCTCCAAACCAGGGTTTTTGTTTGCTGGGAAAAATTTTTTTTATTACTGCTTTGATTTCATCAGTTGTGATTAACCTATTCTGGTTTTCTGATTCTTCCTGATTCAGTTTTACATGATCCCACTCATATGTGGAATCTAATAAACAAAATAGACAGAAGAACAAAATAGATCCAGAGACATATAAGCATGGAACAGACATAAATATCAGTGGGAAGGCAGGGGTAGGGGAGTGGTTGAGGAGAGATTAATGAAACAATTTATATGCATATATACATAACCCATGATCACAGACAATAATGTGGTCAATGCCTTGGGGGGGGTGGATTCAGGGTGGAAGGGGTCAATGGGGAAAAAAGGGGGGATATCTGTAATACTTTCAACAATAAAGATAAATTAAAAATTAAATAAATAAATATTTTATTGGCTAATTGCATATTACTAAAGATTTTTTTCTTTTTCCTTTCTTCCAGAAGAAAGAGTAATGTTATTGCATGCAGAAAAGAATTTGTTAATGAATTCTCAGGGTGAAAAACTAAGTGCTAATTAAATGCACTGGTTAATATAAACATCCATACATTTTTTTAGGTTGTAAAAGCCACTTACTATAGCTTAAGTAGTAAACAGATTATCACATGTAATTGGTAGTGCCACATTAATTATTTTAATGAAATTCAATCATTATTTCCAAAATACATAAACTTTTTTTTAAAATCAGTAAAATGATTATAATACCTTATTATTTGTTTAACTTATTCAAAAGGACACAGATATATGGGATAACTTCAGATACATATTTTGATACTCATTTTCTGTGATTCTTACCTCAAACTGGTATTTGAGATTCAAATATATTCTCTATATTCTTTATTTTATGTAACCCAATATCTGCCTCAGTTCCTTTAAGGATCTTTAATTGAAAATCAGTTTCTTAAGAACCAAATTGGGGTTGGTTCTTAAATACCTCAAAAGACAGCAATAGGTATATAACTTACAAAATATTTCTTTGGATGACTAAATACACCAACTTCAATTCTACCTCTTCATATGAGAACAGAGAATGGTAAGAGGGGTCTTTAGTTATAGTAGTAAGCAGTTAACCAATTACTTTGAAATGGGTTCAACAAAAAAGTATCATTTTGTCCTATTTATCATAAGATATGAATAATAAATTCAGATGTGGTCTAGTTCTTGAATGATCATGAGTCCAAGCCCATTTTAGTACACTCTTATCAATTGCAGGAAGTTCAAACTAGTAATACTAAATTCACACTTAGATTTTGTGTGAAGGCTAAGGTAAAATACAGAAGCTAGTCAGAAAACTTCTTAAATAAAATAATTATCAACCCTGGGATAACCAACCATATTTAAGTGGTATGAATAGACAACTTGGTTCTGCCTATCTTTCATTTTTCAGGTATTCAGAAAATATCAGCTGCCTTCAGAAAGTTGATCTGCACTGTACTTTCATAGTTTTGAAGGATTACCATTTTTATTTATTACTTTTCCTTTTCTACTTTTATTGGTTTAAAATTAGCCTTTGGAACTTTGGAGATGAACAGTGAGAGCACAGGGAAATCAAATCATAGATGAATTTTCCTTTCATTTTTATTTAACCAAAGAAAACTTCATCTAGCTTAGAAGCATATGGAAACTTAATTAAGCTTTAGTCTCCATCTCTGATGCTCAAAGCACATATTTTATTTTAAAAAAGCACTTAAATCATCTGCTTGGGAGCTTTGAGGGTCAGCTGTTGCTTCCATAAGTTTCAAGTCTCAGATAAATGAACGTCACAAAGGAAAAAAGTAAAGTATCTTACAAGAATTAATTCTCTGCCGTAGGTAAGCAATCTGGAGTTTATGAGATTATTTTCAGGGGCATTAGCAAGATGGCATAATGGTAAGCCTCAGGCCCTCCTACCCGCACCCTCTTCTCCCACCAGGAGACATTGATTCAACAATAATACACAGACCAATTTCCTTTGCAAATCTATAAAACAAGAGACTTCTGAACATCAGGTAAGCACAAAACCAGCCATATTGAAGCTGGTAGGAAAATTTGTGGGATTTACTTGCCATAGTCCCTCCCCTTGGCTAAGTGCTGCATGATATACAGGGAGAAAATCCCAGCTCCCAACTTATTCCTGAGAAAACAGAGAAGACTGAAACATGGTCTATTGTAAAGACATTCTGAGGAGCTGTGTGGGGACTGGTTTCTGTCTTGCATGTCCTGGAGTGCAGATAAGACAGCGTATTCAAAGTGCCTTGAGGCCAGTGAGAACAAGAGTGCTGGGCAGCTTTATGCTGCACCAGGGGACCTGCAGTAGATGACACAGGACCATACAGCTCAGCATATTTATTTGCAGATGGAGGCAAATTGGAATGATGCAGCTGCAAATCAAGGAGCACCTGGAATGATGCAGCTGCAAATCAAGGAGCACCAGGATTTCCAGGTGACACTAAATGCTGGGAGAGACAAGAAAAGATTCCTCTTTGGAGCCTTCAGAAGGAATATGGCTCTGTGGATACCTTGATATTGACTGCTAGCATTCCTAACTGTGATAGAATAAATTTCTCTTTTCTAAATCCACCTAGTTTGTGGTCATTGTGTTATGGGAGGAAGTGGCATATCCTCCAGTGGAAGTGGGGGATCTCTTTCCCCACTGGGTTCTTGGGGTCAGTCCTTACAATATCTTGAGAAAAAACATGTTCTGAGGCTCTCATGGGAGGATGAGTGATTTTAATTGCATGGAATTATATCGTTGCATTTCCAGAGTCCAATTTCTCTTATTGCAGTTCTAGAAGAGGTGCAGCTGGGGATTCAGCACAGCTAGAAGTAAAGCCGGTGTCCAAAGTTTCTGTACCATGGTGGAGCTGGGTGCAGTTTAGCAATAAGCTAGTTACAGTCCATTAGTTCATTGTGTGGGGTCCGCATGCCCATGGGCCATGTGGACAAATGCAAGAGCATGAGAGTTCTGCAGGTCAGGGTAAGGTGCAAGCAAGCTAGAGCAAGAGAGCAAACTCTTTTGTTTAGGAGTTTAAGTATCTCAAATCTTTCCTTACTTGCAGTAGCCACACCTACTCTGGCCAATGACCTTTTTCTAGGGGTGATAGACAGGAAAGTGCCTTCCCTACATCATCCAGACTTTATTGGGCATGCCTATAATACTTGGTCTTCTCTTTGCTCCTTTCCAGATTATCAATTTGTTACAGCCACCCTAAGAAAAGAACACCCTGTATATATCAACGATTATAAAACTGTGTTGATGGCATATTGGAGGAAAGGGTTTTATACTATTGAAATAAAGTTACTGTTTATCCAAACAAGATTTTTTAAAATTAAGATGCTACTTGAAAATACAATAAAAGCACTGAGAGATTGACTCAAAAGTGTATAGTTAATGAAAGAGCAAAATGAGTAAGAAAAAGTCAAGAACCATGTAATTTCACTCATATTGATGGAGAACTCAAGAAGTTAAACATTTTTAGCTTTAGTTATATAGTTAATAGGCTTGGTAATTAATGCATGTAGAAAGATATTGTTCAAGAGACTGGAATGTATGATTGAACCTGCCCTGACTCTAGGAGACCCACAAGCAATTTGACCTTTGTGCCCCAGGAGGACTGTAAGTGACCAAGACAGCATCTGATCCAGTGTGCTCCAGGGACAGAACATCAGCCACCCAGGTTGCAGATAAAGAATCATTGGTCAGAGAGGGGGATAGGATGGGGTGGAATGGGTCATTGGGGAGAAAAAGGGACATCTGTAATATTTTAAACAAAAATAAAATTAAAAAAAAAATCACTGGTCAGCCTTGGTCAGTGTTGCTCAGTGGTTAGAGCATTGGCCTGTGCACTGATGGGTCCCGGGGTTGATTCCCTATCAAGGGCATGTACCTGGGTTGCAGGTTCCATCTCCAGCCCTGGTCAGGACGCTTGCTGGAGGAACCATTCAAAGTCTCTCACAATGCTTTTTCTCTTTCTCTCTTCCTCTCTCCCCATCCTTCCCTTCCTCCCTTCTACTTCCTCTAAAAATCAATGGAAAATATCCCCAGGTGAGGATTAACAAAAATAAATAAATAAACAAATAAATAAATAATAAATAATAAGGAAAAAGAAAAAAATCACGGGTCAGCAGATGAAGGGATTAAAAAATCACCAGACTGCAGCTTTTATTTGATTAACTTTTTTCTCTGAATTACAAACCCCTTACCTACTTTCTCCTGAATTACAAGCCCTTTACTTACACTTTTCTTTTCCTTACAAAAAAGGTCAGCTTAAAATGAGATGTAAGGCTGTCTTTTTAGGGTACATAACCTTCCATCTTCTCAGATCACTGGCCATCTAAATAAAGCACCCATAACGATTCAATTCTTGTCTCTACTTATTGATTCTGGTAGTGACAGGTACACAGACACCAACTTTTCTCATTTCAAGATGTGGAATGTAAAACTGAAAGCAGCCTGGCCGGAGTGGCTCCGTTGGTGGAGCATCATCCGGTACCCCTAAAGTTTGCAGGTTTGATTTCCAGTTAGGGCACATACCTGGGTTTCCCGTTCATCCCTAGTCAGGGCAAGTGTGGAAGGCAACCAATAGATGTTTCTTGCTTACATCATTTCTCCCTCTCTTTCTTTCCCTTCATCTCTCTAAGCATGTCCTCAGGTGAGGATTTAAAAAACACACAGAAAACTGAAAGCAACAAATGAATAACCAAGTCAAACAAACAATAGCTCATAGACACAGACAACAGTGTTGTGGTTACCAGAGGAAAAGAGAGGTGTGGGGAATATAAAGTATAAAGAGAGTAAAATATATAGTGACAAAAGGAAACTTGACTTTGGGTGGTAAACACACAATGTAATATACAGATGGTGTATCATAGAATTGTACAATTGAAACCAATGTAATTTTATTAAGCAATGTGACCCCAATAAATTTAATAAAAATAAAATTTAAAAAGCATTTTAAAATGAGGGGATTAAAATGATGCCCTACAAAATACTTATTTAATAGAAAAGAGTGTGATATTAAAGGAACAGAGGTTAAAAAAATATGAGTTGTAGAAAACAAATAGTAAAATGGCAAAAGAGCAGAGGCAACTTCTACTTTACCAGGAATTATGTTAAATGTAAATGGTTTGAACACTCTGGTCAAGAGCCAGAGATGAGCAGAGTGGGTAAAATAAAATCTATGTAATCTATATCTATATATAAGACAGGGAGAGAAAGAGAGAGACCCCTAATGTATCTTTAACAGATAAGCCAAGATACTTACAGGTGCTTTTCCTATATCCCATAGTGCCTTGTATTTACCCCCAGCATATTATTCCTCAATCATTTTTGTAACAGCTTATTTCCTTATCTATATAATTTATTTATTAAAAATTATGTCTCAGTAGGATATATACATAGACATTTTTAATATTTTTCCTTCTTTCTCTCCAGATTGCTAAACACTCATATCACATAATGTAATCATTGAAGTGTTATTCCATCACCTTTCATTTATAAAAATGACTTAACTAAGGAAGACATCCCATCACCTTTGCATATTCTGTTAGTTAGAAGCCAATCACAAGTTATTTCTTCATTTAAGGGAAAAGGGTTAAGTGCAGGTATGGAAAGCAGGAGGTGGAATTATTAGGGATCACCTTAAGGTTTGTATGAGAAAACAAGTGAGATAATTACCAGTTATGTTAGAAACATTAGTGTTCATAGAAGAGTTTCAGTTTGTTGATATCCATTTTGGAATTAACAGTATTTTAAAAAATGGTACTTGAAGCCAAGAGGGCAACAAAGAAATCAGTATATATTGAAAAGAGTAAGTATGAAACTTCACTTCAACATGAAGAAGTAGAAAATGAATTTAAAAAACAGTTAATGAGTTAAGAAATAAAAAGCAAGAAGATCTTCCAAGTGTCAGGGAGTAGTCAGTTGTGCCAGTGACTCTTCAGTTAATAGTTTACTCAAGGTTAAGTTAATAGTTAACTGGAATTGACAGGGAATAGTGTATATGAATGCTGCTAATAAATGCTCGATCAAAATATATTTTTAAGAAAGGAATTGGAGAAAGTAAGAATAGATAATATTCTCAAGAGACTTGGTTCTAATGGAGGAAATTGAGTGTCATTGGAGAGGAAATGGGGTCAAGAGAAGGATTTTTATTTAAGATAGAAATTATAAAATATTTTATGTGTAAGTATGATCCAGCAGATAAGGAGATTTTGATGATTGCTGTATCTAAATGTGTCTCCCCCAAACACACATGCTGAAACCCTATCTCCTAGAGGATGGTATTCAGAGGTGGGGCTTTTCCAAGGTGCTTAGGGTATGAGCTTTATGCTCATAAATAAAATTAATGTTCTTATTATTGATTTTAGAGTGAGAGAGAGGGAGACAGAGAGAAATAAACATCCATTTGTTGTTCAACCATTTATGCATTCGTTGGTTGATACTTGTATGTTCCCTGACTGGGATTGAAGTCCTAACCTTGGCATATCAGGACAACACTTTAACCAACTGAACTACCCAGCCAGGGCATAGAGTTCTTATAAAAAATTCTTCTTCTCTTTCACTATTTGAGGACCTAGCAGAGAATAAGCCAAGAAGAGGGGCCTTGACCAGAAGGCAGCCATGCTAGTGCCTTGATCTTAGACTTTTTGTTTGTTTATTTCTAGATTCCACAATAAGTGAAAGCATAAGTATTTGTCTGACATATTTCACTTAGCATAAAGTCCTCAAGGTTCATTCATGCTGTCCTAAATAATAAAATTTCTTTATAATAGCTGAATAATGTTTAGGTAAGATACATATACATCCCATATTTTCTTTATCTATTTATCTATCAATGCATACTTAATTTGCTCCTCTGTCTTGACTACTTTAAATAATACTGCTATGAACATAGGGATACAAGTATCTTTTTGAGTTAGTGTTTTTGTTTTCATTGGGTAAATGTCCAGAAGTGGAATTGCTGGATCATATGGTAGTTCTATTTTAAATATTTTGAGGAATTTCCATGCTGTTTCCATAGTGGCTGCACCAATTTACATTCTCACCAATAATGCACAAGGGTTCCCTTTTCTCCAAATTCTCAACGCTTATTTTTTGTTTTTTTGATAATAACCATCTTAACAAATGTGAAGTGATATCTCATTTTGGCTTTGATTTGCATTTCCCTGATGATTAGTGATGCTGAGTGCCTTTTCATGTGCAGGCTAAACATCTGTATGTCCACTTTAGAAAAATGTCTGTTCAAATCCTCTGCTCATTTTTTAATTAGATTTTTTCAGTTGGGTTGTATGAATTCTTTATGTATTTAGGATATTAAGCCCTTATCAGATATATGATTTGCAAATATTTTCTTCCATTCAATAGGTTGCTTTTTGGTAGGTTTTGCATTCACTATCATTTTGAAGTAGTTTCTTGGTAAAGACAATACCTTGATGTAAAACAAAGAAAAGTATGTTGCTAGTGTGGTTCCGCCATTTGCCTGCTGTGTAACCTTTAGTAAGACATTTAAAGTTATGTTCTTGCTTTTAGTTGATGGAGGACTCTATTGCTGTGAATTTTAACTTATTTGTATGTATTTATTTCTCATTTATTCACACTTTCATATATTTTCTTAATTAAACAATTAAGGAATTTACCACCACAAACAAAAATGAAACCCTTAGTGGTAACTAACATCTACCCCTGTGTTCTCCTTCCATCTCTCCCCTTGACTCCTCCCTGCCTTTTAAGTGTACCACTATTCTGGATTTTTATGTTGATTATGCCCTTGTTTTTTATCTTAATACATAGTTTTATGACATGAATAAATAATTCTAAAAATATGTTGTTGAGCTCTGAATTCCTTTTTGTGTTCACATGCAACAGTTCCCCATAAGTCTTTGTCTCAATATTTTTTGCAAATACTTTCTCCATTTTAAATTTGTCTTTTCAGTTTCTTTGAGTTGACTTTTGATGAACTGAAGTTCCTATTTTAATGTAGTTTATCTTATTAATTGGGTTAGAAATAAGGATATTGATACTAATAGTGCCAGTGTGAAGTTTTAACAAGTTAAGGTTAATAATGTTGTCTGCCATAGTGTCTGACACAGAGAAATTATTTAATAAATTATGGGTACCCATTTCCTTTCTGAGAATGTCAGTAATATTCTTGCTTATTACTCTGTACTATAGATTATAAAATATGCCAGTTCATTTTGAATATAAACAAATTATAACATAGCATTCCAATATAAAGCATAAAAAGCCTATACATATCAAATTACTGTTTGTAATTATACAGTTATTTTTTTGCTCCATGTTTGCAAGTTACTGAGTGTGAAAATGAACTACACACACACACACACACACACACACATTAGCAGGGTGGTGTTTGTCAAAGACTGTTCTTTTGCAAGTTATAGTAAGAAACTCACTTTAACATAAAGAAGAAAACAGAATGAAGGGAGAAAGGGAGGAAGGATGGAAGAGAGGGCAGGGAAGAAAGGGAAATGGAGTGAAGGCAAGAGGAAGGAGCAGGGGGGAAGAGAGTAAGAAAGAGGAAGGGGAAGGAGGAAGGCAGAGCAGGAGGGGGCAGAGGAAGGAAGAAGTAACTGCTGTTTCCTAATGTGTCCTCTCCAAAAATCAACCCACTATAAGTGATTGCCTCTCGTCCTCTTTACAACTTTCCAGATAACCTTTTCAAAGTAAAGGCACTCCTTACAAAATCAATTGGTTTTCTCATTATAGACATGTCTTCTGGGAGTCTACTTCTGTGAATACTGAGGGAACTCAGATAAAGAGTCTTTTCTCTACTACACAATTGCATATGTTTGTTTTTCTTCCCTGTATAACACTCTTTAATTGTATAGATGCATATTTGTTTTAGCTCTACAAATTTCTTTAGGTTTGAAATATTTTATAATAAAAATTAAAGTTAATGAAAACTTTCAAACATAACATTTTATCTGTATTTGAAAAATTCTCAAACTATAAAGGTAAATGAAATCAAATTACAAATATTTTTATTAGGACCTTTTGCATATTTTATTATTGTCCTTTTTATATAATTTTATAGTTCTTAGATGGTTTCAAAATAACCCTGCTTCTTGAGGAAGAAACATGCAGTAAGGCCAAGAACTCTGAATGAATGTGTTCCAAACACTCCTAATTTTCAAATGTTATATTTGTATCAAATTTCACAAGAATAGCAGATTTGGATACCTTTATAAAACACAAAACCTTTTGGTTAATAAAATGGATCAAACTAAATTGTGCTTTTTGACCTTTATCACAATTTGGAGAACATTAATACCTGTGGCTGATAACACGTCAATCATTTATGTAATGATATCCTTTAGACCTCATGGGTACCAAAGGCATTACTCATGTCTATTAATTCATGTCTATTAATCAGGGACTTTGGCAAGGTTAGCTAATTCCATTTCCCTGTGCCAGCAGTATCATTAGTAACATATTACTCCCATCAGTCAGAAAGCTTCCTGATGAACCTCTGCCATTGTTTGATATGTGTTACCTCCCTGGCATTATTAAAAATATGCTGTTTTAATATTTATATACAAAACCTAATTGTTTTTCAACTGAGGGCATTATGGAAATAAATCTGTCATATAAGTGTATGAAGTAACAAATAACTCACAAATATTTAATAGGAATCAATTAGCTCTATTACTCTGAAGACAATATGTGACTTGATAAAGAGTTTAACAAGGTCTATACTTCTAGTTGCTAGACTAAGGGTTTTCAAGCCACTAATCCACATTAAATTAAGTTTGATCTTCCACAACTATTAACAGAGAGTAGAAGTGGAAAGTTACTATTAACAAATATTCAGCATATTTTCTACACTGCTTTGTATTTGATTGGTGCAGGTTTAATAGGGGAAAGGAAAGAAAGATGAATAATGGTGATCAACCCCCATAAACATAGAGAGGACTGATGAAGTATTTATCTTTAATATATTTGAAAATGTATAAAAGTTAAAATCTTAAAAAAATTAAATGGAAGAATTCAGGTACTTTAGTTTATAAACCTATGTGAAAGTAAATAAGATCCTCTAAAATATTTTTTAAATAGACATATTAAAAAGTATCACTATAAGAGTCATATTTAACCATATCACTGCCACTTGTGCATCAACAGATCAAAAGAACAGATTGTAGTAATGACAATAACATGCATTGCATTCTTACCCTGCTAAATATTTACTTTCATTATTTCATGTAATCTTAACAATTCTGTTTGTCTGTTTTTTAGATTAACAAACTGAAGTTTAGAAAAGTTTAAGTTCACACAACTGTTGATAAACTTGGGATTCAAACCCAGATTGTTCAAACTTGAGAGCCAGAGAACCCTGCATTATTTTAGCTTGTCATTCAAGTTCATACACTTTGACCCAGTAATTAAATTATGATAATATAACCAAAGAAAGTAATGAAATATACTGAAATAGTTAAATAGTTGAATCAAATCATTGTAACACTGACACCACCATTTAATAATTTTAAGAACTAAGTTATTTAAAAATCTGACAATGCAAAAAGAGCTACTTTCTAAAAAAAAGAATATCATTTTAAAAATATAAAAATAAAATTTTTGTACATACATTACTTAAGGATACATATTTTATTGAATCAATAAAGATGTAAAGATTTTTTTTGCAATATCTCAGAACACAAATGCTCAAAACCCTTTGTAGTCAAAACCAGAAAATGCTGCATACAGTAAATATTAATTTTACATGTTCAGCTATAGTTTAAAGAAAGTGTGAAAATCTGGAGGGTGAAGATAGAGTGAGTAGAGAGAAAGACTGGATAGCCATCAATCTCTAGAGCTACTGCTGTAGAGGCATCAGGAAATAGTTGCATCAAATCCTATCTGAAACAGTCAAGACCAGCCCTGTAAAAGCGTATTTTGTAAAAGCTGTGAATGAGGCTGTCATATAAAACTGGAACTCCAGAAGGGCAAAAATAACATTGGGATGGGTTGGAAGTACAAAAAAAGTTTTGTTTTTTTTCTGGAAGAACTTGCTTAGGGTTAAAAAGAAAGAGGAAAAGTCTATTTCTTCACAGACTGGCCTTTACCTATTTCTTAGTTTAATCAAGAATATTTCCACATTCCCCAAGTCCTAAATGTTGTCAAATACATGTAGAAATTGAAAACCTTAAAAAAATGTGGTGACAAAAAATCAATAAGATAGATTTAAAATATCTGTTATAAATTAAAATTACAATCATTAAAATTTAAAGCATATTAGGCACCCCTCCAAAAAAAAAAAAAAATGAACCAAGCACTTTCTTTAGTTGGTTCTGGCTAACATATGGTGAGATGGAAATTTGCCTACAGGAAGTTTGTTGGGAAGTAATCTCAGTATTAACCTTGTCAGGGGTCAGGGGAGCATGGTGGAATAGAGGAAGAGGTTTAGCTGCAATGCAGTTGAAATTAGCCTCACATGATTGCATAAATTCTGAGGCTGAGATGACCCTCTAAGGAGCACTTGCTTGAGTCAAGATGTCCAGAGTTGTCACATTCACAGGTCATTTTATGTAGGCTACCCAGGTAGTATAACCTTGAGGAAGGCTGAGAATAATTTTTGATGAGGGACTTAACTGTAGAACATCAGTGGACAACCCTTCCAACAGCTGGAGCAATGATTGTCTTATTACAGCAGCCACTATTGCCACTATTGTCCTTTTCTCAGGTATTCCTGACAAGGGAGGTGAAATACTCATCTCTTTATTAAATATATACAAATGCATGTATATGCAGATGTATTGGAATAAAAATAACAATAAAATATATATGCATATATAAACACATTCATATACACATATTAGATGCATTATTATTATATATATGTGCTTATGTATATATATTCTTAGGTGGTAGTAACTAATTGAAACAAATTTCTCTTTGAAAAAATTATTAAAGTTAAACACCTCTCCTTGGCAAGTGCAATATCACTTGTTAAAGGAGATGCTATAGAACAAACTTCCAAATTTATGTTTCTATTACACAGAAAAGAAAGTTGACCTGTTGCTTTGCATTTTCTTGAAGTTTAATGCCCAAGAGTTTGTGCATTCCAAATTCATTCATAGAATGTCATCTTCTTTCTAAAGGTCTTCGAAAATAAGTTCAGAAAATTATTTTAATGGAAATGAAAATAACTAGAATCTAGTCAGTTGATATATTTTTAGGTCTAACAATTTATTTCAATCCCAAACAGAAAAAAAAAAAAAAAAGGAGATATTTGCCTAAACTAACTTTATAACAAAAACAGTTCATAAAAAGTTTTATTATAACAATAAACAGGTTTGGTTCTAGAGGTGGGAACTTTCAAATGTTTTTGAAGTGTAGCAACATACAGTATTACACATAATTAAACAGTTTGATGTACTTCACATATACATACAGGTTTGAACCTATCATCATAATGAGGAAAAATAACTCTAAATGATTCTTCCTGCCACTTAGTTCTTTCTTTTTTAAAAAATAGTTTTAAATTTTATTTTTGTTTAAAATATTACAGATGTCCTTTTTCTCCCCAGTGACCTGTTCCACCCCGTCCCATCCTCCTCCCCAGTCCCTCTCCCCACCATGGTCTGTGCCCTTGGGTTGTGCATATATGCATATAAATTCTTTGGTTACTCTCTCCCCCTCCACCCACCTGCCCTCCTCCATCCCTCTGACATTCGTCAGTCTGATCTATGCTTCCATGTCATTGAATCTATTCTGTTCATCAGTTTATTAAGTTCTTTAGATTCCACATATAAGCAAGATCATGTGATGTTTGTCTTACTCTGCCTGTCTTATTTCACTTAGCATAATATTCTCCAGGTCCATCCATACTGTCCCAAAGGGTACGAGATTCTTCTTCTTTATAGCTGCATAGTATTCCATGGTGTAAATGTCCCACAGCTTTTTTATCCACTCATCTACTAATGGGCACTTGGGCTGTTTCCAGATCTTAGCTATTGTAAACTATGCTGCTATGAACATCGGGGTCCATATATTCCTTCTGATGAATGTTTCAGGATTCTTAGGATACTTTGTTGTTCTTTGAGCATTTATAGTATACATCTCTAATGTATTGCCATCTACCTCCAAGTGAAATTATATCATTCTATGTATAAGAATCCCACAATAGTGTGTTTTCTCCCCATGTACATTTGTTTTATCATTGTAATGTAATTGTTTCTAATCAATGGGGCTAGAAGTTTATAACTTTGGTTGAAAAAAAATCTCTATTATGTTGTTGTTGGACAAAGTGTTGTATAAATATCAGTTAGGGCAAGTTGGTTGATTTCAGGATTTTCTTCCTGATTTTCTCTAGTTTATTTTTGTTAAAAAAGAAAAATAGAAATTTCTTGCTATAATTTTGGATTTGTTCATCCCTTTTTTCATTTCTATCAGTATGTGCTTCACAAGAACTCATACCATTTTCCCCCACACAGTTCACATACATGCATATATTAATCAGTACTCAGTTGACTATTGGGGATTCACCTGCACATTTCCTGAGAGGTTCTTCATGCAAATCTCTCATTTGTGCTCTTCCCTGTGTATTCTAGCTGCCTCTGTCACCCTGGACTCTCAGTGTATGCTGGGCTCTGCCTGGACTTCCCTGTTTTTTGATGAAACCTGAAAAATTTTACAAGTCCATTAGCTATGACATTCGTCGGACTTCTATTTATTTCCTGTCTCTCAAGGGTCACTGTCTTTCATTGACTGATATCCTGTGCCTTGCAACCCATTGTATCATTTATTTAGTCTGTTTTATGGTTGTTTCAGCAAGGAGAGTAAATCCAATTCCTTAAATCCATCTTGTTCAGAAGCAAAGGTTGGGACACGTTTATACATCTCCGGGTCTTGTCTTCTCCATACTCTCTATCTTTCAATTTAATTAAGTATCTGAAACACTTTATCAGTCATAATTTTTTTCTGTTAGAATCAAATGAGAGTTATTAGTCTTAAAATGTCTTTTAAATTCCCAATTTTCTTCCTAGCCCAGTATATGAAGATCAATTTATTAATCATTCATTTGATACATATTTATTTAACTCCTGCCCTGTGTCATATGTTGCTATTGGTGCTGGTAGAAAGGCAAAAGAAAAATCAAAGAGAATCCCCTGTTAAACTAAAGCTTATATTTAGGAAGAGGAAAGGGACAGAAAATACACTTCAAAATGAATAAAATAACATATTAGATGGCAATAAATGCAATAAGAGGGGGAAATTCTAGGAAGTATACACAATTTTTATGACTTTAGGTAGAAGAGCCATAATGGCCTCACAGAGAGAAGTTGACATTTCAATAAAGAACTAAAGAATATAAGGAGGTAAACTCTTGGAAACCAGGGAGCCTTTTCCTGGGAAAGGCCTTGTGTTCCTAAGGAAAGCATATGCCTGGCATAACTGAAGACTAATTATTAGAGATTGCCTCTAAGACTGCTACTCACAGAAAAATTAAAATAGACTATTTTTTTTTATTAAATTAAAAATAATTTTATGGCTTTTAAAAAATGTCAGTGTGTTTATGAACATAAGGAAAACATTTGTTAAACTACTACTGAAGCAAAACCTCCTATTGATAGTGTTTTGTTAATGTGCTATTTCATATACAAATATTTCATTTTATTTTAATAATCACTATCTGTGATTGAAGCAGGAATATTATTATTCTCACTTCTAGATGGTAAAACCAGCACTCTTGAAAGGTTGGAAAATTTAGTAATCTCACTCAGTTAATAAGCATCAGATCCAAGATTTCAACTCCAGTATTCTGCCCTGAGAACTAGTATTATTGGTGCCCAATCAAGTTCTATCACATTGTTCCATAATCTTCCTGCAACTGTATGACAAGGATAAATTTCTGTAACATAAATATTTCTGCAGCTAAGATGCATACCCATGAACTAAAGAATTATAAAGAAATGATCATTCAACAACTGTATAGAAATGTGAATATACCACTGTAATTACTCCCACTATTAAAGCTTTGAATTGACAGCCTTTTTTATAAAATTTATCTTTATTGTTGAAAATATTACAGATGTCCTCCTTTCTCCCCCATTGATCCTGTAGGCCCTGCATCTGCCCCACCTCCAGGCCTTCCCCATACTACTTTCTGTGTCCATGGGTTATGAATTTATGCATATAAGTTTTTTGTTTATCTCTCCCCACTTACTCATCCACCACCCCCACCTTCCCTGTGAGATACCTCATTTTGTTCCATCCTTCTATGTCTCTGGATCTATTTTGTTCGTCAGTTTATTTTGTTCATTATAGTCCACATATGAGTCAGATCATGTGATACTTATCTTTCTCTGCCTGGCTTATTTCTCATAGCCTAATACTCTCCAGTTCCATCCATGCAATTCCAAAGGGTTAGAGATCCTTCTTTTTTATAACTGCATAGCATTTTATGGTAGAAAAAACAGGTAGCAAAATTTCAGACATCTCTTATAGCAGTATGTTTGCCGATACATCTCTCAGGGCAAGAGAAACAAAAAGGAAAATAAATGGGACAACATAAAAATAAAAAGCTTCTGCACAGCAAAAGAAACCATCAACAAAACAAAAAGAGAGCCTACTGTATGTGAGAACATGTTTGCCAATGACACAACTGATAAAGTGCTAATATCCAAAATATATAAGGAACTCATGCAACTTAACAAAAGGAAGACAAACAATCCAATTAAAAAATGGGCAAAGGACCTAGAGACTTCTCCAAAGAGGACATGCAGATGGCCAAGAGACATATGAAAAAATGCTCAAAGTCATGAATCATCAGAGATGCAAATTGAAAGGACAATGAGGTATCACCACACACCTGTCACATTGGCTCCCATCAACAAATCAACAATTGACAAGTGCTGGAAAGGCTGTGGAGAAACGGGAACCCTAGTACAATGCCCGTGGGAATGCAGACTGGTTCTACCACTGTGGAAAACAGTATGGAGTTTCCTCAAAAAATTATATATTCAACTGCCGTTTGACCCAGTGATCCCATTTCTAGTAATATATCCTAAGAAACCCGAAACACTAATCAGAAAGAACTTATGTACCCCTATGTTCATAACAGGACAATTTACAATAACTAAGTTCTGGAAACAGACCAAGTGGCCATCAGTAGATGAGTGAACAGCCTGTTTTTAATAATCAAATTCACCCATTCCCATTCACCCCCCACAGGATATAGAATTATGATGCTTGATTACAACAGAATATTGGTTTTTTTCTCTTAAAAATATCAAACTCACTATTAATTTCATTTCCTATTTTCTTTTGTATCATTATACTAATGCTTAGGTAAATGCAGTTTGTCCATCTTTTTAATGTTTACATTTGAATGGGTGAATGTATTTATATTCCACTTAACTTCAGTAGCTCATTGAAATTCATATATATGTATGTGTATGATTTCTTTATATATAAGATACTTACTGTATATTAAAAATGTTCTAGTTGTCATTATGTTAATTATTCTGAATTATAGAGAAATTCAGGTATTTTACTTCTATGCAGAAATGAAGATTCTACAAACCATTAATAAAAATATCATCAATATTACTTTATTCCACTTTTATAAACATTAAGTAATATCTAATTTAGAGCATAATTCTATCAAAAGAATGATTTCATTCTTTTTAAATTTTAATTTAATTTAATTTTTTCTATCACTATTTATCCCCTCTATGCCTTCTAACACCTCCACCCATCCCCATTCACCTCCACACTCACCACATTGTTGTCCATATCCATGAGTTCTCTCTCTTTTTAGCTCAATCCCTCCATGCCCCCGCCCCAACACCTCCACCCGCTAGAGCTGTCTGCCTGTTCTCCATCTATGAGTTTGTCTCTATTTCTCTTGGTAGTTCAATTTGTTCATTAAATTCCACATATGTGTGAAATCATATTGCACTTGTCTTTATCTGACTGGTTTATTTCACTTAGCTTGTTTTCGAGGTCCATCCATGCTGTCACAAAAGGTAAAAATTTTCTTCCTTTTTACAGTATAATAATATTTCATTGTGTAAATGTACTACAGATATTTTATCCACTTGTCTACTGATGGACACTTGGGCTGTTTCCAGTTCTTAGCTATTGTAAATAATGATGCTTGAACGTAGGGGTACATATATTCTTTCCGATTAGCATTTCGGGGTTCTTTGGATAAATTCCCAGAAGAAGAATCACTGGTTCGTAAGACAGTTCCATTTTTAATTTTTGAGATAACTCCTTACTGCTTTCCACAGTGGCTGTACCAATCTGCATTGCCAACAATAGTGTAAGAGGATTCATTTTTCTCCACATCCTTGCTGACATTCGTTTGTTGATTTTTTGATGATAGCCAATCTGATAGGTGTGAGGTGATATCTCATTCTGGTTTTAATTTCCATTTCTCTGATGAGTAGTGACATAGAACATCCTTTCTTATGTCTATTGGCCATCTGTATGTCCTCTTTGAAGAAGTGTTTACTCAGGTCTTTTGCCCATTTCTGAATTGTATTGTTTGGGGTTTTTTGGTGTTGAGTTTTATAAGCTCTGTATAAATTTTGGATATTAACCCTTATCAGATGTATCACTGGCAAATATGTTCAGTGTTTTGTCTCCCATTCAGTGTTTTGTCTTTCCATTTTGTTGATGGTTTCCTTTGCTGTGCAAAACTTTTAGTTTAACATATTCCCATTTGTTTATTGTTTCTTTTGTTTCCCTTATCTAGGAGATATATCAGAAAAAATATTGCTATGAGAAATGTCTGAGATTTTACTGCCTATGTTTTCTTCTAGGACTTTTAGGGTTTCAAGTCTAACATTTAAGTCTTTAATTCATTTTTAGTTTATCCTGTGTGCAGTGTAAGAAGGTGGTCTAGTTTTATTTATTTGCAAGTATCTGCCTACTTTTCCCAACACCATTTATTGAGTAGACCATGTTTAGTCCATCGTATGTTTTACTTTCTTTTTCAAATATTAATTGACTATAAAGGTGTGGATTTATTTCTGGGCTCTCTTTTTTGTTCCATTGATCTATATGTCTGTTTTTATGCCAATACCATTTTGTTTTGATTATTATGACCTTGTAGTATAATTTGGTATCAGGTAGGGTGATTCCTCCAACTTTTTCTTCTATCTCAAATTGGCTTTTCTATTAGGGGTCTTTTGTGGCTCCATACAAATTTTTGAAACATTTGTTCTAGTTCTGTGACATGCTCCATTTGTATCTTGATAGGAATTGAGTTGAATCTGTAGATTGCTTTGGGTAATATTGACATTTTAATGATGTTAATTCTTCCAACCCAGTAACAAGGTTTATGTTTCCACTTATTTGTATTTTCCTCAGTTTCTTTCTTCAGTGTCTTATAATTTTCTGAGGACAGGTCTTTTACATCCTCGGTTAACTTTATTTCTAAGTATTTTATTCTTTTTGAAGCAATGGTAAATTGGATTCTTTTTTTAGTTTCCTTTTCTGATAATTCATTATTGGTGTTTAAAAATGCAACTGATTTCTGAATACTTATTTTGTATCTTGCTATTTTCTTAATTTATCATTTACAAATGTATTATTTATAAAATAATTCATTTATTATTCATTTATTCATTTTTGGAAGAATGTTTAGGATTCTCTATATACAATAAAGTGTTATCTGCAAACAATGACAGCTTTACTTCTTTTCCAGTTTGGATGCCTTTTATTTCTTCTTATTCTCTATTACTGTGGCTAGGACTTCCAATATTATGTTGAATAAGACTGATGAAAGCAGACATCCCTGTTTTGTTTTGATCTTAAGGGGAATGCCTGTAGTTTTTGCCCATTGATTATGAGGTTGGTTGTGTGTTTGTCATAGATGGCCTTCATTACTGTGAGGTATGTTTCTCCTATTCCCACTTTGCTGAGAGTTTTTATGATAAATGGGTGCTGGATTTTATCAAGTGCTTTTTCTGCATCTATTGATATGATTATATGGTTTTTATTCTTCACTTGGTTTATGTGGTGTATCATATTTATTGTTTTGCAGATATTGTACCAACCTTGCATCCCCAAAATAAATTCCACTTAATCATGGTGTATGATCTTTTTAATGTATTGCTAATGTATTCAGTGTGCTAATACTGAAGGTCTTTGGTGAAGATTTTAGCATCTGTGTTAATCAAGGATTCTGGCCTATGATTATACTTCTTTTTCATGTCTTTATCTGATTTTGTAATTAGGATAATGCTAGCCTTGTACAATGAGTTTGGGATTATTCCCTCCTCTTGAAATTTTTGGAAAAGTTTGAGGAAGATAGATGTTAGTTCTTATTTAGCTGGTTGGTAAAAATCACCTGTAAAGCTATCAGGTCCAGGACCTTTGTTTTTTGGGAATTTTTGATCACTGCTTCAATTTCACTTGTTGTAATCTGTCTATTCAGAATCTCTGGTTCTTCTTGATTTAGTTTTGTAAAGTTGTATGTTTCTAGGAATGAATCATTTCTTCCAGATTGTCCAATTTGGTGGCATATAATTGTTCATGATATTTTCTTATAATTCTTTAAAATTCTTTGGTGTCAGTTGTTACTTCTCTTTCATTTCTGATTTTATTTGGGTTCTCTCTCTTTCTCTTTTTTTTGATGATCTGGTTAAATGTTTGTTAATTTATTTTATCTATTCAAATAGCCAGCTCTTGGTTTCATTGATCTTTTGTATCATTTTTAGACTCTATTTCACTTATTTCTGCTCTGATCTTTATTATTTCCTTTCTTCTACTCACTCTGGGCTTTGTTTGTTGTTCCATGTCTAGGTCCCTTAAGTGTAAACTTAGATTGTTTATTGGAGATTTTTCCTGTTTCTTGAGATAGACCTATAATGTTATGAATTTCTCTTATGCCTGCTTCCCCTGTGTCCCATAGATTTGGGGTTGTTGTGTTCTCAATTCCATTTGTTTCAAAATATCTTTTGATTTCTTCCTTGATCTCATTGGTAACCCATTCATTGTTTAGTAATACGTTATTTAGCATCCATGTCTTTGTTTGTTTGTCAGTTTTCTTCTTGTGGTTGATTTCAAGTTAGTGTTATGTTCATAGAAGATGGTTGATATGATTTCAAACTTCTTAAATTTATTGAGACTTTTTTTATGTCCTAACATGTGGTCTATTCTAGAAAATGTTCCATGTGCACTTGAAAAGAATGCATATTCTGATTCCTTGGGGTGGAATGCTCTGAAGATACCAATACAACCATTTGATATAGTGTGTCATTTAAGGCTGTTATCTCCTTATTTTCTGTCTGTATGATCTATCCATTGATGTCAATGGGTGTTAAAATGCCATGCTATAACTGTATTATTGTCAGTCTCTTCCTTTGAGTCCATCAAGATTTACTGTACATATTTAGATGCTCTTATGTTGGGTTTATAAGTGTTTGCAAGGATTACATACTCTTGTTTGATTGATCCCTTTATCATTATTAAGCACCCTTCCTTTTCTCTTTCTATATCCTTGGTTTTAAAGTTTATTTTGTCATATATAAGTATTGCTACCCCTGAGCTTTTTGTTTGTACCTCTGCATTGCATGAAATATATTTTTTCATCACTTTACTTTTAGTCTGTGTTTAGCTTTAGCCTTGAAGTGAGTATTTTGAAGGGAGCATATATATAGGTCTTGTTTTCTTATCCATTCAGCTATCTTATGTCTTTTGATTGGAGCATTTAAGCCATTTACATTTAAAGTGATTATTGATAGGCACATATTTATTGCTGTTTTATTTTTTTAACTATGTTCTTCTATTTTTTTCTTTTTATTTTTCTTCATCCTCTTCATAAAGCAAGACCTTTAACATTTCTTATAATGCTGGTTTGGTTGTAACAAACTCCTTTAACTTTTTCTTTTGGGGGAAGTTCTTTATTTCTCTTTCAATTTAAAAAGATAGCCTTGATGCTTAAGTAGCTTTGGTTGTAGGTTCCTCTTTTTCATCACTTTGAATATTTCATGTCAATCCTTTCTGGCTTGAAATGTTTCTGTTGAGAAATCAGTTGACAGTCTTATGGAAGCACCTTTGTAGGTAACTGACTGCCTTTCTCTTGTGGCTGAGCAGGTTGCCACAAAGTTCTCTCTGTCTTTAGCTTCTGACATTTTAACCAAGATTTGTCTGGGTGTAGGCCTCTTTGAGTCCATCTTGTTTAGGACTCTCTGTGCTTCCTGGACTTGTATGTCCTTTTTCTTCACCAGGTTAGGGAAGTTTTCAGGCAATATTTCTTCAAATAGGGTCTCAATCCCTTGTTTTCTCTCTTCTCCTTCTGGTACTGCTATCACACTGATATTGTTATGCTTCATGTTGCTCCATAGTTCCTTAAACTACTCTCACTTTTTTAAATTCTTTTTTCTTTTTGCTGCTCTGGTTGTATTTTTTTTCTACCTTGCCTTCCAAATCACTGACTTGATCCTTTGCTTCATCAAGCCTGCTGTCTATTTCTTCCAGTGTATTCTTTATTTCAGATATGCCATTCTTCATTTCTGACTGTTCCTTTTTTATGGTTGCTATACCATTTTTTATGCTGTTGAGTATCCTTATAATCATTGCTCTGAACTCTATATCTGATAAATATCTATATCCACTTCATTTAGTTCTTCTTCTGGAGAATTATCTTGTTCCTTCCTTTGGAGCTTATTTTTTTGTCTCCCCATTTGGCTGCCTTTTTGCATTTGTTTCTATGTATTAGGCAGATCTGCTACAACTCTCAGTCTTGGTTGGGTGGATCTATATCATAGGTGACCTGTGGAACCCAGTGGTGCAGTTTCCTTGATCATCAGAACTGGGTGCCCTAAGAATGTCCCTTATACACATTCTGTGGGTCTTTCTATTGTAATTGATTCTTGATTGCTATTGGCCCATTTGTGCATGTGCTTGATCCTCAGGCTGGCTGAAAGTGAAGCTCAATCCCCAACACAGTGTGCAGGATGCTCTGCAAATGATGACCTCACAAAATAGACTTTGCTTCAGAAGAGTTTGGTGCCCTCCAATATCTGCTGTTGATATGCTGCTTCTGAAGCTTAGTGGATGCTGTTCTGTTGTCTGAAGCTGGCCATTGTATGTACTGGTCTTGCTCTCTTTGGAGGGACTCTGGTACAGGCCAATATCAGACACTGTCTCTGCTTTGCACTGAGAAACCTGCTTGAGCTATCAGCTAGCCAAAGCTTGTGGTTCCCTCTTCTGGGCATGGGTGCATATAGAAAGTATCCAGGTGTGCATTAATGTCTGCTTTTTCTAGCCCTGGGTCCAGGAGTAGGTCACACAAAGACTCAAAACACACAATGATTCGCCTCTGCTTGCAGGTTGTCTGTTAGTCTCAGTCACTTAATAAGCCTCCAGCTGCAGTCAAGGCTTAAATTCCACAAGATGGGGTGAGAGGGATTCCAAAATATGTGGCTATTGCTTCCCGCACACAAATGCTGCCTGGATGGTAAAGGTGTGCCTGAGAAAGATGGCTTCTGCAGTATGGGAAAATGACTCAGCACAGGGATCCAGGCGACTGTCCTGTCAGCTCTCTTCCCAGAGCCCCCAATCCTGGGCTCTCCTCACACAGCTCTAGTTCATTCTGACCTCCCTCTGCTGGAGCACATGTTGAGTGGCTGCAAACAAAATTTTGTGTGTTGGCCCTTTAAGTGGGTGCCTGCATTTCTAGCCATCTTTCTCTGGTGGACAGAAACCCTGCTGCTTTTCACAACCAGATGTTATGTGGGCACCTTTTCTAATCTTGGTGCTCTGGGCTGGGGATCCCAGTTTGGGGTTAACACCCCAGGCTTCTCAGGGGGAATCCCCCAGCAGCTGAGATATCCCTCCCAAACTTCAATTGCTGCTTGTGGAAGCCCAGCCAGTCCTTTCACTACTCTGCACTTCCTACTGGTTTCAATGTGGTTTCCACTTTAAGTATCTTTTTTATTTATTATTCATTGATTTTATACAGAGAGGAAGGGAGTGAAAGAGATAGAGAGAAAAACTTTGACTTGATGATGCTCAAATCTGAACTACCCGACCAGGGTAAATCAAGGATTTCTTAAAATTGTAATCTCCTTCTGGCCAATGTGGCTCAGTGGATGAGCACTGACCAGGAGATCTTGGTTCAAATCCGGTCAGAGCACATGCTCAGGTTGCAGGCTCGATCCCCGGTAAGGGGTGTGCAGAAAACAGCCAATCAATGACTCATCATTGAAGTTTCTATCTTCTCTCTCTCTCTCTTCCTCTCTCTGAAATCAATAAAGATACATTTTTTAAAAAATTGTAATCTCCAATGCGTATTTTTTTCATAGATATATAAGACAGCTGAATAGATGCTTCAGCAGACAAGTTAACAAAAAGATGCAGGTTATTAGAATTACCTCAAAAGTCTAATTAGAACAAAAAGGTATATAAGAAAACCCTTGCAATATAACACAGTTATTGTACAAGATAATAATCAATTTATTAGGATTTTTCTCAACTCAAGTTATTGCACTATATGTAATCTTTAAAATAACTTGCTTCATTCTGTATCTGATTTTATATGGTTATAATACATTTTGTTTTATGATTCTAATACATTATCATGTGACTGTATAAAGAATATAGGTTTGTATGTATATATATCTTTGTATACATGTATCATTAGATTATGTCTCTCAAATGTAATATTAAATGCAGTTAATTTTTTTATTTGACTCATTATTTTGAGAGTTGCTACCCGTAATACCCTGTATCACCTCTGTGATTAGCAAATACTTAGAAAGTAGTAGCAGGTACTCTATTTATGTTTTCTCAGTTAGAATTCTGATTTTTTTTCCCCCTATTTGAGAAAATATATGTTTATTTAAAGTCTCACTAATCCACTCACAACTTTTTTAAGATCAAATATGAGTCACTGGAACTGGACGCCATATTTGTGAGTCTTGGTGAAAAATAGTGATCTATGCACATGAAGCATGTAAAACATAAATGTAAAATACCTCATATTCCTTCAGAATAACATGGAGGAGTGTCCAGATCTGGGATCTACACTTATAAAGAACATGGTTAGACCCAAGAAAACACTGCAAAAGTTGAAATTGGCCTTATAGCCTTGAAAGTGGACTTAGAGCTCTTTCTGTACTTTATTGAGATATAACTGACATGTAAAAAGCTTTACTTATTTAATGTATATAACGTAATGAATTTTGGAATAAGTATAGTATACAGTCATGAAAACATCACACCATCAAGGTCATAGACAAATCTGTCACCTCCAAAACTTTCCTCTTGCTCCCTATATTATTTTTGCTAAGATCTACTCTCTTAGCAGATTTTAAGTAAAAAATAAAATGTTAGTTATAAGCACTACACTGTATGGTAGGTCTCCTTGCAAAACTGAAATTTTGTACACTTTGAGCACCTCCCCATGCCCCACTCTTCCCAGACATTGGCGACTGCCATTCTGTTCTCTGACTCTATGAGTTTGACTGTTTAACTGAAACTGTCTTAGAACAACCTAACTCAAAGTGTACACTGCAATAATTATGAAAATGAGCATTTCTTATTTAATCTATAAAATTAAAGTTCTGATGAAACATACTCTCAAATTTTTAAAGTATTGGAAACTGTTGTTTAGTGATAGTAGGGAAAAGTAAGACAGTAGCAAGAGAAACAAGCTAAAAGTGTCACAACTTAGATGGGAGGGAAGCTTGGGGGGCAAAGAAAAGAAAAAAGAAAAAATTCTATTATAAAAAATGTACTGAGTTAACCTAAGTTAAAATCAGTTCTCTTTCTTGTCTATTCCTCTTTTCCTGGTGTTAGTGGTTTCAAAGACTTAGAGGATTTTATTATGAGTTATTACCTTGAATTACCAAAACCTTTAGCATAAATGATTACAAATTATAAAAAAATTGATAACCCCAATATAATATAGCAATCCTTTTCCAGTTTCTTAACTAGGTTTCTTTTTTCTTTCCTAATGTCCAACTTAATTATTTTTGCTTTCACTATTATATCATATTTATATTTTCACCTTAGATGCAGTTCACCTCTTATATAATGTGCCTTAGACAAGAAGTCACTCATTTCTTATGATATATTTTCTTTTACTTTTGCCTACTCACAGTTCATTTTAATTTCAAAGTCATTCATATCAAAAATGTAAGTGATATAGAATTAGATATAAGCCTTCATAGTTAAATAGCCTTTTCTTTTCTTTTCCACACTGTACAACCTCCTTCAGTGCTCACAGCTCATATGTAAGGAAGCTGGGCAATGGTTTGAGGCTGTAATTTACTCTTGCATGGGTACACTATAAAGTACATAGCCTATTTATTTTTTTCTGTTTTAAAGACTTAATTTTATTCTTCCTTAACTCCTCAGTTTTTAGAGTCATAAATTTAAATGTAAATTTAAGTCACTTCAGATAGATTTTACAAAATAAACAGTATGTCAGAATTGTCCTAGGATGAGGCACTTACCATGTGATATCAATCATCCTTGATTGTTTAAAGGTATTTTGCCCTAGCCAGTTTGGCTCAGTGGTTAAGCATTGGCCCACTGACTGAAGGGTCCTGGGTTCGATTCTGGCCAAGGACATGTATGTGCAGGAGACAACCAATCAATGCGTCTCTTTCACATTGGTTTCTCTCTTTCTGTCCCTTCTACTCTTTCTGAAAAGCAATGGAAAAAATATGTTCGGGTGAGAATTTAAAAAATAAAATGTTATTTTGTTAATATCTGCAGGTTGATGGTGAGGATTTAAAATTTTATGAATTGAATATGTAAATCCAGAAAGATGTATTAATTTATAATGAGAAATACAATCAAGTGGATCATTTGACTGACCCAGCACATTTTCTTTGAATAGACAGACTACGTGGGAAACTAAATGATGAGACTTTTGCTTGGTTGATACTGACTAATAACATTATAATTATGTGAAGGACATGTTAAATGCAACTTTATAAATTCCTCCTTCATACACATTGTTAAGCACTTCCTCCCCTCTCCCTAACATACACACATACAATTTGAAATATCGGCATAGGCATACCTCTGAGGTGTTGCGGGTTTGTTTCCACCTCAACAAAGTGAGTATAGCAATAATGTGAGTCGTAATGTTTTCTCTGGTGAAGGACCTTGCCTTCAACCTGTAAAAAATGCAGCATCTGTGAAGTGCAATAAATCAAAGTGAGATAAAAAGATGTCTACTTTTACACATACTCATACATATACACATATACATACATACATGCAATTAGATAAAATTCTTAAGGTGGTGATAGCCTTAGCCTAGAAGTATTCAAGTTAAATTAGGCATATTTATTGCTATGGACTGAATGCTTTTGTCTCCCCCAAATTTATGTGTTGAAGTCCTAAACAAACCCCCGAAATGGGAGGTTATTATTAGGAGGTGGGGCTTTTGGGAGATGATTAGGTCATGAGGGTGGAGCCCTCATGGGTGGGATTAGTGCTCTTATAAATGAGACTCTGGAAAGGCTCTACTTCGGTCCACCACCTTAGGTACAAGAAGCCTGCAACCTGGAGGGCCTTCTGCTGACCATGCTAGTCCCTGGTTTTGGAATTCCAGCCTCCAGAACTTTGAGAATAAATTTTTGTTTTTGTAAGTCACACCGCCTGTGGTATCTTGTTATAACAGCCCACCTGGACTAAAATATTTCCCTATTTTTAACTTCAATGCACAGTCATATTTCCTTGGTTCTGAGATCGTGGGGAATAGCTAACTTGTGATTAAATCCTCATGACCACAGCAGTTTTGTTTTTGTTTTTATATTTCATATATTATTTCTTCCTCTATATCTTCCTTTTTGATTATTCTGTTTAACTAATTTATGTTATATTTGATATAAATATTGCTAATATAAAGGTACACTAATAGCCAGTGAACTGATTTCATGACATTATTTTAATTCAAACCATACATATCTAAACTCTAACTCAACAACATTCCACCTTCATAATTGTAATTATTAATTTATTTTAATATTTAACATTTTAGTACAAGGAAATTTCATATTGCCTTTTCTCTTTTTATATCTAAAAAACTATTTAAAGGAAATTTAATTTCCAACTTACTGTTATGGGAATAAATTACTATAACTCAGCACAAAGGAGGAATCTCTGGCAGTGATAACGTTCTATTTCTTCATATGGAGGATTGTTATGTAGAGGATGTTGCTTTATTCTTTATAAATACTTATCAAGCTGTACAGTTAAGATTGCTACATTTTGTGCATATAAGTAATACTTTAATAAAAGTTTATTTTAAAATTTTTTGGGGTGGCCTGTAATTTATACAATGAAACATTTTCTTGCAAACATTTTGAAGTTTATAAACACCATTGTTAATGTTTAAAATGTACATTTTGCCTGGCCAGGCGTGGCTCAGTGGTTGAGTGTCGACCTAAGATCCAGGCAATTGAGGTTCGATTCCTGGTCAGGGCACATGCCCTGGTTGTGGGCTCAATCAATGACTCTCTCATCATTGATGTTTCTATCTTTCTCTCTCTCCCTCTCCTTTCCTCTCTCTGAAATAAATATATATTTTTTTAAAAATAAAATGTACATTTTTTCCTGGATATTAATAGAGAGAATTATATTTAAATATATATATTTGTAGAATTTTTAAAGGTAGAAAGCACTAAAATAATCTCTTTCAACCCCCAAATTATATAAAAGAACAAAGGGGACTTATATAAAATTACAGTGTTAATTAGTGGAAGAACTAGAATTAGAAACTGACTCAATGGATAATAATTCTTTTTTTGATGTATTTCAAAATAACATCTGGGTCATTCTGCAATTTAGAGTAAATTAAAGCTTAGATAAGAAACAAATTCTAAAATAGTTGGCTAACTGTAGTTGTTTAAACTTTATTTTAATTTATATTTCATAATCCTTATATTCACCATAATCTGGAATTTTGACATCATGGGCTGCCACAAAGTACTATAAACAGTTATGAAGGGTAGCCATGACATGTTCTCATCAATGTCATGATTAGAAATAATAATCTAGCCTTGGCTGGTGTGGCTCAGTTGGTTGAGCTTCATCCCCTGCACCAAGAGGTTTCTGGTTGCATTCCCTATCAGAGCATATGCCGGAGTTTCAGGCTCAATTCCAGGTAGGGGCCATGCAGGACACAGCAGATTAGTGTTTCACTCTCACATCAATGTTTCTCTTTCTCCCTCACCCTTCCTCTATCTCTAAAAATCAATTAAATAAATAAAAAATAAGTAATCATCTGAAATTTAGGCAAATTTACCAATTTATTAGGCTTACTGAAAGGAGATAAATGTACCTTGCATTGAAAGTACATTTTTTAACGTCAGTTACATGCAATCTAATTTAAGTTCATTCCATTGATACATTTATGGATTTAATTTTTATTCTATTGCCTCATCTTCTATTATAAGCTATGATATCTATAATAGAATTAAGAAAACTCAGGCTAACATATAAGCTAGCACTCTTTCATCTGGGACACTCAGAGGTCACTGTAACATTGTAATTTTTTATAGAACAATATATAATTAAACTGGAACTTTTTCCAACAGGATATTATGAGATAAAAAACTTAGTAAGTTTCCAAAACCATTAAACTTTTATACAAGAATAGCATATGCTAGGCTAAAAATAAAGGCTATTAATAAAAGCCTTTATACAGTATTGCTGTCATCAAATCCATCTGTCCCTGAGAGGACTCAGCATGTTCATTCTAGTGCCAAGAGAGCTGTCCTGTGTTGCAAGGACTTTGAATGACCTACCACCCATGAACACAGTCATCTCTCTATGTTCTTTCAGTTTGATGACTGTGGCCTAACAGAAAAAACAACACAGAACAAAACAAAAACAACTGTCCTTTGAATTGAGGTTCTTCACTCTAGTACTATTCTGTTCTAATAGGTTTTTTTAAAGTTTCAGTATGTCATTTAACTAGCTAATACCTCAGCTGTTTTGTCCAGAAAATAGGGCTAATTCATTTTTTATTTGTTTGTGTATGAGGTGATTTATTTAAAACCACAACATAATTATATAGTGGTTTTAATGACTTTGAAGAATAGATTCTTTGAGAGATAAAAAGTATTGAGAGAATCCATTTCAAACTTCCATCTGATGAATGAATCCTGTCTATTACCTAATCATGTTTATTCATACATGGAATACTTATGACAATTTCGACCTCATTCTCCAAAGTGGCTTATTCTGTTATTAGCTATGATTGTTAGAAGTGTTGTTTTTTATTAAATCAAAACAATTATTGTTTCTACCTAATATTAGTTTAAGTGTCTTGGTTCACACAGAACAAATTTTATTTTTTTAACTTAATTTAGTTCATAAGCACTTATTAAATGTTAATTAGATTATACAAATATAACTGATATAATCCATATTCTAAATGGTCTCAGGTGGGGGACAGATATGAACATGTCATTAAAATACAACAGGTTAAGTGCTGCGTGAGGTAGCATAGGGTGGTAAGATAGGAAGAAAAGTAGCACCTAACTAAATTTGAGAGAGTTAATGAAGGATATAAAGTGGACCTCATACTCTATTAAGAATGAGAAATCACATTGAAAGGTGGGAAATTGCATTTTAACAGGGGAAAGACTAGGGTCAGATCAAATTAAATACTTTAAATATTTTACACCACTGAGACATTATTAATCATAAAGAACATAATCTAAAGAACACAATTTCATGTTTGTTTTGTTTCATTTACCATGTTTTTAAGTCTATTAACAATCCAGGAGCTTTATTATTATTATTATTATTATTATTATTATTATTATTATTATTATCAAACTTAAGTTTACCAACACTTTCTTAATTTAGAAACATATATAGTAGGTCTTGCCTGGCTTTGGTTGGTATAGAGGTAAGTATATAATTATTTGCATTTGGAATTTGAAACAAATACTAAAACATGTGGTGTAGTAAATACATTCATATTTTATGAATGTATATATGTGTTATATGAAAAATACAAATATATAAAAGATTTATCATATTTTTTTATTTTCTTTAAGACTTTTTAAATCCAATGTGAGGGTTTTGAGTTCAAATCAAGTTTTGAATAACTGATGAGAAGAAAGGCTGAAATCTATTTAAAGTGATATTAAGAAAGAGTTGGGGAATCTTAAAAGCATCTGTACACATAAACTTTATAACACTAAGAGGTAAGCATGAGGTTGACTTTGGTACAGATAAAAAGCAATGTGTTTAAAGTTTCTAGCTTATTGTCATTTTGATTCAGAAAACTGTATTTCTTTCTAATCCCTCTCCATCACAAAGATGCTTTTTAAAAATGGAATGAATTACTTAGTAAATATTGCAATTAGTTTTATTTTATTTTTTCTTTAAAAAATTTTCCCATCACCATTTATCCCCTCTATACCTTCTTCTACCACTCCCTACTGCCTCCCCCCTGTAATCACCAGTTATTCATGTCCATGAGTTCTTTTGTTTTAGAAGGGGGTTGGCTATTGGATAGGTGATTTTGTGGGTTGTTTGTGAATATAAGCCAGTTGGGAATCTGGCACTCAACTTTCATGTAGAAGTAATAAGTGACTACAAGTTCTAACTGTCCATCAAAAGAAGACTAATTAAAAAAACAAAAAACAAACACCCCAGTGTTACAGCCACACAATGGAACACCAAGAAAATGTTAAAGTAAGATATTAATGTAATTTGATATAAGAACTCTTGGGTGTGTGTCCAGAATTAGAATTTGAAGAGTACGGGATATTGTGTAGCCTAATAACCTATTTACATGTTTAATTTATTATGTGTTTATATAAATGGTTGTTTATATTTGACCAGTTTAGAATTGATATACAATGTGTTCCTGATGAGAGCTTCTCTAAGAATCTGGGGTAGATGGTGAATTCCTTTTTCTTCAGATACTACAAGGATGGCAGTGTACCCTTTTTGTTTTGTTTTGTTTCTTAATAATAGTCTGGGGACAGAATTAATTTAAAAGAGGGAGGAGAGAGAAGAAGGAACTGAATCTTTTCACAGGGAAAGGTGTTGGAGAAAACAAACCCTATGGCTGGAGAAACTTTAAAAAAAGAAAAGAAGAAGAAACACCTAAATTTGCATCCTGCTCAATGTTATTTATGCACATGGGTCCATATACTTTGAAAAAATTACCAAAAAAAGATGGATAACTTTCACATAATTTTATTTCTTTGGAAGTTAAAAGAAGAGCTCACTGTTTTGGCAAGATTTGCAAATGAGTGGGGATGAAAAGGACTCAGGTCATGCTGACCAGGGAGGGCTACAACTACCATGTCTGTCACTGCAGTGTTTGAGCCTTAATATCTTTGTCTGTCACTGCAATGTTTTACCCTTAATAAATTCATGCTCTACCATCATTAATGATGATGATCGCTGAAGAAAAGGTAATACCAAAAAGAAATGCATGTGTCCTAGTAGAGAACGGTTCCTCCCCAATGTCCCTAGCATGCATTCTATGTCTCAGCTTTAAAGAACTGTTTACTTTAATCAACCTTTCCAGTATGTTTTATTTCATTTTCATTATATACGATGATGTTCTCCCAGTTTTTAAAACACTGCAACACTTTCTATATCTATATTACTGGGGGGGGGGGGGAAGAGATAAACAATAATAAGAACAATTTATTTATGTCATTCTGTCATAAGGACATAATGATAGTTTCAATTAATATATTGATTAAAATGTCAAGATAAACCAAAAGTAAAATGAGGACCTTTGAGAAAATTACTTTTTCACCCTCTATAGTTTCTCATTTTTAAAAATCATATAGATTCCTAAAAGAACTAAAAGAAACTTTGATACAAACATTTTGTAGGCCATATATTTTACAATTGTGTGAAGCTAAGATTTGGAGCCAAATAACTCACAGGGGCCATAAAGTTCTGACTACTTATTCTCTTTCTCCTCAGTCTCATTTCGCAAAATTTTCCAACTGTGTCCTATTCTCCTTCCAAGGCCTAATTCCTTTCTGATCTCTGGACACAACAGACAATCATTCTTGCATGCTGTTTTCTCTAACTTGAATATTCTCCTATTTCTCTGTTCCAATCCAAGTCTAATTCCTATCATCACTTCGAACCCCACATATGCTTTTCTCTCACATTCATATTCTTTGCCAAGTGAAATCTCCATTCCCCTTTTAGATTCAGTTTAAGTGAAACCTTTCTTAAAGTCCTCAAGCAGGAGTTATTCTTCCACTATCTGAGCCTACAAGTTCTATTTAGTATGTAAGCTAAATATCATCATTAGTCTGCATCTCTCTCACCTATTAAACTTGGGCTTCTTAAGAATAGAGAATGCTATGTTATTCATCAGTGCTTTCCCAGGCCCAGCACAATGTCTAGAACACAGTGGCCATTAACTTAGTTGTGAATGCCTGTGAACAAATAAATAGTGAAGCAGAAAACAGGGTAAATAAACCTGAAACCTAATTTAAAAAATACCCAAGCAATTAGATAATACATCATATAGAAAGAAAGAACCTGTAGAAATGGATTGAAGTAAAAACATTAAGAATAACCTGACAGAGATATTATTGGACTTGCCAATTGTTCTTGCTAAAGGGAGTTACTATGTGTAGATGAGAGTCAAATGTATATATTACTCATTTAGTATATACCTTTATATACTGTCTATTATTGAATGATGTTCTATGGAAGTGATTTTTAACTTTTTTATCTCATGCACACATTAACTAATTACTGAAATTCTGAGGCACACCAAAAAATATATTTTTTGACAATCTGACAAGAAAAAAAAGGTATAAATTTTATCCATTCACACCAGACAGCTATTGTTGTAATTGCTTCTGTCATTTTATTATTTGACAATCTAAGGGAAAAGAGGCCAGTTCCCTTTACTAAATAGTCAGGTATTGCATGTGTTAAAGATTCTTGTGGCACACCTATTGAAAATTGCTCTTCTAAGGGCTTTTTATTTTTTTAAGCACTTTGTAAATTTCTTGAAAGTAGTGGATGTTTCTCTTTTAGTGTTACATTTCTATATTTCCTAGAATGTGACTGAACATAAGAAAAACTCCAAACTCATAATTTTAAATTTAGAAGAGGTTCATTTTTCTAAAGAAGGCACTTCAAAATTTTAATGTCATGGTAACTGTATGGGTTGAATTATTATGTCCCCTCCATCCATGCTACTACAATTTCTATGTGGAAGTTCTAACTCCCAGTATCTCAAAATATGACCTCATTTGGAGATAGGGTCTTAACAGAGGAAATTAAATTAAAATGAGGTCATTAGAGTGGGCCTTAATCCAATACGACAGGTTTTTGTGTAAAAAGGGGAAATTTGAACAGACAGGTATGAATAGAAAGAAGACAATGTGAGGAGGCATAGGGAGAAGATAACCATCTATAACTTAAAAAGATCCAATAAAACTGGAGTCCTTATAAAAAAGGGAAATATGGACACAGAGACGGAATAGAAAGAAAGGTGGTGTGAAGAGACAGCCACAATTAAGTCAAGAATAGACATTGGAAACAAATCCTTCCCTCACAGTCCTCAGAAGGAACTAATCCTTGCTAATAGATTAATCTCAAACTTCTGGTCTCCAGAACTGAGAGACAATACATTTCTGTTGTTTAAGCAAGCCATTCTGTGGTGCTTTGCTATGTCAGTCAAGCAAACTAATACAGTAAGCAGTGACTTAACTTCATAAATAATAAGATAAATTCCAATTATTTTCATCTTTCCTTATTTTGGTAATGACCTCCCTATTTTATTTTAGTGATCCACAGTGTACCTGTATTAGCTGACATCTGAAATATTACATAAAGACATTTTTCTTTATTTTTTCTCTTCTCCATTTAAAAATGTAAGATTTGACTACTGAGCAGTTTCTTATTCAGAAATATGAACAGAATGACCCTGAAATAGCAATGTTTGCAACAGACTTTGTTGAAGGTCCTTAAGGAAAAAGTCCATTGAAGAAATCAAATGGAAGTCAGACATCTGGAGTCCTCAGGGATATTTTCCTGACTTGTCAAAGTCCAGTTATTTCTTCCTCTTTATAGACTTGTTTTCCTATTTAGAAAATAAAGATATTTTTCTTTAAATCACATCAATTATTAATTGCAATGAATGGTATTTCAAAATTATGTCATTATAAAAAATTAAAAGCCACTTTTCTATTTAGTTAATATAGGGGTTGGATTAATCATGAAATAATTAAACAAGTTATGTAATGTAACTTACTATATTAATGGATGTATAAACTGTTGACACCTAACTTTTGTATTTCCCCAAGATACTATAAAGATATCGTGGCAAATATTTATTTATACAGTAATAAAATACAGCCTGTTAAATGGCTTTAGATAAAGCAATTATTTTTGGTAACATTAAAAACTGGGGTAAATAAAGGAGGTACCTAAAATGTAATTTTTCTTAAATCCCTTGACTTTTTAAAGAACAAATGGTACTTCTCTTGAGAATATGTATTTCTAATCTAAAGGCTTTTCTGCAAAATTGAAAATTGAATATTTTATTGAAGAATACAAATCTCATTGCAAAACACCTGTTTTAATTCCAGTTATATGAGATATATATGAGTTGAGATAAACAGATTATTGTTTTTGACTAAACTTGATAAACCTCATTACTTTGGATTTCCATTTTTATGAGAAAGCTGAGACTAGGCAGAGGTAATTCTCAAAATTAGTCTGGGATATGATGGTTGTATTAATTTACTAGGGCTGCCATAACAAAATACTGTAGGTGGTAATTAAATCACAGAAATTTATTTTCTCAGTTCTGGAGGCTAGAGATCCAGGTCAAGGTGTCAGTAGATTAGATTTCTTCTAACGCCTCTCTCCTTGGTTTGCAGATGGCTACATTCTCTCTGTGTCCTCACATAGGTTTTCCCTGATGTCCCTCTGTGTGTCCAAATTTCCTCTTGTTATAACAATACCAGTCAGATTGGATTAAGTCCCACTCTAATGGCCTTGCTTTAACTCAATAGTATCTTTAAAGGTTCTATCTAAAAACATAATCACATTCTGAGATCCTGGGAGTTAGGGCTTCAACATATGAATTTGGAGGAACACCATTCAGCCCATACAGTGGTGAAAAGGATTCTGAATCCTGCAAATTCTCCTTTTTTATGTAAAAGGTTAATTTACTTCTCTAGAACTTCATGTAGCAATTAATCTGTGTACTAACTGACAAATTCATTATTAGGCAATAATAGTCTTTAGAAAACTCTTCTTTCATTTGGTTTCACTGCAACCTCTATATTTTCTATTAGTGAAATTAGGAAATATGTATCTTCTTCAATTATATGCCTATAATATCTCTTTTCCAAAAATTTCCCCAAGTAGCTCTGGTATATTGAAACATAGTTTTTATAGAATTAAAATAGTTGTTTCTTATTATGATAGTTCCTAATAACAAGATTGTAACCAATGTAGATACAATCTCTAACCTAATAAAGCACACAGTCTCTGCAACAGAAAGACATTATTCCAATTACCACATAAATAAATCATTAAAATATATAATAAATGCTATGATGTAAGCAGGCAGGGTGATATGAGATCTCTATTAATAGTCAAATGTGCTGAAATTTAAAGAATTATATTTACAAATAATTATATAAAAAAATCATGGAAGAAGAACATTCTAGGCCAAAAAAAGAATAGAGACACCGAAGTTACGGTCGATTTGTTAATGAGGTATTCAAGAAAATATTAGAAGGTCAGCATGGCCGGAACATGAAAAGTATAGAAGAGGAGAGGCTGGAATAGTAGGCAGATTCATATATGCATGATACTGTGAGTAGTATTATACACTTTAATACATGATTAGACCAATTGGAAGAGATGATGGTCTATAGGAATAAGCTGTTGTTTCTGTAAATGATTACAGGTGATCAGATCCATGAAATATTTAGAAAGTAAAATTGATTTGACTGATTTAACAATTGAATTTATAGGATGAGTATAATGGAAGTTTCAAGGGGAACTTTTAGAATTTTGATTTATGAAACTAGCAGTATTTGATTACATTCATTGAGAAATGGAACGCCTGAAGAGCTATTTTAAGGATGAAGATCAGGTATGAGTGATGTTTTGAACACATTAAATTTGACATGTTTATTAGATATTTAAGTATGAGGCTCAAGTAGATAGATATATAATTCTCTTAAGGCATAAATTTGGAAACCATTGGCTTGTTTTAAAAATATGTAATTAAAGAAAATGTATTATATAAAGATATATACAGGGTGTGGTATAAGTAAGTTTACAATTGTTCATATGGAAAATAATATAATAATTAATAACTAATAATACAAAAATAAACCCTGTTTCACATACTCACAACTGTAGATTCACTTTTGCCCCACCCTGTATAGATAATATAAAGGTATATATTATATAAAAAATATATCTAGATTATATAAAGGCTATATATCCCATCATGTAGATTCTTACATTACATATAGGTGCCCAGAAAATATTTTAAAGATGTGGATTGAAACTCAACAAGAAGATGCCAATATAATGAATTCCATCAGATCAATACTTAAATAATGGGGTTATTCTCCAAAATACATAGAGAGAACTTATACAACTCAACATCAGGAAGACAAACAATCCAATTAAAAAGTGGGCAAAGGATCTGAATAGACACTTCTCCAAAGAGGACATACAGAAGGCCAATTGACATATGAAAAATGTATAAGATCACTAATCCTCAGAGAGATGCAAATTACAAGTACAATGATGTATCACCTCACACTTGTTACAATGGTTACTATAAAAAAATCAACAAATCACAAGTGCCGGAGAGGATGCGTAGAAAAGGGAACCTTAGTACACTGTTGGTGTGCATTTCAGACTGGTGCAGGCTCTGTGGAAAATAGTATGGAGTTTCCTCAAAGAATTAAAAAAGGACTAACTGTCTTCTGACCTAACAATCTCACTTCTGGGTATATATCCTGAGTCTCAAAACACCAATCAGAAAGAATATAGGCACCCCTATGTTCATAGCAGTGTCATTTACAAGAGCCAAGATCTGGATACAACCAAGTGCCCATCAGCAGAGGTTTGGATAAAAGGGCTGTGGGACATTTACACAATGGAATGCTACAGGGACGTAAAGAAGAAGGATCTCTTACCTGTTGGGACAGCATGGATGGGCCTGGAGAATATTAAGCCAAGTGAAATAAGCCAGTCAGAGAAAGGCAAATACCATATGATCTCACTAATATGTGGAATCTAATGAACAAAATAAACTGATGAACAAAATAGAACAAGAAGCACGGACACATGGGACAGACTGACAAGTGCCAGAGGGGGAGGGGAGAGGGGGGCCTGGATAAAGAGAGGTGAAGGGATTAGCTAAGGAACATATATGTATAGGCCACAGACAAACAATAGTGTAGGGACAGGGAGGGGGATGGGTGGGGGACAAAGGGGCAGAAAATAAGGGGCATCTGCAGTAGTGTCAACAATAAAAAAGTTAAATTAAAAAAGTTAAATTTGAGTTCAGTAGACCGACAATCTTAGCAGATCATTTTTATCTGAAAGCTTTTAGGCTGGCAAAATATTTTATTCATTTTTTGCATACAAGGTAATAAAATCTACATAGATGCCGTGCCCTGCTAGATACAGTTAGTGGAAGGAGCTTACAGAAGCCGAATTGTACTAAACCTGAAAGCTTTGGCTCCCTAACTGTGCAAAATGTAAGTAAGTGGTAGATTAACATAAATAATAGTATATATTTGCTTGCTTTACTTTTGCATGTGGCTAATTCTAACTTATGTAAATAAAGTTGAATTAATATATTTAAAATGTTCCACAACATTGATCTAATTGCATAGGTGGGATGGAAAGAACAATAAAATATATCCTTGGTATTGAAAATGTTGGAAATGTTACTGAACTCTTTTAGTTCCACTTTTTGTGGAGTATTATCATTTCCTTGGGCACTTAGAAAAACTACAATTTAGTCAGGCTCTTACCAAGAAGATATTTATAGTAAAGAAAACAATGAATTAGACTATTACAGAATGTACAATAACATCGGTAGATTTATAAGAGGAAGTGACATTTAGATGACATTTTAAAGGATGTAAGTATATGGGTTAATATAAAGGGATTCAATGTAATAGACCAATGTCTATGTAATTGAAACCTAAATTTCACATTTCACTGAGATACTCTTCATTTCAGGAAGGCAAAATAGCTGTGCAAAGACATGGAAATGTGAAAGAGCATCATGTTTTGGGGAAGGGAAAGGTCAGTAAAATGTGAAATTAAGGAAGAGAACAATGGCAAATGAAGTCGATAACCTGCAATGAGGCCATGTTTTGAAAATCTTTCCCGTTATTTGATAACTACTTTATACCTGATGTCAAGTTTAATTTCTTAAAGTATCTGAAGATTCAAAATTGCAAATATGGTTGATTCTATGAAGTTAATCAGATAAGGGTTTGATGTAGTCACAATGGTTTCCCAGCAATAGTCATCCTTCCCCCTACCTCCATTCTTTACTGGTGTAATCAGACAATCTGTGGAACATGCTCAGGAAAGGTGAGCACAACCACAGGGAATATCATGTTTACTATAAATTAATCATTGCAATAACATACATTGTTACCATTGATTAAAGTGATCCAGTTTTTTTTTAAATGAAACCCAAGGGAAAAGCATGTTGATGAGTTTTTAGAGTAAGATTTTTTTTTTAATGTTTTTATTGATTTCAGAGAGAGGAAAGGAGAGGGAGAGAGAAACAGAAATATCAATCATGAGAGTCATTGATTGGCTGCCTCCTGCACTCCCCCCCCCCCACCAGAGACCAAGCTCACAACCCTGGCATGCACCCTGACCAGAAACAGAACCCTGACCTCCTGGTTCATGGGTGGATGTTCATCTACTGAGCCATGGTGGCCAGAGTTTTGTGGGGTTTTTGTGTGTGTTTTTTAATTCTGATATAAAAAGGGTCAGATGAACAGAATGGTAATGCCCTTTCCTTTCTGCTTTTGGGTGTCACTGAGTGAGGACATGATGTTAGAGCAGCTCCAGCCCTCTTGTGACCATGACAAAAGAGTCACTGGCATTCTGAGAGTGGCTGGACAGAAAAATGGAAACTCTTTGGGTCCTTGATGACATCACTGAGCCTCTGAACAACCCTTGAATATAAACTTTCTAATTTAAGACACATGACATTAGAAAGGAACTATTATTTAGCAATTAAGAGTATTGTCTCTGAAGCCAAATATTATTTGAATTTGAAACATGGTTTTGATATTACTACCCGTGTAACCTTAGGTAAGTTACTCAACCACTCTGTGCCCTTGAAAGAAAATAGCACATCAGGTCCGTTTCACTCAGGCCTTGCTCATCTCTGTTTCCATTATGATAGCCCTTGGTCAATCACTGAAAACTAAACCACTGGAATGTTCTCATAATTACATGGTAATGATGGTCTTCTACAAGCCCAGAGCAGTGAGTGGATCAAGATGAATCAGGTTGCTAGTATGTTTAAAGCAGAACATGAAAGTTTATTACATGCATCCAACTGCCTTTTTTGGAAGTTTGCACCATGGATGCTTTTTAACTCCAAAACTCAAGTGAACTTTCCTGGACAAAGACATTGGACATATTTCCCTGTATTTTACAGCTACAGAGAAAGATGTGTCCATGAAATCCCCATAGAGGAATATAGGAAAGTTCCCTTTTGACTTCTCTATCCTCTGCCTATGTATATGTATATATTTCCCTTGCTTTTTCTACACTGTATTTTTTCCTGTAATAAATCTTAGCCATGGTATAACTTTATGCTGAGTCATAGGATTCTGTTCAGTGAACCACTGAATTAGTGGAGAGTTGTACTATAGCTATAGCCCTTGATTACAATTATGGGACATAAAGCTATTTTTAGTATCTATCTCACAGGTTTATTTTGAGAAAAAAATTAATATATTTAATGTACTTATTAAACATTTGTCTTGCAAATATAAAATAAATATATGGGTTAGCTATCATTACCTTAAAAAAAACTTTTAAACTGAGTTTTAGTAGCTATTTACCTCCTCAAATAGAAAACATCCTACTATTTAAGGCTTTCTATTTTAAAAATTTAACAAATCCTGAGCTTTCTAGATGATTGGCTTGAAGAAAAGGGTCTATTGATGAGTGAAAAGCACAATGGGATATAGGTTCAAAGTGTGTTTATAATTACTGGATTTATGTCAGAATTATTATTTTTTTTGTTTTAGGTTCATTTTTGGTTGACAACATAGAAATGGTTTTGCTGTATGATGTATGATGCCTCTCCATGAAAATACTTTACTGCATTAACATTGATAAATTCAGAGTTTTGCCTTATAGCAGTTAGGGTGTTAATCATCTAATTAAAGAACATAGAATGTGATATTCTACTCTAATGAAGTGAGCAGGTTCTTATACCATAACTAAAACTGCTTGTGCTGTCGTGCTGACAAGAGCTGACTGAATGAAATAAAAATACCATCTGTGCAGGGAAGACAGATACCAGTTTGTATGATTCTCTCCTCAACAGGCCCCTTTTTACAGTGTAAGTGAATTTTATTTTGATATAAAGTGTGAGTTTTACTGCTGTAGGAGTCTGTAACATGGGAAATAGACACATTGAAAAACCTAAGATTGATTGTCCTTGTAAAAAGCAGAAACAGAGCATGTGCCAGTAAATGTGTTCAAAAGAACAGAAGGGTGAACACGTATTGACATTCACCAGAGGTTCAGTCTTAGATTATATGTTCTGGGTGATCATATAAAAACAATCTTGAATTTAGAAAAGTTTAAAATGACATAACCTAATAACTAAAAATAAAAATAGCATTTGATTTTAAATTCTCTTATAAGATATGAGCCATCATCCTAAGTTAATGTAATGGCGATTTATAACACAGTAATAGCAGTATCTGCTTATTGTCTTACATTGTATTTTCATGTTCTATACTATATTCCAGGAAGGTTAAAAGTATTAATGTTGAGTGGAAATTTACTGCCTACCAGACAGTGCACATTGTACTGTGTGCTCTCCATTATGATAATGATAATGATAAAATAATAAAAACAAGAAGCACGTACTCTAACCAGGTACTGAGAGGCATTTACCTTTAGTTTATGAATCTATACTTTATACACAATAATTATGGAGATGAGGGAGAACCAGTGTTACCAAGTTTTGTGGGGTCCTTCTTCTAGGCTCTGTATTCCACTAACCACTACCTCTTCCTTAATGCTCCTGGTCCCAGGAGGGCTAGCTCCCTTCTGGAGTTATTATATCTGTGTCCATGCTACGATCATGTTTGCCCTCCAACACCTTAGTACCCAACTTCCTGTATAAAATCTCCTCCATTGAATTCCTAGTGTTGTTTCCATTTTCCTGTCTGGTCTGTGACTGTTGCAGTCACAA
This sequence comes from Miniopterus schreibersii, assembly GCF_964146895.1. NCBI lineage: Eukaryota > Metazoa > Chordata > Mammalia > Chiroptera > Miniopteridae > Miniopterus > Miniopterus schreibersii. Next base: position 23,832,605 of record NC_138118.1, on the reverse strand, counting down.
ATGATTGAAACCTTGTATTCCGTTTTCAAATTCAGTTCTATGCCATAAAAAAAATATTATTTAGGGCATAAACTGTAGTCAGGCATAATTACTAAGGTAAAGAAAATACAGTTGTCAGATCAGAAAAGCTTAAAGTAGGTTTTCCTGAGCAGACCACCCTGTCTGCCTGCTCCTCTGCTCTTACTTCAAATCATACCCCTGAGTCATCAATACCTATAATGACCCTTTTTACAATTCTGAGAGCCTGAAGCATAGCTGCTAATTATCACCACTCAAAAGAAATATTTTAATTCTGTTTCTTCTAACCTCATAATTAATTGTATTCTTTGCTTTTTGGGGATATACCTGTATGTTCTTTTCACCTCAACTCCTTTAGGAAAACTATGAAATCTATTTTAGCTGAGAGGCTACCCATCCAGAAAATAAAAGTAATAAAAATAAGTATTAAGAGCAAATTTAACAGTCTTTAACCAGTCATAATTAGGGTGAACATATATGTAGATTTAAACAATAGTTTTGAACTATTTTTCCAACTTAGCATTTGCTAAGATTTTATTATCTTTATTAATACTGCATTAAAATACATTTCTCTGCCATGGTGTTAGTTAAGTGAAGCTATATAAAATAAAATAATTCTTACTTTAAAATATGTTCAAATCTGAAAGATGGCCAGTGAATAGTTATCTCTCTTTTCTGATTCTCTTTAAGCACAACTTCTGATGTTATTTTTCAAAGTCAACATGCAGAACACATGCTGAAAAAATGAATTATCTTGGATCCAAATGGCTAGAGGGAGCTGTTTCCATTGTTAGATGGTGGCAGGAGAATTATTTGATATTGCTTTCTTCCCTGGACACTTGGAGTACCAGCCACTTGTATCACGTCATAATTAGCCAACTAAAGCTTCCATAAAACCAATTGGGATTGTTAGGAAACATGGCAAATTATATATTAGAAATATGTGAAATAATTACAGGGAAAAAATTGAAAGTTGTATGAAAGTTCTTGCTATAATAATTTTGTAGCTTTATGTAGAGTAAGTTTACTATTTTATTATTTGAAAACACTTTTATTTTGCAATGATACCTTTTTGTAGCAATTACCTTAAATACAGGAAAGTCATGTTAAATGTAGATTTAAATATAAAATTCAAATACTCAAAAAGTTTGATGATGGGCATATAACTTGCACTTATTTATATTTACCATTATATATGGGCACACATGATATCATTTATTCATGAAAACAGGATGTCACAAATATTCCTAAAAAAGATTTACTTTATAAATTCACAGTTACAGAAGGTTCAATTATATATCACTCTGTGAAACATTATTTTTCAGATCAAATGGCTATTCTAAGCCAATTTCACTGCTTTCTGATTCCACATTTAATTTATATGTAGAAAAACTATAAATGTTTTGCTCCCATTAGCTGAGAACCTCATATACAGCTGAATGATGCATTAGGTATTTTTTAAAACAAATATTTTCTTTGAATATTTTCCCCTGCTGTGGTATAGATTAGAGGAGAGAAAAATCCCTGAAGAGGAATGAATGATAAGTGGGATAAGGGGTAGGAAGATACAGAGATTGACTACATTAGTATTCTAAGATATACCTCTCCGCAGTGAGAAAATCTTTAATTTCTCTCTCTCACTTCTTCCCTCCCATTATCCTGCAATCTGTTGAACTGCTAAATCCTCTCTATATCATCTCTTTTTTAATAGTTGTCACATAACTTTTACTACCTTAGGTATATGCTATTATAATATTATCAGAATATTCATTGAATATAAATAAAATGGACAGAATGGAAAATAAACATGAAGTGAATGCTTAGAACTGATGGGTGTTGGATAAATATATGGTGAATGAAAAAAAGGTAAAAAGCAATGTTGTGAAAAATTAGACTTAAGGATGTACAATAAAAACACTTTAGAAAGTACAGTATCAGAATCATTGACTTTAGAGCTGAAAGAGATTGTAAACCAATGGAGAAGTTTTTTGATTTATACAAATTTTGTGTACATGTAACATCGTAGAATCACCATAATTATAAATAATATTTTTATGAAACAGTTTAAAAATGACTCAATTACAAATTATAAAACCCCATTGCTCATTTAAATAGTTATTTGCTTCCTATGCATCTATTTTCACATAGCCATAGGTGTAGTTCACTTACATATATTATTCAATTGCTCACTCTCCCTCTGATGGTTGAGAGTGCTCTTGTTAAGTGAGGGAAGATGGTTTCCTGACACAGCTCCTAAAGTTTTGATAGTCTTGTACCAAATACTAAATCTTGCCTCTTACTTTTTATATTCTAATTAGCAAATCATTATTATTACTACATAATCATTATTATTACTACTCTTTTAATTCTGATGACCATGCATTATATTTATTTCCATTGTTAAAACAGTTAGCACTGCAAGCTTTTTTGATAGACGTATTTCATTTAAATGAAGATTCACATCCTTGCTCTCTATAATCTCACTCTGTAAATTCTGAATCCCTTAGTCTCCCTTTATGTCTTTGGATCATAGAGTAATATAAATTCACAACAACCTCCTGGCAAGAATGAATAGAGAATTGCCAAGTTTTCCTAGTCTCAGAGGAAAGGATGTTTACTAAATGATCTGAGGGTCACCATTTCCATAAAGTTTTTGCTGATGCTCTAAACCATGAATAATATATCGCTCAAAATTCTGATCTTCATTTTTATTTTTGTTGTAAATAAAACATATATTTTTTATTTTCTTAAATTATGACTGCTTATTTGATCATTTTAACTAAGTATAGGATACATACAAGAAGTCATTTTATTTTTAATTCAGTTCAAAAATACATGTGTTTAGGACTGAAATTAAGTTCATATGTCTATGTTCCTCTCTCACAACATCTATCAAAATAACCTTTACATATTAACTGGTAAAAACCTTTCTTAAATTAATAATTAAGCCTACATTTAAGAAAGGCATCTCAGTTTAACATCTATAACACTTAATAGTTCCATCTTGTTATATATTTTATAGGGATATTTATTCTTTAATTTATCAAATATGTGCCCAGTGCTTATTACGTGCCAGTTCTGTGGCATTGGTGGTTAAAACAATAAAGAATAATACAAACAATCACAATACCTTTTTGATACTGTGAATTCTTCCTGGTTCAGTGATAGCAGTTAGGTACTACCTGTTAAAGAGAGTCATTGAGATATGATATTCTTTCCTCATGGAGATGGGACAAATGAGTTTTTACCTTTCCTGTGTAGTTGTGTAAAGTCTTTGCACAGCTTTTGTGGCATACCCTAGCAAACTGAATCACCCAACACCTATTCCAAAACCCTTCTTTCACGTTTTTCCCTACTTGGAAACTGAAAGTACATAATTTCTCAACTTCCCTCTATATTTAAGGGTAGACATATGATACAATTTTAGTAATGGGATATAAACAGAAGCCTTCTGTGATATGATCTGGAGAAAGTTTTCTTTCCCAGCGAAATTATAGAGATGTAGCTGAGGTTATCATTTTGACTGTTCATGTTTATTGCCTTAAGATGGGATATTATGATTGAAATTCCAAAGGCATCTTGTGACAGTGAGGTCACAGTCATCAGATGGAACCAACAACTATAAAGAGCTTCAGTCTATAATGGCATCATTAAACAGGTGACCCAACATCAGCAATTGCCTCCTTCAGACTTCTTTCAATTTAGTGAAGTCATGAAGGTTTGGATTTCTTTTGCAGCTAAGCACATTCCTAACTGATTCATAGTACAATTATGGATAACTTGTTCTTTTCATAGTGTTGCACAGCTGAGGGGAAATCACTAATTCACCTCGTGAAAAAATATAATTTTGTTTTCTAAGATGTCTTACAATTTATCGATGAAAATCGCATTTTGTATTTTAAACATATTAGAAATAATTTGGGTCAAAATATGTGAATTATAGGAAGCATTCCATAAATAAACTAGAAGTATTTTAATTTGATATCTTTAATGGGGGCGGAATTTTTTCTCAGAATACAACACATTGAAAAATGACAGGAGGTGCAAATACAATGTTGCTGGTGATATTTTTCTCTTTCCCTATAAGCCACGATGTGTGGAATTAGAAGTGAATTTTTCTTCTGTGCTCAGAATTGAAACTGGATAGCTAGAGAGAGCTGAGTACATTCAAGTAGAATAAAAATGCTATGCCATCAAAAGACTCCAAAATAAAACCTTAGCAAAAGAAAGTGTGCAAAAGACATACAGATTTTCAATACTTATAGATTTATAAGGAAGTAAGATTTTAAAATTTGTTTTTGATAGAAGGGGGAGAAGAGGAAAAAGGAGAAAGAATAGTGTAAAGGCAATAGGCTTTATTATGTCATTTGTATTAATTTAAAGCAGAATTATACTTAATAATCTTTCAAATATATTATTGTTAGAAATTTTGAACAGAGTAGGACTCTGATTATGTAGTGACTGGAAATTGTCAGTTAACTTAAAAATTATGTACCAGTAGTGACTAATAAATACCCAAACATCAAATATTTTGAAAATAAAATATAAAATTATAAGTATTCCTATCTGATGTAAACATAGATATCAATTTTCAGTGGCTGAGCTTCCAGCTATGAACCAGGAGGCAGTTGATCAATGACTCTTATCATTGATGTTTCTATCTCTCCCTCTTCCTTCCTCTGAAATCAATAAAAACATATATAAAAAAAAGAGTCCAGCACATTTTTCTGAAGTCTACAACAGATTAGGTAGACTAAGATGTGTATACCAGGTTTTTAAAATTTTGTTTTGTTTATTTGTTTATTTATTTATTATTTTATTATTTTTTGTTCAAAATATTATAGATGTCCCTTTTTTCCCCCATTGACCCCTTCCACTCCACCCCTCTCTTCAGCCTCTCACCACACTATTGTTGCTGTCCTTGGGTTATGCATACATGCATACAAAGTCTTTGGTTAATCTCTCCCAGCACCCACCCACCCCCCCTCCTTCCCGCTGAGATTCATCAGTCTGATTCATGTCTCCATGTCACTGAATCTATTCCGTTCATCAGTTTAAGTTCTTTAGATTCAACATACAAGTGAGATCATATGATGTTTGTCTTTTTCTGCCTGGCTTATTTCACTCAGCATAATATTCTCCAGGTCCATCCACACTGTGCCAAACAGTACAAACAATCCAATTAAAAAATGGGCAAAGGACCTAAATAGAGACTTCTCCAAAGAGGACATACAGATGGCCAAGAGACATGAAAAAATGCTCAACATCGCTCATCAACAGAGAGATGCAAATTAAAACCACAATGAGGTATCACTTCACACCTGTAAGAATAGCTACCATCAACAAATCAACAAATGACATGTGCTGGCAAGGGTGTGGAGAAAGGGGAACCCTAGTACACTGCTGGTGGGAATGCAGACTGGTGCAGCCACTATGGGAAACAGTGTAGAGATTCCTCAAAAATGAAAAATGAAGCTGCCTTTTGACCCAGGAATCCCACTTTTAGAAATATATCCTAAGAATCCTGAAACACTAATCAGAAAAAGTATATGCACCCCTATGTTGATAACAGTGCAATTTACAATAGCTAAGATCTGGAAACAGTCCAAGTGCCCATCAGAAGACGAGTGGATAAAAAAGCTGTGGTACATTTATACCATGAAATATTATGCAGCTGTAAAGTAGAAGGATCTCATACTGTTTGGGAAATATACCAAGTTTGCTAGAGTCTATCCACAAGCTTTAAGACAATTTTAGTTGAAACTGAGTAGAAGCACTTCTCTTAGGACTGACATAAATCACATTTCTTTGCCATTTCTATCAATTTTTAAACTTTCTCATGTCAACATTTTTACTATTGTTGTTGTTAAGTTTGATATATTATAAAATGTAAATTACACTGTATCAGATACTGCTTTTTTTTTTTTTGGTTCTGGCTTGAAAGTGAATAATTATGAAAAGCATGGATAATGAACTCAAGATTTGTTTTAATTCTCTCTCTCTAGAAGAGTGGGGTTTTCTCCTCAAAATATACTTTAGTCTCTCTTTTGTGACAATTTAGAGAAAAAATATTTACCATTTTTGAAATTCACCATTCCAGATTTTTCTTTGTTTTTCCTCATCATGTTAAAAACAACATTGCATGTCATTTTCTGGAGAAACCTCTTAACCTAATTCCTAGATGATATTTCAGTCGTTTATTTATTCTGCAACAGATAATTCAGAGGTATGATTTTATTTACAATTAAATTCAAATTCTAAACTAAGGGAGGCCTCTCTTTTAATTATTTCAACTCTTCCCCTATCATTTACATTAGAATGTTCAAGACACGTTTCATGTTTCTTTGTGTTACTCTGACTAGTAATGACTATCCAGACTCCTTTTTGTAGAAATATTCCTCTAAAACTAATGAAGCTAGAATAAAATTGATTATGAATAAGTCCAAAAAGAATAATTTTACCCAAACTCTTTTACTTAAAACAATTAAATATGTAACCTTCACCTAGATTCACCAATTATTCACTCCCTCCCTCACCCTCTCCCTTTCACCTTCTTCCTACCTTTTCTTTGTATTCCTTCTTCCATTCCTCCCTTCCCATCCTTCCTTCACTCTCTGTCCCTCTCTCTCTCTCAACCCCCCCCCAACACACACTAAAATACATGAAAGCTAGTTGCAGACATCATGACACATTACCTTTAAATCCTTAGTGCATATCTCCAAAGATAAAGGACAGTTTCCTTCATGTAACTATCATCTCTGTAAATTTGACCATATCACTAATACTACTTAATGCATAGCACAGATTGGAATTTCTACAAATTAATCTAGAATATAAACAAGGATCATTCTTTGCATTTATTTGCCATGTTTTTTCGGTCTCCTTTATTACAGACAGTTCCTCATTTTTGTATTTCATGGCATTTATATATTTGAAGAATCAAAACTAGTTGTTTTGCAGAATGAATCTAAATCTAAATTAGGGCATATATTGTTTCTTCATTATTATATTCAGGGTGAACCCTTTGGGCAGGTTTTCTATAGAAGGGATACTGTATCCTTAGTACCCCACATTAAAAATGTGTTTTTTCCCCATAGTGAGAACCCTAATACCAAGAAAACACCAATCTGTGAACTTGCTCATTTGTAAATTACTCAAAAATAGTTCTGTTATTATTAATAAAATTCTACTAATAACATCAAAGTTAGTAACAAACTTCAAGATTCTCTTTCAATTCTTGTTCTTAGAATATATCTGGCTGAGAATTTCCAAAGAGTCACATTCAAAGACACTGGGATTTATTCTTTTTTTCCTTCTTCCAAGTAGTTATCAATTTTATATTAGGCTATATTTATTGTTTTGCATTTCTATTCAGTTTTAGTTTATTTCATCTTGTGCATTTAATTTTCCTTTTTAAATATAGAAAACTTTAATATAACTCAGAGGACAAAAAGGTATAAAAAGACATCCTCAAAGAAATTTCATACACTTTACTGCCCATTCCCTATTTCCACCTACCCATTTGTGGGTAATCAAATTTATTCCTGGTTTATTCCTTCTTTGTTTTTTGTTTGTTTGTTTCTTATTTTAGTGTGAAATATCCTCTTTTGTTACAAACTTTTATTATATGTACATTCTCATAAAGTTATTAATATGTTTATAGCATCAAGTACTATAAGAATGATTAGAAATAAGTGATTAGAAAAAGGCCAAATACATTGAATGTTTAAAGAAAGGCACATTTAAAAATATTGAAACAGGTTGATGTATGAATTCCTGATGTTATTCCTTTTCATCTTTCATAAATTACTCAATACAAGCCTGAAGATAAAAATATATGCCAAGAAAATGTAGAATTCTGTTCTCATCTAAATAGTTTAGCAGCAAAATAACTTTCAACTGACATTTCCAGAACCTTAATTGATGCAAATGTTTTTAATTTTCTGTTTTAAATTCAATTTTATGGACAACTACATAATCCACTTTTATTTTGCACATTCAAATTCAACACATGTCTATATACATACCTACCAGGTGTCACTTTGGGACTAATGTTTCAACACTGTTTTCATCATTTTATTTTTACAACAATCCCATATTTTTCCTACTTTGCAATTAAGGAAAGTAAATCTCACCCTATCTTGCTACTGACAAAGAGAAGTTTGGGACCAAGGGCTTTGTTTTTGCTTTTAATTAGTGAGTACTTCTTTATTTTGCCTCCTCTGTAAAATGTAAGAAATGATTAAAATCTAAGAAGATTTGAGATCAGCTTGTTTTTAAATAAAATAAAATTTTGAACTTAAGCGCTGTGGGTTTGTTACCAGGGAGACAAAGAGGACACCTCAGTTCTTGTCTTCTTGAGGGAAAGATTTCAATCAAGAGACAAAGTGTAGAAAAGCAAGCAAGAGTTTATTGGCTGCAGCAAAAATATATTTAGGAAGGTGAAAAAGAAGGTGCATAGAAGAAGTAACAGGAGAGCGTAGGCTGGGCTGATTAGGCTCACTGAGAAGTCAGAGAGAGAGAAGGGGGCAGGTTTGGGGCCCTTGGAGACAGATTCAGCAGGTAATTCCAGAAACAAGCTGCGACTGCCCATTGCTCTCCTGGTTGCAAATCTAAAGAGGTTCCCTGGGAAGGGAGAAGGAAATGGCTCCTGGCGTGCTCCCCTAGGAGGGGGTGGGAAGAGTGCACAGGGTCCTTTGTCCTGGGCACATTTATCTCTTTCTTGCAGGGGGCAAATCTTAGGGGAAGTCTCAGAGGAGTGTCTAAATAGAATATTCATCAGCTTCCCAGGTGTGCTCTTTCAGGGTCCTTGTCTCCACTGATTGGTCAGTGACAGGGCAGGGGATCATTAGTTAATGCAGCTGGTCCTGAAACAGCCACTGAGCCACTAGTCTGGTTTCGCTGCTTATCTGGGCCTGGAGCTGAAATACAACTGAGGCCTAGATGTTATCCTTAGGGAGCAATGCTCAAGGGGTCTAAACCAAGTGAACAGCTATATGCTGGGGGAGGATAGGTTACCTTGGGGACAAACTTCTTGTTTTCCCAGTTTAGCCCCTTGCTAGGCAGCCAGGGCTTCCTGCCACGGTGAGTTTCTGTACCCTAATTTTTGTACCTGGCTTTCTGTACCTTGCTTTCTGTACCTGGCCCATCTAACACAAACCACTTACTCTCAAGTGTCCTTGGTTAGGGAAGAGAGGATTTACTAGATGATTGCAAACTGATTTTTAACTGTCTCAGTTTCCCTAACCCATTTTTCCTGGAATTTCCCTAGATTTTTCTATGCTGTAACAGATTCATTGTAGAAGAGTAGTGGTTGTGAAATAATTGAACACTAAAACATGTAATATAATGCAGTCTCAGAAAGGGGGAACTTGAAGTGCAGTATTGTAAACTCAGCTTTCTTTCTATTTTTTTACTTGTTTATTTCAACAGACTAGTAAAATGAAATTCAAAGGGTAATCTCAGGTATATTCTATGGTCAACTAAACTTTGTATAAATATTTTAGAATATATTTTTTTCAACTTTCAAACATAAGGCATATTTTTGTGGGAAGAGAAAATAAAAAATAAGTAAATTATTTTTTATAAGGGAAAATCTTTATTAAAAAAAAAAAAAAAGAAGTAGCATTCTTTTACCCAGTAATTCCACTTTTAGGAATCTATCTTATGGAACTATATGTGACACATAAGTATATGTGAACAGAAATTTTACTATAAACTATCTGTTCACTAGGTTAATATAGTCATTATTATTTAAATATTCTTCTATTTTTAAATATGTATATATTTTATTTTTATAAGTGCATATCTTGGGAAATTTTCTCTTATTTCATTCTACTTTCTGGTCCCAAATTATTTCTCCTAAATAACTATCTATTTTACAATCCTGATTTAATTGTTGTATAGTGACTGCAATGGGTTGAATTGTGTCTGCCCAAAAAGTATGTTGAAATGCTCTTAGAAGATATAATAAAGTTTAAATGAGACCATACTATATGTGGAGGGCCATGCATCCAGTAACAGGAGCTTTATCAAGAGAGGGAGATTTGAAGACACACAAACATTCAGAGGTGAGATAGTCATATAAAGACAGAAGCACAAGTTGGACTGAGGCAACTGTAAGCCAAGAAATGCCAAGGATGGCCAGCAACCACCAGAAGCTAGGAGATGCAAGGAGACTTCCCTAGAGAAGCTGAAGGAAGCACGGCCCTGCCAACCCATTTGATTTAGGATTTCTGGCCTCCAGAACTGAGAGAGAGAAAAAAATTCTGTTGTTTTCATTCACCCTGTATGTGGTATTTTGTTACAGCAGCCTTAGGAAACTAATATAGTGACTAATAGCTTGCTCTCTCCTGCTATCAGCTTTTCATGTGAACATTCTAAGAGTCTCTCTGTTTTTTCCACCCTAGCCATTATTCCCTGTCTGCCCAATCAGAACAATTCTGGCTGAAAACAGTCATCCCTAACTAACTAACTCACTGAACTCAGATGAACCAAGAAAGCAAGAAGTTAAATTTTCATACAATTTTCCTTTATATTTATAGATCTTATTTCTACTTCTTGTATTAATTCTCTTAAGGGCTTTATTAAAGTATAATTAATATACAAAGAACTGCATAATGTGTAAAATTTGATGAGTTTGGATACATGCAAAGAGCCGTGACACCATCACCACCACGATCAACTTAAAAACATACCCAACACTTCACAGTTTCTTTATGTTTTGTTTTCCATTGTTTTGTTTTCATTTTATTTTTTTATCATATAAAACTTTCATTTTGATTTCACCCTGAGATTCTCTTAATGTGCCAAAGGCCCCCAAGAGTTCACAATTGCCGTCACTGAACCAGGCAGGGCCTCTCAAACCCTGTGGACCTCATTACAGAATGGCCTTGCCTTGCTCTGCAAGTGTCAGACTGGGGAGTATTGACCTTAAAATCAAAGTGTCAGTCCCTCTCAGTGCTTTTTGACCATCCTGAATTCCCAGTGCTAATGAAAATGTTTTATTTTTTCCTCCTTTCATAATGTGAAACTAGAATACAAAATAAATTCTTCCTAATTAGTAATTATGTTTTTAAATAGCTTGTCCAAATATTGCCCTAAGAAGTTCTGTATGTTTAAGGAAAAATATATATAAACTTCTCTACTAGGGATAAGCTAAAATTTTTAGCACAAAGAAATATGATATTGAATTGACACTATTACAGAGAAAGTACCTGGGCACTGTTTGTCAGTTTTTAAATTATTTTTGCCTGGTACATTCCTTCAAACACTGGACAATAGCAAATAGGTATAATTTATGACACACCCTGTAGGAGTTATTTTCTACTAAATTAACCACAACAAATGGAAACAACAGCAAATATTCTTTCTATATGGGTTCAGGTATAAAATTAATATCACTGACATACAAAATATCACAAACATACAAAATGACATGAATTAGAAGAATATTGTCTATGGAAAGTTAGTACTAGAATTATATTTGCTAAACCACTTAGAATATGTACTATATAGTGTAAGACTATTTCCAAGTATAATTAAAAAATCATTTCTATTTCTGTCATTCAACTTTGAATCCTGCCTGCACTTTATATTTTCCTGTTTGTTTCTTTATGCTATTTTAGGCTATTACTGTCTTGCATCTGTGTCAGTGAACTTGGAAATCAAATGCATCACAAAAAAAACAGAAACCACCATTTTAAATAAATCTGTCAAATACCATAATACTTTGTAAAATAATCAAAGTAAAACCATGATCAGAATCAGGAGACATGCTAAATAGAAGCATTTTGAACATGAATGTTTTTAGGTCAGGTCAATACTCACCCCCTGATTATTAATAGTGACATTAATTCATGACTATCTGTTTCCCCAGACTTGTTTCTTACAATTTTAGTATTTAGTATCCCACATACCCTCATAAAGAATGTAATAATGTATTAAAATGTCTTCAATCCCAACTACACATGATGATGAGGAATCTTTTCTATACCCAGCTGCACAACTAGCTCCATTTTCCTGAAAATTCGTGAATCAATTGTTACTTTCCCAAATACCTTAGCATATCATTGTGTTTTAAAATATTTTACATTTTTCTTCTATATGTAAGTGAGGTAAGGGGAGAGGGAAAATATTTGAATTAATAACAGCTGTGAATTACAATTTTAGTATATTAGTATCCCACATACCCTTGGCCTTAATAGAATATTTCTCATAACCATGTTTTAATTGATAATAACTTAAAGACTGTGTTCAGTACATCATCACTGAGAAAAAAATTTCAATAAACACCAGTGAGGATATATAGAACATCTAATATACTAAGAATTAACTTCTTATAGTTTTAGCAAATTTCTCAAGCTTATAGTAGAAATTAACTACATTTAAATTTTGGGTAAATCTTTAAGGAACAGAATAACAACATTAACACTTTCAGATGTCAGAAAATTATTTCAAATAAATTATAAATATGTGATAACTCTTTAAAAATATTTTTTATTGATTTTTTTAGAGAGAGAGGAGAGGGAGAGAGAAATATTGATCTGAGAGCAGAACATCATCAGCTGCCTCCTACATACCTTCCACCAGGCATGGGGCCTGAAATCTGGGCATGTGCCCTTACTGGGAACAGAACAGCAACCTTTTGGTGCTCAGGACAATGCCCAACCATCTGAGTGAGCTACACCAGTCAGGGCAGATATATGACAAGTCTTAAAGTGGATATGGAAAATATGTTTACAGCCTTTTGTTTACTCAGCCAAGTTTTTGAGTGCACAACATTATATCGCAGTTTGAATTGTTTAATTTCACTAAACAGTTTAAACTGGCTGGGCTGGAAATTTAAAAAATAATAAAAAAATGTAATGACACTTTAAGCCAGGCAGGTAAATTGACATGCAGAAAACAAATGGGGGGTGGGCAGGGGAGAAAGTGAATCATTCAATATTTTCTTAGTCATTTGAGATGGCTATACTCTAAAGGACTATGCTTTCAAGAAATGAGCCCAGATGCTAAAAGATCTTAAGTGCCAAATAATAAAATGTTATCAACAGGCTATGAGGAGACCCAAAGGAGTTTAACCAGAGAAGTAACAAAATCACATTTTCATTTTAAAAACATCATTATAGAGACTCTACTAAGAATGGGCTTGAGGCAGGATTGGGGTAGGGAGAGGTGGTTTGTAAGTTTAGGTAGGGCAAACCACTTTTTCTAGAATAATTTTTCATTAAAGGAATTTGAATCTTGAGTAATATCTTCAAATGACTATACCCATATCACAAGTTTTTATAGATTAATTGGACATTTAGAAGCCTGCATTCCAGACCCAGAAGTCAGAAGCAGGCATGGAGAGATATTCTGGGCCCAGGTTTATCCCAATATTTGTAATACAACCAGGGAATATGGGAGCAAGCAGGACTCCACAGTTGTCTATGATGCAAACAACACAAATATAATCATTGATTTATTAAGAGTCTAGGAAAAAGCTCTCAGTTCAGGTGTCTTGAAGCATCAGGCAAAGTGCAATTGAAGAAATCCACAATTTTGTAACTTTTGAAGCTCTGAGAGACCCTTTGTTTGAGGTCCCAGGGACCAACATCCTTTGTTCTAAGGCATGACACCTGTCTACAGTAGATGCAAATAAAAGCTTGTTAAACTTTTCAAGTCCTCTTCTATGAACACATGCACACACATAATTATATTAAATAAAAGAGTCCTACTTAGAGTACAGAAAATAAAAGGTGACTTTAAATTTAAGGTTAGGAAAAAATAGTGTTTACTCCAAAAAAGGAATTATAGGAAGTCATATAACCTCATCCACACAAGTTACAACAACACCAGGGAGCTAAGGTGCTCTCTGAGAGACAAGTTATATGTTTTTTATATTATGCTCTTCACATTTTCAATTTCCTAAGTATACATCTGCTGAATAATTATTAGTATTTAATAATTCTGATTATGAGAGAAGGTTATGCACATGACAAATGTAATGATGGTGCCAGGTCTTATGATATACAACTCATAAATATATAAAAACTTCTATTATAAATTATTACCCAAGAATGAAACTCTCATTCTGAAAGAAAAGAGAAAAACACATTTCCTAATTCCTCCATGAAAGAGAACAGGATGTCAAGAGGCCAGGTGTGAGATGCTGCATTTCCCCTTCTTTTTATCAAGGACTTGTGCCACTGGCATGGCATGTAAAGAAGGTTCAGGCAAGACTTGGGTTAGGAACATAACAGCCTGCATGCAGCAACAACATGAACAGGAGCAGAATATACTTAGTGGAATACCGTGTAGGTTAAATGTTAATTACCCTCTTCATTTTTATTTCTTTCATTAAGAAAAATAAAGAAAATCAAAAGTATCATCTGTCATCAGGCAGGATGCCAGAGAATATGATTCTTCAGGTTGCTCAAGCCTATACCCAGTATAGGTTGGGTTGAATTTTGTCCATCGAAAATTCATATATTGAGATTCTAACCCCCACTATGTTCAAATGTGATGCATTTGGAGATACTGTTTTAAAGACAAAATGAAGTTAAAATGAAATTCTTAGGGTAAACCCTAACTTAATAAAACTGACATCCTTATAAAAAGGGGAAATTTTTTCACAGAGACTGTGTGGAGGAAAGACAATGTGAAGAAGCTTTTTATTTTGATGTAGTCTCATTTGTTTATTTTCCCCTTTATCTCCCTTGCCCTAGAAGATATATTGATCAACGTACTGTTATAAGAGCTGTCTGAGATTTTGCTGCCTATGGTTTCTTCAAGAATTTCTATGGCTTCATGACCTACATTTAAATATTTTATCCATTTTGAATATATTATTGTGTATGGTGTAAGATGGTGATCTAGTTTAATTTTTTTGCATGTACCTGTATGATTTTCCCAGCACCATTTATTGAAGAGACTGTATTTATTGTATGCTCTTGCCTCCTTGTCAAATATTAATTGACCATAATGGCTTGGGTCGATTTCTGGGTTCTCTGTTCTATTCCCTTGATCTATATGCCTGTTCTTGTACTAGTACCAGGCTGTTTTTATTACAATGGCTTTAATATCCAATATTGCGATCCCTCCTACTTTGTTCTTTCTCAAGATTGCTGCAGCTAAAAAGCTTTTGTGAAGCAAAAGAAACCATAAACAAAATGAAAAGGGAGCCTACTATTTGGGAAAACATATTTGCCAATGGTACATCTGATAAAGGGTAATTTCCATAACATATAAAGAACTCTTACAACTCAACAAAAGGGAGATAGACAATCCAATTAAAAAATTGGCAAAGGACCTAAATAAACACTTCTCCAAAGATGACATACAGATAGATGGCCAAGAGACATAAAAAAATGTTCGAAGTCACTAATCATCAGAGACATGCAAATTAAAATTACAATGAGGTGTCAAATGGCTACCATCAACAAATCAATAAATCACAATGCTGGCAAGGATGTGGAGAAAGGGGAACCCTAGTACACTGCTGGTGGGAATGCAGACTGGTGCAACCACTATGGAAAACAGTATGGAATTTCCGCAAAAAATTAAAAATGGAGCTGCCATTGACCCAGTGATCCCACTCATAGGAATATATCCTAAGAATCCCAAAACACCAATCAGGAAGAATATATGCACCCCTATGTTCATAACAGCCCTATTTACAATAACTAAGATCTGGAAATAGCCCAAGTGCCCATCAGTAAATGAGTGGATAAAAAAGCTGTGGTATATTTGCACAATAGAATACTATGCAGCTGTAAAAAAAGAAGGATATCTTACCCTTTGAGACAGCATGGAGGGACCTGGAAAGTATTATGCTAAGTGAAATAAACCAGAGACAAATGTCACATGATTTCACTCATATTTGGAACCAAATGAACAAAATAAACTGACCAACAAAACAGATCGGAGACACTGAAGCATGGAACAGACTAACTAATCTTAGAGGAAAGGGGGAACAGAGTGTGGGGGCAAGAATAAATTAACCAAAGAACTTATATGCATATATGCAAAACCCATGGACACAGACAATAGTATGATGAAGGTCTGCAGGGGAGGGTGGAGTAGAAGGGGACCAATGGGGGAAAAAGGGGACATCTGTAATACTTTCAAAAATTAAGATAAATTAAAAAAAAAAAAACACAAAAGAAAAACATGTGAAGAGACATAGGGAGAGGACGACCATCAACAAGGGAAGGGTAGAAGCCAGGAACAGATACTTCCCTCAAAGCCCTCAAAAGGAACCAACCCTGTCAACACCTTGATTTTGGACTTCTAGACTCCAGAACTTGTAAGATCTCTGTTTATGCCAACAAGCCTGTGATACTTAGTTATAGCAGGGGTAGGAAATAAATCTAGTATTTTTTTCCGTTTGTTTCATAAGCAGATAGTATCTCCTGCCTTTGAGGGATTGAATTTAGTCATGCTCTAACTTTTTCAATGCAGTAAAAGCTCTTATATCCTGAATGTATTTATATATCTTTTTTCATGATCAGTTTCATGGCATGGGTATTAGTAAAGGTCTCAGTCAAAAAAGACATGGAAATGTCTGGAGAAAATGTAAGATAGCTATGAGTAGGCAGGGAAAATCCCAAGAGGTGAATCAGAATCAGGTTCAGAACAAAGAATAGATTTTCTATGTCAAAATTAACCCCTGAACACAGAGTGAAAAATTTAGTGCATCAGAATATATGTGTATAAATATAGATCCATATATAAATAATAAAACCACTCTATATTCTCATTTATAAGGACAAGGTAGTATTATGCTCCCACCCTTGCAATCTTTTAGAAGCATCATCTTAAATTTTTTTGTTATATAGTAGACCTACCCCTTATCCATGGGGACTACGCTCTAAGGCCCCCAATGGATGCCTAAGACCATGGAAAGTACCAGACCCTATATTTTTTCCTATAAATGCATACCTATGAAAAGTTTAAGTTATAAATTAGGTACAGTAAGAGATTAACAACATAACTAATAATGGAATAGAACAATTATAATAATATACCATAATAAAAGTTATGAAAATGCGTTCTCTTTCTCAAAATCTTACTGTACTGTACTCATCATTCCTGTGATGATGTACAATGATATAATGCCTATGTGGTGAGATGAAGTGAGGTGAATGTGGCCTGAGGCTAGTATAAGTTTAACTTGATCACCAGCATTGCAGTACTGCACAGTTGATCTGATAACTAAGATGGCTAATAAGTGAGGAACAGGCAGGGAGCATATACATTGTGTAGACAACTAGACAAAGGGATGATTCACACCTGAGGTGGATAGAGAGGATGGCCCAAGATTTCTTTATGCTATTCAGAATGGTGTGTAAGTTAAATCTTATGAATTGTTTATTTCTGAAATTTTTCATTTAATATTTTCAAAAGCAGTTGACTGCTGATAATTGAAACTAAGGAACACAAAAGTGCAGATAAGCAAATAGTTGTATACTCAAATATTTAGTTAGTTAGTTAGTTAGATTTACATTTTTGTAAGTGGGGACAAACGAGAGGAGATTTAGGCTTAATAGCTCAAATCAAACCCTTTTTTTCTTAATTTGAAATGTCCCAGAGAAACAACTGACCATAAGTCTAATCATAAAGAACAAAATGTTTAGGAGTAATTGTAGGTTTTAAACTTGAAATAACAGAATTTTCTCTTACTGCAAGGAGAGCAGAAAGCAGAAGGAGAAACTGTTAATATATTAGCCAGCAGGTTGTGCATGATTATCTATATTTCATGACATCCTTTTGTAGTTTGTTTTTTATTGTAATTATTTTGAGTCTTTATTTTTGATTCATTTAAACCTATTTAATGTTTTATATATTTTCAATGGCCTCATTTAATAAAATTTCTGTACAAATAATTTGTATATAACTGAAATTTTCAATTATAATATTTTTATTCCAACCAATCTGGCACATATATTGGGTACCTACTATGTATCAGAAAATATTGTTGGAAATTGGAATACATCCATTAAAAAAGGCAAATAACTCTTTCCAAAATATAAATATGAAAAGAATTATGCACTGTTAGAAACTGAATAAAAAAGAGAAACATTTACTTATTCTTTTTCACCCCAGAGCTTTTAATATTCTTACAAAATTTATGGATATTATGAATCCATAGATTAAAATGCAAATCCAGATGGAAACTGTGACCTGCATTCTGGGATTGCAGAGAACCAGGCTATATTGGGAATTAAGGCCTGGCAGATGATGGATAGTGACAGCATTGTTTCATTTAATGAAGTGGCTATTGAAGCTTAGAAGGGCAAAGATGACAAGGGGGAACTGAGTGCCTTGTCTTTGGAAGAAGAAAATACTTTACAATATTTTACCAAGGAAAAATGAACTCACTACTTTCTTTTGAACTTCATTAATCTTTTCAATGAAAAAGTGTCTCATTGTCAAGTAGCTTGATAGCCACTTTGAGAAAATGCTTTGCTTCTTCATAATAGAACCAATGCCTTCATTGTCCTGAGGCTCCAGTGATGTTCAACTTTCACTGAAATACTAAGAAAAGCAATGCTCTGGAGAATCCAGTGTGAAGATGCCAAAATTATATGTTTGGGGCAAGCAAAACTTTTGCCCATGAGGCATTTTTTTAAATTAATTTGTTTCTGAGAACAGCAGCAAGTGGCAGAGGGAAAGAGTGTTACTGAGAATTTTTATGCAGAGATGCCTATTCCTGAGTCAAAGAAAGAGAAGCTTTGGAAATTGTTCTAGTGAATCTTTTCTATAGTTTGACCTTAAGGTTTAATAGCACAGACTTTTTGTGAAGTCAAAAGGCTAAACAAATTGTCACAACAAAAACTGTATCTATGAAAACCCATACTCCTAAAAGCAGTCAAATAATTCCACACCCTCAATCCCCAAAGTTTTGTACAGTCCAATTAATATCTGTTTTTATACAAAGCAAGCAGAAAAACAACACACATGAATTTCCCTTTGGAAAATGTTCAAAATCCAGCACTACAGCCCTCTTTTCATTTTAAAATATGGACTTTGATTAACAGAAGCTCATTTTTCAAATTAAAAACATTTGAACAATAAGAAAATATATTTAAATAAATGCTATATTATTAATTATTGTTTTACTTTTTGTCGTGATGTGTAGACAATTAAATCATTTTTGCCTTCTAGCATAGCTCACTTGTATCACACTTTGCTTTCACGAGGTCTTGATACTTTTGTCTTTAAAATGACCATATTGCCTTTGAAATCACAGGTACTTATTTTCAGCCTCATTTTCTCCCATGGATTCCTGCATCTATTTGGTGGGTGGAACTCACTTTACATCAGTTCCAACCCTTTAATGATAGGGATCACAGACTACAAAACATAGCTCAGAACACCAAAGGCAGTGTGGGGGAGGCAGCAAATAAGGATAAAGTCTGCTGTTCGCTTAATCCTTTGTCTTAAAAAAGTAGCTTGGTGTTCCTGGGGGTTATGATTGTTCTAGAGTTCAAAAGAGAAGTTAAAAAAAATCTGAGTTACCAGTTGTCTTGGTTCAGCTCATATAAATAGGCCAAAATAAAAACAGTACTCAGATCTGATGATAATTGTGAACATGCTGAATAAATAAACTAGTGAAGTAGAATGTTAAAAATGAGAAAATACTGTCCCAAAGGGATGGAGGAGGGCATGTGGGTGGAGGGGGAGAGAGTAACCAAAGAGTTTATATGCATATATGCACAACCCAAGGATACAGACAATGGTGGGGAGAAGGACTGGGGAGGGGGATGGGATGGCATGGAACGGGTCATTGGGGAGAAAAAGGGACATCTGTAATATTTTAAACAAAAATGAAATTTAAAAAAAAAGAAAATAAAAGAAAAAAAGTATATACTTTTTATTTTTAAGTTTTAGCTATACTGTCTCTTAAATGTTCTTTGAAATGTAACTGGCAAAAAGATGAACCCATGACATAGTTATTTGACTATCTTTGACAAGGAGAATATAAATTATTAATTGCAGAATTTCAATTGCAAAGTTATTGAATTCAATATTTCTTTTGCTTTCAGAATTTTTTGTTTTTGTTTTGTTTTAAATCAGCATCAAAATACAACTAACCACACTGTTGACACATAGATTTAGGGATCTAAAATTAGGCAGGTCTAAGATGGAAATTAGACAAATGTAATTTATAAAAGTTTCCTCCTTTATATCACTTTTTTCCTTAAAATATTATTTTAACATATTTTTAAAACTATGTTTTTTTTTTCAGTTTATAGCTCTTACATGTGAAGAACTTGTAAGTTGTTACTCCTCTCCTTACAACAAGAAAAAGCTGGACAAACTCTTCTTGAACCAGTCAGGAAAAAAGTTTCCATGGGCAAATACAGAAAGTCACAGGGTGTTTTCCTAGATTCAGATCTTCTGTAGCTGGAACCATAACCTGCTAGGTAGATGTAATGATGATTTTAATGAACTGCTAGAGAGCAAATTGCAAGAATGAGACTGAGAAAGTGCTCTGATACTTCCCTGGGCTTTGCCAAAGGATTCTACCAGGTTCTCATGGTAAAAATTCAAGAAAGATCACCTGGTAGCTATATTAGGAGAAAATTAACTATTGTGAAATACTCCTAGAGCTCTCCCTATGACAAAGGCTGATTTTCGGGGTGGGGGGCTGGAGATCTTTTATCAGAGCCTCCAGAACAGTGGAGGAAGGACATTCTTCTCATTCCTGCCCATGCTAGCCTTCCTGACCTGCCTGAGAGAGTGGGAAACTACATAAGAGCACAGATAAATGTCATAAGTCAGAGACAATAGTAAAAAAAAGACAGATTTAATTGGAAAACTATGAAATGCTTCTCTCCCATGCACCTTACCACCACACCAACAGAGCTCCAGTGTTACAGATGAAAGAGCTACAAAACATACTCTTTCTTAGAAGGAGCACTTGGGAGTCCAACACCAAAAGAGTTGATGGGATAATATTAGAGGAATGTAAAGTCTTTGGATAGGTAGCTACAACAAATATTGAACTAATATAAATTTTCACACTAGCGGCTCACTTACCTCAATACTATCACTCAAAAATAACCATGTTAGGCTTTCAACAAAAAACATACATGGCACACCAAAGGCAAAAAAGGACAAAGGTAGTAAAAGCAAATAAGCACCAAAACAAGACTTAAATATCACTTAGATGTTGGAATTATCAAAGTGGAATTTAAACAATGATCAATATGTTAAAGTGTGGATAAAAATAGGCCACATGTTAACCTCACTAGCTCAGAGGAGGCTTGCCTGGAGGCCCTGCAAACTCAGAGATCTAAAGTAACTACAAAGAATGGTCTGGAATTAAAATGTTTTTAACTAAAAATAGTTTATCATGGGTAATGATGTCATAGGCCAGCATCATCCCTGGCAAAGGTGAATCTTTACCTTAACTGAGCCTTTCTATTGTCCTTTTGCATCTATGATAACATAACATTGGGATGTCGAAGTAATTTTCCTTTTTCTGGACCCTTCAAAGCACAGGCACCCACTCTACAAAGATCACAAATACCCTCATTGCTATCAAGTTAACTGTTGACTGTTAACTATCCTGTACCCACCTAAAGTAAAAGAAGTATATGTCTATCATTTCACTTTTTATAGAATCCCAGAGGTTTCCCCACTTTGCTTTCTCCTGCCTCCCTAATCTATCACCAGTGGATTTCATGTAACCCACTTGTGTCTTATCTTTTGATTATAATGTATAAAACAAGGTGCAAAACTGCCATTCTCTGGAGTATTATCTCAATCCATTGAGATTCTGCTTCCCAACATTTCTCAACTGTTTGACTCAAATAAACTCACAAAAATTCTTCACAGATATGAATGTTTCTTACATTGACAAAGGATTCTAATGGAAAAAATGAACAACAGAGAGAAACATACCTGAGTGGATGGAGTGCGAATGGGGAGCACTAAAGAAACATCACGAAGTCCGGTAAGAGAGGGGGGACATAGAAAGGGGGAGTCCCCCCTGAAGCCTGTGCTGGGCTCCAAGCCCAGAGGCCTGGAGGCTGCAAAGCTCCCTCCCCTTGGGACTGAGGACCGGCCTCCAAAAGCGGGGATCTCACACCCGGAGCAACGAGAGGGGAAGGAGCGTCCCATGCACAGGGCAGGGGGACCCAGGTGAGGGGTGAGTCCCGGAGGGATCAGAGCCTTCCTAGGAAACAGCCTCTAATGGCAGACAGTGCCTTCCTAGTGAAACAAAGCTTCTAGTGGTGGCTGTGACCATCGTCTAGTGCTCAGTGTGCCAACCATAAGGAATGCTTTCCCAAGGACTGTGGCACCCAAGTGGTAAGGGACCAGAGGACTGTGCTGAGCAGCTATACACAGGGACCCTTGCCTCCCTGTGAGGCATTGTGTTGAGCCCCAGAAAGCACTGAATCTTCGTGGCACGGAGGACGGAAGGAGCCCTCCGCCCTGAGGTCCTGGTGCTTGGAGGCTGGGATCTGTGACCAGCCCTGAGGGGCACCATGGTGGCCTGTGAAGCCACCCCAGCTTTGCAGAGACCAGCGGTGCGGGGAGCTGGGTGGAGCTGACTTTGGGTCCACTCCAGCTGGGGGCCTTGGCATGCGGTCAGCGGAAACTTGCAGGGCAGACTCTGCCTTTGTGCTGCTTTGTGTGTGAGTTTGATCATGGAACTGGCTCCCACCTTCCTGGAGTGCACTGTGCGGACAGACCACCGAGGCTGGGATTGGGGTCTGCACAGCAGAGGGTCTGAGGGGTTGGCCTGGTTCAACCAGCCAACCAGAGCTGAGCAGGGAGGGGTGGAGCCTGTAGGCCTCTCCTGCAGCCAGGAGCACCACCCCCAACAGGAAAGGGGCAGGTCCCGCTCACTGAGGCCCCAGACACCCCCTCAGGGCACCCCCTGAGGGGTAGAGGAGAGCAGGTCACAGGAGTACATTATAAGAATAAGACTCTCAGGGACTGTTGTTTGGGAACTGGAGGAAACACTGAAAACCCCTGCTGGGGGCTGGGCAGGCAAAAGGCTCACCAGAATGTGTTTTTAATCAAACCCACTGAGCCCAGACTGTTGAAACTGCCCATACAGGAAAGGCAACAGGCTAAAATCAATCTGAAGGTGCAGCAGGACAGAGCATGGGGAACTAGAATCAGAGGACAAGGTAGGAACTGAGGAGCTGGCGGTGGAGCAGAGACTATCCCACAGAGTGAGTGCCTGACAGCAGTACCTCTAAGTAAGGGAAGTGATACCCTGAGCTACACTAGCCATCTTGCAACCTAAAGAATCTACAGAAGATTCTGGAGTAAGACCAGGCAACTACAAGGTTGCAAAATAGTTGACCAGAGGAGGTGGTCCACAAAGAGCTTCAGGTCAACCATCTACCTAAGGACACCAGAGCCAAACCTAGACAGATCCTCACAATGGCTGATACACAAGTACCTCCCAGGAGAACTGAAATCAGGCACACAAAACAGTGACCCTCAGACAACATAAGTTGCCCAGAAGAAACTCACCTGGTTGACTATCTTTGTTCTTCTGTTTTTTTGTTTTGTTTTGTTTTGTTTTGGATTTGTTTTGTTTTTATTTTTGTTATTTTTTGGGGTTTTTTTTGTTTTTATGTTTGTTTATTTTTTCTCTTTTTACCTTATGAAGAAGAGAAAGATGAGAAAATTTTTTCTCTTCTTTTTTAAATTTGATAATAATTTTTTAAAATTGTTTTTTAAATATTTTTTAATTAAATTTTTTTCTCTTTTTTATAAAAGAATTTTGTCTTCCTTAGCTTGTTTTTAGTTTTGTTTTGATTATTTGCTTTGTTTTGTTTTATCTTTGCTTCTACTATCAAAACTTTCTTGATATCCCTGCTTAAAGACTGGGACTTTATCATTATAATGAAATTTACAGCTTTCCTCTATAGTTTCCACTAAATCTCTTAACCAGACTCCCTCCTTGCCTGGGCTATATCTCTCTCTCTCCTCTCGATTCAATGGCATAAGTTTTTTTTCTTTTTCTACTTTTCTTTCATTCTTTTGTTATCTTCCCTTCTGTCTTCCTGTCTTTAGTTCGATTGTTAGTTTCTCTTATTCTTTTTATTGTATTTTTGTTTTCTCATTTTCAACTATTATCCTATTCCTATTCTCTCCCTTAAATTTTAGCTGACCCTTCTTTCAGAATCTTTTCTCTGCTTTTGTTATCTCCCAGTAGCTTCTCTATTTTTTACATTTTAGTTTATTATTATTTTCTGAATTTTCACCAGTATTAACAAAAACATACATCTCTCTCTCTAAGCGTTACTTTTCTTTCTCTCTTTTTTTTTTTTAAGCATTTTGTGTGTGTGTGTTCTCCCTTCACTCTCCCAGTTCTATTTTCAAGTGGGTTGTTTTCATTGTGACTGTCAAGATATTTTGTAAGCTACCTCTTGTTTCCTGGAAGTTGTGTATTGTCCTGCTCTGCCAGCACCCGTACAACAGCTTACAAGACGAGGTTGGGGGTTAGACACACAGTTAGCCAACCTGAGAAGAAGGTCCTCCCAAGGACTGATCAATGACAATATAGACCAAACCACAGCAGGAGAACATAAAGAAACCACAAAAGGGGCACCCACAAGAGGGACAAGCCTGAGCAAAGAGCTCAGAAGTATAATGAAAACCCACCTCTGGGATCCACTGGACCCACAAGACAAAATCCCATCCCACAAGACTGGGACACAGCAAATATTTCTAATATATAGATAAAAACACTAAGACCTACCAAAATGGGGAGACAAAGAAACAACCCCTAAATTAAAGAAAATGAAACATCACCAGAAAAAGGCTTTGATGAGATGGAGTTAAGCAAGTTATCAGAAATGGAGTTCAGAGTATGGATGATGAAAATGGTCAAGGAAATTAAGAAGACATTAGGTGATAAGATCTAGGACCTTTGTGAAAACATGAAAAAAGAGATACATACCATAAACAAAACTGAGACAGAGAAAAAGAATGCTGTATCTGATATCAAGAATGCACTGGAAGAAATTAAAAGCAGCCTCAATGAAGCAGAGGATAGAACAAGTGACTTAGAAGACAAGGTAGAAAAAAATCACACAATCAGAGCAGCAAAAAGAAAAAACACTTAAAAAGCATGAGGACAGTCTATGGGAGCTTTGGGACAATATGAAGCAAAACAACATTTCCATTATAGGAGTGCCAGAGGGGGAGGAAAGGGAGCAAGGGATAGAGAACTTGGTGGAGGAAATAATGATAGAAAACTTCCCTAGGCTGGCGAAGGAGAAAGCCACACAAGTTCAGGAAACACAGAGCACCCACTCCAAGACAGAACATAATTAAGATGGCAAATGTCAAGGACAAAGAGAAAATATTAAGGGCTGAAAGAGAAAGACAAGCAGTGACCTACAGAAGAACCCCCATAAGGCTGACAGCTGATTTTGCAACAGAAACTCTTCAGGCCAGAAGGGAGTGGCATAAAGTTCTCAAAGTAATGAAAAGCAAGAACATGCAACCAAGATTGCTTTATCCAGCAAGGCTATCATTTAAAATTTAAGGTGAAATAAAGAGCTTCCCAGACAAAAAAAAAAAAAAGGCTAAAGGAGTTCAGTACCACCAAATCAGCATTGCAAGAAATGCTAAAAGGACTGCTCTAAGAAAAAGAAAGAATAGTGAGAGAAAGGTACATCAGCATAAAGGGGGAAAATGGCATTAAATAACTTGATATCAATAGTAACCTTAAATGTGAATGGAATAAATGGTTCAATCAAAAGACATAGGGTAGCTGAATGGATAAGAAAACAGGACCCAAATATATGCTGTCTACAAGAGATCCACCTAAGAACAAAAGACTCACACAGACTAAAGGTGAAGGGATGGAGTGAAATATTCCATGCAAATGGAAAGGAAAAGAAAGCTAGAGTAGCAATTCTTATTTCTGACAAAACAGACTTCAAAATAAAGACAATAAAGAGAGATAAAGATGTTCACTACATATTACTAAAGGGATCAATCCAACAGGAGGAGATAACCCTTATAAACATTTATGCACCCAATATGGGAACACCTAAATATATAAAATAATTTTGGGGGACTTTCAAGAAAAGATTCACAGCAACACAATCATAGTAGGGGACTTTAAAACCCCACTGTCAGCACTGGACAGACCATCAAGACAAAAAATCAACAGGGAAACACAGACCTTAAATGACTCACTAGACCTAATGGATTTAATTCACATTTACAGCAGAATACACATTCTTCTCAAGTGCACATGGAACATTCTCTAAAATATACCACATGTTAGGGTACAAGGCAAGTCTCTATAAATATAAGAAGATTGAAATCATATCAAGCATCTTCTCAGATCACAATACCATGAAACTAGAAATCAACCACTATAAAAAAAAAAATCAAAAATATTCAATCACATGGAGGCTAAATAGCGTGCTATTAAACAATGAATGGGTTACCAATGAGATCAAGGAAGAAATCAAACACTTCATGGAAAGTAATGAAAATGAACAGACAACAAACTAAAATATATGGGACACTGCAAAAGCAGTCCTGAGAGGAAAATTCATAGCATTACAGGCCTATATCAAGAAACAAGAAAAAGATCTAATCAACCATCTAACACAACAACTAAAAGAACTAGAACTAGAACAGCAAGAAAAGCCTGCAGGAAGTAGAAGGGAGGAAATAATAAAAATCAGAGCAGAAATTAATGACATAGAGACTAAAAAAACAACACAAAAAATCAATGAAACCAAGAGCTGGTGCTTTGAAAAGGTAAATAAGATTGATGCACCTTTACCAGACTCACTAAGAAACAAAGAGAGAGGACCCAAATCAATAAAATCAGAAATGAAAGAGGTGATATAACAACTGACCCAACAGAAATACAAAGGATTGTAAAAAAATATTATGGCAACTATATTCCAACAAATTAGACAATATGGTGGAAATGGACAAGTTCCTAGAAGCATACAACCTTCCAAAGCTGAATCAAGAAGAGACAGAAAATCTGAATAGGCTGATAACAACTAATGAAATTGAAGCAGTAATAAAAAAAACTCCAGCAAATAAAAGTCCTGGACCAGATGGATTTACAGGTGTGTTTTACCAAACATTCAAAGAAGAATTAACAGCTATTCTATTCAAACTATTCCAGAAAATTCAAGAGGAGGGAAAACTCCCAAATTCTTTTTATGAGGCCAGCATCATCCTAATCCCAAAACCAGATAAATATACCACAAAGCAAGAAAATTACAGGTCAATATCCCTGATGAACATAGATGCTAAAATCCTCACAAAAATATTAGCAAACCAGATCCAGCAATACATTAAAAAGATCATACATCATGACCAAGTGGGATTTATTCCGGTGTTGCAATGCTGGTAAAACATCCACAAATCAATAAATGTGATACATCACATGAACAAAATGAAGGCGAAAGTCATATGATCATATCAATAGATGCAGAAAAAGCATTTGACAAAATCCAGCACCCATTTCTGATAAAAACTCTCAGCAAAGTGGGAATAGAGGGGTCATACCTCAACATGATAAAGGCCATATATGACAGACCTACAGCCAACATCATACTCAATGGGCAAAAATTAAAACCATTTCCATTAAAAAGCGGAACAAGACAGGGATGTCCACTTTCACCACTCTTATTCAACATAGTACTGGAAGTCCTCGCCATAGCTATCAGACAGGGAGAAAACATAAAAGGTATCCAAATTGGAAAGGAGGAAGTAAAACTGTCATCATTTGCAGATGACATGATACTGTACATAGAAAACCCTAAAGACTCCATCAAAGTACTACTAGATTTGATAACCTATTTTGGCAAGGTTGATTTTGGATAAGAATGCCATTGATAAACTGATTAACTTAATAAACTGATGAACAGAATAGATTCAATGACATGGAAGCATAGATGAGACTAAGGAATGTCAGAATGATGGAGGAGGGTGGGTGGATGGAGGGGGAGAGAGTAACCAAAGAATTTATATGCATATATGCACAACTCAAGGACACGGACCATGGTAGGGAGAGGGACTGGGGAGGGGATGGGGTGGGGTGGAATGGGTCATTGGGGAGAAAAAGGGACATCTGTAATATTTTAAACAAAAATAAAAGTTAAAAATTAAAAAAAAAAAAAAATGAATAGATCTGTTACAGGGTCACAGTGAAGACCAAGGGAGATAAAAAAGGCTGGAGTGCTTTCCTCAGTGTGATCTGAGACAGTATGAAGACATCACAGTGCATTAGAAGACCTCAATTTGTATCCCAGCTCCAAAACGTACTAGGTAGGAGGCTTGCATCAAAGCATTTACCTTGCTGAGCCTCACTTTGTTCATCTACAAAATGAACATAGAGCCTACTTCAGAATGTGGCTTTGGGAATGAAATGATATGAATGTGAAAAAGGAGCTTTGTAAAGTCCAAGGTGCTATAAAAGAATTACTGCTCAGCTCTTGTTTTTGGTAATAAGTCTGCAAACCAATAAATTCAGTTTAGGTTTAACAGCAAAAAAAAAAAAAAAAAGGAAAAAAAAAAGAAAAAGTGAACAACATGCAAAACAGATGGGTAAAGTAAACATAGATATAAAAATCCAAAAAAAAGAATCAAAAGGAAATAGTAGAAATAAAGAAAACTATTAACAAATGAAAAATGCCACTGATAAACTCACTAGTAGACTGGACATGACCAAGGAAACAAAGTAGAAAACTTGAAGATATTGTCAATAGGAATATTATAAATCAGAATGCAAAGAGAAAAATGAATTTAAAAAATAGAACAGAATAACCAACAACTGTCAGGCAATATCAAAAGATTCAACACATGTGTAATTTAAATATCAACAAGAGAAGAATGAGAGAATGGAGCAAGAGAAATATTTGAAACAATAAGGGATAAAACATCTGAGGAAAATTTATATCAATTCTCTATGGTCAATTTCAAAGGATTTAAGAAGAGAACATACTTTCTAACTTATTCTATTTGGCCAGCTTTATTCTAATATCAAAATCACACAAAAACATCACAAAAAAAGAAAGCTATAGAACAATATCTCTCATGAACATAGATACAACAATGTGTAAAAAGAATTGCACACTGTGACCAAGTGGGATTTTTCCCAAATATACAAGGTCAGTAAACATCACGTTAACAGATGCAGAAAATACATTTGACAAAAACTCAACACCCATTTATGATTTTAAAAAGCTTCATAAACCAGAAATAGAGGGAAACTTCCTCAAATTGACAGACTATCTATAAAAATACCTACAGCCAGCATCATACTTAAAAGTTATAGAGATAGAAGAGGAAGAAATAAAACTGCCTTTGTTCAGAGATGACATGATTGTGTATGTATAAAATCCCAAAGTATCAATAAAAAAGGCTTCTTGAAGTTAATAATGCTTTAATTGCATATTAAAACAAAGAGATATTCCTACACACCTATCTGAATGGTCAGAACCCGAAAAGTTGAGAATACCGCGTTCTGCTAAGGATTCAGAGCAACAAAAAATTTCCTTGTCAGTGGGAATGCAAAATAGAAGATATTTTGTCAGTCTTACAAAATTAAACACAATCTTTCTATACAATTTCAAGTATTTTCCCAATTAGTTAAAAAAAATATATATTACACATACCTGTACATGAATATTCATAGCAACCTTATGCATAATTGCTAAAACTTAAAACAAACAAGGTTTCCTTCAGTGGATTGGATAATGGATAAAGGATAAACCAAATGTGGCATGTATACAATAGAGTATTATTTATCAATTAAAAATTAATTATCAAGTCACAGACATATATTAATTAATCCTAAATGCATGTTGCTTCATGAAGAAGACTAGTCTGAAAAAGCTACTTTATGATCCCTATTACATTATATCTTGGAAACGGCAAAATTAAAAATGGTAAAAAAATCCGTGGTGGCCAGGAGTCGTGTTACGAGGCATTGCAAAGGGTAAGCACAGGGAATTTTAGTGCAGGGGAATTATTCTGTACAGTACTGTAACAGTTAACAGAAGACATTAAGCATTTGTCAAAATGCATAGAATTCATAGAACTTTACAGCAAAACTAGTAAACTTAACATAAACGACATACAACATTTACATATATGGAATTTTCAGATGCAAGACAAAATGTGATAAAATAATCTAAAAGCATTGTAATGTATGAAGCAAATCTTACAGGATTTATCAACTGAAATTATTATTTGTTTACCTTCCATCTTTAAGATAGTCTTGGTCAGTCCACTTTTTTATTTTATTTATTTATTTATTTATTTATTTATTTATTTATTTATTTATTTATTTTTATTTATTTATTTATTTATTTTATTTTTGTTTAAAATACTACAGATGTCCCTTTTTCTCCCCAATGACCCATTCCATCCCGTCCCATCCCTCTCCCCAGTCCCTCTCCCCAGTCCCTCTCCCTGCCATTATCTGTGTCTTTGGGTTGTGCATATATGCATATAAATTCTTTGGCTAATCTCTCCCCCTCCATCCATCCATCCTCCTCCATCACTCTGACATTCCTCAGTCTCATCTATGCTTCCATGTCATTGAATCTATTCTGTTCATCAGTTTATTAAGTTCTTTAGATTCCACGTATAAGTGAGATCATGTGATGTTTGTCTTTCTCTGCCTGGCTTATTTCACTTAGCATAATATTCTCCAGGTCCATCCATACTGTCCCAAAGGGTACAAGGTTCTTCTTCTTTACAGCTGCATAGTATTCCATGGTGTAAATGTCCCACAGCTTTTTGATCCATTCATCTACTGATGAGCACTTGGGCTGTTTCCAGATCTTAGCTATTGTAAACTGTGCTGCTATGAACATCGGGGTGCATATATTCTTTCTGATGAATGTTTCAGGATTCTTAGGATACATTCCTAGGAGTGTGATCACTGGGTCAAAAGGCAGCTCTATTTCTAGTTTTCTGAGGAACGTTCATACTGTTTTCCATAGCGGTTGCACCAGTCTGCATTCCCACCAGCAGTGTACTAGGGTTCCCCTTTCTCCACACCCTCGCCAGCACATGTCATTTGTTGATTCATTGATGGTAGTCATTCTGACAGGTGTGAAGTGATACCTCATTGTGGTTTTAATTTGCATCTCTCTGATTAGCAATGTTGAGAATTTTCTCATGTGTCTCTTGGCCATCCGTATGTCCTCTTTGGAGAAGTGTCTATTCAAGCAAGTCCTTTGCCCATTTCTTAATTGGGTGGTTTGTCTTCCTCTTGCTGAGTAATATGTGTTCTTTGTACACTTTGGAAATTAGCCCCTTATCAGATACATCCTTGGCAAATATATTTTCCCAGACTGTGGGGTTCCTTTGTATTTTGAGGCTGTTTCCTTTTGCTGTGCAAAAGTTTTTTAGTTTGATGTAGTCCCATATGTTTATTTTTTCTTTTGTTTCTCTTGCCCTAGGACATGTATCAAAGAAAAGTACATTACGTGGGATGTCTGTAACTTTACTGCCTATGTTTTCTTCCAGGATTTTTATGGTTTCGTGACATACATTTAAGTCTTTTATCCATTTTGAGTTTATTTATGTGTATGGTGAAAGTTGGTGGTCTGGTTTTATTATTTTGTTGCATGTATCTGTCCAATTTTCCCAGCACCACTTATTGAAGAGACTGTCCTTACTCCATTAGATACTCTTGTCTCCTTTGTCAAATTTTAACTGACCATAATGGTGTGGGTCTATTTCTGGGGTCTCTGTTCTGTTCCATTGATCTATATGCCTGTTGTACCAATACCAGGCGTTTTGATTATAGTGGCTTTGTAATACAGAAAGTAAAACTGTCATTATTTGCAGATGACATGATATTGTACATGGAAAACCCTAAATACTCCATCAAAGTACTACTAGATTTGATAAATGAATTTGGCAAGGTAGCTGGATACAAAATCAACATCCAGAAATTAGTGGCATTCTTATATACTCTTTTAGATTAATTAAAATTTCACAACATTCTCTTCTGATTTTCAGCATTACACTGAGAAATATATTATCAGCCTGTCTGTATTTGCCACATGATCTATTCTTATTATTGAAAGTTAAAATAACTTTTTATGTAGTTTATAAATTTTTGAGCAATTATACATTGTTAATATTAAAGATAATTTCTATAACAACCAATTTATGCTTTTGACTAGTATTAGCATTATGTTTTTAATGATTAGCTCTTCTCTATAGTCTGTATTTCCTTTCTGGTCCTCAAGTGATTTCCACATTGACTTTTGTTCTTATCCTCTCAGTAACTTTGTCACTTAACTTATATTTTATATTTTCAGTCTCTGTCTCTCTGTGCTGCATTCTCAGTAGTTATTGCAGTTGTATCAAATTTGCTGTGGAAACCATCCAGTAAATATTTAAATCTGGAATTATATATTTAAATATATATATGTATACTTATATACACACACACACATATATATATATATCACTGTATATAAAAACAAATTAGACATCGTGGGTGTGGCAAAAAGGACAAGAAGAATAAAATGGTGAAGTAGGACTGCAGCCAGTGGCAAGCTAGGTCATGTTTTAAAAATTACAATCAAGTTTTTTAATCCTGAAGGGTATCAGGGCTCAAAGAGATTCATGCAGGATGATAGGCTAAAGTCAAAGTTAATGCTTGGAGTTCAGGACTGGGATAGACACATGACCCTATATGAAGGTCACAAAATAAAGTCTGCCCTGCAAAAGAGACATGCACACAATAATGGTGTCACATATTTCAATACCAAATAGAATGTTTTGGATAAAAGGAGAGGAGGAAGAGGAGGAAGAGAGAAAGAAGATATGGATATGAGATAGATGTGTTGGTAAAATGCATTAGCCGCTATACAGTTTTTAACTTGAGTATGAATTATGTGACCAATATATTGAACTACTATTTTAAAGTCTGGTTTAACAAATCTTTGTTATAGTTAAAATTGATATACTATATTACATATGAGAAATGCCCATTTTGTGTCTAGGTAATCAGTTCCAAGAGAAATCAAGCCATATAACATATATATATATATATATATATTATATATTGCTTATGCTACTAGTAATTGAATTTTAACAATCTTACTTTGTCATCCAATGCATTTTCAAGACTGGTTCCCATTCTGCTCAACATTTTTGTTTTCCTAAGTTTAATCTTAAATGATTTGTATCCTTAATGTTAAACTAGAGTTTGGGGATAATATTTGGGGAGTCCAATTAAATATTACTTAATTTTTAGAATTCTTTCCAAATCCCATACTTGGAATTAATACCTAACATAGCACTGTATTTGTACTTCTATCAAAGCACTTGGAATATGTTTGGTACTTAAACATATGTCTATATCTTGCATTAGTTTATAAAATCATGTAAGACAGTACTGCATTTTTAAATTTCATATCTTGTATTTTGCTTTGACAATATTTTGTAGCAGTGTTCTTACTGTTTTACTGAATGACAGTATGGGATCACATGAAGATATAGCCTAATTCCCCCTTCCAGTCAATGAAAAGATGTCTGCTTGGCCAGCAGCCACAAAGAGCAGAGCAGCTCATACCTGACTGTTTTCCAAGTCCTTGACAGCTAACAAGCCTCACAAGACTCTCTGTTTGTCCTTGGCCTGCAAGCAGGCTGTTCCCAGCACAGCTCTCTCCTCCTCACCTCGGCTCACTGCTAGATAATCCCTTGCAGGACACTGGCCAAGTGATGAGATTCACCCAACTACCTGGTCTTCCCCAGATGTTAGTAATAAAGGCTATGTCTTTCCCTTCTGGTACCCCATGTGGCTGTTTCATACTAGCAAAGAACAGCATGGTGCTCTTGGGTTTGGAGCTCCTACGGTACAGACAGTCAGGTGTGAAAATGTCTTGTGCTACCACAAACTATTCAAGATGTTGATAATATTTTTTCCTTATAGAAGAGAAATGAGAAAAACAATATTTGGTTTTTACACATTCTATGTATTTGTTAGAATAATCTTATAGAGGAGAAATATTTTGAGATATTGAAAATGATGTTTCCAAAAACTTTTTGTACCCTATCTCTTCCTCCACGTTATAGGAAGAATTGGTAACTTTCTATATTCACTGTTTTGATAGGCAGAACATACATACTTGAAGTTAAGTTACTGCAGCATCAAAAAAAGAAAGAAAGAAACTTTGATATAATTGTCTTGGAGATAAGAGTCATTTTTATTTTTTGTAAAAAAAATTTAAAAGCATTTCCAAAGTCTAAATTTTTGTTCCAAATGTTAAAACTTAATAAGGCAGAAACTACAGTTTTTAAATAAAATTTTAAAATATAATAGGTAATGCAAAGCAAACAAATAGGTAGCTTTGATCTCCCAAAGGAATCTAAATCACCTTTGGAGAGGACAGTAAAGGAAAGAAATTGGGAGAGAGGAACCAGGAAATGTACAACAGACATGGCCTATGTTCAGGTGAATATGTTTTCACCAGATAAAGACACATAAGCCCAATGGGTTTAAGAGATCTTGAGAAGGTATAAAGAGGTGTCCCAACTTCTGGAAGAAATGATGCAATGTAAAACACATTTTTATTTTGTTCTAAGTTGGGATTTAACATTATTATACAAATTGTTACCAAAATCCTTCAAATTATTCACAACTTCTCCCCCTTTCCTCCCATCCAAAAATGCAAGTTCAAACATGAAAAGTAACCCTTATAAATATATATGCACCCAATATAGGAGCAACTAAATATATTTTAAAAAAATATTGATGGACTTTAAGGGGTGGGTCGACAGCAACACAATCATAGTGGAAGACTTTAAAATCCCACTGTCATCATTGAACAGATCATCAAGACAAAAAATAAACAGGAAAAAACAGACTTTAAATAGCACACTAAATCTAATGAATTTAATTGACATTTACAGAACATTTTATCTGAAAGCAGCAGAATACACAGTCTTCTCAAGTGCACATAGAACATTCTCAAAAATAGACCACATGTTAAGGCACAAGGCAAGTCTCCACAAATTCAAGACTGAAATCATATCAAGCATCTTCTCCGATCACAATGCCATGATGCTAGAAATCAATCACTATAAAAAAAACTAAAATATTCAAACACATGGAGGCTAAATAGCATGTTATTAAACAATGAATGGGTTACCAATGAGATCAAGGAAGAGATCAAATGCTTCTTAAACAAAAACAAAAATGAACAGACAACAGCACATAATGGGACACAACCAAAGCAGTCCTGAGAGGAAAGTTCATAGCAGTACAGGCATAGCCTCAAGAAACAAGAAAAAGTTCTACTAATCATCTAACACAACAACTAAAAGAACTAGGACAAGAACAACAAGAAAAGCCTTGAAGAAGTAGAAGGAAGGAAATAATAAAGATCAGAGCAGAAATTAATGACATGGACACAAAAAAATACAAAAAATCAAAGAAAACAAGAGCTGGTTCTTTGTAAAGATAAATAAGATTGATTCTCCTTTAGCCAGATTCACCAAGAAACAAAGAGAGGGGCTCAAATAGATAAAATCAGAAATGAAAGAGGAGATATAACAACTGACCCAACAGAAATGCAAAGGATTGTAATAAAATACTATGAGCAACTATACACCAACAAAATGGACAATGTGAGTGAAATGGACAAATTCCTAGAAGCATACAACCTTCCAAAGCTGAATCAGGAAGAGGCAGAAAACCTGAATAGGCCAATAACAACTAATGAAATTGAAGCAGTAATCAAAAAACTCCCAGCAAACAAATGTCCTGGACCAGATGGATTTACAGGCAAGTTTTACCAAACATGCAAAGATGAATTAATAACTATTCTCCTCAAACTATTCCAGAAAATTCAAGAGGAGGGAAAACTCCCAAACTCTTTTTATAAGGCCAGCATCATCCTAATCCTAAAGCCAGATAAAGAAACTAAAAAGAAAGAAAATTACAGACCAATATTCTTGATGAACATAGGTGTCAAAATCCTCAACAAAATACTAGCAAACCAGATCCAGCAATGCATTAAAAAAATCATACACCACAACCAAGTGGGATTTATTCTGGGGGTTCAAGGCTGGTAGAGTATCCACAAACCAATAAAAGTGATACATCACATAAACAAAATGAAGGAAAAAAATTATATGATCATATCAATAGATGCAGAAAAAGCATTAGACAAAATCCAGCACCCAGTTTTGATAAAAACTCTCAGCAAAGTGAGAATAGCAGGATCTTACCTAAACATAATAAAAACCATATACGATAAACCAACAGCCAACATCATACTCAATGGTCAAAAACTAAAACTATTTCCCTTAAGAACATGAACAAGACAGGGATTTCTGTTTTCACCCCTCTTATTCAATGTAGTATTGGAAGTCCTTGCCACAGCCATCAGACAGGAAGAAAATATAAAAGGTATCCAAATTGGAAAGGAGGAAGTAGAATTGTCATTATTCACAGATGGCATGATATTGTACATAGGAATCCCTAAAGTCTCCATTAAAGCACTACTAGATTAGGTAAGTGAAGTTGGCAAGGTTTCTGGATACAAAATTAACATGTGGAAATTAATGCCATTTTTATATACCAACAATGAACTCTCAGAAAGAGAAACTAAAAAAAAAAAATCCCATTTACCACTGCAACTAAAAAAATAAGATACCTAGGAATAAATTTAACCAAAGATGTAAAAGACCTATACTTGGAAAACTACAGGACACTGAAAAAAGAAATAAAGGAAGATATGAACAAGTGGAAGAATATACCATGCCCATAGATTGGAAAAAATAATATTATTAAAATGTCCATATTATCCAAAGCAATTTATAGATTCCATGAAATTCCTATTAAAATACCAACAGCATATTTCACAGAGCTAGGGCAACTATTCCAAAAATTTGTATGGAAACAAAACAGACTCCGGACAGCCGCAGCCATCTTGAGAAAGAAGAACAGAGTGGGAGGGATCACTTTATCAGATATCAAATTTTACTACAAAGTCATTGTCATCAAAACAGCCTGGTACTGGTACAACAACAGACATATAGATCAATGGTACAGAACAGAGACCCCAAAAATACACTCAAGCTTTATATTTGAGAAGGGAGGCAAGAGCATACGATAAAGACAGTCTCTTCAATAAATGGTGCTGCAAAAATTGGACAACTATGTGCAAAAAAATGAAACTAGACCACCAACTTTCACAATACACAAAAATAAACTCAAAATGGATAAAAGACTTAAATGTAAATCTCAAAACCATAAAAATCCTTGAAGAAAACATAGGCAGTAAAGTCACAGACATCTCGTGTAATGGAATTTTCACTGATACATCTCCTTGGGCAAGAGAAACAAAAGAAAAATAAACAAATGGGACTATATCAAACTAAAAACTTTTGCGCATCAAAAAAAAATCAGCCTTCCAATACAAAGGAAACCCACGATATGGGAGGACATATTTGCCAAGGATGTATCTGATAAGGGGCTAATTTCTAAAGTGTACAAAGAACTCATACAACTCAACAAGGGGAAGACAAACAATCCCAGTAAAAAATGGGCAAAGGACCTGAATAGATACTTCTCCAAAGAGAACATATAGATGGCCAAGAGATATATGAAAAAATGCTCAGTTACTTATCTCCAGAGAGATGCACATTAAAACAACGAGATATCACCTTACACCTGTCAGAATGGTTATCACCAACAAATCATCAAATCACAGGTGCTGGCAAGGATGTGGTGAAAAGGGAACCCTAGTATACTTTTTTTGGGAGTGCAGACTGGCGCAGCTGCTGTGGAAAACAGTATGGAGTTTCCTCAAAAAATTAAAAATGGAACTGCCTTTTGACCCAGTGATCCTACCTCTAGGAATATACATAAGAAGCCTGAAACACTAATCAGAAAGAACATATGTACACCTATGTTCATAGCAGTGCAATTTACAGTAGCTAAGGTCTGGAAACAGCCCAAGTGCCCATCAGTAGATGAATAGACAAAAAAGCTGTGGGACATTTACACAATGGAATACTATGCAGCATTAAAGAAGAAGGATCTTGTACCCTTTGGGACAGTATGGATGGACCTGGAGAATATTATGCTAAGATAAATAAGCCAGGCAGAGAAAGACAAACATCACATGATCTTACTTATATGTGGAATCTAAAGAAGTTAATAAACTGATGAACGGAATAGATTCAATGACATGGAAGCATGGATTAGACTGATGAATCTCAGAGGAAAGGGGATGAGGGGGAGAGATTAACCAAAGAATTTATATGCATATATGCATAAGCCAAGGACACAAACAATGGTGTGGTGAGAGACTGAGAAGGAGGGTGGGGTGGGGTGGAAGGGGTTAATGGGAAGAAAAAGAAACATCTGTAACATTTTGAACAATAAAAAAAATTATTATTATTAAAAATGTTGTAAAGGATGTACAATGGATTTGAAAATGTGTTGGAAAGTGTTTACCTTAATCTATTTTTAAAACTAATCACGAAATGCTTGGCACTTAAAATTCTAAATGCATAGAATTATAATTCTCAGAAATACTCGGAACATTTTGAACAGTCTTAAGACATTAAAAAAACAAGGTTTTGATCAATTTGGTGAATTTATTATTTGACAAATTAGGAAAAAGCCACATTTTCTCTATGATGAATTTTTATTCAGTGTAATAAATAGGCTGACGAGGCCTTCAGGGGATTGTTATTGGACAGTTTACTTTCATTTAAGCACGCTGACCTGACTTTAATTAATGGCAAGTGAGTATGATGTTACAGATTTGACATTAATATGAGCCTCTCTCTGATTAGTATGAAATTGAATCTCATTCTTGTTTTAATATAAACTTGTCTAATTATTAGCTAAATTCAATAGCTAAATATTCTCATTACCATTTGATATTTTCCTGGTTCTTGGTATGATGACTGATTTTCAAGTGAAATATAGGCAATTTGGGTATTACACTATGAGGAGCTTGATCTTATTTAAACATTGTCACATTTGGTTTGCTTTGACACCACACTGGCAGGGGAGATGAAGGAATGTGGTCTATTTACTGTTGAGTGGGGTAGAAACTCAGGATCCCCATGGTCCTCCATTGACACAGGAGAGGGAAGAGTTTCTCATTACTCCTAAGTAGCAGGGGAGTTTTCAGATTCTGTTAGGGCTCCAGATACCACTGGGGAGATCACCTTGTTACTGCAGGGAGGTGGTGACAACCCCAGCTCTCCACTAGGCTTCCTCTTGCGCCCACTCCAACGTGGAAGAGGAGAGATGCTTCATTACTGCCAGGTTGGGGGAGAGGGGCAGTCTCTCCTTGTGAACTGCAAAGACACTTTGCTGAATTCATTTACATGCTGACATCTAATTTGTGAACTTCTCTGCATATATAGGCATGCCTCTGAGGTATTGTAGGTTTGGTTCCAGACTGCAGCAATAAAGCAAGCATAGAGATAAAGCCAGTCATAATCTTTTGGCTGGTTTTTGCCTTCAATCTGTAAAAAAGCCGTAACATCTGTGAAACACAATATAGGAAAGTGAGATAAAACGAGGTAAGCCTGTATGTCACACTTCAGTAAAATATGGTAGGGTGAAAGTCCCAGCTCCTTGATCAGCCTCTTTGAAACCACCTCAGAGGCGATTGTTGCACCTCATTACAGAGGAGTGGGAAGTCTAGGCATCCATGATGGTCAATTTTATGTCGATTTGTCTGGGCGACCACATCCAGATATTTGGTTCAACATTATCCTGGATGTTTCTGTATAGGTGTTTATTGTTTGTTTTGTTTGTTTTTTGATGAGGTTTACATTAAAAATGATGGACTTTAAGTAAAGCAAGCTGCTCTCCACATTGTAGGAGGACCTCAGCCCTCAGGTGAAGCTTTGTTGTTACAAAGACTGACTCACTTAAGCAAGCTGAGCCTGCCAGCTTTCTCTATCAGATGGCCATGCCTCCACAATAACATGAGTCAATTCCTAAAATTAAATATCTTTCTTTACATGTCTATGTATATAAGCATTTTGTTAGTTGCATTTTTTTAGAGAACCTTGACTAATACAGAGTCCTCCCTGCCTTTGCTGGAATGGGTAAGGATGGGGATTTTTTCCAGGTGGTGTTTGGGTGGAGTAGAGTAATTATTCTCTAAAAGATTTTTGTCTTGCTAAGTTGATCCTTTAATGGAC
Organism: Miniopterus schreibersii; assembly: GCF_964146895.1. Lineage (NCBI taxonomy): Eukaryota > Metazoa > Chordata > Mammalia > Chiroptera > Miniopteridae > Miniopterus > Miniopterus schreibersii. The sequence goes on along the minus strand of NC_138118.1, from coordinate 23,792,420 downwards.
CTTTGCTAGAGAAAGCACACATTTTGTGTGGGGGCGCCCTATGGGTAAAAAAAAATACAACCCACCTGTGGGGTTTCTGGGTCACTTACTAGGAATTCTAGGATAAAGGAGGCAGCAGGAAACTCCAGGGATCTCACCACTATGTAGTTCCTCAGTTCCTGTCTCCTATATTTTGTATATTTGTCTATCTCCTATAATGATTATGCTTTTTACCTATTATATTTTCTTTACTGCTTTTCTCTTCTATCTTTTGAATTCTTTCTCTTTGTTGTTTTATTTCTCTTCTTAATATTCCTTATTATGTGAGATTAATTTAATCTTCCTGTCGCATTTTCTCATTTAATGTTAACTACTGACATGAAACTTTTGGTATTTTTATATTCTTTACTTGATTCAGTAATCATAATTATTCTCTTGCTTAGTATCCATTTATACACCAAGTAAAATTTCTGTTTTGAAATCTTTCTTAATGTCATTCAATAGGTGTTTAAGAATTCTTAATTATGTTGAGGTTTTCTGTTATAGTTTCTCTACTTTATGATTTGAGAGGATTTTTTATCACCTTGAATGCTTTATTATTTTCTATTTTCTTTCTCTAGCATTTTATGATATTACCTATTATTTTTTCTTATATTGAAATTTCTAATATTTTCCTGAAAAATCAATAAAATATATTTCTGTGTGAGCAATATTGAAGAATAGGGACAGCTTTTTACATCAACATTATGGTTTTCTATTGGTAAAAGAGAAATTTTCTTAATGGGTGCCATATTTTTTTGAGAAAGAGAATATTGTATTTTCTAGTTTGAGATATCCCTTTGTTACTATAGAATTTTAGATGCTCCTTCTTGCTTCCTTTTTCTCTTCACCACCTCCCTCTTTAAAGAAGTCTCTCTCTTCCCTATAACCACTGTTTTCATTAGACTCCAATTCTGGCTTTAGTTTTTATTCCTTCAAACTAATGCTCATATTCACCAGGATTCAGGGTTTTTCTTAGTGTTTCAAACTCACAGTACAACTGTCTTACGCAGAAGTGATTTTTAGCTATATGTCACCACTTGACCCCAATTACTATCTTTGTATTCTATACTATCTCCTCCCAATTCCTTTGGTAAGCTGGAGATCATTTTGTTGTTTTGGATATTTATCTCACTGCATACATATAAATTTAATTTCATGGTATTCTTGTAGGTGTGTCTTATGTGTAATTTTCTTTACCCCCTTTGTTAATTCATAGGATTAAATATATGTGGAGTTTAATATTTAAGTGCTCATTATGATTAAAAAGAAAACCCAGAAGAAGAATGATTTAAATGGTAATTGATGATAGTCATTTAGGACCTTTTCAAAGGCTTTTTAAAAGCCTAAATAAATGCCTTATCTCCCTCTCAAAAACTAAACAATCAGTAAGACAATTTCTTAATATTTGCAATATTTATTAGGCACAACAAGTCTTTTCCAAAATAAAGGTAAATGTTGTGGATGCTTTTATTCCTTGAGTCTCTTGGTCATTACTGGGTGGGTCTGAGAAGAATCTGTTTCCAAGCTCATTCAGAACTGATAAAGCCCAATTCTTTGAGGGTCTTAAGACTGAGACCCTCTTTCCCTTGCTAGCTAGTAGCTGAGTACTGTACGTAGTCCCTCAAGGCCTGTTATTTGGTTTAAACTTAGGACCCCAAATCTTAGAACAGCAATCATGCAACAAATCCTTCTCAGGTTTGGAACTTTTTGACTTCTCCTTCAGCTCTCTTCTGCTTCCAACTCTAGGCAGTTCTCTGCTTTGAAGAATCATGCATTGCATTGGGTCTACCTGGATAATCCAGCATATTCTCCCTGTTTTAAGGTCTGTAACGTAAAGTATACCTGTAAATTCCCTATTGCCTTGAAACATAACATTCACAGGCCCCAGGAGATATCTTTAAAGACCATTCTGCTTACCACATAATTACTTTAATTTTAGGCTGCACATTTAGACAAACATATCTCCAATTTCATCATTGAAATCCTTCAATATCCTCCAGTGAATGCTGCTCACTTATATTGAATATTGCCCAGTAAGCATAAATTATATCCATCAAGTAGATAATTGCATAGGGAAAATTCATTCAAAATTATTTTTCCATAGCCTTAAATATCCTGTAACTTAAGAGCTCCAATCCCAGGAGTACCACACTGTTCTTTGATAATCCAAAAAACCAAGTGAGTGGGGGGGGGCAGAGCTTTTATTACTTGCACAGGGAAAGACCCAATGGTGGCCAGTGGGGAAAGTTTCCATGCTCGGCCAGGGTGGGCAGGGGCTTATCTAACAGAGGGGAGGGGGAGGTCACCCTGCTTGGAACAGCTTGTGTACAGGCCAAGGACAAACACAGAGTCTGGTGAAACTTGCTGCTGTCAAGGACCTGGGAAAACACCCAGGCATGTGTTGCTTTGCTTCTTGTGGCTGCTGGCCATGTGGACACCATTCAACCGACAAGGAGGGGGAACTGGTCTATATCCTCACATGACTCCCACAGTCCACCCCAGTGTTGCCCATTCTACCTCACAGTCTGCATGCCAGTCTTCCAGTAGGAGACCTGTGTGGTAAGGTGTTAGCACATTGCATCCAAATCCCACAAATACAGTATAGGCTACAAGTGCAGAGTTATAGCAGGAGGAGATTCAACCCCTAAAATGGTGTAGTGCCTCCAGGAGCCAAGAGAGTTCCACCAGGAGGTAAGGGAGTCAGTGCCCAGGGCAGAGATAGTATTGATCTTTGTTCTCAAGGCCTGCGAGGCTAAACTGACATTGTGTTCTGAGTCAGGTATGTAGATGCAGCACTCAGGCCTTCCTTGCATTGCAGTCAGCATGTCTAGAGCCATCTGGTTCTGTAACAATACCTTGCACATCTGTGCAACTTCCCAGTTAAGCAAGGTGATGGCTTGGTCAGTGTGGTTCAAGACCTGAGCCCTGTCCAATTATAAGGGAGATGAGGCCAGCCACACATCCCACAGACCCAGAGGATCTCCCAAGGGACAGGGTCAGCTTTTGCTCTGTTTTCCCCAGAGGTCTTAGTCAGTGAGGGCAGATGTGTTCTGGCATTATTCCTTAGGTGTCTACCCCATGTTATGTTGTGTAGTGTTTTGTGTGGAATTATTCTTTGTCTCAATACAGTAGGGGCTCTGACTCCACAATTTCATCTGCACCACAGTCAACCACCCTAGTCCATCCCACACAGAATACTCTAACCAGGGTTGAGTGTGATTTGTCTGCTCTTGTACAAGGTGGAAGATCTAGTTTCGAATGCGGTTGAAGTCAGGGGCAATGTCATCCCACAGGCACAGGTGGCTCCATTCTGTCTCGTTATGGGGGTTGATGCACCAGAGGAGGCCCAAGACTGCCCACAGAGGAAACTCAGAGCATACTCCGCAGTCTGAATGACTGACCAGGGTACCTGCCCATTGGTGAAACAGGTCCTCTCTAGTTAGACTGGGGATGTTAAGAAATATGTTGTAAAGGGATTAGCAAAGGCAGATCTTTCCCATCAGGTAACATACCTGCAGGGGTGTGATCTTGGGTTAGTATGGTCACTATTGTGGGGTGGGAGCTTGGCTTGGTGTACTAGGCCTGTGTGGGTCCCCCACTGTGGGTAGTTGTGGAAGTCAAAACCAAGGGGGCAGGAGAACCTGCCATATAGATGCTATGTATGTTCTCCTTGGGACAGTATGAGTGGCGGGATTATGGCACTTCAGGGTAAGGAGCCATGTCATAGATACCCCTGGGATTAGAGTGTCAAGTCCCTCTCTAAGTCCTCACTCCAAGGGGAAGCACCAATGGGGCACATTTTGGGCAGTTCAAGGTCACCTAACAACCATTCACCCAGGGGAGATGTCACAAGGGGCTGGCAAAAACAGGTTGTTTGGGGTTTCCACCTACGGTCTCAAAGTCTCCTCTGCTGTAGTTATCTGAAAGAGTACAGTGGAAGTCCAGGCTGTGTTAGTAGGTTGACTGGGGACCCTTACATGGCCTGAAACCTCTCATTCAGGGTCCACAAAGCATTATGCAAGAGGGTTGTACAGCTCTGCAGAAACTGGTGGCCCACCAGCAGGGCATCTTTGAGAAGGCCATTGTATCACTCAATGAGCCCTGCTCCCCTGGAGTTGTACAGGAGGTGGAAACACCAGTAAATGTTGTGATATCGGCCTATTATTGGACTAAATGCCTGATGAAATGGATGCCTTGGTCACCCTCGATGGTCTGTGGGGTGCCATATGAAGCACACAGTTGCTTCAGAGCAGCCTAGATGGTGGTTCCTTGTGACTTCTTTGCATTTGGGCACACTTGGAGCAGGTCTGTAGCAGTGTTCACACCACTCATAGTGTACCAAGCTCCCTCTGAGTGAGGCAGCGGCCCTATGTAGTCCATTTGCCAGTGCATCAGGGATTGGTTGCCCCAGGACAAGTGCCTTCCCTCAACTGTCAGATGGCTTGGATGCCTCTCCACACAAGAAGAGCATGCTTAGCAGGAGGCCACCATGTCTGCATACCTCAAGGTGAGGCTCCAGGCCTTCATCACTGCCCAGAGCATCTGCTGGCCCACATGTTTCATTTACTGGTGGAGCTGGGCTGTGGTCTCTTCAGCGGATGCATGCTAGGTCATCTGCCTCATCATTCCTTGGGCACTGCAAGGGGGCATACCCAGTCACTTGATAGAGGGTGAGAGCTTTTTGGGCACAGAGAATGGCCAGTTCCTGCCAGAAGTCCGACACTCAAAAGGGTTTTCCAGCCACTAGCCAGGAATCTGCTTGACAGTTCAAGAGCCAGGCTTCAGACTTCAAAACACCAGCCAGCTGTCTGTACAAATCACTAGTGGCCCTAGCTCATTGACAATCTCCAACCACACCACCCAAAGCTTGGCCCATTGACTGCTGTGTCTTTCCCTGTCTTCCATCCAGATACTGTCCATCTGTGAGTGGTAGGCTACTGCCCTCCAATGGGAGAGCTGCCCCTTCCAGGACCTGTCTGTATACAAGGCAGATTCTGATATGGGTGGTATGCCTTCAGTCATGGGGATGGTTGGAAGCTGTTAACGGGGCCAGAAGGGAAGTCTTCAGTGGTCACATAAGGGATGGGGCCAAGGAGTTCTTGCAACTCAGCACTTATAGGGCTCGTGGAGAGAGTACTTCTCTGAGTCAGGTACATGCTCCACCTTGCCAAGGTGGCAGTCTGGGTGGTCTGGCTCTTGGGCCACTTCCCTATATCATGGATCCAACCCAAGATCAGGAGGGTAGTCTGCACGAGGACAGGTGCTGGCCTAGTTATTGCTTCCACAGCAATGAGAGCATTGTAGATGACAAGAACTTGTTCAATGGGACTGTAGCAGCCCTCAGGCCATTTCCATAGTTGGGACCAGTGGCCTATGAGGACTCTCAGCCCTACCCCTTAGGTGAATAGGTAACTTCTAGTTCACAGGGTGAGGAGGGGTCGAGGATCCCCAGTGCCTCTACCATGGCTACTGCTGCCTTGATGGCCATGAAGTCCTATTGATGGGCTTTAGTACATTCCCAGGTGGTCTCCTTCAGTCAAGGAATATAACAGGCAGACTATCTGGGCTAAATGCAGTATGAGAACTCTCCAGTAACCCAGAAGCCTCCCAAGTTCTTGCAGATGCTTGGGTATGAGGGGTCATGGATAGGCCTGGATCTTTTTGACTACTGCTTGTGAGACGATCTTTGTCTAACCTCACAAGACAACACTCAAGAATCTGACAAACAAGCCAGGCCCTTGCACTTTTTTCTTGTTCACCACCCAGCCCCATTTGTCCAGCTGCTCCAGGAAGCTATGGGCACAATTCTCTAGATTTGCAAGACTGTCAGAGATTAGCATGATGTCATCAATATAGTGATACAAGGTCACAGAAGAGGTCCATTTGCCAGGTGCTCCACAACTGAACCATGATACAACATAGGGCTATGCAGGTACCACTGGGGCAGGACCGTGAACGACCATTAACACCCTTCCTATGTGAAAGCAAATTGATTCTGGCTATCAGGGTGGATGTCAGTGGAGAAGAAAGCATTAGATAAATCTATCAGGTTGTGGTACATGATGGCTTGAAGTGCCAGCTTTTCTAAGATGTCAGTAATACTGGGCACTGCCTCATAGAGGAGAGGAACCACTTTATTCAGTTCCCTATTGTTTATCTGGCTTTCTCATAGGCTAAACGGGGGAATTGTAGGGACTATAAGTTGGTGGACAATCCTTACCTTATCGAGCTCCTCAATAGTTTCCCTTATTTTCTGTGGGCCTCAGGTAGCCAGTGTTGCATAGTGGCTACCATGCATCCGCCACAGCTGTGGCAGAACTATCAGGATCACCCTTGCCTGCCCCAGCAGGACTGCCTTCACCACCTGGATGTGTAGGCTGAACTCCCCAGCAGTAGTCCTTAACAGGAGCCCCAGGAGGACACCAATCCCTAAGATGTGCTCTGGTATAGAAGAAACAAACACAGCACAAGGTAAAGGGGCAGGCATCCAAGGGGAACTGAGACAGTGATGCATCTCACTTGTATAGCAACGCCCCCATACCTACATTGATGACAATGATGGGTCCTTGAAACCTGTCAGGGTTCCCATGGAGAAGTGTACATTTAGCCCCCATGCCTATGAGTGCTAATACCCATTGAACATTCTTGGGGGACCAGTAGATGGCAACCTCTACATGCTGCCTCCAGTCCCTGTTCTGTTTACTCCCCACCAACCCACCCCCCGCCGGTCGGAGACTTTGACTTGCTCCCTATGTGAAGAGGCTGCTCTGAGGTTTGTCCTCTGGGGGAGTAGGTGTTAGACCCCACAGCATCTCTGCCCTTCCTGGTTTGAGATATTCTGCAAGCTGTGGCAGAGGGGGAGCCAATGGCTCAACCTTGGAGCTAGGGGTCCACTCCAATATCCTCACCTCCTGCTTAGCCTGGGGTACAGGCATTGGTTGAAACTGCTGCTGTAGCTTTAGCTGCTGTAACAAGAGAACCAAGACCTTATTAGGCTGCCTGTAAATCTTGGTACCCACCCCTGCTCTTAGGAGGTCCACAAACATTTGCTTCTGGGTGATTTTTATTTCTCTGCCATTCTCTCCCAGCTGCCCGATCTGTTTCTTCTCTACTTGCCAGACTCCTTTGCGGATACCGGCCAGTTCAGTCCCCCCCAGGGCTGCCACTACCTGGGTATCTCACTGTACTGTGTCTCCTACTAGACCTGAAAGGATAGGAATCAGGGTCTTGTAATAGGCAGATGGGGTCGTCTGCAGAATGTGGTCTCTCATGCCAGTGGTGAAAGTCACTGTGTCTTGCCCCTTAAAGTCATCTTCATAGATGGCGTGCCACATTCCTATTTCCCATAGGAAAGCTTGGGGCTCCTCCATGGAACCCCACCTAGGCATGGACATGGGTAAATCCTCCTCATTGGGCCAGGCAACCTGACACCTTGCCATCATCTATGTCAAAAAGGATGTGTTCTCAGCGTGTTGTGCAGCCCTGTACTCTGAGCTGAATGGACAATCCAGGGACTTGATGCGTTGCAACAGAAAGGTATGTAAGGTGACCAAGGTCATATACTGCAGCTCATCGCCCAACAGGACTATCCCATCATCCCCAGTGTCTCACAGTCTCAGCAGCCACCCTGTAATGAACTCTGTCACTTTCTGGAAATATTTCTCCAGCTGGGGTGTGTATTTACATTAGTAGTGGAGGCAGCTGGGCAGAGCCCTCCCCTTCTGGCTTCTCCTGTTGAGTTTTCAGTTTCTGAAAGATAAGGGGCCAGGCCTGTTTGGCCGGACCACCAGCATCTCTCTCTACTAATATGTCCTCCTTGAAGTCAGTGTCGCTCAGCAATAGGGTCCCACTTACTAGGGTTCATTCTGGATGCATGACCACGACCTGGATTCCGGCTGGGATTAGCCTCACCCTCAGGCAGCAAACCTGATGGCTAAATCCAAGCTCTGGTCTGGGTTTGCTCTAGCTGCCATCCTAAAGACTCCTTATTATCTGCCTGTGTCAGGAGCATATCTCGCTCCAACTTCACTTCCTCCTCCAACCTACATACTTTCTCTTCAACAGCTATTTTACCATAGTGTCCTGCACTTCCTGTAACAGAGGCCATGCCACTGCAGCAGCCACGCCCTGGCAATCCTTTCTCTTCCTTACTTGTTTTTTGCCCACGGTCCACAGGACCTTGGCTGGCCATTCAACTGACTGGGAGGGGGAATTAGGCTATATCCTCAAGTGACCCCACACATCCATTGAGCTTGTCTCCCCTTTTTCATTTCCGAGTAGTGCATTTGAAAATTTAGCTTCAATAATTACCTAGTTAACTCCTTAATATATGATAAGTTGTTTTTTCAGTGATTTTAGAATCTCATGTGATAGGCTCATGTCTATTTTTCCACCTACCACATTTCAGTTTACATCTAATCAACTCTAATAATACTTTATATAACTCTCTATATTTCTAATAACGCTTTATAGTTCACAAGTGCTTAAAATATACAACCTAATTCAACCCTTGTTTCATAAATAATTGTGCCCTTTTCAGGTAAAGAATGTCAGAGATTCATAGAACTTATTTCTTATCTAAAATCACTTAGCTCTTAAGAAAAACAACTGAGACTTGTTTCATTATGCCAAGTTCATTTATCTTTAAATTTATCTGTAGTTACCAAAAATAATTTGCTTCTTTGTCTTCTTAAGACAAATCTCTATTTTTTGCAGAGATTTTGTGCATACATTTTATGAAAACTCAGATTCTTTTGCATATGTTTAACAAAATTTCAATCTATTTCTATAATTCCTGTTGATTATTTCTAATTTTAGTTTATGAAAGTGCTCATATTTTATCACAGATCTCTTTTCTAAAATTAAATAAAATCATGGTAGTTGTATGCATTCCCAACATTATGCATTATTTATCAATCAAGTGAAGTCTAGTGCATTTCCCCAATAAACTGAACAACTGAGTCTTATATCAAGTCCGTTTAATAGTTTTTTGTTGACTGCTTAGTTCTGGTGTCTTATGTTAAAAACAAAGAGTAACAAAGATGATAAAGGCATAATCATTGTCTTTAAAAAATGATCTCTCAAGATACAGATAATTGTAATTCTATCCAAACTTTTTCCAAATATTGGAAAAAGAAGAAAGAGATATTGTTTCATTTTATTAGAGAGGCCTAATTGGAAAACAAAATTCAAACAAAATATTATGAGAAATGATAATAACAAGTCTGTTTTCCTCCTGAAATATTGATACAAAAGTTCTAAGCAAAATAATAGCTTAACAAAGCTATAATGAATTTAATAAATCATGACTCTGGAAGATTGGTAACAGGAATACAAGATAGCTATATACTATCAAATCAATCAGAAAAATCAAATTACTACATAACAAGATTTCCTCTTTTTCTTCTTTCCAATAATAATTTCTTCCCTTCCTTTTGAACTCTCATCAATAGTGTTCTTCATATCCAGATTTCTGCTAACAGTCTGCTCAGGAAATTTAGGTTTTCTCTATCATCTTCCTCAACATCTACTAGCCTCTGCCTTATACCTGGATCCAAAGCCATTTCCACATTTTATTTTACTTTTTATTTTTGTTAATCCTTACTCAAGGATATTTTTTCATTGACTTTTAGAGGCAGTGGAAAGGAGGGAGGGAGAGAAAGAGAGAGAGTGAGAGAAGGATGGGAGAAGACATCAATGTGAGAGACACATTGATTGGTTGCCCCCCACTTACACCCTGACTGTGGCCAGGGATCAAACCTGCAACTCAGATACATGCCCTTGACAGGGAATCAAACCCACAACCCTCTGGTGCATGGACCATCACTCTAACCACTGAGCCACACCAGTCAAGGCCATTTCCACATTTTAGGTATTTGTCAGAGTAGAAACACAATTCCTGGTATCAAAATTTGCACTAGTTTTCTATTGCTGCCTCACAAATTCCCACCAGTATAATGGTTTATAACAATACACACTATTTGGCTGAGTCAGGTGTCCATGTCAGCTTAGCTGTGTCCTCTGCTTGGGGGTCTCACAAGAATGCAATCAAAGTCTCAGCTGGGGTTGTGTTCTCATTTGAAGGTTTGACTCCAAACACACTCAGTTTGTTGGCAGAATTTTTGTGTGTGTAGTTGTGAGACCTAGGGCCACAGTTTCTTGCTAGCTATTATGGAGGTCAAGAGCACTCCTTACACAAGTCAACTTTCCTAACGTTGTCTCATCAAACTAGCAATTAGAGTTTCTAGCCAGTCAGCTAGCAAATTAGAGTCCTGTAGAATATAACATAATTATGAGAGTGGCATTCCATCACCATTGCCATATTCTTTTGGTTAGAGACAAATCACAGGTCCTACCTACACAATACCGGGACGCAGAGATTATTGGGGTCACCTTTTGGTCTGACCACCATGCTTTCTAAATACAGTTTTGGAGAATTTTTCATTTGAATGGGTGTATTGAATTTTGTCAAAGATTTTTAGAATATCTATTTACTGAATCTATCTTACAATTTTTATTATTGAGGTGAAAAAATACACTGATAAATCTGTGATACTGAACAAACTTTACATCCTAAGATAAACCTCACTTGATCAAGATGTGTTATGTTTATATTTTAGGGTCTGATTTGACAGTTTTGTTGAGGCTTTCTGTATGTTCTTAGAATTATTTTTTCTTGTAATGCCTTTGTTAGGTTTTATTATCATCACAGTTATCTTTCCCTTAATGTGAGTTAGTATGTGCTACGTGGCTTTTGTTTTTTGTTTTTAATATGTCTTTATTGATTTCAGAGGAGGAAGGGAGAGGGAGAGAGACAGAAACATCAACAATGAGAGTCATTGATCGGCTGCCTCCTGAACGCCCCCACCTGGGACCAAACCCTCAATCCAGGCATGTGCCCTTACTGGAATCCAATTGGAATCTCCTGGATCATAGGTTGATGCTCAACCACTGAGCCATGTTGGCCCAGCTCTGTTTCTTTTTTATCATCTCAAAAATTTTTATAAGTCTGGCACTAATTTTTCTTTTACTTATTATTATAATTTACTACCGAAACACTCCAGCCCTAGAGTTTTCTTAGCGGAAGTTTGTTTAACTAAAATTTATATTTAACATAGATAATACTATTCAATTTTTTATTTATTTTGGGTCAGTTTCAGAAAGTTGTACCTTTTAAGATGATTTTTTTATTTCATCAGCTTATTGAATTTATTGGTATAAGGTTTCAAAACATTCCCTTATAATTCAGTGGTAACCCTACTTTCATTTCAAATATTGCTGATTTGTATTTTGTTTCTGTTATGGACTAACTGGATGTATGACCAAAAAATTCATAGGTAAAGCCCCAGCCACCAATGCAATGGTATTAGGAGGTGTGGACTTTGGGAAGTAATTAGATTTAGATTAGGTTATTAGGAGGGAGTCCCTATATTGTGATTAGCTCCTTATAAAGAAGAGGGAGAAACACCAGAGCTTAGTTTTCTCAGCTGCATGAAGACTAAGTGAGAAGGCAGCCATCTGCAAGCCCGTAAGAGGGCTCTTAACAGAACTTAAGCATTGCTAGCACCGTGATCTCCACCTCGCAGCCTCCTGAATGATGAGAAATAATTTCCTGTTGTTTATGCCACCCAGTCTATGGTATTGTGTTAGGGCAGCCCAAGAGCACTAATGCAGTTCTTAATTTAATTATTATTTCTGGGGTTTTAACTTTATTAATCTTTTTAGATAAACAGTTTTAGCTTTGCCTTTCCCTATTGTTGGTCACTTTTCTATTATATTGAATGCTGCTCTCATAATTATTTTTCTTTCTTCAATTTACTTTAGGGTTGGTTTTCCTTTTCCAGCTTAATAGAGTAGACATTTAGACCAATAATTTTAGGCTTTTATTCTTTCAACATTGACATTTAATTATATAAGTTTTGTTCTCTATTTACTGTTTTAGCTGTACTGATAAATTGTTTTCTTTAGAAATAATTTATTTAAAATCATTTCAAAATTTCTCTTGTGATTTCTCCTTGACTCTTTTTCTTTAGATGAGTATTATTTCCCACATGCATGGAGATTCCCACATGTATAGGAAATTTATAGGACTTGTTATGATTGGTTGTTAACTTAATTCTGATTGTGTCTTTGAGAGAAACTTTTTTTTAAACTTATCTTTATTGTTTAAAGTATTACAGATGTCCTCTTTTTTTCCCCATTGACCCCTTCTACCCCTGACCTGCCCTTTACCCCAGGCCTTCACCACACTATTGTCTGTGTTCATGGGTTATGCATACATCCCTATAAATTCTTTGGTTAATCTCTTCCCACCCATCCACCCCCGCCTTCCCTCTGAGATTTGTAATTCTGTTTCATGCTTCTATGTCTCTGCATCTACTTTGTTCATCAGTTTATTTTGCTCTTTAGATCCCATATATGAGTGAGATCATGTGATACTTGTCTTTCTCTGACTGGCATATTTGACTCTTTTAAAATTAAATGAAAAATTTTATAAACCCCCGAAAATAGTCAGTTTGGGTGAACATATTAAGTGTGCTTTAAAATAACATGTATTGGCCTGACACATATGTCTCAGCTGGTTGAGCATTGTCCCATGCACCCAAAGGTTTCCAGTTCAATTCCCAGTCAGGGCATGGATCCTAAGTAGGGGGCTTGAAGGAGGCAGCCCATTGATGTTTCTCACATTGATGTTTCTCCCTCTCACTCTTTCTTAAATCAATAAAAACATATTTTTAAAAAATAAAATAACATGTATTTAACAGATGTTGAATGTAGCAATTTGTAAATGTTAGTTCAAGGAATTTATACTGATTTTTTAGATTTTTTATATAGTTATTGATTTTTTTTCTCTATTAATTATTGAGAAAGAACTGTTAGAATCTCTGATATTATTGTAAATTTGTCTTTCTCCCTTTATTTCTGTTGATGTATATTTCTTGAGTTACAATGCTTTAATATATATTATATTGTCTTAGTAAATTATTCCTTCTATTTTCACATAGTATTCCTCTAATGAGTTATAATACATTTTGCTTAGAAGTCTACTATGTCTGATATTAAAATAGCCAGGCCAGCCCGGCCAGGAGTGGCTCAGCAGTTGAGCGTCGACCTAGGATCCAGGCAATCGGGGTTCTATTCCTGGTCAGGGCACATGCCCGGGTTGTGGGCTTGATCAATGACTCTCTCATCATTGATGTTTCTATCTCTCTCTCCCTCTCCTTTCCTCTCTCTGAAATAAATAAAGATATATATATATATAAAAAAATAGCCAGGCCAGATTTTTATGCTTCTGGTTGCTAGTTGTTTTATTTCCATTCAGTTATTTGCAATATGTCTATGTCTTTTTTTAAAAATTTGGATTATATAAACCACTTGATGTTATGTTTGTTTGTTTTCATAATCCATTTCACAGACTGTAATTTTGATGTTTGGTCCATATAGTTAACTGTTAATTTGATACTTTTTAAAAAATTTATCTTTATTGTTGAAAGTATTACAGATGTCCCTTTTTTTCCTTCCTCATTGATTCCCACTACCCCTAATCTGCCCCCCGCCCCAGCCTTCCTCACACTATTGCCTGTGTCCAAGGGATATGCTTATAAACATATAAGTTCTTTGATTAATCTCTCTCCACTCACTCTCCCACCCCCAACTTTCCCTCTGAGATCCCTCAGTCTGTTCCATGCTTCTATGTCTCTGGATCTGTTTTCTTCATCAGTTTATTTTGTTCTTTATACTCCATATTTGAGTGAGATCATGTGATACTTGTCTCTCTCTCAGTGGCTTATTTCACTTAGCTTAATACTCTCCAGTTCCATCCATGCTGTGCCAAAGGATAAAAGAATCTTCTTTTTTATAGCTGCATAGTATTCCATGGTGTACATGCCCCTCAGCTTTTCCATCCATTCATCTGCTGCTGGGCACTTGGTCTGTTTCTAGATCTTAGCTGTTATAAAATGCGCTGCTATGAACATAGGGGTGCATACATTCTTTATGATTGGTGTTTTGGGTCTCTTAGGATATATTCCTAGAAGTGGGATCATTGGGTCAAATGGCAGTTCCACATTTAATTTTTTGAAGAATCTCCATACTGTTTTCCATAGTGGCTGCACCAGTTCACATTCCCATCAGTCATGTTCTAAGGTTCCCTTTTCTCCACATCCTCACGAGCACTTGCCATTTATTAATTTGTTGATGGTAGCCACTCTGACATGTATAAGGTGAACCTTTAGCCAGATTCATCAAGAAACAAAGAGAAAGGGCCCAAATACATAAAATCAGAAATGAAACAGGTGAAATAACAACTGACACCATAAAAATACAAAGGATTGTAAGAAAATACTGTGAACTATATTCCAACAAGCTGGACAATGTGGAGGAAATGGACAAATTCCTAGGAAAATACAATCTTCCAAAGTTAAGTCAGGAAGAATCATAGAACCTGAATAGGCCAATAACAGCTTATGAAATTGATGCAGTAATAGAAAAACTCCCAGCAAACAACAAATCCTGGGCTGGGTGGCTTCACAGGGAGTTTTAGCAAACATACAAAGAAGAACTAACACATATCCTCCTCAAACTATTTGAAAAAATTCAAGAGGAAGCAATACTTCCAAGCTCTTTTAATGAGGCCAGCATTATCCTAATTCCAATACCAGATAAAGACACTACAAAGAAAGATAATTAACAGGTTAATATCCCTGATGAACATAGATGCTGAAATCCTTATCAAAATATTAGCAAATCAGATCCAGCAATATATTGTAAAGATAATACATCGTGACCAAGTAGAATTTATTCCAGGGATGCAAGGCTGGTACAATATTTGCAAATCAATAAATGCGATACATCACATAAACAAATCAAAAAACAAAAATCACATAATCATAAAATAGAAGAAGAAAAAGCATTTGACAAAATTCAACACCTATTTTTTATTAAAACTCTCAGAAAAATGGGAATAGAGGCATCATTTTTCAACATAATAAAGGCTATATATGACAAATCTACACCCAGTATCATACCCAATGGGAAGAGACAGCCTCTTCAATAAATTGTGTTGAGAAAACTGGAGAGGTACATATTAATTTAATATTTAAATTTAACTCTACCATCATACTAATTGCTTCTTAATTTTCCATTCTCTCTCCCCCCCCCCCCATTCTAAGTTTCCTACCAAGCATTTCCCTTAAGAACAGAAACAAGGCAGGAGGCCCTCTTTCACCACTCTTACTCAACATAGTACTGGAAGTTCTAGCCACAGCATTCAGACAAGAATACATAAAAAGCATCCAAATTGAAAAGGAGGAAGTAAAACTGTCATTATTTGCAGATAACATAATATTATACATAGAAAACCCTAAAGATTTCACCAAAATACTACTAGATTTAATAAATGAATTCGGAAATGTAGCAGGATACTAAATTAACATCCAGAAATCTATCGCATTTTTATGCACCAATAATGAACTCTCAGAAAGAGAAACTAAAAAAGCAATCCCTTTTACCATTGCAACAAAAAAATTAAGATACTTAGGAATAAATTTAACCAAGGAGGGAAAAGAATTCTACTTGGAAAACTACAGGAAGTTGCAAAAAGAGATAGAGATATAAACAGTTGGAAGAATATACTGTGTTCAGTATATTCTTGGAAAGATTAATATAATTAAAATGTCCATGCTACCCAAAGCAATCTATAGATTCAATGCATTCCTATTAAAATACCAATGGGATATTTCACAGATATAAAACAAATACTCCAAAAATTTATATGGAACCAAAAAAGATCCTAAATAGCCTCAGCAATCTTGAGAAAGAAGAATAGAGTTGGAGGGATCACAATGCCAGGTATCAAGTTATAATACAAAGCTACTGTAATCAAAACGGCCTGGTACTGGCACAAGAACAGACATATAGATCAATGGAACAGAACAGAGAACCCAGAAATCAACCCGTGCCATTAGTTCAATTAATATTTGACAAAGGAAGCAAGAATATACAATGGAGTAAAGACAGTCTCTTCAATAAATGGTGTTGAGAAAACTGTAGAGGTACATGTTAATTTGATATTTAAATTTAACTCCACCATCATACTAGTTACTTTTTAATTTTCCACTCTGTTCCCCCTTCACCCCCATTCTTGGTTTCCTGCCTTTTTTTGGATTTATTGAAAATTTTTAGAGTTCTATTTTGGTTCTCCTACAGTCTCCTTAGTTATACTTCTTTTTGTTATTTTTAGTTGTTCTAGACCTAACAATATGTATCCTTGTCAGAGTCTGTTTTTGATCAAGTGTTCAAAGCCTGTACTCCATATCTGCCATTTCACCCTTTTCATTTCCTGCTTCCCATTTACCACTTTACAAATGTAACAACCTTTAAACTCTATACTTCTATTTACATTTCCCACATCCTTTGTGTGACTATTATGTATTTTTTAAACTTCTACACATATTTTTAATATCACATGTTGGATTATTATTTTTGCTTCAAATAGTTGACTTTTTTCCAAGAAAATTATGAGGAAAGTACATTCTTTTGTAATTGCCCATATGCTTATTATTTCTAGTGTATTTCATTCCTTTTCACAGGTGAAATTTTCCATATAGTGTCATTTGCCTTCAACCTCAAAGACACCCTTTAGGTTCATTATAGTGCATTATTTGTGCTTGCAACGAATATTATGTTATTTGGATAGCTGGTACAGAATTACTTTTTAAAAAGGTTTAATATTGATACATAATTACACTTTTAATTATTTTCTTTCAGCTTTTTTAAAGACTGCACTCTATTGATTTTTCATGAGAGGTCAACTGTCATTGTTATCTTTGTTTCTTGGTAGGTAGATCTTGTACCTTTTATCTCTGACTGCTTTAATTGTTTTTCTTAAATTTGCTGTCCTGCTATATGACTCCTATGAGCCTACATATGATTCTGTTTATAATTTGTCCTGCCTGGATATGTAAATCAGTGACAGACATAAAATTCTGGAATCTGTCATTATATCTTAAAATAATTTTCTAATTTTGTTCTCATTCTGGACCACACATTATATGTAGGATAGACAATTTGATTTGTCTTATAGTTTACAAAGACACTTTTGCCTATTTTTTCTCATTTCTTCAGTTTTGATAATTAATATGTCTCCTAGGTTTTTATTTTATTCTACCATCTCTAATCTGATGGTAAGGTAATTCAATAAATTTTTTATTTCTGATATTGTACCTTTCAGATCTAAAATTTCCTGTTGATTCTTTTTAAAATTTTCATTACTTTGCAGAGATCCTTTACTGATTTACTCATTAAGAATATATATACTTTATTTTTATATATTATAAATTATCCTGAAAGTATATTTATATATTTTAAATCCTTTATCCGCTATATCCACCATTATCTGATTCTTCTTGGATTCAATTTCTATTGTCTGTTTTTTATTTTCTTGATTATGAATCATAGGGTTGTTTCTTCACAAGTTTATTAATTTTTGATGAAACATTGGGCATTTAGGAAAATATATTGTAGAAGCTCTGAGTTTTATTATTTTCCTTTGAAGAATCTTAAGTTTTAGTATAGCAGGTGATTGAAACAGCAAATAATCACTTTGAACTTGTGTCCCTATTTTTACTTTTCCAAGCTCCTCTACTTTTGTTGGGCTCAACTCCATTGTGAACATTGTCAAGGCTTAGTTAGAACTTGTTAAAGCAATCATAAGGTATGATGCTTATTCTTAAGTTTTCTGTAAAATATTAATAAGATATAAAGATACAGGTATGCTTTGACACCAAATTCTGATATTTCATCCTCAGCTCAAGGGGACAACCATACTCTGCTTGGATTTTTCTGTTCTGTGCCACATTGAGAGATTATCTCAAGTCATGGAATTGTGATTGTGGCTTCACGTCATTAGTGTTTAGTGTTGTTTCTTTCAGATATCACAGTCCCATACTGCTTACTGCCCATTTTCTGAAAACTCTCATAAATTAAAAAGTATTATAACTATTTATACTGCATAAACCAGTTTTTTTCTGGCTGAAAGTAGAATTCTTATAGTCTTTTATACTTATTTTTTTGATCCAGCAAATAAATTATTACTATTTGCAGCAATGATGATACTATTGACATAAATGAAAATTTTAAATTAACTAATGACAATTATAAGTCTATTAATAATAATTACTATTATTATTAATTCCATGCCACAGCACAGAGAGAACTGTAGTGAAATAGCACTAATTTTAAGAATCCTGGTAAGGGCATATTTTCTCTAAGAACTGAAAATCTGTTCCCATGACTATCTCAGACATTAGCTCAGAGAGAGCAAATTGGATTAAATGGCAATTAATTAGCAGTACCTGCTGGGGTGCTGAAGAAATATCAAGTATTATGATAAGAGTTCATGACTCATTTGTATGCATGCCCAAAGGAAGGTGTTGGTACATAGTACATTATCATAATTCTTGCATTGCTCATCTAGATAAATTATAGGACAAAAGTCTTAATCATGCTAAAAATATTTTAGACATTTTTTTTTGCAGGAAAACATGCACAGTTCTATTACTGGATTTGTGAACCATTTATAGGTTGCATAATTCTGTCCACAATTACAGAAAATCAGCCTTATAAGACTTATAAAATAATTCCTCTTAGAAATAAAAAGGCATCTCAATCAACATTAAATACAAGCTAATTTCAAGACTTTTGGGTTCTGACCAAAAAGTTGTCTGTGCCCAACAATCCTTTTTGCTTCTTTTTATGAATCCTGGTAATGTGATTTCATATTGGCATTTTTTCATTGGTTGATATGTAGACTAATTTTGAATATGGTCAACTATCAGGAGTTTGACGAAATGATACTAGGATTAGAGAACGCTTTAGTAGGTTTACTAGTTGCCTTCAGTGTTTGGTTGACCATAAGAGCCAGCTTAACAGTAAGTATAGTAATGAACAGAAGAATAACTTATTTTGTACAGCACTGTCATTTAAAATGTGTTGTTACATACTATTATATTTGACTTCATATTAACCCTGAGGGTAAGATGGTCAAGAAAGATTATTCCCCTTTTAGAATTGAAAAGAGAGATTAAGTAATTTGCATCAAGCCTTACATCTGGCAGTTAATTAAGATTTCTGAATCCAAATAAAATGCTCTTTCCTTTCGACTATACTGTTCCTTTACTCTAGCAAATATTCCCTTGGATAAATAGAAAACAATCCCCCTGCTACACAGATTTTCATGCTATTTAACTTTACTTTAGTTGCCAGTTCTTTCAGTTTATTCAGATTTCTACTTGAATGACACACTTAAGATACTATTACAGAGAGGAATGCATACTTCCTTACATTTATGGGACATGACTTGCAAAAATTACTCTGGCCATAAAGTCCAATATAAATGCAAAAATCATTAGTATTATTATTGTGCAAGTATTCAGTGGTTAGTAAACATTTTAAATATTCTTTCTCCCTCAAGCAGCAACTAGTATTCATAACCTATAATATACTTAAATAACAATCATTCCACTTAATTTCATGTCACAGAGGAAACTCTTCTTATCCAAATAATTGTGGGTCTTTTAGGAAATAAGAGACTGGTTTAGGGAATGGGAAAGGAAAATGGGATTCTATTCATTCTTGCTCAAAAGTTAGAATTCTGGGATGATGTCATCTGAAGGTTGGTATAATGTGTACTGTTGCATTACTTTCAAATTTAAAATATTTCTAAATAGAATAATGGCAGCCATTTTACCATACTTTAAAAAACAAACTTCCCCCAAATGTGTATACTTTGGAGTACTTAGAAACTACAATATGAAATTTTTCATTATTAATTAAATTACAAAGGTTCAAATTAGAAGCATTTTCTTGTGGTTAAAAGTAACTTGCAAGCGATAAAATTGCATTTCTTTTAAAAATACAGAATATTTTATAGCAGATTTATTAATATGGTATCTCTCAGAAGTAAACTTTTATAGTGCCTCCCTTAGCATTCACAACATAGTTTAACTTTCAGTGAGAATATAGCCAATTATTTGGGAGAGGAGGATTAGAAAGTTTGGGGGCCATAGATAACTTTGTTAAAAGCCCAGCCTTGCCACTTACTACCAGTGTGACTCTAGGCAAGTTACTGAATCTCTCTGAGACTCAGTTCCCTAATTTTTATTAAAGAAAAATAAGATTAGTGTTTAAGGGGTTAAAATATATATTGAAATATATAATATATGTAAAAGTGCCACTGTTAAAATAGTAGATAAAAATAAACAGTAGACATTATAATGTTTGTCACTGCTAACTAGTTGTAGGACCTCTGAAAAACAAAAAATAAGGTTATGTTTTCTGTTTCAATTTTCCAAATATACAATAAAAGTTTGCCTCTTTTCTAACTTTAAGAATGAAAAGATCAGACAATGGTTTCTGGTTTGATGCTCAAACCCTTCACTTTAGTTCACATGGGAATTAAAAACCTTGATATGAAAAGAAAAGAAAAACTATTTTTTACTCTTGGAAAGAAAGGTGCTCTAATACAATGTGTATTACATTATATTCTATATCCTACCTGCTAGCTTTTATCCATTAAAACTTTGCTCTGGAAGATTTATAACACACACATACAGCACACATACATACACAGTGAGGCAGTCTGTATGTTACTTTCCTTGAATTTTCCAAGTAACTACTCATTAGAATATTACTTGATGAATGTAGAAGTTATTTTATTTGATAACGACAACAGAAAGCTTTCTCCAAGCTAAAAGTTAATAAAAACCAATGCTGATTTTGGAATTCATGTAAAATGCCTACAGTCAGCTCTATTATAAATAATATCAAAAATTTTTGTATGTTGCTTCGTGTTCCTCAGAAGTATTATGTTATCCAGTAGACAGAAAGAAAAAATAAAGTTTCTGGATGCATTCTAGAGTTATGACACATACGATAAATTTATATATTTACCATCATCTACTCTTTTTTAAAATAATAATTTATATAAAATGTTTTTCTTTTCTTCCCCAACATTCAACTGATTTTTTCCATCTTTATTGGGGCATAATTGACAAATAAAAATTGTTTATATCTAAGGTATGCATTGTAATAATTTAATATATGTATATTTTTAAATGATCACCACAATAAGGTTATTTTACACGTACATCACATCATGTAGTTACCTATTATTTTACTTTATTTTTGTGGTGAAAAACTTAAGTCTCTCTTAGCCAGTTTCAAGTATTCAATACAGTATTCTTGACTGTAGTCATCGTGCTGTATACTAGATCCCCATAATTTATTGATCTTATAACTGAAAGTTTGTACTCTTTGACCAACATCTCTTATTTTCTTAACCTTCCAGACCCTAGTAGCTATCATTCTTTTCACTGGTTCTATGAGCTCGACTGTTTTATATTCCACATACAAATGAGATCATATGGTATTTGTTTTCTGTGTCTGGCTTATTCAACTTAGCATTATACCCTCCAGGTTCACCCACGTGCTAGCAAATGTCAGGATTTCCTTCTTTTTTTTTTCTTTTTCTTTTTTTTTTTATGGCTGAATAATATCCAATTGTATATACATAGCACAATGTCTTTATTCATCCATTGATGGACACTTAATTTTCTTCCATTTCTTGGCTATTGTAAATAATGCTGCAATGAATGTAGGGGTTCAGATATATTTTCTAGTTAGTTTTCATTTACTTTGGATAAATTCCCAGAATCTTAATTGCTAGGTCATATGGTAGTTCTATTTTTAACTTTTTGAGGAAGCTCATAAGCTCATTCTGTTTTTCTCTTCCAGTGGCTGCATCAATTTAGATTCCCACCAAGGAGTTCTCTTATCTTTACAACCTCAACAACACTTTTTGTTTCTTGTCATTTTGATAACAACCTCAACAACACTTTTTGTTTCTTGTAGTTTTGATAATTGTCATCTGACAGGTGTGAAGTGATATCTCATTGTGGATTTTTGCATTTTCCTGATGATTAGTAACATTGAGGACCTTTTCATGTACATGAACCATCTTTGGGAAAATGTTTATTCAGGTCCCATGCCCATTTTTAAATTGGGTAGTTTGTATTTTTTATGAGTTTTTTTTTATATTTTGGATATTAACTAGTTATCAGATTTGCAAATATTTTCACCCATTTGTTAAGTTGCCTTTTCATTTTGCTGATGGTTATCTTTTCTATGCAGAAGCTTTTTAGTTTGATGCAGTTCAACTTGTTTGTTTTTGCTTTTGGTGCCTAATCCAAAAAAATCATCACCAAGACCAATGTCAAGGAGGTAAAATGTTAAATGATTTGCAAATATTACCCCTCAAACGACACAGAGTCACAGCAGGAGATAATGAAAGAATGAACTCATTTATTCTGAGGTGAGCTACTTGGTGTTGTAGTAACCACATGTTTTTAAAAACTGCTGAAGTATTCAAAGAAAATATAATCACATTTTTATGATACATTTATAGATTTTATGAATGCAAATCATTTTTTAAATTTCTGAGTGCCTATAGCGTGAGTACCTTTGCATATATTATAAAGTTTAACTGTGATGATTCATTATAAAGAGGAACTGGTTGACCTAGAAGTGTATTATAAGTCTCTAAGTAAACAAATCCATGTTATTTTGGAGTGAGGGTTGGATTGCACATATTTCTGATAGTGTGACCAAAGTCTAGATAATGTTGAATTTACATGATTCTATGAACATGTTTTATTTTCCTGAAGCTATTTGAATGAAACTTTCATGAATGAAACA
The DNA here is from genome assembly GCF_964146895.1 of Miniopterus schreibersii. Classification (NCBI taxonomy): domain Eukaryota; kingdom Metazoa; phylum Chordata; class Mammalia; order Chiroptera; family Miniopteridae; genus Miniopterus; species Miniopterus schreibersii. Next base: position 23,769,647 of record NC_138118.1, on the reverse strand, counting down.
TGGTTGAATGACTCTCAACCATGCAGCAAATGCTAATAGAGTCAAAATTTTAATTACCCACTCTGCTCCTTTCACACACTGAGACTAGTTCAGTGTATAAAAATGTTGTGCTTACAATTCTGTACTCAAATTGATAAAAATCTTACTCTGAGAGCCCTGCAGTTATTTAATTGCTAAAGATTTATTTTTATTATGCTAAAATTAATATTTTGTTACCTAGCATTCACTATACCAGTTATTTAGAAAAAATGAAGATGATCCATATTTGGTAGATCATGTAATAAATAAAATAATAGATCTGAATCTCCTTTGTAGAAGACTATGCTCCCACTTTACTATTAGAAATTTGACACTTAAAAATTTGAAGTGATTCAGCCAAACTTGTATAGTGTAATGGTAAAATCATGACTCCCAGTTCATTGCTTTCTATGTTACATCAAATAGCAGGGAATGGCCTGAATTGACCCTTGATTGTGTATCTAAAAAGAAAGTTTAGCCTCTAGTAATCTAGAGTCTTAAAAAAATTAAGCATTTCAAAATATTATGTCTAATAAAATATGTTAATTTAAAAAATACACAAAGTTTGAATCAAAATTATAGGGCACGTATGTCATATGTGATATAGGGCAAAGGGGGAAAACTATACCTAAGGGAAAGTGTTAAAATTGGCTAAAAAATTCTATTTTTACCAATATAGAATGTGAACAATCCAGGGATTTTTCCTCCCAGAACAATAGACAAGAAGCACAGCATTCAGAGAACAGAATTGATTTCTTCAAGCTTAGTCACACTTAAATTATAAAAAGAACTGAATCCTGATTGCATACATTTATGGATATTAAAATAAGTGTGAAGATAAATCAGTAAATCTTTAAAGGCCTTTGTGTTCCCTATGGAGTCAACTCATTTTTTTCTTGCCTATAGCAAGGGCCCTGTTTCTATGAATACTAAAGAAGATATACTACCTCTGTTTATATACTTTTTTTAAAATCAATCATAGCTAGAGAAATTGATCATCGCTGGAGAGAAGAGAGATTTTAAAAATTCATGAACTTTATATAGTCTGATTTTAGGTATATAGATCACTTGTTCCCACATGATTTAAAAGTATTGGTACTATATAGCTTTATGGCTATACCTTTCAATATATATGTTTATTTCTTTTTATTATTTGCCTATACCAAAAGTAGGCCATCATTTATTTTGAGCATAGTCTATTGTTACATAAGTATATTCTAAGAAAATCTGTAATAACTAACATTATGAGCTTTTAATATGTGCTATCCCTAGTGTTCAATATTTGACACATATCACTACTTGCAATGCCCCCAACAAACCTGTGGGGCAAGCACTATGCTAGCGCACCAATTTATTAAGTGGGGCTTTGAAGGTCTTAGTAACTTGTTTAAAGCCAGAAAGCTAGTAGATACTGGAATAAGGACTTGAACTTACACAGACTGAATCAAAAAGTCAACCAGTAAATCATTATGCTATGTTATATGTAAATATATTGATCATTTAGTTGGACAATTTTCATGAATCAGTGATAACTCCATGCAAAACGTCTAACAAATAATAAACTACATATATCAGTAAGAATAGGTTTGGCTATATACAAAAGTAAGCTCAAATTAGTAGTGGCTAAAGCAATTTCCCCTCATGCATAAATCCAAATCTAAGCCTTGCAGGATAGGGTGTTGTCTGTGCATTGGCCAAAGTCCAGTGAGTTCAGACTTTCCATACATTATTCTTAGATTATGATGTTTCTCCTTATTTTCCACAATAGACAAATAGCCCTTATTTCCCATATTCTAAGAATTGAATAGAAGAGAAGGAAGAAAAGGGACATATCTATATTTTCTGCCCTAGAAGTTGAGATATCACAATCTTGCACATCTTATTAGACATAAATTTTCAATGTCCACATGTGTCTAAAAGGAATAGAGGCAAACGTAGTCTTTATTCTGGGTGAGTATAAGAATTGGTAAACTTAGAGTCTCTATAACTATAGAAGAAAGATAAAGAGATATTAGGGGACAAAATCTATACCTTTTGTGACACACATGACAGACTGGTTCAACTGTATCTCCACTGGAGTTCTGTGGACCCCCATTTCCAAGAGGTAGCTCAGAAATTCCAAGGTGAGTACAGGGTCTGGAACAAGAGTTGGGTTGGGACTCTTGTAGTTTGGTAAAGTTACATCTGTAAAATGGGGATTATAATAAACACAGAGATAAGCAAATTAAAAAGAATATAAATCCTAATTGCCAGTCTTCAACTAAAAAGGAATATAAAATGTATTATTTATATTTATATAGAGATATATGTGTGTGTGTGTGTGTGTATGTCTTTATTGATTTCAGAGAGAGAAGTAGAAAGGGGGAGAGAGAGATAGAAGCACTAATGATGAGAGAGTCATTAATCGCCTGCCTCCTGCATGTTCCCTACTGGGGATCAAGCCCGCAACCAGGGCATGTGCCCTGACCAGGAGTTGAACCACTGTCTCCTGGATAATAGGCTGATGCTCAACTGCAGAACCACGCCAGCCTGGCTATAGCATTATCTGTTTAATAAATTAACTCTATACAAATAGTGATTAGAAGAAATAGTAAAACTGAACTTTTGACCTTCAATAAAATGCAAATTGTTTTTATTTTTATAAAAGATATACTAGACATATGTATTCCCTTCCTCTTAGAAAATAATTTTTAAAAAGAATTAGTATAATAAAGAATTTCTTCTACAAAGTAAACTGGTTTTATTCACAAAGTCTGAGCCTATGTCAGACTATCACAGGTTGGGTTCAGCAGAAGTAGCAGTTGAGATGGCATTTAGGGGTACAAGTTGTTTATTAGGGATCAACATCTCTGAAAGGAAGAAGAGGGAGCAGAATTGATCAGAGGATGAAGCCAAGCAATGATGCAAGCTTGTCAGAGCAATGGCTAAGTTAGTAGAAGGCCTAGAACAAAAATTGCATTGCCTGGCAGAGTTGCTTCGTGTTGATATGAAATGGCAAGGTCTTTCTAGCCCATCTCTCTCTATTTCTAGATATGATTAGCCTGGGGAAAGGGATGACTTCGGCAAAGCTACTCGTGTGAGTTGAGGCACTGATTCTCAAATATACTCTATTCTCCCTACTTGTTTCTCTAGCACTCTAGTGTCTTGTCCATGTGACAAATTCTGATCAATCATTTGTGAGCTGAATTATTATGTGTCACTTCCAATCTGGAGCAATAAAGTCTTATGTCAGACCCTCCAGAGTTCTTTGACTTTCCTTTAGCATAGTCATTAGCAACATATAAGATAGTGGTTGCTCAGTCAGAATTCCAAAAGACTATGATGAGTTAAGCCCTCTTGCTGATCTATGTTAGACATGCAAAGAATAAGTATGCTATTGAGATTATTTGTTTATTACCACAGTATAATTCAGTCTACCCTCACAGATACTCTCATGTTTTCTTTGAAAATAGAATCCTTACATTCACATAGGCATGTTTATACATCTTCTCTCAAAAGCTTTTGTCCAGATGGAAGTCATACATACTTACATACATACATACATACATACATACATACACACATACAAAGTGTATACATACATTTTATATATGTCTCCTATGATTGGTATATACTTTAAGAATTCAAATCTGATAGGATAAGCATTTTTTTAAAAATATCTTTATTGACTCCAGAGAGAGGAAAGGAGAGGGAGAGAGAGAGATAGAAACGTCAATGATGAGTCATTGATCGGCTGCAGCCTGCAACCCAGGCATGTGCCCTGACTGGGAATCGAACCCCTATCTCCTGGATCCTAGGTTGACACTCAACCGCTGAGCCACGCCTGGCTGGGAAGGATAAGCATTTTTTAATTTTCCTTTTCTATCGAAGTATAATTGGCATTATAGTTTCAGTTTCAAAACATAATGACTCTATAGTTTTATATGTTAAGAAATGATCACCACAATAATTCTAGTTAATATCCATCACATACATAGATTTTTTTCCTTGTAATGAAGATTTTTAAGATTTAATCTCTTAACAATTTTCAAAAAACACTGTACAGTATTATTAACTATAGTCACCATGCTGTACCTTACATCTCCATGACTTATTTATTTTATAACTGCAAGTTTTTTCCTTAGACCCCAGTCACCCATTTCATTACTCCATATCTCTGGCAGCCACCAGTTTGTTCCCTGTATCTATGAGCTTGGTTTTGTTTTTGTTTTTGTTTTTTTGGGGGGGGAGGTTAGATGCTACATGTAAGTGAGATCATATGATATTTGTCCTTCTCTCTCTGACTTATTCCATTTAGCATAATGTCCTCAAAGTTCATCCATGTTGTCACAAATGGTAATATTTTCTCCTTTTTTATAGCTGAATAATATTCCATAGTGTGTATGTTTGTGTGTGTGTGTGTGTGTGTATATACAGGGTGTCCCCCAAAAACATATATATACAATGTCTGTAGATTCTATTACATTTTGAAAATAAAATGTATTTTACTAAACACTGCCTTTATAATTATTCAAAGTGTGTATACATTTCTTGGGACATCCTATATAAATATCACACATAAATATATGTGTGCTCCCACTTGTTGATTTTTGCTTTTGTTGGCTTTGCTTTTGCTGTCAGATTCATAAAACCATTGCCAAGACCAATATCAAGGAGTTTATGCCCTATGTTTTCTTCTAGGAGTTTTATGGCTTCAGGTCTAATGTTCAAGTCTTCAATCCATTTTGAGTTAATTTTTGTATAGTATAAAATAGTGGTCCAGCTTAAATATTTTGATTATAACTGTCAAGTTTCCCAATGTCATTTATTGAAGAAACTGTCTTTTCTTCATTGTATATTCTTGGCCTCTTTGTCATAAGTTAACTGATTGTACACATACATAGATCCATATATGGACTGACTATTTTGTTCCATTCATTTGTGTCTGTTTTATGCTAATGGCATGCTGTTTTCATAATTATATCTTTGTAATATATTTTAAAATCAGTAAGCATGATGCTTCTAGCTTTGCTCTTCTTTCTCAAGATTGCTCTAGCTATTTAGGGTCTTTTGTGGTTCCATACAAATTTAAAATTATTTGTTCAATTTCTGAAAAACTGCCATTGAAATTTCAACAGGGATTGAATTGAATCTGTAGATGGCCTTTTTGTAGTATTGACATTTTAACAATATTAATTATTCCAATCCATGAGCACAAAATATCTTTCCATTTATTTGTGTCTTCTTTAATTTCTGATATTTCATCAATATCTTATAGTTTTCAGCATACAAGACTTTCCCTTCCTTGGTTAAATTTATTACTAGGTGTTTTATTCTTTTTGATGCAATAGTAAATGGGATTGTTTTCTTCTTCATTTCTCTTTCTGATAGTTTGTTATGAGGATAGTTTGTTATGTTGGATAAGCATTTAAGCCAAATCACATCATATCCAAGAATCAAAGAATGTTATGAAACCAATAAGTGCAATTATTATTTTTTATTTATTTATCTTTATTGTTGAAAGTATTACAGATATCCCCCCTTTTTCCCCATTGACCCCCCATGCACCCCCCACCCCGCAGGCCTTCACCACTCTATTGTCTGTATCCATGGGCTACACATGCATGCATATAAGTTCTTTGATTAATCTTTCTCCACCCACTCCCTCATCCCAAATTCCCACTGAAATATATTAGTCTGTCCCATGCTTTTATGTCTCTGGATCTATTTTGTTTCTCAGTCTATTTTGTTTCTTAGATTCCACATATGAGTGAGATCATGTAAAACTGAATCAGGAAGAATCAGAAAACCCGAATAGGCTAATAAAAACTGAAGGAATTGAAGCAGTAATAAATAGAAAAAAAAACAAACAACAACAAAAAACCCTCCCAACAATCAAAAGCCTGGTCCAGACAGCTTCACAGGGGAGCTTTATAATTCTTGAAGTTGGAGAGTTAGAGAGTTTACTGAAATTTTTTCTTGCTTTTTGAGGTAAGCTTATAGTGCTATGAACTTCCTTCTTAGGACTGCTTTTGCTGTGTCCCATTGATCTGGGGTTCTTGTTTGTTGATTTTCATTTGTTTCATGGAAGTTTTTTATTTCTTTCTTGATCTTATTGGTAACCCATTCATTGTTTAATAACATGCTATTGGCCTCCATCTGTTTGAATATTTTTGAGTGTTTTTACTGTAGTTGATTCTAAATCCATGCCATTGTGACCTAATATACTTAATATGATTTCAATCTTCTTGAACATATAGACACTTGTTTTGTGTCCTAACATGTGGCCTATCTTTGAGCATGAACCATGTGCACTAGAGATGAATGTATATTCTAAAGCTTTGCGGTGAAATGTTCTATAAATATTAATTAAATCCATCTGATCTAGTGTGCCAATTAGAGTCATTGTTTCTGTGTTTACTTTTTGTCTGGAAGATCTATCCAGTGAAGTCAGTGGGGTGTGAAAGTCCACAATTATAACTGTATTGCTGTTGATCTCTCCCTTAAAGTCCTTAAGGTTATTATTGAGAGGTCTCCTTATTTATTGCCATTTTAAGTTTTTATGCCTATATTTATCTCTATATTTCTTATTATTATTACAGCAGTCCCTTTAACATTTCTTGCAATGCTTTTATTTCTACTTTGAATTACAAGAGTCCCTTTAACATTTCCTGCAGTACTGGTTTGGGAGTAATAAACTCCTTCAGACTTTTTTGTCTGAGAAGCTCTTTATTTCACAATCTATTTTGAATGAAGGCCATGCTGGATAGAGTAGTCTTGGTTTCTGATCCTTCTTTTGCATTACCTTGAATACTTCATGCCATTCCCTTCTGGCCTGTCGAGTTTCTGAAGAGAAGTCAGCTGACAACGTTATGAGGACCCCTTTGTAGGTAACTGCTTGCTTTCCCCTTGCTGCCTTTAATATTCTCTCTTTGTCTTGAATTTTGGGCATTTTAATTATGATGTGCCTGGGCATGGGACTCTTTGGATTCTTCTTGCTTTGGACTCTCTGTGCCTCCTAAACTTATGTGACTTTTTCCTTCACCAGGTTAGAGAAGTTTTCTGCCATTATTTCTTCAAACAGGTTCTCTAACCTTTGCTCACTTTCAACCTCTTCTGGCATTCCTATGATGCAAATATTGTTACATTTCATGTTCCACAGCTCCCTTAGACTGTCCTCCTGTTTCTTAATTGTTTTTTCTTTTTGGATCTCTGACTGAGTGATTTTTTTCTACCCTGTCTTCTAATTGGCTGATCCGATCCTCAGCTTCCTCTAATCTGCTTTTTATTCCTTCCAATGTATTCTTTATTTCTCTTATGTCATTCTTCATTTCTGACTGGTCATTTTTCATAGTTTGTATATATTTTTTCATGCTGTTGACCATCCTTATAATCAGTATTCTGAATTCTGTATTTGATAAATAGCTTATTTCCATTTCATTTAACTCTTTTTCTGGAGACTTCTCTTTTTCTTTCATTTGGGGCTTGTTTTTCTCCCCATTGAGGCTGCCTATTGGGGTTTTATTCTATGTATTAGGTAGGCCTGCTAGGGCTCTTAGTCTTTTTGGAAGGTCTCCGGTGCAGGCCAATGTCAGACACTATTTGTGACTGTCCTTGAGTACCCTGTTTGGAGCTATCAACCCCCTGTGGCTTGAGGTTCCCTTTATTGGAGCTGGGTGCATTTGGACAGGACCAAGATGCACACCAAAATCTACTTTTTCAAGGCCCAGGTCCAGAAGCATATGAGGCAAAGACTCAAAAGCACTCAAGTCTCAAAGCAGGCTGATTACTTCAATTCTCTTAATGAGCCTCAGGCTTTAGAAACTCCACACTGTGGGGTTCTGATTATTATCAGTCTCTTAATGAGTCTCAGCCTGTAGAAACTCCACAGGGTAAGGTGTGAGGTTTTCTAGCAGGGTGGGCAATTGCTTCCTCCTCTGGCAAAAGCTTCTTGGAAGGTAAATGCCTCCCTCAGCAATATGGAGGAATGACTCATCACAGGAATACAGATGGTTGCCCTCTGAGCTCTGTCTCCAGCTCCTACAACCTCAGATTCTCCCCACACAGCTCCAGTCCACTCTGCCCTCCCTCTGCTGGAGCCCAAGGTGAGTGGCTGCACATGAAACTGTGTGTTTGCTCTTTAAGAGGGTGCCTGAATTTCCAGCCATCGCTCCCTGACAGACAGAAACATGGCTGCTTTTTGCAGCCAGATGTTATGAGAGCACCTTTCTTAGTTTGGTGCTCATGGCTAGGAAACCTAGCCTGGGGTTTAGGCCCCAGAGTCCTCAGTAGGAACCACCCACATCTGTGATATCCCTGTGGACATTCAGCTGCTGCCTGTGGGAGCCCAGCCAGCCTTCTCATGCCTCTGTACTTCCTACCAGTCTCTCTGTGGTCTCCATTTTTCCTCACTGGTTATGAGGGTCCTCTCCAGCTAGTTTTCAGTTGAAGTTGATTATTCAGGATGCTTTTTCTATATGTTAGTTATAATTCCAGTTTGGTCCCAGGAGAGTGTCATTGTAGCTTCCACTCAGACCAACACTATCTTTTTTTTTTTTTTTTTTTAATATATCTTTATTGATTTCAGAGAGAGGAAAGGAGAGGGAGAGAGAGATAGAAACATCAATGATGAGAGAGTCATTGCTTGGCTAGCCTGCAACCCGGGCATGTGCCCTGACCGGGAATCGAACCCTGATCTCCTGGATCCTAGGTCGATGCTCAACTGCTGAGCCACACCTGGCCGGGCCCAACACTATCTTTAATCGCCCATCAGTGCAATTTTTAATGAAAAAAATAGTGTACACAGTTCTACCAATCATTGACTACATTTGTGTCAGAAAATTTTCTGAGAGAAAAGGGAATGGACATTTACATAGCATATGCTCAGAAAATATTCTGCATCCACTGCACAGCGCATAATTAAAGTTGTAATCCAGGACAGTACATTTAACGTTTTTTTAGAAACATAGGAAAATTTATCAAAGGGGTAAGTTTAAGTTAATAGCTAATATAAGAAATCAAATCTGGGTAGGTTTGAGCCTATCAAATCAACTGAGTTCAGGAAACTGAGAAAGAAAGGTTTTTCCTCATTTAAATTCCTACCATTTACATTGTTTATACTATTCACTGGTCAGTTCATCTGTGTTGTTTTTTGAGCTTTTATATTGTCTTTAGATATCATTTACAACATGTATTGTACACTTTTTAAAAATATTTTTAGAGAGACAGAGAGAGAGAGAAAAGGAGAGGGATAGAGAGAAACATCAATGTGCGAGTGAAACATTGATTGGCTGCTTTCTGCACATCCCCTACAAGGGATCGAGCCTGCAACATTTCAGTGCACAGGATGATGCCCAACCAACTGAGCCATATCGGCCAGTGATGTACACTTATTTTTATTGTGCTTTTTCTAAATAAACTTAGTCATTTCTAAATAGAAACTCTATTGGGTATGTTGCAAATTTGCCCCATATTATATAACATGGAACCTAGAGATGTATTAGAAACAATTTAGTATTGAAAATCAGTATTTTTGTCTGGCTACACTACTTAATATCTCTTTGATCAGAAGTTCTTTAGTCATGTTAACAAACTGTAGCCCAAAATGGATAAACAAAAATGTGTTTTTTTCAGATTCCCCAACAAATAAAAATGATTTATCTCAACCCAAATGTTTATCAATTATAACATGCATTTTATTTTATAAATATAACCAGATAGCTACTATTTCTATATATTTGTCAATATAAAAAACTTGATTTTTTTTTATCACTAACTTGGATGTCCTTGGGAAAGTCATTTAAATTTTCTGAGTCTTAGTTTTGCATTTGAATATGACAAAAATAACACTTAAGTAGATTTTTTATCCCATACCTTACCACTTATTCCTCAGAAAAAAAAGCAAAGTGATACATATTACTACCTTAACAAAGGCATTCAAGGTTATGTAACTTGCCTGTAATGAATGAAGAAAATGGGATTTGAATTTAAGCTAAATCTTAAATGTCTTTAGTCCTTAACTGAAATTTTTCTAATGAATTAAATCATTCACAAGTTTAAATACAACATAGATTGGGAAATAGAGAAATGTGAACCATTTAAACAATAATGCCAAAGGTAAATTAAAACATTTTCTCTTTGAAGTTAGACTAAGTCTAAACTTATAATACCACCAAGAAAATAGTTACCATTAAAGTAAATATATAACATTATCTAACATTTCGATATGAACTATTTTAAAGAAGCTAACCTAACTTAACCTAACATAATACAGCACACACCAATTTAAATTATTTCAAATGAGGTAAGTGGAGTAAGGTAATCAGAAAAATAAATGGGAGTTAAATAAGCAGTAGTATGGATATTTCTAGTTAGGCTATCCTCTATGTTCCCAAATCTTGAACTATGAGGTAATTACAGTTATCATCCAACTTGAGTTTCCGAATTGAGAAATTGTTGATATTTAACTAGAGAATAAGAACAGAGCCCATGACTTCTATTAGGTTGAGCAATATTTGTACATGTGTCTTTGATTTCTTAAAAAACAACTGCCTGTCTTATTTAAGATGTAAAAAAAAATCTAAAATACATTCCATTAATTTTAAAAATTAAATCTTTAAACTAATTATTTAGCATAGCTAACATATGCATATATGATTGTGTATAAGTTGCATGAAAATCAGTAAAGGATGGTTTATTTCCTGCGACATAAAATTTGAGCTAGTTTTGGTACTGTTTTCACCTTACTTTGCAAAGTGAAAACATGTCCTCCTTAAGATATGTAATAAAAATGTTTATTTAAAGCTTGTTTTGAACATGTTGGTTTTGTAAAAGTTATAAAGCAGAAAACACTTTTTTACCCAAAAAGTGTACAATATAAAGAAGATAGATGCTTGCAATGTAAAGAAAGAATGGGGATACTGTAATAATGATTTAAGCTATGATGCCTGGTTCATATAACTCTCCATTCTCATAGCAAATGTTTTAGCATTATGGCCTGCCCAGTCACATTGCCATTGAGTTTTGAGCATGAAACATTCATCTCCCTAAGCCTCTCATGGAGAATTAAATATACTCAGATGGTGACATGCTAACTGAAGCAATTCCAATGTCCTTTTCAGGACAAAAATTTAAAATCTTGCTAGTAGAGTTGTGATTCAAAGGTGGCTGTGATGCAAAGACAATGAGGGACTGACCATTTCTGATAAAGTAGTGTGTCCCTAGTGCCCTTTTTCCTCCTTGTCATCTACTTCAGCTAGTGGGGATATTACGCTGAAGAAGATTGTGCTTATCATCAGTGACATCTCCCCATATTGCCTGCTGTTTTGTATCCTAAACTTAAGCTTAGAGACCTCATGTAGTTCTGAGAGACAGAAAGGTAGGTCAGAAAATGTGCCTAAACTATAAAAGCTTAACAACTTAAGAGATGATAACCCATATGGTTTGTGCTATAGATTGCCTACCTGGGATAAAGGATGATGATGATGGGTCTCTGGCAGGTAGAACAATGATTTTAAATAAAATATCTAAAGCAGAAAAGGCATCAGAAATAGAAGTAATAGAAACCAGAACATACATTAGGCAGACATACCAAATGTGAGGAAAGTATTCTTCTGTGAGTCAGGAAATTTAGAAGTTCCATATCTCTTACTTATTTAAAGAAAGAAGATATTGGTTTTCTAGCAAATCAAGAATTAAAGCTAAGGGTGACAGATACAATTAAAAAATTAGCCTGGCCAGGCATGGCTCAGCGGTTGAGCGTCGACCTAGGATCCAGGCGATAGGGGTTTGATTCCCGGTCAGGGCACATGCCCAGGTAATGGGCTTAATCAATGATTCTCTCATCATTGATGTTTCTGTCTCTCTCTCCCTCTCGTTTCTTCTCTCTGAAATCAATAAAAATATATTTTAAAAAAAAATTAAAAGCAATAGGCATGTATAAAAATATTACTAAGTCTATATTGAGGTGGGTGTTCAAATAATGTAACATTAATGGCCTGAGCCTAATAAAGCCATCAAAAACTATACCTGCAGCCCTTGAATTAGTAATATTATTGTAATAATTAAATAAATATACTAATCACAACCAGAAAGTACAGAGGACTGATCTCTAGGTGAAGAAAGAATAGAACAAATAAAAAAGATAGTAATGATATTTATACCACCAAAGAAACTCCCAAAATAACCTCTAAATGATGTCACATTATAGCTGCTATAGAATAAAAGAGGAATTGATAAATACCTTGAAAATGACTGAGAAAATGTCTAGTATAAATATTATGCTTTAAAAATTAAATATAGAGGAGGGAAGATGGCTACACTGTGAGAAGCAGCAGAGCTCCCCTGCTCCCAGCCATGAACTCGATTTACTCCTAAAATACTATGTAGCCAGCTTGGATAAACCAGAGAAACAAACCTGAGTGAACACAGTGCCAGTAGGGAGCACTGAAGAAACATCATAGAGTCTGGTAAGAGAGAGGGAGCATAGAAAGGGTGAGTCCATCCTGTAGCTTGTGCTGGACTTCGAGCCCCAAGGCTTGGAGGCTGCAGGGCTCTCTCCTTTTGGGAGTGGGAACCCACATCCAAAGGTGGGGATCTCACACCCAGAGTGCAAGAGAGGGGAAGGAGTGCCCCATGCAGATGGCAGGGGGACCAGGGGAGCCGTGAGTCCAGGGGGCGGGGAGGGCACCTTCCTAGGAAACAAAACTTCTAATGGTGGACATGACCAGCATCTAATGCTCAGGGTGCTGACCATAGGAAAGACTGTCTCAAAGCGTATGGCACCCGAGTAGTAAGGGACCAGAGGTTGGGACTGAGCAGCTACACACAGTGACCCTCTGCGTCCCTGTAAGGCATTTTGTTGAGCCATAGAAAGCATTGAATCTGCATGGTGTGAGGGAGGGGAGGAGAGCCCTCCTTCCCTGAGCTTCTAGTACAGAGAGGCTGAGATTTGGAACCAGCCCTAAGGGCATGGGGGTGGCGCTGAGCTCCTGGTGGAGAGAGTCTGGGATTTTGACCAGCCCTGAGGGGTGCCATGGTGGTACGTGTGCCAACCCCAGGTTTACTGAGACCAGGAGGGCAGGAAAGCTATGTGGAGGTGACTGGGTCCCCTCCCACTGGGTGTCTTGGTGCATGGACAGCAGGACCCGGCAGGGTGGGCTCTGCCTCTGTGTTGCTTTGTGCGTTTTTGAGTTCTGACGGCTGAATGGCACCCACCATCCTGGTTAGCACTGGGAAGACAGACCAGAAGAGGCTAGGATTTGGGTCTGCACGTAGATTGTTTAAGGAGGGCCCTGGTGCAACCAGCCAACCAGATATGGGAAGGGAGGGGCAGAGCATGCCTGCCTCTCCTGCAGCCTGGGAGCACCACCCCCAATGAGAAAAGGGCTGCTCCAGCTCACTGAGGCCCCAGATACCCCTGCAGGGCACAGTCCTGAGGGGGAAGGGAGAATAGCTCATGGGAGGGCATTACGAGAATAAGACCTTAAGGGACTATTGTTTAGGAACTAGAGGAAAAGCTGAAACCCCTGCTGGGGGAAAGGCAGGCAAAGGGCTCACTGGAATGTATTTAATTGATCCCACTGAGCCCTGGCTGCTGAAATGGCCCATACAGAAAAGGCAGGAGGCTGAAATCAATCTGAAACTGCAGCAGTCCAGTGCATGGGAAACCAGAATTATAGGACAAGGTAGGGACTAAGGAGCTGGCTGTGGAGCAGAGACTAACTCCCTCACAGTGAGTGCCTGACAGTAAAACCTCTAAGTAAGGGGAGTGATATCTTGAGCTACACTAGCCATCCTGCACCCTAAAGACTCTACAGAAGACTCTGGAGTAAGACCAGGCAACTACAAAGTTGCAAAATAGCTGACAAGAGGAGGTGGTCCACAGAGAGCCTCAGATCAACAAATTACCTAAGGACACCGGAGCCAAACCTAGATGGCTCCTCACATTGGCTGATACAAAAGTACCTCCCAAGAGAATGAAAATCAGCACACAAAACATTGAGTCACAGACAACTAAGCTGCCCAGAAGAAACTTACCTGATTGACTCTTTTTTCTCTCTTTTGTTTCTCTTTTTCCCTTAGGAAGAAGAGAAAGAATATATATATATATATATATATATATATATATATATATATATATATATATATATATATATATATATATATTTTTTTTTTTTAATTTTATAATAACTTTTTAAATTTTTTTTAAAAATTCAATTAATTTTTTTCTTATTTTATTTCTTTAAAGAATTTTCCTTTGCTGAGCTTATTTTTTGTTTTGTTTCTCTGTTTCATTTTGTTTCTTTGTTTTGTATTTGCTTCTAATATCAAGAAGTTCTTGATATTCCGTGCTTAATTCCTAGAACTTTATCATTATAACCAACAAGTTGGCTGCTTTTCTCTATAGTTTCCCTCAAATCTCTTATTGGACTCCCATCTCAAACCGGGCTTTATCTCACTCTCCTCTCAATTCATTGGCATAACTTTTCTTCTTCTTCTTCTTCTTTACTTTCTTTTGTTTTCCTCCCTTCTGTCTTTCTGTCTTTTTATTCGATTGTTAGGTTATTATTCTCTTTACTGTATTTTTAGTTTTTCATTTTCAACTATTATCCTGTTCTTATTCTCTTCCTTAATTGTTTGCTGGCCCTTCTTTCAGGATCTTTTCTCTGCTTCTATTATCGCTCAGTAGCTTCTCTATTTTTTACATTTTAATTTATTATTAATTTCTAAATTTTCATCACTATTAAAAACACTATACTTCTCTCTCTCTAAGCATTACTTTTATTTCTCTTTTTTTAAGCTTTTTTTTTCCCCCCCTCTAGAATTGGTGTTTTCCCTTCACTCTCCCAGTTCTACATTCACTTGGGTTGTTTTCATTGTGACTGTCAAGATATTTTGTAAGATACCCCTTGTTTCCTGGAGGTTTAGTTGGGTATTGTCCAGCCTTGCCAGCACCCATACAATAGCTTACATGACAATGTAGGGGCTGAGAAAGACAGATGGGCAACCAGAGAGGAGAGTCCTCTCAAGGACTGGTCAAGAACACTCTAGACCCAACCACAACAAGAGAACCCAAAAATACCAGAAAAGAGACATCCACAAAAGAAACACACTTAGAGCAAACAGCTCAGAAGTATAAGGAAAACACATCTATGGGCTCCACTGGTCTCACAATACAAAATTCCACCCTATAAGACTGGGTGACAGGAAATATATCTAATATATAGATACAAACACTAAGACCTACCAAAATGGGGAGACAAAGAAACAACCCCCAAATTAAAGAAAAGGAAAAATCACCAGAAAAAGACTGATAAGATGGAATTAAGCAAGTTATCAGAAACAGAGTTCAGAGTATTGATTATAAAGATGTTCAAGGAACATAAGAAGACACTAGATAATAAGATAGAGGACCTTAGTGAAAACATGAAAAAAAAAGATACATAAACAAAAATCAGACAGAAATAAAGAATGCTGTATCTGATATCAAGAATACACTGGAAGGAATTAAAAGCAGGCTCAATGAAGCAGAGGATAGAACAAGTGACTTAGAAGACAAGGTAGAAAAAAAATCACTCAATCAGAGCAGCAAAAAGAAAAAACACTTAAAAAGCATGAGGACAGTCTAAGGGAGCTTTGGGACAACATGAAGTGAAACAACATTCACATTATATGAGTGCCAGAGGGAGAGGACAGAGAGCAAGGGATAGAGACTGTGGAGGAAATGACAGAAAACTTCCCTAAGATGGCAAGAGAGAAAGCCACACAAGTTCAGGAAGGACAGAGGGTTCCAAACAAGAGGGACCCAAAGAGACCTACTCTAAAACACAAAATAAGTAAAATGTCAAATGTAAAGGACAAAGAGAAAATATTAAGGGCTGCAAGAGAGAGACAAGCAGTGACCTACAGAAGAACCCCCATAAGGCTGACAACTGATTATCAACAGAGACTCTTCAGGCCAGAAGGGAGTGTCATGAAGTTGTCAAAGTAATGAAAAGCAAGAATATGCAACCAAGATTGCTTTATCCAGCAAGGCTATCATTTAAAATTGAAGGTGAAATAAAGAGCTTCCCAGACCAAAAAAAAAAAAAAAAAAAAAAAGGCTAAAGGAGTTCAGTATCACCAAACCAGCATTGCAAGAAATGCTAAGAGGGTTGCTCTAAGAAAAAGAAAGAATAGTGAGAGAAAGATACATCAGCATAAAGGGGGAAAATGGCATTAAATAAGTTTAAATCAATAGTAACCTTAAATGAAAATGTAATAAATGGTCCAATCAAGAGACATAGGGTAGGGTAGCTGAATGGATAAGAAAACAGGACCCAAATATATGCTGTCTACAAGAGACCCACCTGAGAGCAAAAGATTCACAAAGTCTAAAAGTGAAGGGATGGAGTAAAATATTCCATGAAAACAGAAAGGAAAAAAAAGCTGGAGTAGCAATTCTTATTTCTGACAAAACAGACATCAAAATAAAGACCATAACAAGAGATAAAGATGTTGACTACATAATACTAAAGGGATCAATCCAACAGGAGGAAATAACCCTTATAAACATATATGCACCCAATATCGGAGCACATAAATATATAAAAAAATTCTGGAAGGACTTTAAAGGGGAGATTGACAGCAACACAATCATAGTGGGGAAATTTAACACCTCACTATCAGCATCGGACACATCATCAAGACAAAAAAAAAACAGGAAAATGCAGACTTTAAATGACTCACTAGCTCTAATGGATTTAATTGACATTTACAGAACATTTCACCCCAAAGCAGTGGAAGACACATTCTTCTCAAGTGCACATGGAACATTCTCAAAAATAGACCACATGTTAGGGCACAAAGCAAGTCTCTACAAATATAAGAAGACTGAAATCATATCAAACATCTTCTCGGATCACAATGCCATGACACTAGAAATCAACCTCTATAAAAAAACTCAAAATTATTTAAACGCATGGAGGCTAAATAGCATGCTATTAAACAATGAATGGGTTACCAATGAGATCAAGGAAGAAATCAAACACTTCATGGAAAGTAAAAAAAGGAATAGACAACAGCCCAAAATCTGTGGGACATGGTGAGAGCAGCCCTGAGAGGAAAATTCATAGCATTACAGGCCTATCTCAAGAAACAAGGACAAGATCTAATAAACCATCTCACACAACAACTAAAAGAAGTAGAACAATAAAAGCAAGAAAATCCTGGAGGAAGTATAAGTAAGGAAATAATAAAGATCAGAGCAGAAATTAATGTCATAGAGACTAAAAAAAAAATACCAAAAAAATCATTGAAACCAAGAGCTGATTCTTTGAAAATATAAATAAGATTGATGCACCTTTAGCCAGACTCACCAAGAAACAAAGAGAGGACCCAAATAAGTAAAATTTTAAATGAAAGATGAGATATAACAACAGATCCAACAGAAATACAAAGGATTGTAAGAAAATACTATGAACAACTATATGCCAAAAAATTGGACAACATGGAGGAAATGGACAAATTCCTAGAAACATACAACTTTCCAAAGCTGAATCAAGAACAGGCAGAAAACTTGAAGAGGCCAATGACAATTAATTAAATTGAAGCAATAATCAAAACACTCCCAGCAAATAAAAGTCCTGGACCAAACAGATTTACAGGTGAGTTTTACCAAACATTCAAAGATGAATTAACACCTATTCTATTCAAACTATTCCAGAAAATCCAAGAGGAGGGAAAACTCCCAAACTCTTTTTATGAGGCCAGCATCATCCTAATCCCAAACCAGATAAAGACACTAAAAAGAAAGAAAATTACAGGCCAATATCCCTAATGAACATAGGTGTCAAAATTCTCAACAAAATACTAGCAAACCAGATCTAGCAAAACATTAAAAGGATTATACACCATGATCAAGTGGGATTTATTCCAGGGATGCAAGGCTAGTATAACATCCACAAATCAATAAATGTGATACATCACATAAACAAAATGAAGGACAAAAGTCATATGATCATATCAATAGATCCAGTAAAAGCATTCAAGAAAACCCAGCATCCATTTCTGATAAAAACTCTCAGCAAAGTGGGAATAGAGGGATCATACCTCAACTTAATAAAGGCTATATATGACAAACCTACAGCCAACATCATACTCAATGATCAAAAACTAAAACCATTTCCCTTAAAACAGGAACAAGACAGGGATTTACACTTTCATGACTCTTATTCAACATAGTACTGGATGTCCTAGCCACAGCCATCAGACAGGAAGAAAATATAAAATGTACCCAAATTGGAAAGGTGGAAGTAAAACAGTCATTATTAGCAAATGTCATGATATTGTACATAGAAAATCCTAAAGACTCCATCAAAGCACTACTAAGTTTGATAAACAAAAGTGGCAGTGGAGCTGGATACAAAATCAACATCCGGAAATCAATGGCATTCTTATACACCAACAATAAATTTTCAGAGAGAAAAACTAAAAAAGCAATACCATTTACCATTGCAAATAAAAAAAAATAAGATACCTAGGAATAAACTTAAACAAGGATGTAAAAAACCTGTACTCAGAAAACTACTGGACACTGAAAAAAGAAATAGAGGAAGATACAAACAAGTGGAAGAATATATCATGCTTATGGATGGGAAGTAATATCATTAAAATGTCCATACTATCCACAGCAATTTATAATTTCAATGCAATTCCTATTAAAATACAAACAGCATATTTCACAGAGCTAGAACAAACATTTCCAAAATTTATATGGAACCAAAAATGACCTCGAATAGCTGCATCCATCTTGAGAAAAAAGGACAGAATGGAAGGAATCATTTTACCAGACATCAAATTGTACTACAAAACCATTGTAATCAAAACTGTCTGGTATTGGTACAACAACAGACATATAGATCAATGGAACAGAACAGAGACCTCAGAAATAGACCCATGCCTTTATGGTCAGTTTATATTTGACAAAGGAGGCAAGAGCATACAATGGATTGAAGTCTCTTCAATCAGTGTTGGTGGAAAAATTGGACAGCTAAATGCAAAAAAAAAATGAAACTAGATCATCAACTTTCACCATACACAAAAATAAACACAAAATGGTTAAAAGACTTGAACATAAGTCACGAAACCATAAAAATCCTGGAAGAAAACATAGGCAGTAAAGTCACAGACATCCCATGTAGTGGAATTTTCACTAATACATCCCCTAGGTCAAGAGAAACAAAAGAAAAAATAAACAAATGGGACTACATTAAACTAAAAAGCTTCTGCACAAAAAAAGAAAATAGCCTCAAAATACAAAGGAACCCCTCAGTCTGGGAAAACATATTTGCCAAGGATGTATCTGATGGGCTAATTTCCAAAGTGTGCAAAGAACTCATACTACTCAGCAAGAGGAAGACAAACCACCCAATTAAGAAATGGGCAAAGGACCAGAATAGACACTTCTACAAATGGGACACACAAATGACCAAGAGACATATGAAAAAATGCTCAATGTCACTAATCATCAGAGAGATACAAATTAAAACCACAATGAGGTATCACTTCACACCTGTCAGAATAGCTACCATCAACAAATCAACAAAGGACTTGCGGTGGTGAGGATGTGGAGAAAGGGGAACCCTAGTACACTGCTGGTGGGAATGCAGACTGGTTGCAGCCACTATGGAAAACAGTATGGAGTTTCCTCAAAAAACTAAAAATGTAGCTGACTTTTGATCCAGTGATCCCACTTTTAGGAACATATCCTAGGAACTGATGAATCAGAAAGAATATATGCACCCCTATGTTCATAGCAGTGAAATTTACAATAGCTAAGATCTGGAAACAGCCCAAGTGCCATCAGTAGATGAGTGGATAAAAAAGCTGTGGGACGTTCACACCATGCTATACTATGCAGCTGTAAAAAAGAATGATCTTGTACCCTTTGGGACAATGTGGATGGACCTGAAGAATATTATGCTAAGAGAAATAAGCCAGGCAGAGAAAGACAAACATCACATGATTTCACTTATATGTGGAATCTAAAGAACTTAATAAACTGATGAACAGAATAGATTCAATTACAAGGAAGCATGGATCAGACTAATGAATCTCAGAGGGATGGAAGAGGGCAGGTCAGAAGAGGGGGAGAGATTAACCAAAGAATTTATATGCATATATGCACAACTCAAGGACACAGACAATGGTGGGGAGAGGGACTGGGGAGGGGGATGAGATGGGGAGGAATGGGTCATGGGGAGAAAAAGGGACATCTTCAATATTTTAAACAGAAATAAACAAAAAAAATTAAATAGAAAAAGAAAATCCTACATATGTATACACAGAGGTGTAAGTATTTATGTGCACATGTGTATTTAACCATTTTTGATAAAGTATAGAAAAAATAATAACACAATTTATAATAAATAAGAATACCCCTAATGACAAAATGTATGCATTATATATAGATGGCTTGAAAGAATATTTGGATGTAATAGAAAGTGATAATTTAGTGCAGGACAGGGGAAATGAAAACAACAAAATACATTTAACTGAAAACATTTTACACAAGTAATACATAAACACTGGTTTTATCCAAATAATCAGAAATAGCTATGAAAGCCCTGACAGGAAAACCAATTGCAAGAAAGACCTCGATTTTATTTTTATTTTTATTTATTTTTTTATTTTATTGAATTTATTATGGTGAAATTGCTTAATAAAAGTATATAGGTTTAAGGTATAAATTTCTATAATTGATCATCTGTATTTTATATTGTGTGTTCATCACCCTTAATCAAGACTCCTTTCATCATCATTTATCTGTCCTATACTATCTTCTCCTTCCCTCCACCCCCTTTTCCCTCTGGCAATCATCATGCTATTGTCTGTTTCTATGAGGTATTTTTTTTCTTCTTTGCTTAATCCCTTCACCTTTTTCAGCAAGCCCCTAACCCCTTTACCCTTTTACCCTGTGACAACTGTCAGTCTGCTTTCTGTATCTAAGAGTCTGTTTCTATTTTGTTAATTTATATTTTTCATAAATTCCACATGTAAGTGAAATTGTATGGTATTGTCTTCCCCTGACTGGCTTATTTCACTTAGCATAATAACGTCCAGATCCAGCCATGCTGTTACAAAAGGTAAGACTTTGTTCTTTTTTACAGCTGAGTAGTATTCCATTGTGTAAATGAACCACAGCCTTTTTATCTACTTATCTACTGATGGACACTGGAGCTGCTTCCAAATTTTGGCTATTGTATTTAATGAACCAGTGAACATAGGGGTGCATACATTCTTTAAAGTTAGTGTTTTGGGTTTCTTTGGATATACTCCCAAAAGTGAAATTGCTGGAAGACCTAGATTTCTAAAAAGGGGTGGGGATTATACTGTACTCTAATGAACTCTAGCCTACATCTAATTTAGATGACTGGAAGTCATATAAAACCTCAGATTAGGAAATATATCACCTATAGTTGTGGTGCTCCTGATTTTGGTCAAGTCAGATGACAATGCTTCTATACAATCATAACCATTACACACAGTCTCAAAATGACAAAGAAAATAAATCAATATAATTGATAGATATTGGTGCACAAGTAACAATAATTCCAAACAAGGCAATCATTGGGAGTAAAATGAAGAGGTAAAAATAAGGTTTTTAGAAGAGCAAAAATTACAGGAAATGGAACAAGGGGGAAGTTTTCAGGATGGCCTTTAAAAAATATATAAAGTTGTAAAACCACCAATTTATAGATGTCTAATAAAGATAGATACTATTTGGGGGGGGGACTAAGAAAATTTGATAACAAATAATATTTAAGAGCACATAAAATAGAAAAAACTAAATGTAATCTTGATATGTCTAATATCAGATCAAACTGTAAATATTCATCAATATAATATCAGAGGAGGATTAGAAAATATCTCAAAATATTACAATATTCTTTAGAAAAATTCCTGATTAATCAAATAATATGTAGCTAATACTGTTACCAAAATAGTCTGTGTGCCCAATGCTTTGAAAGGACAAAATGTGAGAGTTTGGATTAAGGAAAGTTTTATTGATCTAGAAGTTACCAACCAAGAAGATGGGAGACATGGTGGTTCCTCCAAATAGAAAGTGTCACTGAAAGAGCAGGCTCATTTTTCAACAAAAAATAATTATTAGATGATATTTCAAACAGCTCTTAAAAAATAATGTCAATAATACATTTTGGCAATATAAATTTTTCAATACAAATAGCATAAGAAAATTATACCCATTTTGCCTTCACAGAAAAGAGGGCATTACAAACAATTACTAGATTAACATAAGAATGTATAAATTGTCTCCAAATAATCTATATAGAGAGAATTTAAATCAGGATTTAAAGGTAAGTATAGGGGAAGAAAAAATAATTTTTCCACTTCCTTCTATGTTTCTGGCTGACAAACCTTTGTAATAAAATGCCATCTTAATAAGAGAAAAATAAAAAGCAGTTTGATTGTATGTGTACCTTCTATATGCATGGTAAAGACCCAGGAATATTGAGTAACTCCTCGAAATGGCCCAAGCCATCATCTTAAATACCTTCTCCAACTAGAAACAAAATAAAATGTTAGAGGGTGGTGAGTCATTTATGGGAGGCTGTCAAAAAAAAACACAGTAAACAAGAGTAGGGTTGTTATTCAGATTTAGGTCCTTGCCTTCTCTATAGATAAAAATTTCTAGAGATTTAGTCGTCCTTCTCTTCCTGGTACAAGGAAAGGGACACCCTTACAAATGGGAGTTTCTCATATAAGCATAAATTTCTCTTGCAAAAAAGTAACTTCTATTGGATTTTCAGAGCTTTTCCTATGTCTGCTGTTTCTTAAAAATGATCAGCCTAAAATAATTCTATGCCAAAAAGGCATATTTGAGATAGAAAATTTTGATGTTCTTCAAACGATCAATAGCAAAATATTTTATTGATAATATCTTGATGAAGGGGAGAAAATGAGTAATAGCAAATTGAGAAATAACAGATAATTGCCTGGCTACAGATTTGAAGACCAACATAGCAGCGGGCAGGACTGGAGTGCGGGTGATAGTGTGAGTGGGTGAGTATGAGCGAGGGAGACTGTGCATGGGTGTGGGTATGAGTGTGAGAGGGCATCTGTCTGTAGCAGCAGGAGCTCTGAGAGCAATTTGGGGGCCTCTGCATCCTGGTGACTGCCCAAAGACACAGCCTGATGCCCTGGACACAGAGTCCTGCCTCCGCGACCAGGCATTTCTGACACAGGTATCATGGAAGATTGGACATGCTGTGACCCAACACCCTGGACTCATGGAGCTTCAACAGTGACTTGGCTGCCTAACCCAGCACCACCAGGTGATCAGACCCACCCCTGCAACTTGCCATGACGCACACCTCTGGATGTATGATCCTGACCCATCGACTGGGTCCTCATCACCCAGCACTCCAGGCTTCTGGGCTGCTAAAATGGGGATACAAAGAAACAGCACCCAAATGAAAGAAAAGGAGGAATCACCATAAAAAGAACTAAATGAAAAGGAGGCAAGCAATGTCAGATGAAGAATTCAAAGTAGCCTGACCAGTGTGGCTAGGATGGTTGAGCTTGGTCCCATGCACAAGGAGGTTGCCAGTTTGATTTCTGGTCAGGGTTGCCAGTTTGATTTCTGGATCATAGTTCAATGCTCAACTGCTGAGCCACACTGGCAAGGCCACAGCAGCATTGTTTACAATAGCTGAGATCTAGAAACAGCCCAAGTGCCTATCAGTAGACTAGTGGATAAAAAAGCTGTGGGACATTTACACCATGGAATACTATGCAGCTGTGCAAAGAAGAAGGATCTCATACCCTTTGGGACAGTATGGATGAACCTGGAGAATATTATGCTAAGTGAAATAAGCCAGGCAGAGAAAGACAAATATCACATGATCTCACTTATATGTGGAATCTAAAGAACTTAATAAACGGATGAACAAAATAGATCCAGTGACATGGAGGCATGGATCAGACTGATGAATCTCAGAGGGAAAAGGCAGCTTGGGCAGTGGGATGGGGAGACATTAACCCAAGAATATATATGCATATATGCATAACCCATGGACACAGACAATAGTGTGGTAAAGGTCTGGGGACGGGAGTGGGTGCAGGGTGGAAGGGATCAATAGGGATAAAGGGGATTTCTGTAATATTTTGAACAATAAACAAAAAGGAAGAAGAAAAAGAATCTCTTACCATTTAAGACAACATGGATGGACCTGGAGAGAATTATGCTGAGTAAAATAAGCCAGTCAGAGAAAGACAAGTATCACATGATCTCACTTATATGTAGAATCTAATGAACAAAATTAACTGACAAACAAAACACATCCAGAGACATGGAAGTATGCAACAGACTGAGGATTCTCCAAGGGAAGTTTTGTGGGGATGAAGAAATCAACCAAAGAACTTATATGCATATATGCATAACCCATTGACAGAGACAATAATGAGCTGAAGGCCTGGGGAGGGTGCAGGAGTGGGGAGGAGGAGATCAATGGGGAAAATTAAGTGGGGCATTTGTAATACTTTCAACAATAAACATCCATTGAAATTTTTTGAAAAATAAAAATAAATAAATAAATAAATAATAAATAAATAAATAAATAAATAAATAAATAAATAAATAATTGTCCTGACTACAGAATAGAAGATAATGTATACTACAAATATAAGTAAAATTGGCATAAAATATGATCAAATTGTGAATATCAAGCCCTGGCAAACTAATTTACACTTGCTTAGATAGAGAATTTGGGATTTACTTAATTGTACATGTGTGTTTCCTTTCAAGGTAAAATGTGGGCAGAACCTAGAAGACATTCATTCCTAGGTCTTAAAGACTGTATATGCCCAGGTTTATTTTGCCTTTTTTGGGGCTATATTTGAAGATGTATTTATCTATATTCTCAAAGATTAGAGTGAAGATCCTATCCATCTTACCTCCAAGGAGCAAAGATTTTTTTCTCTTTTCAGGAGGTGCTGGGGGGGGGGGCTACCTCTTTCTCTTGCATGTAGGCAGAGAAAGCCCATTTCCCTCTGTTTGCTGCCTATGTTACAGACTTTGTATTAGTAAGATCTTTGACTTGGTTTTTATTGTGTCACCAAAGCGGTTAAAATAAAGATATAGGGAAATACATTTCTGTTACCAAATTCAGTGAATTAGATGTCTGTCATGCTCAGAGAAGCCAAAATCTGAGGCAACAGGTTTTTACCAAGAAAATATTTATATGTCAGCTTCAAATATGGAAACCAGATTCAAATCTCAGGTCAGTCTCCCCCAAAAAAGACTTAGAGCAAAGTTAAAGGATAAAATTTAGGAATATATCTATTTCTATCCACAGGATGGATAGGATCCTCAATCTAATCTAATTCAGAAGTCTTGATTGCACAATATTGGAATAAATAATCCAAGGTAAAGAATGGGAAAGATGAGGGAAAGTATAATGGAATTTCAAGTTGGCATGGACTAATTGGTAGAGATCTGGGTACCCAGCTAAGCACAAATTACCAGGAACTCCTTGTTTCTGAATACTGTCTTTAAGGACTGGGTCTGCACACAAAGTTTCCTGCTAAAGAAGAATTTTAGCTTCTGTCATTCTAGGGGCTAATTGGAGTTCATTTCCTGTCTGTCTGTGCCTGCATAAACCCTGGGCCTAGTCTGATCTGGCTTGATCTGGTGGTCTCTGAGGTATTGTGAGGAGGCCTGATTGCTGTTATTTCCTGAAAGGCAAAAAACTAGGAGGAAAAAAAGACTATTAGGGTATGGGCATCTGGTTTCACTGTTATGACTGTGTTTCATCATCATATGGAACTTGTACCTATCCTCTAACCCAAAGCAAATAATAGAGAAGTGGAATGGACTATTAAAACCAGATATAAAGAGAAAATATATCCTCAAAAGAAATTAATGTATAATTGATGTAAGTACTTCTAGGTTTCAACAGGTTAAGAAAACATAAAAAAGATAAATTCATCTTCTCTAATATAGATACCTATTTCCCATATCTTTCTATAATAACTCCACCTAAAAAAGTAGAATTAGAACTGTTAACTTAAGGGAGAGGTTCTCATCTCCCCTAGTTTCTAGTGAGGGTGGATTTCTTGTGCTTTTCTGAGAAAAAGAATGTTCTGAGACTCACATAAGAAAAATGAGATATTGTAGAAAATTTTATTTCTGTGAAATCAAACCCCTGAGTCTCCAAGGTTTCATTTCCTTCATTACCACCAAGGAAGAAATTCCATTTTGCCTTTAGCAGGTCTAAAATCAGAGCCAGTGTCCAGAATTTTCTTTCCATGTCTGCATAGTCCAATATAGCATTAGGCTAGCTTAACTGTGTTTCCCCACTGCAGTCCATCAGTCCATTGCATGTGGGGTCCGCAGGTCCACATGGCTATGGAGGAAACACAGGCAAATTCAAGGCAGCCAAGAGCACAAGAGAGAAAACTCATTTGTTTAGGAAATGATGTATTCAATTTTTGTGCGCTTGCAGCAGTCATGCCCATTCTGGCCAATGATCTTCGCTCCCAGGTGGGACTAACAGAAAAATACCTTTCCTATGTGACCCCAAATTTATTGGGCATGCATTTATTTTCCCTTTGTTGGATACCTTCCCCACTGTTTTGCAGGGAATAGACTGGTGGTTCTCTGGGGAGTACAAAGTTACAGCTTCTTGGTGAAGCTGCCCAAATGACATGCCTATAATGTTTGCCTCCACCCTTGCTCCATTCTTATTATTAATAACTAGCTTAATTTCAATGGTATCGGTACCTCTTTTATAGAACTTAAGCCTTATAATCTTACAAGTGTAAATGGTTTAGGTCTCCATTTTCTCATAACTGCTTCAGGCTGTTAAGGAGAATAGATCTGTCCATCCCAAGGCTCATAGGTTCTCCCCTATCTGACAGAGGAAGGAGTAGTAAAAGGGAAGGGGTGACTTCATGCAGGGAAGAGGGATTTTTCAAAGTTCAAGTCAGTCTGGTGTCCCTGGAAGGTGACACAGGCAATATCCACAGGATGATGTGTTGAACAAGCTGGCATTCTTACTGTATTCCAAAAATGTTAAACTTGACAAGAAGGTTAAAAGGCATAATTCAAAAGTGAGGAGACTTATAGCAACTGAAGGTCTGGTGAGAGGTAAAAATCCATGTGGTAAAGGGAAAGACTGACTTAATAATTTCTCAAATTAGGTTGCAGGAGTGGTTTTCCTGGAGGCAGGTGTGTGACATCTGTCCGAAGCCCTTTTGTCCACCATATTTAATGAAGATTAAGTTAAGGGAAACAGTCTAAGTTTTCCCCTATGAGAAACTATGAGCCTTTTCTAACTAAAGCATTTGGGCAGAAAAGAGAAAGCAGTTTCAAGTGAAGCTGATAGACCATCCATGTTTTATTGACTCAACCAAAAGTCCAAATCGTTAAGTATCATTTCAGGAGATGGTAATGAGAATCTCTTCTAAAGTGAAGCTTATACTGTGTGAACAAGTAATTAGGTAAAGTAAATAAGGGCATAGGCATACATTTTATGAAAACATAAGGAAACAAGATACAAAGGTTAATGCACACAGCAAATCATAAACCAGTTGAGAAAATTTGTAGATGCAAGGCTTTTATTGGAGTGAAATCAGGCAGTGACAATCTGATAGACTGTCAGCAGTTAGGACACCTCTATTGATGTCATCAGGTGTTGAGTTCTGTGTGGCATACACTGACACAGCCTTAAAAAGAAAACTTGAAGACGGTTAACTTTACTGGAGTCCAATGTCCACAATTGGACTTCACATATGGTCTCTATTCAAACACAATTTTCCTCCTTACGGTTCCTCATTCTTAAAGAGATTACATTAAGTCTAGTTTTAATTTGGCCTGATTATTTGCATAAACACAAGAATAACAATTGATTAAATAGATCACACAGGCTTTTCAAAATCTGCTTTGCTGGAATTTTTTACAAGGAATCTTTAGATTGAGCAATGTCAATCCCTGAGGGCAAAGAAGCTGAGCCAGAGTTGCCATTAGGCTTTGTCTGCAATATCTGTAAGTTTTGTTAAGTTCCACAAGTCCTTGAAGTTCTCAAAATGTCTTGAGGTTTCTTTCTTGTCATCTTATAGAAAAGCAACTTTCATTCCTCACTTGGAAAGACTGTTATGAACCATGTGACAAGACAATTTTTGGCCATTTCTACGGTGGCTTTCATTGGCTTTGATCAGCTTCAAGAGTCAATCTCAATTTCTTAAGAATTTCTGGTGACATTCAGAGTCCAGGCATGTCTCTCTTAGACATGGCATTCCAGTAAAAGTCTTAGTTAATAAGAACACATGTGAAGACTGGTCTTATTGGATTTATGCAAAGAAATGTATTGCCATGATTCTCATTAAGAATTGTCAAATTTTGGAGGGATCAGGTAGGGAGAAAAAGCTAAGCATAAGCATTAGCTTTGTCAAGATTGGCAAGTATATATACACTTTAAGAGACATACATGGAGACAGCTACTATATAGCAAAATTCACTGATTGAGCAAATCACAGGTGATTTGAGTTAAACTGATTGGTTTAAATAGACTCAGATAAGATCTATTTCTCAGACTCTGAATTCCAACAGATGGCTCAGATAAGAGTTTTTTTGGAGACCAAGTATTAGCACTTTAGAGGCAGACTGTACTTTCCTTGAAAATCCCATAATAAATTCCTTGCCAGAGTAGGCATTTTTGAGGCATGTGAATAGTGATTGTATTATTTATTAACTTTGTGGAGAAAAACAACGACAACAAAACCCTTTCATCCTCTTGAGAAAGAAATTTTATAGCTGAGGAAAAATATGAGCATCCCAAATTTTTCTGACCTTTGCTGTCATGTTGCCAGAGCCTAGGATTCACACTCAACCTCCACTGCCAGTGTCAGTGATCTAAGACTGTTGTTTTTCCCCTCCCGAGTTAGGGGCTGGGGCCTTCCCAAAGTAGTAATACAATTTTGCCCAGGTGTGTAGTTTTGGCAATAGTCAGTGTTGATCTGGCATTGTTTTAGTTGGGCTTAATTCTACACAGGTGATTCTGATGGCCTCTGATCTTATTGGATGTTTTAACACTTGTGTCTGTTTGCACAAGGGATGTCTGTTGTCTCCACTGTCTGAGGCAGAAAAACTTTTTTTATAAATAGCCTTTAATAGTTGGGCTGGTAATCTGTTGTTGTATTTTATATTCCTAACAGTCTCGGTCCCTTAAGAGGCTTGACAGCATGAGACATCTTTCCCTAAAATAGGAGGGAGTATTCTCTGTTAAGCTGCACAGAGATTTAACACCACCTGGGCCCTGGGGTTAAATTCTGTTTGCAGTCAATTTCCAAGATTTGGTAACAAAAACCTTTTATTTCTCTGAGCACCTGTATATTTGAGGCTTTTCTCTATGTCATACTTGTAGAGGAAGCATTAAGGACAAGAAGCAATGCTTGTATGAGCCAAAACATAGCAGTCGAGTTTGTAACAAAAACTAAAATTAGCAGTTCTGGTTTGCCATTTTCCTTCTTCAGCAACATGGCTGCCAAGGTGGCTTCAATTTACAACATCGGCCCCCAAGCAACACGACTGCCAAGGGGGATACAACTTCTTCTGCCTCCAAGCAACACAGCTGTCAAGGGAATTCCTTTAGGAGGGAGCACCTAATCAGTGCCCCTTTCCCCTTCCCAGCACACAGTCCAGAGTTTCGAGCAGTGCTCCCTAAGCCTGAAGGACTGGGGGGTGGGCATGTGCATGTTCACACACAACTGCAGGAGAATGGAAAATTCCCAAGTAGTCTGGAGGTCTGAGTCACCAGAGGCAGCAAGCTTGCACTGTGCACACTGAGTGCTTTTTGAGTGAAGGGAAGAGGGCAGGGAGAGATGGGAGGCGAGCAAAGTGAGGACTTGGAAGCCCTTGGCTGGGAGCCATGCTGGCCTATGAGCCAAACCTTAAGCCCACCCCTCTGGTGCCTGGTGCTCAGCTATGAGTATCGCTGGCTCCTCCTGTGACTCAATCAAGCACAAATGTGCTCACATTTCCAGACTTTGCATTCCCTGGCCCCATAGCTCTGAGGCCGCATGCTGGGGCATCTCCGCGGCTATCCCCTCCACTGTCAGATCCTATGTGCCCAGGCTGCTGGAGTTGCATAAGAGCAAGGAAGCATGCCCAAGCCCGCAGCACTGCCGGACTGAGATAAGAAAATGAACCAGGACAGGAGAGAGAAAGACAAATGATGGATAAAACCCCCAGCTTAAGAAGGTGAGGTTTTATCTCACCACAATCAAGGTCAGGATTTCTCCCTTCTGAGTGCAGGCTAGATGCAGGCTGCAATGGCATGTCTGACGGCTGTGGATGGGCACACTTTTGTAGGGAAGGAGTTGAGAAGGAATAATTTCGTGCTTTCCATAAGTCAGTTATCCCAATGTTTGCCCCATCTGGGTTGCTATCAATAAAAGGGAAAGTTCCTAGTTTCCCCCAGTTGCTTGTGAGGTTGGATTTCTTGTGCTTTTCCTAGAAAAAGCATTTTCTGAGACTTACATAAGGAGAAAGCGATATTGTAGAAAACTTCATCTCTGTGAAATCAGCCCCGAGTTTCCTAGGTTTCATTTCCTTTAGTACTGCCAAAGAAGAAGTCCCATTTTGCCTTTAGCAGGGCTAAAATCAGAGTCAGTGTCCAGAATTTTCTTTCCATGTCTGCATAGTCCAATACAGCATCAGGCTAACTTAATTTGTGTTTCCCCACTGCAGTCCATCAGTCCACTGCATGTGGGGTCCACAGGTCCCATGGCTATGGAGGAAATACAGGCGAACTCAAGGCAGCCAAGAGTGAGCCAAGAGCACAAGAGAACTTGTTTATTTAGAATATTATGTATTCCCAAATTTGAGGGCACATGCAGTGGCCACACCCATTCTGGCCAATGATCTTTGTTCCCAGGTGTGACTGGCAGACAAGTACCTTTCCTATGTCACCCCATGGGCATGCATTTATTTTCCCTTTGTTGGATCCCTTCCCCCAGTATTATGCTGGGAATAGGCTGATCGTTCCTTGGTGAGTACAGTTACAGCTGCCTGGTGGAGCTACCCAAATGACCTGCCAATAATATCTAGTATTCCCCCTTGCTCCTTTCTTATTATTAATAACTAGCTATTACAATGGTATCAGGTCCACTACATATGGATACATTATGAGTTAAATGACAAAAATTGTATGTGATTACTGAATGGATGCTAGCCAGAGCAGCCCCTCTGTACAAGCAGGGTAACAGTGGAAATATATAATTCTGTGAGAAAATATTCTGGATAGTTTTCTAGATGGGTATTTCCTTCTGGGAAGGGTGTTCATATTCTGTTTTATATGCCGTAATTTAGAATTTTATAAGACTAGTTAAAATAAAAAAGCTTGCTAATCCTCAGTTTGGAGCAGTTTGAAAAATATAAGTAATGTATTTAATGTGTGTAATTGCTAATTTCTGTTTCTTATTCTAAAATTGGTTATTAAACAATCATGTAGGAATACAATATAATCTATGTTTTATTAGAATGTCATTTTTTCAAACAATTTTTGAAATATGATAATAGTTATAGATAAATATGTAAGCAATTATGAAATTTATGAATCTATTGACAATCTTTTAGCATCAATTCATTTATATGTTCATGAAGCTTGCTAAAATTTTGGAACAATCACACTGACAGTTATATTACTTAAAGGAAATAACTTTTTTATTACTAAACAGGCATCCTTATGTCATTAATTCTTAATCACTTATAGCAATGAATTTAGTTTTAGTCTCTGAAAATATAGCCAAATGTTTTACATTATTTTAGGTACTATATAGAAATGATTGCTCTCTCCATGGATTAATTCCTGAAATACTGCCATCTTGTGGTGTTGTTCATAGAACCTCTAAGAGTCATTTACTATATAGACTTTTAGTGAAAACAAAATTGTCCTCTAATGAGATAAATAAATAGACTCAAGTGAGTACCCTGGAAACTATAGAATAAAATTTACCTTATCTTATTAATTATGAAATATCCACATACATCATTTTAATTTAGCAGTACCAGACAAAAAGTGGTTAGGATACACCACTGACAAGAACTAAGGGAGGGCTCTTCATAGGTGGAGAGTTATAATGCAATATTTCAGAGCAGAAGAGATAGTTTATCTTATTGGCCTATAAACTTCTTAATGTGAAATAATTCAAGGAGAAATTAATCAAACATTAACTCAGTTTTCTCTCTGAAGAGAAAAACCTTCTATTTTGTCTCATTCCAATTTATTTCAGTACAACAAGTATTTACTGAATTAATTTTATGTAGGTTTATACATTGCTTGGCAAACAAATGTGAGACAGTGACTACTCTGATTTTCTTTGCCTCTTGGTGGAGCCAAGTTTTATTTGCAATATGATTTGGACCATTAAGTTCCAGGGGATGCATTTTTATTTTGGCATAGTAGAGTTGTTTGATTCTCCAGAATCACTGAAATTTTTCTTATTCTCTAGCCACAGAATACAGATATACAGTGAGGAACAAGTTTTAACTAATAGTCTATTTCAGCGATTTTCAACTTGTTTTCCACAAGAAATTTAAAACATCAGAGGCACTGACCTCTTTTCCCTTAGATTGTCTAATAAATAATGATGACAGCCAACACAACAATAGCCGTCCAGTGCGAATGAATCGAAATTATACCTAGTCTTTTTGTCAGATCGGCAAAAAATATGATGAATTTTTTGGTGTACCACAAAATTGTAGTAATTAGTTTATGTGTGCCATGAGATGAAAAAGGTTGAAAATCTCTGGTCTATTTCATTTTATTATGGAAATATAATTAGTTAGTTTATTATTTTTTTATTTACTAGTTTGATTCCAAGTTAAGCTCAACTGTTTCAAAAAAGTGAAGTTATTTATCTTTGTTGAAGACTGATAAAAGGATATTCAACTTGATGTAAAGATCACTTCAAAACTTTTCACAAGTTTCTGGCAACATCACAATCTCCATTTGAATCTGTAAAATCTAACATATTAATTCAAATGATCAGTTATGTTACTTTATATTTGTAAAGGCTTTTTGCTATATAAACATTAAATAAAAAATAATGAAACTTCAGTTGAGAAAGAAGTTCCATAATCTTTTGCACTAAGAGAGTACCTAGATGTGTAATAATGCATAAAGAGCATTTGATAAGTTATGAACATCAGAACAGTATCTCTAAATACTTTTAAAATCAGCTTAGGCTTCCTCTAGTATCTTAAGCAGAAGGAAGCATTTTCAATGTGATGCCTGGCTAAAATGCTCTTAAGCTTTGAGTACTGAAGCAGTTTTCACACATTGAAAGGAAAACTCCTTATGTAGCAACTTTACCTCTGTTTTTAGGACACTTATTTTCTGCTGCAGAAATTAATGTGAGTACCATCAATGAACTGAACCTTGTATTAAGCTCTTCTTATGTCTTTGCCAAATGTTGTGTGTATCTCTGCATTCAGCTCCAAAAAATTCAAGTGCTTTACTTTTCACTATGGAACATTAACTTGTAGAGAAACCTCAGTATTTCCTCCAGGATTGAACCCCTGGTCCTGACACATAATAAAGAATATTGTTACCTTTTCTTTTCATGTCTTCAAATGCTCGATTTCAAGGTAATCATGTTTTTTTATTTAACTTTATTGTTGAAAGTATTACAGATGTTCCCTTCCCCCCCTCATTGACCCCTCCACCCTGAATCCCTACATCAAAGGAATCAATTTTAATAGGAGAAAAAAAAGCATAATTGTTTTGCATAACTACCAATGCTGATATTGTGAGACCAAAATAATCTGTTTTCATGTAATGATACACCCTTTACTAATGCTCATTATTGTTAATATTTTAGTTCAAAATAACCTTTGAATATAATCCATAATTTTTATAGATAGAATTTAAGTATGATTAGAAATGAAAAAATGAATAAGAATCTTGGCAAAATGCCACTTATAAGAATATATTATGTTTTTCAATAAAAATAATACTGATATGTCATGATATTAAATATATAACTCATGAGCATGACATTAAATATGTATACAGAAGGCACTTTATATACTACAGTTTTATGTAGTTTAAATGCATATTATAACTGAAAAACTATCTATATTAATGACATTAATATGAAAATATTATCAGTTCAGTTAATAATATTTCTAGAAAATATGACAATTTTAAAGTAGTTTTAATCTCTTTAATGCAAGTCTTTTGAAATAACTATATCAATAATATTTAGATATTTGTACACATGAATTGCCATAGGTTCTTAAAAAGATATATGTACATATATTTTAACAAGTGTGTTTTATGGAAGAAAAATGGTTCTAAACATAAAACCATGAAGATGCTTAAAAACCATATGTATTTGATTAAAGCCTAAGCAGAAACTCATGTTTTCTGATTAAAGGTAAGCTGAGGAATGAGGAGGAAAGTAGTTTTCTTTCTAACCCTCTAAGTTCTGGCTAGACTAATAATTAAATTAACATGTAACAAATGAACAGAAGAAAATGACCAATTTTATTACATCTATACGTATGGGTTTTTCATAAAATGTGAGACCTGAGGACAGAGGGACAGGTGAGGCTTATATGCCATTCTGAGTTAGAAAGAAAAGGGAAGTGTTGTGGTTTAGAAGTTTAAAGGGCACATGGAGATGGAAGAGCAAATGTTTGGTAAATACATGTTAGCTGGGCCATCTTTAACTGTAGGACACAGAAAGAACTCTAATCAAATGGGCCTTGCTAGGTCCTCACAGTCTGTCACACATATTTCATATTAATCTACAGTTATCTCCCTTCCTGGATCAGATCCTCTTTCTAAATTCTTTTGGGCAGTTAGGGAAATATCAAAGACTTCTGTGTATTTTTTTAGTCTTTGTTTCTTGAAAATAACCAACTTAAAATATTATTTAGGTGGCAAACTCTGCTATCCCTCAGTGGTATTAAAATTTTCAAGACTTTATTTGCACATACATCCCCAAAAGTGGTTAGGGTACACTACCAACTAGAACTAGAGGAGGGCTATTTAAAGAGGAGATACTGAAGCAAAGCAAGGATACTATTTGATTTCTTACAGCTTAAACAATTGCCTTATTTGGGAAAGCCTTATTAGTTAGTTGTTTGTGATTGCTTCTTTTATCTTGGATTCAGGTGCATTGATTCTAGCTTACATATTGGTTTGCTTGCATGGGCTACAAAGACATTGGAACCACCTCAGTCTTATAAATCTCTTTGTTTAAATATTTTAATAGCTATTAAATTATTACATCATGTTTTTTATTCTTTCAGAAAAGATTTACTGAAATCTATTCTTATCACTTGCTATTTTTTGTTGTTGTTGTTGTTCATCAACCCAATAGTGAAAGGGGTTGGGGACTCGAGGAATTATTCTTCTTTGAAATAAACATAAATGGTTTGAAATTGTCTCTTCAGGTATACAGTAAACCTTCAAGTTTTCAGACCTCAATTTAATGGACTTTGGATTTAATGGACAGATTCAAGGTCTGTATGTCATATGTGAAAATTGACACACTTTTAATTTTAAGATGCTTTTAACCAGGAGTTTCTTATAATTAAGAGGGGTTTTTTTTGTTGTTAATATACTGTTATTTTTAACAAATTTTAGTGAATAGGTCATATGTCAAAGAAAGCACTGGAGTAATTTTGCCAACATAAATATTGCATATCAACAACTACAGTCTATGTATTTAAATCCAAGAGTCACCATCCATAAACAATGTTCAGCAAATGATTAGCACATGATCACACCACATGGATTGGGCTAATTGGTTCCATTGTCACCTGGCATAACTTTCTACAGCAGTTTTAACATGAGCTGGCAGATGGACCCATGTGTGCTAAGCCAAGCCCCAGTATTGTGCATATGTTTACTCAGGGTGACTGGTGAATGCTGCATTTACTAGACCTATTCAGTATAAATTTAAAATTATAGTAATACATACAGAAAAATTTTATGTGAACTTGAACTTTTCATACATACTTAATTTTAATTACACAAATGCGTCTACATAAGTAAAAACAGATTAACTAGTTTGTCAATTTTTTAATATACACATTCAGAAAACCTACTTTATTATATAATAGACTTGGCTTTAACAGACACCACATCATCTGAGTCCATTATATCAAGGTTTTACTGTACCAATAAAGACATGAAATTACTAATGATTATTTGCAAACAAATTGCTACAGGAAAATAGTTCATTATTTCTAAATAATTAGAACTAATCAACCTAAAATAAAATTATTTCAGATGAAATAATTATAAAGAAAATATTTATAGTACAAACATAGATTTCTTCATCCACATCATGTAATAGTGTCGAGAAATTTGAAACCTAAAGCAATTAAACTTTGAGACTAGAATATGACTAGTTGAAATCCTCTAGATACAGGAGCTTTGCTGAAATAACTTTATACTAAACAATTTCCAAATTGATATGTATCCTTATGAATGTGAATTTCAAAAGCATAAGAATTTTTGATGTTTGTGTGATTACAACAGACTTAGTGGAATCAGCCAACTTTTTAACATCTCCTGTGTGGTGTAGTCCAGTTTCAAGTTTTCAGAGTTCAATTCTACAGGGGTGTGTAAACTTCAAAACATTATTGGGTGTGTAGACTTCAAGCCATTATTGGCAAGCTGTCATACTTTAAGTGGCTAATAAATAGTGAATGAACCGAATTCAGGGAATGAAAAGAAATGTGGAGTTTTTCCTCTGCTTGCACATCTACGAAGCAAGAAATGGGAATTAAAGTCCATAAGAAGAAAGAATGACCCCTTCTACCCTGCATCCGCCCCACCCCCAGGGCCTTCCTCACTATTATGTGTGTCCATGGGTTATGCATATAACTTCTTTGGTTAATCTCTCCTCGCCCCCACCTTCCCTCTAAGATCCCTAATACTTATTTAACTTGTCAAATTGTTTTCTTTCATTTAGTTCAAGAAACATATTTAGAATGAATATTTTAATGTAATAATTATTTTCATTATTTTATATATTAATAATTCCATATCCTAGCCCTTTCTTCTTCAAATAATTCCATGAAATATAGCAGGAACACATGGAAGAAGAAAACTTTTTGGAAGGCCTTGAATATCCATTTTGTGTCTCTTGTTGACATTTGGGGATTATTCTACAGCTGTCCTTATTCTATTTATGTTCACTAATAAGAACAATATAACTAGTAATTAAGACTCATTTCATAATTAAAATGATTGAAATGAATTTATTGCAGTCTAAACCATCACTTCAATCGTATACCCACTCAGTGTTTTGTCCCTCACTTTATAAGTGGCCAATATACCAGCAGTAGGAAAGAGGACCAGTTTGTAATTTCTATCCATATTTTTCACTCCCCTTCCCCTACCCTCCACTTTGTTTTATTCATCTGCCAAGGTAGGAAATAAGGTGAAAAGAGATTAAAGAGACCGAATCATTTTTTTCCTGGTAGACATTCCAATTTTGCCACCTCATGGAACAGAGGTATATTATTTTTTTCTCTAGGCTCGATAGAAACTTCCCTTATTAGTATCATCACCTGGAATGTATGTAACTGTGACATGGTTTTGTAGATATTTCTCAACATGAAGTTTTATTTAACTGTCTTCACAAAGCTAATTTTACCAGGAAATATAGAGTCCGTTAGATATTATATAAGTGAATCTTAGGAGGAAGTATCTACTTTGCAGTAAAGAAAAAAAATTGAATATATTGTTTGCTCTGGCAATCTATGTGACATTTCCCCTTAAAGTTAAAGAACTACTACAACCAAAGAGCATACAGATATTTTTCATTAATTAGATAAGTCTGTATATGTTTTTTTTAAGTTTCTTTATCTTTATTGTTGAAACTATTACAGATATCCCCTATTTATCCCCATTGAATTGATCCCTTCCAACCCACATCCATCCCACTCCCAGGCTTTCCCCATACCAATGTCTATGTCCATTGGTTATGATTATAAACATATAAGTTCTTTGATTAATTTCTCCCTACCCACTACCCCCCTTCCCTCTGAGATTCCTCAGTCTGTTCCATGCTTCTCTGTCTCTGGATCCATTTTGTGCACCAGTTTATTTTGTTTATTACATTCCACATATAAGGGAGATCATGTGGTATTTGTCTCTATCTGACTGGCTTATTTCACTTAACATAATACTTTCCAGTTCCCTCCATGCTGTGCCAAAGGATAAAAAATCCTACTTTTTTACAGCTGCATAGTATTCCATGGTGTAAATGTGTCACAGCTTTTTTATCTACTCATCTACTGATGGGCACTTGGGCTGTTTCCAGATCTTAGCTATTGTAAATTGCCCTGCTATGAACATAGACGTGCATAAGTTCTTTGTGATTGCTGTTTTGGTTCCTTAGGATATATTCCTAGAAGTGGGATCAAATGGAAGGTCAATTTTTAATCTTTTGAGGAAACTCCATACTTCTCTCCATAGTGGCTGCACCAGTCTGCATTCCCACCAGCAGTGCACTAAGATGCCCTTTTCTCCACACCCTCGTCAGCACTTGTAGTTTGTTGGTTTGTTGATAGTAGCAATTCCAACAGGTGTGAAGTGATACCTCATTGTGGTATTAATTTGCATCACTCTGATGATAAGTGAGCATTTTTTCATATGTCTCTTAGCCATTTGTATGTCCTTTTTGGAGAAGTGTCTAGTTAGGTCCATTGCCCATTTTTTAATTGGATTGCTTATCTTCCTTTTGTTCAGTTGTATGAGTTCCATATATATTTTGGATATTAACCCTTTATCCAATGTGTCATTGGCAAATATGTTCTCCCATACAGTGGGGTCTCTTTTAATTTTGTTGATGGTTTCTTTTGCTGTGCAGGAGCTTTCTATTTTGATGCAGTCCCATTTCTTTATTTTTTCCTTTGTTTCTCTTGCCCTAGGATATGTATCAGCAAACATATTGCTATGAGAGATGTCTGAGATTTTGGTGCCTATGTTTTCCTCTAGGATTTTTATGGTTTCATGTCTTACATTTAAGTCTTTTATCCATTTTGAGTTTACTTTTGTGTATGGTGTAAGTTGGTCGTTTAGTTTCTTTTTTTTTTTTTTTTTTTGCATGTACTTGTACAATTTTCCCAGCACCATTTATTGAAGTGACTCCCTTTACTCCATTGTATGTCCTTGCCTCCTTTGTCAAATATTAATTGACCATAATGGCATGGGTCAGTTTCTGGGTTCTCTGTTCTGTTCCACTGATCGATATGTCTGTTCTTGTGCCAGTACCAGGCTGTTTTGATTACAGTGGCTTTGTAGTATAATTTGATATCTGGTATTGTGATACCTCCAACTTTGTTCTTCTTTCTCAGGATTGCTGTGGCTATTCGGGGTGTTTTTTGGTTCCATATAAATTTTCAAAGTGTTCGTTCTAGATCTGTGAAATATGCTGTTAATATTTTAATAGAGATTGCATTGAATTTATGGATTGCTTTGGGTAGTATGGACATTTTAATGATGTAAATTTTTCCAATCCATGAACATGGTATATTTTTTCATTTGTTTATATCTTCCTCTATTTCTTTTTTCAATGTCTTGTAGTTTTCCAAATAAAGGTTTTTTACAACTTTGGTTAAGTGTATATATTTTCCTTATGCTTTAGAACAAGTGTCCTGAAATAGTAGATGATAATCAATAATATTTGCCTCCTGTCTGATGAGTTTCTGAACTAGTTGCCAGAGTACAACTCTTACTTCCCTCATACCACTTACAGCCCTACCAGATTTTCTAGTTGATAGCAGCAACCATGCCTTTAGCTGATAAACAGGGTGATGTTTAAGATTCTATAAAATAAAATAAGGTATTCACAGAACATCATGAGGAGACTAGTTTTAGTGAAACTGGTAAACATTAAAGTGATAAATTGTTATAAAACAATCTATGTGTATGTGTGTGTGTGATAGGAAGTGCTCAGAAAACAAAAAGTGAATTTGCATTCTTCCAGCTCTTCCCAGAGAAGGCATTTGAAATAAACAAGTCATTTACATTCTTGGGCTTTCTCATCCCAGAATTCTATATTCTTTCAAACCATTTCTTATTTCACTAAAGTTCCAGAGGCTAAAAATCTTCCCATATACAACATTTCTGGCTCATGGACCTAGAATAATTCCTAAATTGTAGGGTGTATTGCAATTTGTTTATTGTAAACAAAATATGAAGATATTGAAACTCCGTTCACTGTAAAGCTAATCAAAATCCAGGGAGTTTGAAGGCAAGCATTGGTGATTCAGCTGTAGTCATCAGCTGGCTGGAGAGGGCACAGTAATAATAAACATCTAAAATAATTGCTTTTGGAGTGTTTTTGTTTTTTTTGACATTCAACATCATCTATTCAAAGGAACCCTCTGTTCTAGTATAAAAGATAATCATTTGAATATATTAAATATTCAAATAAGCACATTGTTATCATAAGCCCTCTGTGAAAGTTAAAGAGAAATTATAGTTTGCCCTCATTGAGTATTTACTCTACATAATAAGAGGAGAGCAAAACATCTTTGTGACTTTTATGATGCCATTGAGAATTAATATGTTAATTAAATATTTTGAAGAACCATAGTATACGATTGTTTACTGCTGAAGTGATGGATGAGACCACAGGAAAATGCAAATGTTTCTAGCTTATCGTAATACACTGCTCTTTAGAAGTACTAGTGACTAAAGAGATTAATCACCAACAAAGCAAATAAACTTAGTGTACCAAATTATTTATCTTGGTGTTTATTTTTATTAGTTAAATCCTTCTAGTTGCTAGTGATAGGATATTCAGTTCACATTAGCTAGATCAAAATAGAATTCATCACCTTGCTTACCTAAGAAATTTAGAGGTAATTCTGGTTCAAGTATAGCTCAGTTTTTTGTGCAAATACTTAATGACATTTTTCCTGATCCTTTGACATTTCTGTTCAACTGGCTTTACTCTCAGGTTTTACAAGATAGCGTACATTTTATATCCCTCAATGCAACCAAACAACAAAGATTACTTTAACAACAAAAACAGAGAACTACTTAATGTTCACTCTTTTTTAATGATCATTTTCACACACATATGTGTGTGTCTGTATGTATCATATACAGGGGCAGGAAAAAGTAAGTTTACAGTTGTTACTTTGGAAAAATATATAATACAGAATAAACTCTGCTTTGTGTACTCACAACTGTAAACCTACTTTTGCCCACCCCTATGTGTGTTCAGTTCCAAAAGGACTGATAATAGTCTCATTTAGTCATAACATCCAGATCCAAATCCAGAGTTTTGGGGTGATGTTAAGTTCAGATGTAAGTCATATGCATCTGATAACTTACGGTTAAATGTTATATTTATTCAGCCACAAAATGTCATCAGCATATCATTGTTATTAATACATGTTACTATATCCTAAAGTACAGAAAAGAAAGGAATCCTTAAACTGAAAATGAATTAAATTTTGTTTCTGTTGCTTTTTTTAATTTTTTAAAAATTTTTATATCACCTGTATGCCCCAGTTCTTCTTACTCACTTGAACATACCTGAGATAAACATGCAGATGGCCTTCTATTTTGCAAGGTGTAATCCTTAGAAGCCAATATCTTATAAGCATGGTTTAGATCATCAGGCAGAGAGTAGCCTAAGTGCTTTGCAAGTAAAGATGTTTTGTAGACCGGGTTACAAAATACAATTTTCTTAAATTGTTATAAAAAATATAACTTTGAAAAAAATCTTATCAGCTTCTTAGTTTATTTATTTTGATTGAAATCCATAGTCTATTAAGCGATGCTGGTGATCTTGCCCAATTATACTTCTTGAACCTAATTTTCTGTCTAGAAATTTCTATCTCTAATCAATAGGCTTCAGTGTTCTGTTTATTTATTAGGATTCAGGTTATAGTTTCTATTTGGAACACTGGCTCCTTCTTGGCTAATACATGTGTTTTAATCTCTGTCTTGCAAAATTACAATAATGACCTGGTGCGTTAGGAGGCACAGGCTGCATCTGTCCTGCAGTGTTAGGCAGATAATTCATGAGAGAAGTTGTATTAAATAAGTCCAAGAAAATCTTGCTTTTCTCATATCATTATCTTATAGTTTTCTTATGCTTTTAATAATATTATCTTGGTTCCCATATTGGTCTTCTCCAACCCTATCAGTTTTCAAGTTGAATTAAGTAATCTTGGATTATAGGACACAAGAATAAAATGCTCTCTTCTTGTTTTTATCTTCTTTATAATTTCGGAAAGGTTATTTTCTTAGCTCTGGCCCTCTAGGAAATAAAACTCACTTATTCGTTAAGCATAGTACTCCCAAGGTCTATTTTGTCATATATGGAATTGATACCACAGCTTTTTTTTCCCATTTCCATCCCTTCACTTTCATTCTGTGTGTCTTATGTTCTGAGGTGTGTCTCCTGTAGATAATATCTGTATTAGTCATGTTTTCTTATCCAATCAGTTACCTTATGAATTTTGATAGGTGTATTTAATTCATTTACATTTAAGATTAATATTGGTAAGGACTTATTTATTCCCATTTTTATTCTTTATGTCTGTTTTTCTCTTTCTCTTTATTTCTTCTTATTGCAGCAGTCTCTTTAACATTTTTTTTTTTAATATATCTTTATTGATTTCAGAGAGAGGAGAGAGAGAGAGATAGCCCGCAACCCGGGTATGTGCCCTGACCAGGAATCAAACCCCGATCGCCTGGATCCTAGGTCTATGCTCAACCTCTGAGCCACGCCCGGACGGGCTCTTTAACATTTCTTGAAATGCTGGCTTGATGGTAATAAACTACCTTACCCTTTTTTTTTTTTAATTTTAAATTTTTATTTTTGTTTAAAATATTACAGATGTCCCCTTTTCTCCCCAATGACCAGTTTCACCCCCAACCCCCTCCCCAGCCCCTCTCCCCATCATTGTCCATGTCCTTGAGTTATGCATATACACATATAAATTCTTTGGTTACTCTCTACCCCTCCACTCACCCGCCCTCCTCCATCCCGCTGACATTCTTTTGTCTCATCTATGCTTCCAGGTCATTGAATCTATTCTGTTCATCAGTTTATTAAGTTCTTTAGATTCCACATATAAGCAAGA
Organism: Miniopterus schreibersii; assembly: GCF_964146895.1. Taxonomy (NCBI): domain Eukaryota; kingdom Metazoa; phylum Chordata; class Mammalia; order Chiroptera; family Miniopteridae; genus Miniopterus; species Miniopterus schreibersii. Next base: position 23,726,509 of record NC_138118.1, on the reverse strand, counting down.
TCATGTGATGTTTGTCTTTCTCTGCCTGGCTTATTTCACTTAGCATAATTTTCTCCAGGTCCATCCATACTGTACCAAAGGTTATGAGATTCTTCTTCTTTACAGCTGCATAGTATTCCATGGTATATATACTACACAGCTTTATTATCCACTCATCTGCTGATGGGCACTTGGGCTGTTTCCAGATCTTAGCTATTGTAAACTGTGCTGCTATGAACATAGGGGTACATATATTCTTTCTGATTAGTGTTTCAGGATTCGTAAGATACAGTCCTAGTAGTGGGATCACTGGGTCAAAAAGCAGCTATATTTTTACTTTTTTGAGGAACCTCCATACTGCTTTCCATAGTGGCTGCACCAGTCTGCATTCCCACCAGCAGTATACTAGGGTTCCCCTTTCTCCACATCCTCGCCACCACATGTAGTTTATTGATTTGTTGATGGTAGCCATTCTGACAGATGTGAAGTGATACTTCATTGGGGTTTAATTTGCATCTCTCTGATTAACGACTTTGAGCATTTTCTCATGTGTCTCTTGGCCATCCATATGTCCTCTTTGGAGAAGTGTCTATTCAATTCCTTTTCCCATTTCTTAATTGGGTTGTTTGCCTTCCTCTTGCTGAGTAATATGAGTTCTTTGTACACTTTGGAAATTAGCCCCTTATCAGATACATCCTGGGCAAATATGTTTTCCCAGACCGTGGGATTCCTTTGTATTTTGAGGCTGTTTTCTTTTGTTGTGCAGAAGCTTTTTAGTTTGATGTAGTCCCATATGTTTATTTTTTCTTTTGTTTTTCTTGCCCTAGGAGATGTATCAGTGAAAATTCCACTATGTGGGATGTCTGGGACTTTACTGCCTATGTTTTCTTCCATGATTTTTATGGTTTCGTGACATACATTTAAGTCGTTTATCCATTTTGAGTTTATTTTTGTGTATGGTGAAAGTTGGTGGTCTAGTTTCATTTTTTTTGTATGTATCTGTCCAATTTCCCCAGCATCACTTATTGAAGAGACTGTCCTTACTCCATTAGATACTCTTGCATCCTCTGTCAAATATTAACTGACCATAATGGCTTGGGTCTATTTCTGGGGTCTCTGTTCTGTTCCATTGATCTATATGCCTGTTGTTGGACCAATGCCCAGCCGCTTTGATTACAGTGGCTTTGTAATACAGTTTGAAGTCCCATAATGTGATCCCTCCTACTCTGTTCTTTTTTCTCAAGATAGCTGCAGCTATATAAATTTTCGTAATGTTTGTTCTAGGTCTGTGAAATATGCTGTTGGTATTTTAATAGGAATTGCACATTGAATTTATAAATTGCTTTGGGTAGTATGGACATTTTAATGATATTAATTCTTCCAATCCATGAGCATGGTATATTCTTCCACTTGTTTAAGTCTTCCTCTATTTCTTTTTTCAGTGTCACATAGTTTTCCAAGTACAGGTCTTTTACATCCTTGGTTAAGTTTATTTCTAGGTATGTCATTCTTTTAGTTGCAAAGGTAAATGGTATTGCTTTTCTGGCTTCTCTCTCTGAATGTTCATTGTTGGCGTATAAGAATGCCATTGATTTCTGGATGTTGATTTTCTATCCAGCTACCTTGCTGAATTCCTTTATCAAATCTAGTAGTACTTTGATGGAGTCTTTAGGGTTTTCTATGTACAATATCATCTCATCTGCAGATAATGACAGTTTTACTTCCTCCATTCCAATTTGGATTCCTTTTATGTTTTCTTCCTGTCTGATGGCTACGGCCAGGACTTCCAGTATTATGTTAAATAAGAGTGGTGAAAGTGGACATCCCTGTCTTGTTCTGCTTTTTAATGGAAATGGTTTTAGTTTTTGCCTATTGAGTATGATGTTGGCTGTAGGTCTGTCATATAAGGCTTTTATTAAGTTGAGGTATGATCCCTCTATTCCCACTTTGCTGAGAGTTTTTATCAGAAATGGGTGCTGGATTTTGTCAAATGCTTTTTCTGAGTCTATTGATATAATCATATGATTTTTGTCCTTTATTTTGTTTATGTCATGTATCACATTTATTGATTTACAGATGTTGTACCAGCCTTGCATCCCTGGAATAAATCCCACTTGGCCATGATGTATGTATGATCTTTTTAATGTATTGCTGGATCTGGTTTACTAGTATTTTAGTGAGGACTTTAGCATCTATGTTCATCAGGGATATTGGCTTGTAATTTTATTTCTTTGTGGTATTTTTGTCTGGTTTTGGGATTAGAATGATGCTGGCCTCATAAAAAGAGTTTGGGAGTTTTCCCTCCTCTTGAATTTTCTGGAATAGTTTGAATAGAATAGGTGTTAATTCTTCTTTCAATGTTTGGTAAAACTCACCTGTAAATCCATCTGGTCCAGGACTTTTGTTTGCTGGGAGTTTTTTGATTACTGCTTCAATTTCATTAGTTGTTATTAGCCTATTCAGGTTTTCTGTCTCTTCTTGATTCAGCTTTGGAAGGTTGTATGCTTCTAGGAATTTGTCCATTTCATCCAGGTTGTCCAGTTTGTTGGCATTTAGTTGCTCATAATATTTTCTTATAATCATTTGTATTTCTGTTGGGTCAGTTGTTATATTGCCTCTTTCATTTCTGATTTTATTGATTTGGGTCCTCTCTCTTTGTTTCTTAGTGAGTCTGGCTAAAGGTGCATCAATCTTGTTTACCTTTTGAAAGAACCAGCTCTTCGTTTCATTGATTTTTTGTATTGTTTTTTTTAGTCCTTATATCATTAATTTCTGCTCTGATTTTTATTATTTCCTTCCTTCTACTTCCTTGGGGTTTTCTTGCTGTTCTCGTTCTAGTTCTTTTAGTTCTTGTGTTAGATGGTTCATTAGATTTTTTTCTTGTTTCTTGAGATAGGCCTGTAACGATATGAATTTTCCTCTCAGGGCTGCTCTCACCATGTCCCACAGATTTTGGGATGTTGTCTATTCCTTTTTTTACTTTCCATGAAGTGTTTGATTTCTTCCTTGATCTCATTGGTAACCCATTCATTGTTTAATAGCATGCTATTTAGCCTCCATGTGTTTAAATAATTTTGAGTTTTTTTATAGTGGTTGATTTCTAGTTTCATGGCATTGTGATCCGAGAAGATGTTTGATATGATTTCAGTCTTCTTATATTTGTAGAGACTTGCTTTGTGCCCTAACATGTGGTCAATTTTGAGAATGTTCCATGTGCACTTGAGAAGAATGTGTCTTCCACTGCTTTGGGGTGAAATGTTCTGTAAATGTCAATTAAATCCATTAGGGCTAGTGAGTCATTTAAGGTCTGCATTTTCCTGTTTTTTTGTCATGATGATCTGTCCAATGCTGATAGTGAGGTGTTAAATTTCCCCACTATGATTGTGTTGCTGTCAATCTCCCCTTTAAAGTCCTTCCAGAATTTTTTTATATATTTATGTGCTCCGATATTGGGTGCATATATGTTTATAAGGGTTATTTCCTCCTGTTGGATTGATCCCTTTAGTATTATGTAGTCAACATCTTTGTCTCTTGTTATGCTCTTTATTTTGAAGTCTGTTTTGTCAGAAATAAGAATTGCTACTCCAGCTTTCTTTTCCTTTCCGTTTTCATGGAATATTTTACTCCATCCTTTCACTTTTAGACTTTGTGAATCTTTTGCTCTCAGGTGGGTCTCTTGTAGACAGCATATATTTGGGTCTTATTTCCTTATCCATTCAGCTACTCTATGTCTCTTGTTGGACCATTTATTCCATTTACATTTAAGGTTACTATTGATATCAAGTTATTTAATGCTATTTTCCCCCTTTATGCTGATGTACCTTTCTCTCACTATTCCTTCTTTTTTTAAAGCAGTCGTTTTAGCATTTCTTGCAATGCTGGTTTTGTAGTGCTGAACTCCTTTAGCCTTTTTTTTTTTTTTTTTGTCTGGGAAGCTCTTTATTTCACCTTCAATTTTAAATGATAGCCTTGCTGGATAAAGCAATCTTGGTTGCATGTTCTTGTTTTTCATTAGTGGAGAATTTCATACCACTCCCTTCTGGCCTGAAGAGTTTCTGTTGAGAAATCAGCTGTTAGCCTTATGGGGGTTCCCTTGTAGGTCACTGCTTGTCTCTCTCTTGCAGCCCTTAATATTTTCTTTTTGTCCTTGACATTTGCCATTTTAATTATGATGTGTCTTGGAGTGGGTCTCTTTGGGTCCCTCTTGTTTGGAACCCTCTGTGCTTCCTGAACTTGTGTGGCTTTCTCCTTCGCCAGCCTAGGGAAGTTTTCTATCATTATTTCCTCCACCAAGTTCTCTATCCCTGGCTCTCTTTCCTTCCCGTCTGGCACTCCTATAATGCAAATGTTCTTTCGCTTCATGTTGTCCCAAAGCTCCCTTAGACTGTCCTCATGCTTTTTAAGTGGTTTTTCTTTTTGCTCCTCTGATTGTGTGATTTTTTTCTACCTTGTCTTCTAAATCACTTATTCTATCCTCTGCTTCATTGAGCCTGCTTTTAATTTCTTCCAGTGCATTCTTGATATCAGATACAGCATTCTTTTTCTCTGTCTAGGTTTTGTTTATGGTATGTATCTCTTTTTTCATGTTTTCACAAAGGTCCTCGATCTTATCATCTAATGTCTTCTTAAGTTCCTTGAACATCTTCATCATTCATACTCTGAACTCCGTTTCTGATAACTTGCTTTAGTCCATCTCATCAAAGTCTTTTTCTGGCAATTTTTCCTTTTCTTTAATGTGGTGGTTGCTTCTTTGTCTCCCCGTTTTCGTAGCTCTTAGTGTTTGTATCCATATATTAGATATATATATGCTGTTTCCCAGTCTTGTGGGATGGGATTTTGTCTTGTGGGTCCAGTGGAGCCCAGATTTGGGTGTTCCTTATACTTCTGAGCTCTTTGCGCTAGATATGTCCCTCTTGTGGGTGTCCCTTTTGTGGTTTCTTTATGTTCTTCTGCTGTGGTTGGGTCTAGATTGTTCTTGACTCATGCTTGGGAGGACTCTCCTCTCAGGTTGGCTAACTGTGTCTCAGCCCAACCTAGTCGTGTAAGCTATTGTACAGGTGCTGGCAAGGCAGGACAATGCACAACTTCCAGGAAACAAGAGGTATCTTACAAAATATCTTGGCAGTCACAATGAACACAACCCACATGAAAGTAGAATTGGGAGTGTGAAGGGAGAACATACACACACAAAAAATACTTTAAAAAAAAAAAAGAGAAAGAAAAGTAATGCTTAGAGAGAGAGATGTATATTTTTATTAATAGTGGTGAAAATTTAGAAAATATTAATAAACTAAATGTAAAAAATAGAGAAGCTACTGGGAAATAACAGAAGCAGAGATAAGATTCTGAAAGAAAGGCCAGCAAAAAATTAAGGGAGAGAATAGGAATAAGATACTAGTTGAAAATCAGAAAACAAAAATACAATAAAGAGAATGAGAGGAGCTAACAATCCAACAAAAAGACAGGAAGACAGAAGGGAGGATAACAAAAGAACAAAAGAAAAGTATAAAAAGAAAAAAGAAAAAGAAAAAAAAAATTATGCCAATGGATCAAGAGGAGAGAGAGAGATATAGGATATAGCCCAGGAAGGGAGGGAATCTGGTAAGAGATTTGCTGGAAACTATAGAGGCAAGCAGTAAACTTGGATATAATGATAAAGTCCCAGTCATTAAGTAGGGAATATCAAGAAAGTTTTGTTAGTAGAAGCAAGGATAAAACAAAACAAAGCAAACAAACAAAACAAAACTAAAAATAAGCTAAGCAAGACAAATCCTTTTATAAAAAAGAGAAAAAAGTTTAGTTAAGAAATATTTTTTTTAATATATTTTTAAAATTATTATAAAATTTAAAGAAGAAGAAAAAACAAATTTTCTCTCCTTTCTCTTTTTCCTAAGGAAAAAAAGAGAACAAACAAACACACAAACAAAAAACAACAAAAAAATTAAAAACAAACCCCCCCCCCCCACACACACACATAACACAAACCAAACCAAATAATAAATAAAAAAAACAGAAGAAAAAATGACAGTCAATCAGGTGGGTTTCTTCTGGGTAGCTTATGTTGTCTGAGGCTCACTGTTTTGTGTACTGGTTTCAGTTCTCCTGGGAGATACTAGTGTATCACCCAATGTGAGGAGCCATCTAGGTGTGGCTCTGCTGTCCTTAGGTAGATGGTTGATCTGAGGCTGTCTGTGGACCACCTCCTCTTGTCAGCTATTTTGCAACTTTATAGTTGCGTGGTCTTACTCCAGAGTCTTCTGTAGAGTCTTTAGGGTGCAGGGTGGCTAGTGTAGTCCAGGGTATCACTCCCCTTACAGGTTTCGGTGTACGGCACTCACTCTGCGGGAGTTAGTCTCTGCTCCACCGCCAGCTCCTCAGTCCCTACCTTGTCCTCTGATTCTAGTTCCCCAGGCTCTGGCCTGTTGCACCTTCAGATTGATTTCATCCTGTTGCCTTTTCTGTCTGGGCTGTTTCAGCAGCCTGGGCTCAGTGGATGTAATTAAAAACACATTCTGGTGAGCCCTTTGCCTGTCCAGCCCCCAGCAGGGGTTTTCAGCTTTTCCTCCAGTTCCCAAACAACAGTCCCTGAGAGTCTTATTCTTATAATGTCCTCCTGTGAGCTGCTCTCCCTTTCCCCTCAGGACTGTGCCCTCCGGCGGTGTCTGGGGCTTCAGTGAGCTGGACCCGCCCCCTTCCTGTTGGGGGCGGTGCTCTGTGCTGCAGGAGAGGCAGGCAGGCTCTGCCCCTCCCTGCTCAGCTCTGGTTGGCTGGTCACACCAGGCCCGCCCTTCAGACAGACTACTGTGCAGACCCCAATCCCAGCCTCTGCTAGTCTGTCCATGCAGTTCAAGCCTGGAAGGTGGGAGACAGTTCCGTGATCAATCTCACAAATGCACAAAGCAACACACAGGCAGAGTCCACCCTGCAAGGTCCCACTGCCCGGGGGCCAAGGCACCCAGCAGGAGGTGACCCAAAATCTGATCCACCCAGCTCCCCACACCACTGTTCTCAGGAAAGCTGGGGCGGCTTCATGGGTCACCACGGTGGCCCTCAGGACTGGTCACAGATCGAACCCTCTGGGCACCAAGAGATCAGGACGGGGAGGGCCCATCCCCTCCCCCGTGCCATGCAGATTCAGTGCTTTCTGGGGCTCAACACAATGCCCGACAGGGAGGCAGAGAGTCCCCATGTTCTGCCATTCAGCACAGTCCCCTGGTCCCTCGCCACTTGGGTGCCACAGTCTTTGGGACAGCCTTCCTATTGTCAGCACCCAGAGCACTATACGCTGATCGCAGCCGCCACTAGAAGCTTTGTTTCACTAGAAAGGCCCTTTTCGCCATTAGAGGCTTTGTTTCCTAGGAAGGCTCCGACTCTTCCTCGCAGACTCACTGCTTCCTTGGGTCCCCCTGCCCTGTTTGAGGGGTGCTCCTTCCCCTCTTGTCGTTCCAGGAGTGAGATCCCCACTTTTGGAGGCCGGTCCACACTCCCGAGGGGAGGAAGCTTTGCAACCTCCAAGCCTCCAGGCTTGGAGCGCAGCACAGACTTCAGGGGGGACTCCCCCTTCCTATGGCCCCCTTCTCTTACCAGATTCCATGATGTTTCTTCAGTGCTCCTGCTCGCACTCCATCCCTTCAGGTATGTTTCTCTGGTTTTTCCAAGCTGGCTACATAGGATTTTAGGAGTAAATCGAGTCTGTGGCTGGGAGCAGAGGCTCTCTGCAGCTTCTCACAGTGCCTCCATCTTCCCAATGGACTCTTACCCTTTTTTGTTTGTTTGATTCTGGGAAGCTCTTTATTTCACCATCTATTTTGAATGATAGCTTTGCTGATTGGAATAAGTTTGGTTTCAGATCCTTGCTTTTCATTTCCTTGATTTTTACTTGAATACATCATGCCATTTCCTTCTGGCTTGTAGAGTTTCTGTTGAGAAATCAGCTGACATCCTTATGGGAGCTGCTTTTTAGGTAATAAATTGCTTTTCTATTGCTCCCTCTAAGATTCTCTTTGCCTTTAATTTTTGGCATTCTAATTATGATGTGTCTGTGTTTGGGCTTCTTTGGCTTCTTCTTTCTTGGGACTCTTTTCTCTAAACTTGTGTTGTTTTTCTTTCACTTGGCCCGGGAATTTTTCTGCCATTATTTCTTCAAAGAGATTCTCTATCACTTGCTCACTTTTTTCTCCTTATGTCACTCCTATAATGTGACTATTGTTATATTTCATGTTATCCCACAGCTCTTTTAAACTCTGCTCTTGTTTTTCAATTCTGTTTTTTTGTTTGTTTGTTTGTTTTTACTTTCTGGTTCTTTGATTGAGTGATTTTTTTTTCAACCCTGTCATTTAATTTGCTGATCTAATCTTCTGCTTTCTCTAATCTGCTGTTTATTTCTTCCACTGTATCCTTTATTTCTGCTATGTCATTCTCATTTCCTACTGGTGTTTTTCATAGTTTCTGTCTTTTTTCATGCTGTTGAGCATACTTATAATCATTACTCTAAACTCTATATTTGATAAATAGCTTATCTCCATTTCATTTAGCTCTTCTTCTGGAGAATTCTCTTATTTTCATTTAGGGTTTATTTGTCCCTCCATTTTGTCTGCCTGTTTGAATTTCTTTCTATGTATTTGGTAGATGTGCTATGACTTCCTGTATTGGTAGGGTGACCTTATGTAGTAGGTGACCTGTGAGACCCAGTGGTGCAGTCTCCCTGATCACCAGACCTGAGTCCTCTAATAATGTCACTTGTGTGCATTGTGTGAGCCCTCCTGTTGTAACTGAGTCTTGGTTGATATTTGCTTGTTCATGCATGGGCTCAACCCTAAGGCTATCAGACAGGGAGGCTCAATACCCAACACAGTGTGCAGGCTGCTGTATAGGTCCTTATCACATGAAGCAGAATTGGCATCAGCAGGGTTTTGAGCCTGCCAGTATCACTCTGTGTATATACTACTTGTGAAGCTTATTAGATCCTGCTCTATTGTTGTCTTGAAGCTGGCCAATGGGTTTATTGGACTTGGGTCTCTTTGGAGGGTCTCTGATGCAGGCCAGTGTCAGATGCTGTTTGTGACTGGTCCTGAGTACCCTGTTTGGAACTATCAGTGATCCATAGCTTGTGGTTCCCTCTACTGGGGTTGGGTGTGCATGGAAAGAACCAAGCTATGCACTATGGACTGCTTTTCCTAGCCTCAGACCAAGAAACAGTCAGACAAAAACTCAAAGCACCCAGAGGTCCACCTCTGCCTGCAGGTTGATTTTTAGTCTCAGTCACTTAATAAACCTCAGGCTGTAGATCTCAGGGGGCATAAATTCCACAGAGGTGGGAGAAAGTGTTTCCAATGGGAAGGGCAATTTCTTCCACCCCAAGCAAAAGCTGCATGATGGAAAAGCTCTGCCTGAGAAACATCATTTCTGCAGCATGGGGAAATGACTCAGCACAGGGATCCTGGCAGCTATCCTCTCAGCTCTCTCCTCAGAGCCACCAAACCCAGACTCTTTTCATGCAGTTCTAGTCTACTCAGTCCTCCCTCTGCCAGAGCCCAAGGTGAGTGTCTGCAAATGAAATTTAGTGTGTTGGCCATTTAAGTGGGTGTCTGTATTTCTAGCCACCTCTCCCTTCTGGACAGGACCCCCCAGTACTTTTCACAGCCAAATGTTATGTGTGTACCTTTCCTGGTTCTATTACTCTGGGTAGTGGGGCCCAGTTTTGGGTTTAGACACCAGGCTTCTCAGAGGGAGCCCCCTACACCTGAGATATTCCTCCAGAACTTTAGCTGCTGTGTATGGGAGCCCAGCCACCCCTCTTATGCCTGCAAATGTCCTTCCAGTCTGGATGTTGCCTCCTCTTTACATCTTTGGTGATTAGGATTCTCTCAATCTAGTCTTCAGTTGGTTAGTCAGGATGATTTTTTCTATATTTTAGGTGTAATTCCAGTTTGGTCCTAGGAGAATGTCAGTGTAACTTCCATTTCATCTACCACCATCTTGGAATCTCTCTATGTTACTACTTTTATTATAGGAATATGGGAAACCTATTCTGTTTTCCTTCTACTTGGTTGATCAAACTTTTTAAAATTGATAATTCTTAATTTTTAAATTTATTTTTTTAAAAAAATTTTAATGTACTAGTGACTTATACTTCTGGTCATGATAAAGCAACAGATTTACTCTGTTTCCTTCAACAAGTAAAAAGGGAGAAAAAATATGCAACAAGTTTTCAGATACTGGAAAATAAGTAGTGAAGACAATAATCCCTGAGAAAAGGAAAGTTGATGAGGTTAGCAGTGAAGAATACCCAGTATATTGCTTGGGGAGAATATCTATAAAGCCACAGCAAAGAATGTTTTTTGAGTTGTGTAGATGGTGCAGAATTTGGGGAGATCAAGGTGGCAAGAATTCACAAAGAACAGTACTTAAGAGTACAAATCTATACACAGAACTACGTATGAGATTTTTGCTGGATACCAAACAGTGTTCCCTTCTGAAGAAACCACCTATAGCCAAGGCAAGCATTGCCACCAACAGAATTCCCAGAAGTCAGTAGGGCTTAGCTTAACCAGAGTAGAAAAACTTATTCTTCTCCCCAATAAATATGTAAAGTTCAAATTGTATTATATTTAATTATCAAACATGACAAGGAGCAGAAAAAAATAATTCAAAATTAGGCAAGTCAGTAAATAACTCTAGATTCAGAAATAAAAGATAAACTTATCAGACAAGGCAATTATAACAGCTTTTAAAAAGACTTCAAAGTTAAAGAAGGTAGAAAAACATAAGCACTTTAAGGTAACACCAAGAAGTATGTATACAAGATACATATCAAACTTACAGGAATAAAAATACAATGGTAGAAAATTAAAAACAATAGTCTGTGAAATTTAAAAATAACACCAAGTGCTATTAACAAAATAAAAACATATTTAGATATTGCATTCAAACAAACTATCCAAATTAACGAAAAACAAACTGAACTGTGTTCTATCAGTAATCTATAGGTTGATGTTAAGCACCTTAATATTTGGATAAGCCCAGAAAAAGAAATTTGGAGTTGAAAGCAGCAGAGAATATAAGAAATAGCTGCCCATAATTTTCAAACTTTGAAAAAAACTCTAAACTCACAGAACCAAGAATTTCAGTAAACATTATACACATGAAACATGGAGAAAAGTGCACCAAGGCACATTACACTAAAACTATGAATGCTAGTGATAAAAAAATCGTAAAAGCTGCTGAGAAGACACATTCTCTAGAAGTGAGAGACATGCCTAGAAGAACAAAAGCCAATGATATAATTCTTTTTGAAATTAGGTAAGCCATGAGGTTGTGAAGCAACATTTTTATGATTCTGAAAGAAACCTTACATTAAGGAATTTCTTTAGAGAGATGAAAAATAATACTAGATAGAAATCTAGATCTACATGAAGAATGATAATTATTGCAAATGATATATGATAAATATAAAATATACTTTTCCATTTTCAAAAGTTATTTTAAAGTTTCAAAGTTAAAAAAAATATCTTAATATTGTGGAGTTATAAAACATGTAGAAGTAAAATGTATGACAATGACAACATCATATAAGGGAAACTGAAATATGCAGTGGTATACTTACACTATATATAAAATGACATAATATTATTTGAACATTGACTATGATAGCACTTATACTGTAAACCTTAAAATGATGACTAAAATATCAGAAATATGTAAGGATAAAAACGCCAATGAAAGAAATAAAATGGAATAATACAAATAATCAATTAACCAAAAGTAAAACAATGAAAAAGAAAACAAACGGAAAAATATAAAACAATTACTAAAATAGTATATTTTAATCCAAATACATCAATATCACACTTTGTAAAAATAAATTTAAGTAGATTTAATATCTAAATATAAAATACAAACAAGAACTCAGTTTCAGAAATACCAATGAATATGCCTTAATGATCTAAGATAGTAATGGATTTCTTAAACAAGATACATGCAATGCTAACCATAAAATAAAAAAATGTGTCGAAACAAATTGAGAAGTTCTGTTCATCAAATAACAGTTGCTTGATAGTGAAATAACAAGCAACAATGTGAGAGAAGGTATTTTAATAATGTAACATACAACTACTATCTATCATATATTTTAAAAACTCTCATAAATCAGTAAGTCAGAGAAAAGACCCAATAGAAATATGGGCAAAGGACACACTTTTTATAAAGCATTTCATAATAAAGAATATTCAAGTAGACAAATAACATGCAAAGATACTCCACTTAATATAGTCATCAAAGAAATGCAAACTAAAACTTTGTGGTGATATCACTATACATCCACCAAGATGGCAAAATTTTAAAGTAGACAGTAAAGTACAAATGTTGCTGATGATGGAGAACAATACAAATTCTCATATACTGCTGGTGGGAGCATCAAGCGCTTTGTATAACTCTTGGTCAGTATTTGGTAGAGTTGAACATGTGCACACTCTTCAGCCTAGAAATTCCACTCTAGGTGTATACTCAAAGGACATGCCAAAATAAAACCAGAATAATATAGTAAAATATCAGAATCTTTATAGCAACACTACTTGTAATAATCAAAAAGACTATCAACAGTAGAATGGAAAATTAAGTCCTAGCATATCCACATAGTAGAATGATACATAGCAAACAGAATGAAAGATCCATTATGTGTAGCAATAGAACTGAATCTCATAAACACAATGCTGAGTGAAAGAATCCACACAGAGTTCAATATCTTATGATTTAATTTATATGAAAGGAAAAAACAGGTAAAACTAATCTGTGCTGTTAGAGTCACCATGGTGGTTATCCTTGTGGGTGGTGGTGAGTGAAGGAGGCACTCAAGGTTTTTCCTGAGTGATAGAAATGCTCTTTTTATTAATGTGAGGAATGATTACATGAGTGTGATTAGTTGTGAAAATTCCTCTTCTCCTCTTCCTCCTCCTTCAACTTGGTCTATCTGCTAAAGTGCAACATCCTGTGCAGTACAGAAAAAATGCAGTGAGATTTCCTGTAGAGCATTTAGACCTTAGCCACATTATCTAGAGGTTGATTAGTTGGACTTTAGTAGACTCTGCTGATCTTTTGGTATATCAGTTCTGATTGTCTTACTGCTTTGATTAGTAGCTCAACATTAAAAAATGGATATCTGAGGGAGAGGAACCATTTTAAAGATTTTTTATTCATTTTTAGAGACAAAGGGAGAGGGAGATAGAGAAACATCAATGTGAGAGCAGAACATGGATCGTCTGCCTACTGCACACCCCCCATCGGGGATCAAGCCCACATCCTGGGCATGTGCCCTGACCAGAGATCAAGCTGGCAGCCTTTCAGCGCACAACTAGCCACATCAGCCAGGGTGAGAGGAGCCATTTTAAAGCTCTCAATTATCATCAGCATTGCTCAGCTATCTAAGACTATGTTTCTTTGTTGTTGTTGTAACATGTATTACTTCCTGGTAGTTAATTGAAAAGTAGTTGTGTCATAAAACAATCAAAATTATTACCAAATATATGTGAATATGAAATCTAAGGCATTTAGCCATATACAGTCCAGTTATTTATTATGATTACATTTTTAAATTGTTGAACTTTTTGAACAAAATATTATCCTAGGTAATTAAGAAATTATGCAACCCAAATAAGCAAGAAAAAAACAAACAAACCTGTGGCTTATATTCTATGGGAAACTCCTCTGATAGTCTATTTCATACTAGGTTTGCCTTGATGTACACATTTTAGTTTCATCCTTTATTATTCTTTTAAATGCTCAAAGACATTGATATATTTTGAGTATTCAACAAATTTATAAATAAAAATATTGAGGAGCATGCTCCTGTGGTAAGGAAATTTCTTACCTCTATGCCCATTTTCTGAGTTGTGGAGTGATGGAGTTTTAGTTGGGTTCAAAGGTAAATCAATGGCATGTAGAATGGCGTAATAAAATTGTGCCTCATAAAGCTTTCCTTGAAAATCAGCCAAATCATGGAATATTTGGCAGAATACCTAGAGTTTTCTTACAGAATATAACTTTAGAATTTCTTAAAATGATCATAAACACATTTAATGTACATGTTGCCAGTAAACCTAATAACTCTTTATTATTCTGTTATTCGGAAGCCAGTTGTTATAGGCTCAAAATGTTTAAATCAGAGAGTAAGTTGAATCTTTTAGAAAAATTAATTATTCACATCAAGAGAATGCACTGACCATAATATAGCTCCTATTGTCTGGTCTGAGAAGTTTGAATGGAATATGGGGGTTATCCAAAGCTGTGGGTAGCCATAACTAAAAGGAAGTGACAAATTGAATGAACAGACATTAATCTCAACAAGTGGATCAAACTGGAATATGGTAGATATTTAGAAATTGAATCTTAACTTCACAGATATTTGAGGCAGAGAGAAGCATAAGAAGTAAAGAATATTTAACAAAAAACTCAAAAGAGTTTTAGGGAGGGCTAAGGCAGGTATTGCATTGTTGGGCTTAGAGTCCCCATGGAAGTGTCTTTCAGAGAGAATAATTGGTTTGAAGATGAAGTTAGATAAAGCAAACAAATCCCCATGTTTGGAATTTGTAATATTTTAATCCTAGCTAGTTTAAAATTTATCATGACACATCTAGGTGTTGTGTTTTCATTCATTCATCCTGCTTAGCTCCTGGTTGACCCCGATATCTATTTTCTTTTTGTATTTTGCCAATGTTGATTTTCTCTTTTCTGCATTTAAAAATATATTTTCTTAGAGTTTCTATTAGAAAAGATTTAGAAATTCTGTACCTCCATATCAATGCCCCATGTCCCTTGAACTTTTCTTCCTTATTTTCACCTTTTGACTTTATACTATGTATTAGTTAGAATCTGTCTGCCACAAGTGGCAAATAGTTCACTTAAACTGCCTCAATTTAAAACATAATTTATAAACCCATCTAAATGGAAAGTCAAGAGTAAATCTGAGCACACAGATGGACCCGATGCCCTTTCAAAATACCAGAACTTGGTTCTTAATGTCTCTTAGCTAAGCTTTTCTGAATGTATCTTCCTTCTCAGAAAACATTCCTCCTTGTGATCTCAAGAGGGCAGCAGCAGTAGCTCTAGACCTTAGGAAACTCAGAAACTGAGAGTGAAAGAGAAGGATTTTTAAAAGAAAATTAAGATGTTATCACAAGCAATAGAGAGTATGAATGCTGGTTTGAAACAACAACAAAACAAATCACCAACAATAAAAGAATGAACACTAATTTGAGTGAAGTCTTGGGCTCACTAATATTTCTGTTTAGTTTTCCTTGTTTTGTGATGTGCCTCATATTGCTAGGCCCCTAAAACAGGCAGGCTGAGGGCTCCCCATTTGTCTATGCTCATCATTCAGAGCTCTGTCTTCTTTCCCTGTCTCACATTCACTAATCCTGCTTTGGAGAATCAGTATCTCAGCTACCCTGCTTGACATTTTTAATGTTGATTTACTTAGTGAATTTAGGCAAGACTACAAATGTTGATACAAATGTTGACTCAGGGGTAACTCTAGCAAATCAAATCCATTATCTTCTCATTAGTCAGCTCCTGCTCACTTGGAGCTGTGGTTTCCTTTTTCATTCATGCGCCTTCTCATATAAATATACCTTATCATTATTTTACATCCTTCAGTTATTTCCAGGGATTTGGGCCAAGATGAAGAGAATATAGCTCTGTCTGCTACTCAGTTTTCACATTTTGTATTTATCTATAGCATCAAAATATACACCATAATCCATTATCACCCATTGCTTCCATATTCTAGATACCTTATTCCTTTCTGAAAAAAAATGCTATGGAGTTTTCTTTACTCTGAAAAGCTCTGTTTTCAAATACTTACTGGTAATTACCTATGTTACTGATTGTTAAAGCATTATTTTTTTATAACATTCAATTTATTGCCTGTTCTTAGCATGTTTACTTACTTTTACATGTATGAGTTTTACTTTGGAATATGGTTTTCATTTATATTGTGTGCTAAAATTATTTCTGCAGGACATTTGAAATTATGGTAAATGTCAAAAAATATTAGATTTCAATGGATATTATTTATGTGTTAATATTCATAGGTGCCCCTGAATGATTGCACTTAAGCTATTTTGGGGAAAGGGGAGATGTGCTTTCTTCAGTTCTTTTTTAGCTGAGGTTCTATATTTTTTCTGAGTTTTTTTATCTTTAGAATTCCAAGACAGTTTTCATATCTAGTACTGTGCTCCACAGCAGGTGGGTGTCCAGCCTACTCAGAAGCTACATTTGTATAGGACTTAAAGCTCAGCAGTGTAATTCACAATGTTCCATAGTGTCGTTCATCTTCATACGTGTATAGAATAGAAGGTACTTGCCAGAGTATTTAATAACCATGTAAAATTTAAAAAGCATGTGCACTAACAATACCACTGCACACAATTACACAAGTATCACAGACTGACTAAGCCACTTCTGGCAAAGCATTAAAGACCCCAAAATAAATAAGTAAATAATGAATGGAGGACCTATTGCACTATTTTTAATGCAGGTAGGAGAAAATCTGAAAGAGTATTATATTAATGACATGTATAATCAAAACCAAAATATATAATTATAAAATCCTTTCAGATTATTAAAATCCTGGATATATTATTGACCATTTTATTTACTGAAGCTACTAGTTAATTCAAGATAAAAATCTTTTTGAAACATATTTTCTGCAAACACCATGTAGAAAACAGAGATTTAGTGAACTCCAATTTATATCCAGTGCTCAAATAATAGATTTAAAAATAGAGTATTGCCTAGGGTTTGTCTACATGGCTTATTTGCTCATTCCAACAGGTATAGAATCATGAAAAATTTTCCCTCTCATGAATCAAATAATCACTACTTCCTCATTTTGTAGGCAGTGTGTCCACAGAAATGGTACATCTAGGGTGGGAGAGATATATTGTTTTCCTATGAAAGACATGACAGTCATAAGTGGTTCTTAATTGTCTTTCAAAATTATACTATTTAAATACTTAGTTAATAAAAATAAAATTTTAAGAGTGATTTTTGAGAGCCTTTTGGCACCAGATTTCCATCTGCCTAATTGAGACCACCAGAATTTTATTTAGCTTGAACAGCAAGTTTGAATCAGCTCAGCAGGGTGCTCACTTAAGATTAGAATAGCACTATTTTCCATGTTGCTCTATGAAAAGTGCAATATCAAAATGAAGTATCAAAATAAGTGAATTAGACTATAATAAAATAAAGTACCCATGTTAATTTTGCCTTTGTCATGCCATATATATAGTCAATATAAAGTGCGAACAGTCAGATCACATCCCTGTTTTGATACATGAGAGGAAACAACTAGTTGAATCTCCCTAATTTTCTTACTGATAATTAACTTGGCAGTTTTGTAAAATACAACCTAAAAAGAGCAGCACATTGGTTTAAAAATATATTTTCTGAACAGAACAGTTAAGTGGGAGTCAAGGAAATTGTATAGCTAAAGAAAAATAAAATTTTGTAAATCTCAATGGGGAAAGATTACTGAGTTAGAAAGAATTACTGGTAAAATATCATGTAAATGCAAACAAAATTAACTTTAATTTTTCTTGACAAACATCGGAGAACAGAGATGAAAGTGTTTAAGGCCCTAAGTCCTTTTGTATGAAAACAATGTTATTCCCATAGAATTAAATAGTTACAGTTACATTAAATATCACTTTGTGAATGAAGAATAAAGAACTACAGGTTTCTTTCCAGGATATTTAAAGAACTTTTATGAAAAAGAGATGAAAGACATGATAAGCTAAAACCAATTAAACCCTATTACTGGTTAAAGAAAGACATTTATAATTGATTGAACTATGAAATGGTACCCCTGGCAGAATTTCTGAAATGTCTGTCAACACTTTAGTGTGAACTCCTCCCAATAAACCATCTGCATGTAACTTACTTGAATTGCATTACCAGCAACTTGTATCAAATCGGAGCAGCAAGCAAGAGGATTTATGTGATCTGCTTGCTGAGATATTGTATCTAATATTTCTTAAACAAAACACCTCTTAATAGTTGCATACCTTATTTTTTTATTAATGATGTAGCTGTGTCTGTTTAAGCTAGAAAATAAATAGCACAACACCATGAAATCATAATATGTCAGATCATGTAAAAGGGTACATTCTTCCCTCTTTCACTGCATTTTCCCCCCAAATATTTGAATTTTGTCAGCTGGACCATTCTGGACTACAGTTGCAATAGCCCTACCCATTTCCCTTAAAAATATCAATCTTCTGTAGATTAATTGCTATATTCAAATGCAACAAATCACTGTGCAATATCCTAATCATCTGAAGTTGATTTTTGGAAGCAAGATACTATTTTGATAGCAGCTATAATTTTAGTTTGTTACTGCAATGAAAATTGTTTACTTTCAGGAGCTCATTTTATCCATATGAGTCATATTGCTCATACCATACAAATTGAGCACAGGAGGAACTGATGGCAACTATAGACAAGGATTGGAAGTTGGTAGTGCTTAGATTGTTAAAGATGGAATCAGCAACATAGATAAGACAGGGAAAGCATTAAGTTTTTAGCTCTAAAATAATACTTGGTCATTAGTTTACAGGGAGATTCATACTCCTATATAAATAATGATAGAAGTAAGCATTTCAAAGAGTCCTTAAAAATTCTGTTAGCCAGAGATTCCTACATGTTCTTTAATTATAATATTTGTAGAGAGTTTTCTTTTTGTTTGGTTTTATTTGTGTGTTTTTTAAGAAAAGGGATTCTAGGACCCCACCCTTAGAGATCTAGAGATTCTGGATCATATATCTGTGGTAAGGTCTGAATAGCTGTGCTTTTAAAACTTCTCATATGATCCTTGTGAATAGGTTTGAAACCACATTTTTAAACTAACTCATAACCAGTTACCTGATGCTTTGGTTCATTGAAATATGTGTTTGATATTTAAAGTATGCTAGATTTCTTTTCTTGTTTGATAGAAATTGTCCTGCAGCATGGGTTTATCACCATGGTTATAACATGAGATGGAAGGATGGCTGTTTAAATTAATAAAAACACATGGAAATAAATACACATGTGTGTGCGCGCTTGTGTGTGTTTCTATTTAGTCAATATCTACTTTTCTCTACTTTCATAAAATTGACTTCTTAAAAATTTGAAATTTATGACTGGAAATGGACTAAAATAATTTGGACCATGTTTAATGTAACATATTACATTGCCTGACATTAATTTTTACTTTTTTATTAATTCATATTTTAGATTATTGATTTTATACTTTATGTAGCATTTACTATCTGCCAGGCTCTTTTCAGAATAGTTTACAAATATTGACTAATTTGATTTAAAAATAACCTTAGCCCGGCCAGGCGTGGCTCAGCGGTTGAGTGTGGACCTAGGATCCAGGCCATCAGGGTTCAATTCCTGGTCAGGGTTCATGCCCGGGTTGCGGGCTAGGAAGCCGATCAATGACTCTCTCATCATTGATGTTTCTGTCTCTCTCTCTCTCCCTCTTCTTTCCTCTCTCTGAAATCAATAAAGATATATTTAAAAAATAAAAAAATAAAAATAACCATGTATATTTGGGACAGTATGGATGGACCTGGAGAGTATTATGCTAAGTGAAATAAGCCTGGCAGAGAAAGACAAAATCACATAATCTCGCTTATACATGGAATCTAAAGAACTTAATAAACTGATGAACAGAATAGATTCAATGACATGGAAGCATAGATGAGACTGATGAATGTCAGAGGGATGGAGGAGGGTGGGTGGGTGGAAGGGGAGAGATTAACAAAATAATTTATATGCATATATGCACAACCCAGGGACAAGGACAATGGTGGGGAGAAATAGGGACATCTGTAATATTTTAAACAAAAATAAACCACAACAAAAACTATCTGGCTCATTCAAAAAAGAAAAGTCTCAGAAACTGTCTCAGCCAAGAGGTACCTAGTAAACATGATCACCAACAATCATGTGGGTTTCTGGAAAAGGGTAGGAAAACAAAAAACAGAAAATCTGAATAAAGTGTGTATTTAGTTAATAATATACTGTCATTGCTAATAATGTGTTAATTAATTATAACAAACATGCCATACTAATTAAATATGCTAATAATAGAGGAAGCTGGGTGAGGGGTATATGGGAACTCTGTACTATCTGCAACATTTCTGTAAATCTAAAACTTTTTTAAATAAAACAATATTAAAACATCAAAAAAAATAACCTTATAAATTAAATGCTATTTTTATTTGCTTACTGATGAGGAGACTGAAACACACATGTGTTATTATTTTTATAAATCACACAGATGATAAATATTACACTATTTTTAATTTCAGGTACCTCTGCCTCCTGAGTCTGGGTTTAAATTCTATGCTATAAAGCTAGACTTAGCTTCAAAACATAGATGGGGCAGCTTTATAACATTGCAGTAACTAATACAATTTATATTTGAAAAACCTAAAACATTTATATTTTAAAATAAAAATTGTTAACTTATATTTAATTTATAGACTAAAAGAATTTAAATACATGTGAGGGGCCTATGAAATGATCTAAGTTATTCTCATAATTCACATGAAGGAATTTGGGGTCATAGCAAATACTGCCTAGAAAGCCAATACAGAAGTGCACAGGGAGTTAGTGTAGAAAGGTAAGATCTGACCTACTGTTCTCATCTCATTCTAAATAAAAGGTAGGTTCTCGTTCCACAATGGTCAGTAATTGATGTCACAGAAAGTGTTCAAACTGATATAAGTTAACGGAGGCTCCATGGCCTTATTCCACTATCAAAAGAAAAATCTTTTTATCTTCCAAAATGGCACATATACTTATATTGTGATTTGAATATTTCTCAGACACCTCTAACTTCTAGAATTTTTATTAGTTATATCAAACCTTATTACTTAACAATATAATTATATCAGTAATTCATATTTATGATTTTAAAAAGTACACTTGAAAATATATTTTCCCCTTCCGAAATCCATCCTACACCCATAAAATGTATGTATTTAGGATTTAATACATATTTTACTTCAACTGGAATTTTTCACGTAATTATATATTGCAACAACTTTCTTTGTCAACATGTATATAGATTTATCTTGTTCTATGTAATTGTATCTTTATATTCCATTGATAAAATGTACTATAATTTGTTACCATAAAAAATAAGTTAATTTTCTCTAATATAGCGATGATGATGCATATACTTTTCAAGTGGCTTGAAAAACTATAGAAATCAAAATAAAAGCCTTCATCTTTCTCATTTACAAAGGCATCCAGTGCTAAAAGTTTCTGCTTTTAACTCTTCTAATGTTTATGTCTATCATATATTTGTGTTTATGTGTAATACAATATTTATATCTCTCTTGAGCCTGTCTACTAATTTATTAATTTTTAAGAGTATTTGTTGTACCATCAAAAATTAGAACACACATCTTTTTTTAAAATATGTATATACTGACTTCAGAGAGAGGAAGTGAGAGGGAGAGAGAGATAGAAACATGGATGAGAGAGAAACATCAATTGACTGCCTTTTGCACACCCCACACTGGGGATCCAACCCACAACAGGCATATTCCCTGACTGGGAATGAACTGGCAACCTCCTGGTGCACAAGGCAATGCTCAACCAACTGAGCTACACCAGCCAGGCAGAACACTTGTATCTTAACTATGATTGCTTCTTACAAGGCTTACCTTCATGATTTAACTATTATGTTAAAATATTATTACTTGATTTATAAACTGTAACCAGGCCCTGTTGCCTACGTAAAACATTGCTCCAGTAATTATCCACACTTTTTCCTCCATCCTCAGTTTTTTCACTTTTTGCTGAATCATTTCCATGAACACATAATCCTACTATTCTTCATTAAAAAAAAAAAAAAAAAAAAAAAGACTGTTCATATCTCTACTTTTCCCACAAGCTACTATGTTACTTCTTTCCTATACCTTGCAGCAAAATTCCTTTGAGAATTATATTTTCTTCAATTTCCCTTTTTCCATTTAGTTTATCATATTCATTACAAAACATTTTATCTATTTCTGAGAAGTTTCTTTTAATCAAATGGAGCTTGTGTTTATTCATATTTTTTATCATTACAGTTTTATTTAGAATTACTTGATGGGTTTATTTTTTTTTTCCAAAAGGAGTCTTTGCTTTTTAAAGGAGTATTTAATTTATTCATATTCATTATAATTGCTGATTTATTTGAAATTGCTTGAAACATAACATTCTTCTTTTGTTCTTCCTTCATTAACCTTTCACTTCTCATGTTAATTGAATTTCTTTGACTTTCATTTCTTTTACTCTATTGGTTTAGATGATCTATACATCTACACACACCTAGGTGTGTTTTTTTCCTTAAATTTTAGCAACAACAAAAATATATGTGCACATTTTCAGTAAATTAAAACCTTGCTTTAATTTTCTTTCAACTTTCTCTTTGCTAAAAATCTATATTACTAATATCTAAATTTTTAATTCTGGTTTGCTTTTAAATGCATTAAATTGCATTATTCTAATTACAATGTTTTAAAAATATAGTTATATGGAATACTAATATAGTTCACTAATTTACTTGCTTACCTATGCCCCTTGTAGCTCATTTCTTTATTCTGTGGTGCTTTCTTATTTCCTTTCTGGAATTTATTCATCTTCTGAAAGTTTATGTACTCTCAGATTAATCAAAATATACTTATTTTCCTAACGAATGACAAACTGTTATTCCTTTGCAGATAATCTAATCTGTGAAGGTTCTCAATATTTTTTTTCTCTTTTTTTTTTTTTTGCATATTTTTGTTTGGAGATCCTTCCTTTTTTACTTCATTAAGATTTTCCTTTCTTGTTTTCAAGATGTAATATTTCTTTATTCCAATATTTCATCATAAATACTTCCCTTTTAACAGAAATTGTCTTCATATTTTATGTCAGCGAAAGTATTGAGGACATTTCAAGGAAATATTTTGGCATTCATATTTTAGGAAATACTCAGAAAAGATAACATTGCATCTTTGCTATGATCCAATGTTACATCAGTAAACACACTTAGCATGCTGGATAAATTTCTCTAAAATGTACAGTGCACTGAACTGTTTTTCTTTGCACAAAAAGTGATAGGAAATTAATTTCTTTTGAAAGAGTCAAAGGGGCAGGAAACTCTTCTTCGGATATTTAGTGCCCTTTCTTGAAAGATAACTTCACTGTTCTCATCTCCTAAAAATAACTGAGGAAACTAAGTTAAATCACCTCCCCATCCCTACGATGTTTACACAATGACAAAATTGCCTAACAATGTTTTTGTCAGAACATATCTCTATGCATAAGTGGAGCATGACTGTATTGGAAGAGACAATAGCAACTGTCTGGGAGGAAGAAATTTTTCTCTGCCCTTTTATGTTCCTTTGACTGGTTTAAGAATGAGATTGGCATAAAACAGATTAACAGGAGAAAATAACCAAGTCTGATAAATATAATTATTTGTATATGTATGGAGGTTCCATAAGAACATTAGGCCCAAGAACAAATCTGGCAGTTGAGGCTTATATGTCATTGTGTGTTAAGGAGAAAGGGTGTTTGTGGTTTGAGATTTCAAAGGTGAGGAAGGCAATTCTCATAGAGATGGCAAAGAAAATGTTTGATAGACAAATATTTGCTGGTCCATGAAGATGCAATGGGACACAGAGTAGACCCTGCAAAGTCTCCTCCATCACATCTGGCCCAGATTCTTGTAGACATCCCAGGTGATAGCTCTGTTTTGGGAACATGCCCTTTATCTAAATTCTTTTAGGCAGTTAAATGGATGGTAACAAGGGCAACTTCCTGAGTCTTCTGTTTCCAAGAAATAACCAACCTAAATTAAACCTCATGCCAAAGAGAAATATTTTGGGGTGGCAGATCTTGCTCCCCTTCTCAATCATGTAATCCTCTACATCCATGTTAAACTATCTTATTTTTACTTAAAATAATAAAACCATGTGATGATTGTTTTTATCTGAAAATATTGTAGTAGTATCTGAGTGTTGCAGTTACCAAAATAGTTATTTATTGATGTCTTTGCCGTGAAGGAAAGATTAAGCATTGAAAAAGGCATTGTTTTAATTTCAAGAGGAAGTATTTAGGCAAATAGAAGAAGTATGCTTAGAGGTCTGAAGTACAGTGCTCAGAAAATAATTATTACAGTAACAACTTCATTAAAAATAAAAATGAGCTATTTAATTGAATTACTTGTAATTGCTAATCAATTAGAAACACTTTAAGAAAGGTTATGGCATTCTTCAGTTTCAGGTTAGATAAATCTCAGGGGAGAGAAGGTTCATTAACAGTTCCCTATTTAAAGATGAAATAAATTAAGACTTAGGATTGTAAAGATTTTGATAATTTCTTAGAACATTTTAAATAAAATATCAAGAAATAGAATACAGAATCTTATCTTCTCCCCAAAAATGAGAGTATGAAACAAATTTCTGCTCTATTCATGGTTAGAATATAGTTTATACCTAAACAATACATGACTATGTGGTACAATTCTTAACAAAAATATTTATTTATATTTTATACAGTGGACTTTTTAAAAACCAAAATCACACCTTCCATCAATAACCAAAATTGGTTGCAGTTTGGAATCTCTGCAAAAAACACAAACCCTATATATTGTGGTAACAATTCAGGTACTGCTTACCAATTGTATGACCCAGTGAATTAATTTAACACTGTACCTGCGTTTCCTGATATATAGAATGAGGTTAGTAATGTTACATATATATATATATATGTAATGAGGTTAGTGGATGAAACTCCCCTGTAATTTGGGGGAGTGAGGTTTTTGGGTGTCATTGAAAGAAGCATTTTCAGAAGTCCCCATGGAGGATGGAATGTGGAAGAAGGCTTTGTTTGTATAAAGTTATATTTCTTGGGTTCTAAAGTCCCCTTTCCCCCAAGCTTCTGAAAGAGGGGCAGCTGGGAGTTCAATAGAGCCAGAAGCAGGGCTAGTGTCCAGAGTTTCCGTTCCATGTTGCAGCCGGGTGTAGTTCAGTATTTAGGCCAGATAGAAGTTTATTAGTCCATATGGGGAGCCCTACCTGCCATGAGCTATGTTAGGGCATGAGGGAGTGTGCCCCTGAAGCAAGGGTACCAAGAAGGTCCAGTGCCCTGGGGAAAAGACAGCATGGGCCCTTTGTCTAGAAGTTTATATATTTAGATTTCTAGCACTTGTAGTCCCATTGTGGCCACTGACTGGCTTCCAGGTTTGATTGATGGACAAGTACCTTTCTAGGTCACTCAGACCTTACTGAGCATGCATCTCTTTGATCTTCCCTTTCCTCCTTTTCTGTTAAATAATGACCAGGTTATTACAATAGTGTCAGTAATACTAACTGCTTCTTGATTATTTTGAAAATTAAATAATATAATGTGTGCAAAGTCCTTAAAACAATACTTGGGATTTGAGAAATATTTAGCAATTTTAGTTGTAGCTTTTGTTGATATTATAATAATTATTATTATTATTTCATTATATAATAATTTATAGTTTTACATTTATATATTATATAAATAACATATTTACATAAATATAATTACATTTTATAATTACTAATACTGTTATTATACTTTGCTTTTTGTCCACTTGTACATTTCCTTTCTTGGTTCACATATAAAAGACAGCTTGTCACCCAGACATCCAAGCACCATCTGCAGTTTCCTTCAAAACCCCACCTTGTCATTTCTCCTCTAATGAGGCAGAAGCCTTTTGCAACCCTACTATTTGATTATCTGTACCTCTGACATGAGGAAGACTTTTCAAAGTCTACTTCTTTCTCATGCTACATTTGTGGGGACTGTACAGTTGAGAATTTAAAATGACATTGTTAGCATCCTCCTCAACATACATATACAAACACATATACACACATTTCTCTTTTCCTCCATGTTTTATTTTCTCTCCTGAGACTTGTTACCTTTGAATACATGTGAAAAATGGAGGTAACAGAAAGAAGAAAAGAATCAGCAAACAGCCAAAATGAATTTGGTTGCTCAGTTTTCATGTCAAACAAAACTGATTCATTGACTCAGTGGATAGGCTGTAAGAAAATTTATAAGAATTTTCTACCATTTCCCAGGCAGCCTCTATATAATAGAAGGTGGAGGGTGGGGAGGGAGACAAGAAGAGAAGGTGAGAGAGAGAGAGGTAAAAAGAAACATACTATGTAATGAAGGGAAGCTTGGTAAATTCTTCATAATAAAATTGCTAAGGCTTGGTCACTGGCCGGTGTGGCTCAGTGATTTGATCCCCACTCCCCTAGTCTGAGCACATGTGGATGGCAACCAATCAAATGTATCTCTCTCACATGGATGTTTCTCTCTCTCTCTCTTCCCCTGTTTTCCTTCCATTCTCTCTAAAACTCAATGAAAAAATATTAACTAAAACAAACAAAAATTGGTGAAACTAAGGAAATGACACCAGGTCTGGCCTGCCACCATGAAAGCCAAATTCATGACTCCTGACTGTCAATTTTGTCTCCATTTCTATGGTGCCGGTTTTTTTTTTTGGTTTTTTTTTTAATTCTTACCTGAGGCATATGTTTTTATTGATTTTGGAGAAAGGAAGGGAGATAGAAGGAGAGAGAAATGTCAATCAGTTGCCTCGCATATGAGCCCTGACTGGAGATTGAGCCCACAACCTAGGTATGTGTCCTAATTGGAAATTGAGCCCACAATGTTTTGGTGTATGGGACAACACACCAACCAACTGAGCCACCAGGCCAGGCCTATGGTGACTTTTAAGGCTAATATTCTTTCACTGTTATGAAATTAGAGCTCTTGATTAGGAACAAAGCTTTTAGCATCAATCAGAGGCATTTCTAGAGGCTTAGACACTGTTTTGCCACATTTACTAAAACTGCTGGTAATCACTCTGAATATACAATATATCAAAAGGATGATAAATAATACAGTTAATCTGAATTTTAGACTACCCTGAAAGAAGAAGAAAACCAATCTGTAATTCCTTAACACATCCCTTCAAAATAGAAGGGTATGGTGATCTGACATTTTTTGTAACCACATAGCTTGTTGACAAATCTTGGAGATACTGGCTTCTGCCTGGGAAAGGGTATTAACATAAGTACAACATGAAGTGTTAATAGTCATGCAAACACTTCCCTGTTTGGCTAAGATATAATCTAACACTATACGGTTACCTAGGTTACCTAGCACTACTTTAAGGAATCTAAAGATTTCTGAAAATTGGCATTTGAAGTAGCAGTTTCATTAGCTATAATTATCAATTATTTAGAGAGACTGTAGGACATGTTTTGGGTTGCTATTCCCCACCAGGGTAAAAGAATATATCCAAAGAAGTATTCATCTCCATAGACATGTTTCCTGGGAAGTATCTTTTAATTTGTTCAAATAATTTGAGAGTGCTAGTCCAATGATGTGTTTCATTCTGTGGATGAATAGTCAAAGGTGTAACTAAAGTTCCAAGAAAGCTTCAGTGAAGTCTTTTTTGTCCCATAGACAGTGGTAAACCCAAGGGTTTTTTGTAGCCACAAACAAATATATACCCTTCAGGGGCACATTGTATTAAAGTTTGTTGTTGTAGCTATAGCAAATGCAGTCTTAGCCAGTCAATCCAGATAGTATCCAGTGGTTTGTTGGGTTGGGTTTTTTTTTTTTTTTTTTTTTTTAAAGCCTATATTTCTAAAAGGATATGTTTGGTCCCTGGAATCTTAAAGATGGGATATAGTTTACTTGAGGGGATGAGGTTATCTGAAGGGGAAACCAAGCATTTGCATTATTGCAAGGGGGCAGAATTCCTTCTTCATTAGAATCATAGAGGCTATTATTCTGGAACCAAGGTGATCATATTCAGGCCATTCTGTAATGTTCCTAGGTGTGACAAAACAAGAAAAGGGTTGTGAAGGAGTGTGGCTTCTGTCTACTTGTACCCGGTAGCTAATTCACCAGTCATGGTAGGAACTCCTGGATTTCACTGCCTTAAGAGTACAAGATGGAATGGAGGAGAAATCCCAAACAAGAGTAACTAATGGGTCACCATGGTCTAAGCCAGAACTAGATTTAAGATGACTAATCCAAAAGCATAGTTGAGGAAGCCATAACTGGGGATAAGCATACAAAGACATTGTCCAAGCAGATGTCTGTGGAATTAGAAAACATACAAGGAATAGGAAGAGTAGCATTGTTACTTAGATTTAGCTGAGCTCTGTTTCTTAAAAAGGTATTTTAGGTCCCCTTCAGGAGTGCAAATCCACTTCTCTATACTGGAACTTGAGTCCTCCTTTGGTTGGGCTCTTTTCACCCAAGCATGGTACACCCAGTGTCTCATGCCTGCAAGCTTCAAAGGCATGTGAGTGGTGACCAGTACATCCCAGGGACTGGTCCACTGTACTGCTAATTGTTTTTCTGGTCCTTGGGTCTTCCAATTTTTAAAAAATATGTTTTTATTGATTTGAGAAAGAGAGAAAGGGAGAGGGAGAGAGAGAAACATTTATGTGGGAGTGATACCTCAATTGACTGCCTCCTACATGCCCCCTACAAGGAATTGAACCTGAAATCCAGGCATATGCCCTGACCAGGAATCCAATTGGCTATATTTTGGTGCATGGTATGACACACAAACAACTGAGTCACAATGACCAGGGAAGGTCTTCCAAGTTTTTAGTAGAACTCTGTCCTTGGGCTAGTTCCTCTGTGGGGAAAGAAGACCTGGAAAGGGCAAACGTATGCAAGATTAACAAAACTTGCCCTAGGTATTTTACATATTTTTTAATTTTTGTTTCCTGTTCCAATTCAATTGGTGGAGTCCTTAGAACAGAGGTTTCCCATGTACAGTTTCAAAATGGCTCAATGTGAGCCCAAGTCTAGGGGCTACCCTAATTCAGAGTAGGACATAGGAATCATCTGGTCCCATTTCAAATGTGTCTCCTGATACAGCTTTGCCAAAGTTTTCTTCAAGATGTGGTTCATTTTCCCAGTTTTCCTAGTAGACTGAGGTCTCCTAGATGCATATAATTTCTATTGGATTCACAATGCTCATCACACTTTCTGGGTATTCTCAGATATAAATGATGGTCCACTGTTACTCTGAATACTGTTAGGGAGTCCAAATCTAGGAATTAATTCCTTAAGTAGAATTTTTACCACCTCAGTTGCCTTTTCAGTTCTAGTTGGGTATGCCTCAACCCTTCCTGAAAAGGTATCCGCAAAAACCAACAGGTATTTGAAATTCCTGGTAGTTTTAGGCATTAAGGTAAAGTCAATTTGTCAATCTTTGGAGGGGCATATTCCTTTGTGTTGTGCCCCCTTCTCAGCTGGGTTACATTCCATCTTGGGGTTATTTCTACCACATAATTGGAAGCCCTGTATTATTCTTTGGATAGTCTTCTGCAAATGTGGTCCCTTCAAGTAAGGCCAAATTAAATCAGCTAGTGCATCCTGCCCATAGTGTACTCCTTCATGTAGATGTTTCAGGACTGGGTATATCAGAGCTTTAGGGAGCAGAATCATGCATGCCATAGACATTGATTTTCCACAAAGAGCTAGAGTCAGTATTAGTAAACCCCCATTCATGGGCCCACTCTTCATCCTGCTCTGTGTAATAAGGTTTGAATTCTGACAAGTGTAAGTCTCCTATTAAAGCCGCTACCAATAAAGTCTCCTGAGCTGTTTGCTTTGCTGCATTATTGGCTTCTTGATTCCCTCTAGTTATTTGGAAATTGTCCTTCTGATGCCCTGACCAGTGCATAATGGCAACTTGAACCAGTAAATTTACTGCCTCAAGTAAGTTCAAACCTCTTTTGGGTATTTCGTGTCCTTGTTAATTGAAGTTTGAAGTCCTCTTTCTTTCCATATTGCCTCATGAGCATGTACTATCATGAAGGCATATTTAAAGTCAGTGTACATATTAACCCATCTGCCCTGAGACAGTTCCAGTGCCCTGGTGAGGGCAATTAACTCAGCTTTTAGCACTGAGGTGCCTGTGGGTAGGGCATGTGCTTCTACTACCTTGTCCATGGTCACTACCACATACACAGCTTTTCTTTGTCCATTTTCCATGAAGCTACTTCTGTCAATGTATAACTTCCAGTAAAAGTCTATCAGTGGCTGATCTGACAGGAGTGCTCAGCTGTAGTTAACCTGACCAATTATTTCTAAACAATTATGTTGGAGGTCTAAGCTTGCCTCTGTGGTTGGAAGTAGAGTAGCTGGGTTTAATGTAGCACTTGTCTGCAAAGTAACATTTGGGTTGTCTAACAGGATGGCCTGATATTTGTCCGTTTGCCTGTTAACCAGTAAGCCCCTTTCTGCTCTAGCAGGGCTAGCACCTGGTGGGGCACAAACACTGTGATGGACTATAAACTTTTCAGTTACCTGAAGGACATTATAGGTTTCCACCACGGCTGTAAGACAGGGAGGCCATCCTTTGCTAATATGATCAAATTTCCTAGAAAAATATGCTATGAGCCGTGGAGAATCTCCCATCATCTGGATAAGTACCTCAAGTTCAGTTCTCTACCTCTCATATACATACAACTTGAAAAGCTTCTAAGGGTTGAGCAATCATAATGCAGGGGCTGAGGTTAGTTTTTCCTTTAGAGTTTCAAAAGCCCTCTGGCATCCTGCATCTGGCATCCCATTTCAGGGGCTCTGTGTCAAGTTATTTCAAGGAATCACAGAATGGCTTAGCTATTAGACCAAAGTTAACGATTCAAAAGCAGCAAAATCTTGCGATTCCAAGAAACCTCCAGAGTTGTCTCCAGTTTTCAGGGGTTTTAATGGCAGCATAGCTTGCTTTAAGCCTGCCATAAGACTTCTCTCCCCTGGTTTCAAGTTGAAATCCAAATAAGATATTTCTTGTTTGCAAATTTGAGCTTTGTGAGAAGAAATATTATATTGGCAGGATGCAAGATGGTTAAGAACTTTGATGGTATGTTCCAAGCAGGTCTTGTAACTACCAGTTATGAGTAGGTCATCAACATACTGTAAAAGTATTCCAGAATCCAATTGCAGGTCTCTCAGGTCTTTAACAAGCAGTTTTCCAAAAACTGTGAGGAAATTCATAAATCTTTGTGGCAACACAGCCCAACAATATTGGGTAGTAGTCTTATTTGTTGGATCCTGCCATTCAAAGGCAAATAACAGTTGGACCTGCTCATCAATTGGAGTACAAAAGAAGTATCCTTTAAGTGTAAAACAGAAAACCAGGTGCTTTACTCTGACGCAGCTGTCAGCAATGTGTAAGGGTTGGGCACAGTTAGGTGAATGTCCTAAGTAATCTCATTAATAGCCCATAGGTCCTGAATAAAACAGTATTATTCATCCAAATTTGGCTTCCTAACAGGCAAAATTGGTGTGTTATATGGTGATCTGCAAGGCCTAATTAGTCCAGATTTTAGAAATGTGTGCAGGATTGGTTGTATCCATACTAAAGTTTTTCTTTTTTTCTTTTTTTAAAGTGGGTATTGTTTCTTCCTCAGCACAATTGCCTTTTTCTTCAGCTGAGTGAATGCTGGAGAAACATTGTCCATCTCTAGGTCCTGTCAGCCCATACAGCCTTTACTTATTTGCTTGTATATCTCCAGTGGGAAAAGTTCCTCTGTGGGTCCTCCAGTTTCAACAAGAAACATCTGGAGCCTCAGTGCTTGTTCCGGGGGCACATGTAAGTGGGGTTGCTGCTTCTCTGGAGAAACAGTCACTTGAGCATGAAACTTACAAAGTAAGTCCCAACACAATACTGGAATTGAGCAGTTTAGCATATAAAGGAAGCTATGTGTCAATTTAAGGTCTCCCAATTGACCTTCTAACGGCTTAGAAAAGCTTGCTGTTGCAGTTTTTCTGAGACCCCAATCACTGCAACTGAAACAGAGCTTTACTGTGTTTGTTTGTTATTCAAATCTCTAAGGAACAAAATAAATTGATGAACAAGATAGGACCACAGACATGGAAGCATGAAACATACTGACAGATCTCAGAGGGAAGATGGGAATGAGGGTGGGAAGAGATTAACCAAAGAACTTATAAGCATATATGAATAGCCCATGGACACAGAGAGTAGACATGTGAAGACCGGGGGTGGGATGGGAGATGGGTGGAGGGGGATAAATGAGGGAAAAGGAGGACATCTGTAATACTCTCAACAATAAAATAAAGTAGAAACAAAACAAAACAAAACAAAAAGCCAAATAAGTTGCTCCAGTATTGATAAGAAAGTCTATAGGTTTATTCCCCACTGTGAGCCCTGGGTAGGGCTCCTGTGGGGAAATAACAATGGGCTGGGCAATACCCACGGGAGCCCAGGCCCTGTCATTTCTCACCTAAGTCCCCATCGACTCAACCATTACATTCCGAGGTTTGCTCCCTTTTCCTTTCTTTAGAGTATTTCTGTATCCCTTTCTAGGTCAGATTCCTTTCCAGTGTCTTTCCTCGTTGCAATAAGCACACCAATTTTTGCTTAGAGATTTTGTTTGCTTTGCTTTTTTCCATCCCCTTCCTTTCCCTTCGTGCCCTTATTCCTCCTTTGATTGTCCTGCACTGTCTCTAAGAAGACCATAGCCTGCCTCTGCTTCTTTATCTCTTGGCTATGGAATTTTGTAGCAATATCGACCGGCTGTGATGGATTCATTCTCATTGTCCCATCCAGCTTTTGAAGCTTTCTCCTAATATCTGGCATACTCTGGCTAATGAAGGTCATATTGACCATTCTCACATTTTCAGTGGCCTGGGGTCTTTATCTGTGTATTTACAGTAGGCTTGGTAAATTCTCTCTAAAAAAGAAGAGGGATCCTCTGCTTTTTGTTGTACTGCCTGAGCCATATTTAGGCTCTTATGCTTAGTCACAGCTCTGCTTAATCCTTCTAATAAGCATCTTTTGTAATGTTCCAGGTGTACGAGGCTTCCACTGTTTGGATACGAGAGGCACTGCCCCCATTGGGTTTGGAGTCCCATTGGTATCCTCTTGATGAAGCCGATGGGCTTTCTCTATGGCCTTATCTATTACTAGCTTTCTCTCCTCTCCTGTTAGTAGGATGTACAAGAGCACCTGTACATCAGAATAGTTAGGGTGATGAGTAGAGAAAATAGATGTAATTAAATCAGTCATTTTCTGAGGGTCCTCTCAGTAAGAAGCATTAAAATTCCTCCACTTAAGTAACTCTGAAGTTGAAAATGGGGTATGGGCCCAATAATACCCCACAGGCTGGCCCTATTGATTAATACCTCCAATAGGGAATTGTATCAGAGCATATTGCCTTACTCTGGTCTGGGGACCCCCTGGTCCAAATTGGGTTTACTGTCAGGTCCTAGAAGAGGAGCCCATCCCCTCGTCACATAAAGGAGGGGCTGCGGTGGCCTGGTTCCCTGGTTTCCAAGATCTACCGGGGATGGTGGGGGTAGCAACCATGGATAATTGCCACTTTCCTGCCTCAGTGCCTCAAGGTTCAGGGAAGCCAAAAGAGCCATTTACTTATCATAACAGGAGGTTTCAGAGCACTTTCCCTCTGAACCATTAATTTCTTGCTTTTCTTGCTATGCAGAGACATAAAAGCCTATATATAAGGTATCTCTTCCCATTTCCCAGGCCTCTGACAGAATAATTCCAACTTCAAGATAGTATAGTAATTCAGAGAACCATTCAGGAGCCATCATGCTTCTGACACCAAAACATGTATTGGGTCAGGCCATATTACAACAGAAAATCTTTTTCTTCTTTGTCATGGGCTGCTATCCATAGGTAGACCAGCCAGCTAAAATGTTGTTGAGAAGGTTGCCATTTGGATGGATTGCACTGTTCCCATGGTTACTAGCCAAGGACAGAACCAGTGAAATGGGAAGGATGCAGTTTTTGCAGAGCAGTGTTGTACTGGTGTTGGAAATACAGAAAATCAGGAACAAAAAATTAACAAGATCAAAGACCCAATAAACTATATGCAATCAGAAAAGCATTCAAACCCAGAAATCCACACATAACTAGACTAGAGTGAGTACACTTAACAGGTCCTTAACATAAAGGGGAAGGGTCTGGAATTTTTGAGTCACAAAGCCTTGCCACCTGCCTTGAACTGCCAATTGATTCTTAAAAAATTTCAGATGGTTTGAAAAAAAAAACAGATGGCGGGGCAGAGGGCTCTGTTCATGTACACCAGGGCCTTAACCAGTCTTAGGCTCATCAGCCTACAAGTAACCTGTTTCCTTCCCTTAGTTGGGTGTAGCAGGCAACCAGCACCAAGAGAGAGTGAAGGACAGTCCCGAGTAAAATCATTCAGCAGTTGCTAGGTACTCCCAAAGTCTCCCATGCAGTCACTGAGCTCCAGTCAGCCTGTGGAACCCTCTTCAAAGGCCAGGGATATATTGGGGTGGAGGGTGTTCCACTTGCTCCTGGCTGGCTTGCCAAATTAGAAACCAGGGAATTGACCCTCAGGTCTGGCTGTCTGCCACCATGAAAGTCAAACTCCTGAGATAGGTGCT
Organism: Miniopterus schreibersii; assembly: GCF_964146895.1. Lineage (NCBI taxonomy): Eukaryota > Metazoa > Chordata > Mammalia > Chiroptera > Miniopteridae > Miniopterus > Miniopterus schreibersii. Next base: position 23,692,024 of record NC_138118.1, on the reverse strand, counting down.
GGCAAGAAAGGAAACTGATTTATTCAAGTTGCTGGCAATTCAAGAAGATTGCATGACCCCTGTCCTCAAAAGTCCATCTTAACATTTCAGGTCAAGCCAGTGATTCTTATATAGAGTTGGCAGAAAAATCCCTAGGTGTAGTGCAGATGTGCCATTTCTTTTGAGAAATATAAGGGGAGAAGGAACTGAAGGGGAGTCACAAAGCTCCTTCTCAAGCCCCATCCCCTCATTCTAACATTATCTTTCTTCAATGAACATCTGTGGATTTATGGTAGACACCTGCAGTTTTACAGCTGGCACCAGTGTTCCTTTCCCTTGAATAGGCTGCTCTCACCTGTAATGAGAACTTGGTCAAAGGTGAAAGCACAGGATTTATTTATTCACTTTAAGAAAACACAGGGTTACTAAAAGATTCTGACATTCTACCTATTCTAATTTTTAGAATTTGGGGTTTTCATCATTTTGCTTGTATTTATAGGTATTTTAGTAGAGTGGTGGAAGATGGAGATTATTGTTCTCAAATATTGTTTTAATTCACAAGATTCAATAAATCAATGTATTTCTGGAATACAAGAAAATGTTAAAGCTTGAAACAGATGTGTGTGTGAGAGAGAGGGAGAGAGAGAGGTATAATGTTGTAATCTCTGTGTGTTCATGTTTAAGAAAGGAATAGAAAAGAAGAAAAAATGAAAATAAAATATTTTACAAAAATTTTGTTTTTTTGGCTTATCCCTGTCAGCAGGCCTCACCCTGCTGATGCATATATTTATTTTCTCCAATCTTTTAAATATCATACCTCAGTTCAAGACTTATTAAGTCTGAGTAAAATTTTTTTCTGTAAATGAAACAACTGATTTATCACAAGCAGGGTGCATGGTTTCATGGACTGAAAAACACCTAAGGCAAGACAGCTTTTACAAAAACATTATCTTGTTAATCAATTGGCATTATACAATCATGCTTCCATTAACTTATTAAAGAAGCATTGTTTAAGTATCAGCTGTGTACTCTTAGAAATATTCCAATGTCCAGTACATCCGATACCAAAGACTAATAATTAGACGAAAAAAAATGTCAACATATTTTGAAAAATACTCAATAACACAGTAACTTAAAATTATCACCAATCATCTTAAAGTTGCTTTAGAAAAAAATACATTTAAACAGAATGTGTTAAAGTAGCTATATGCAACCACTGGGTTTTCTGAACCTTAAGAAATTTGTGTGTGTGTGTGTGTGTGTGTGTGTGTGTGTGTGTATGTGTGAGACAAACACTCTACATCATATGTTGAGATTTCTTGATAAATTTAATTTGTAGTCCTTAAATAAGAACTATTTATTATAAATTTAAAAAATAGATTTATTTCAAAAGGAGTTAGATGGATGCATGATGAGGCAAAGTCTGGTAGGTTCTTCTTAAGAAGGACAATGATTTTTCTTTTACTTTTTAAATTTTTCAGTATTTTTACCATCTACAGTCTCAACATCCACACTCACAGGAGAAAGTATTTAGTAGATACTTCATGAAAGAAAAAATGTGCTTATTTGTGCTTGTGCACCATCTTTTTTATAAAAATATATATATATATATATATATTAGGTTGTAGTGGTTGATAAAATACAGCATTATAAAATAAATTTATATATTTTATAAAATAAAATAAAGTATAGCATTGTAAGACAGAATTAAGAGAACAGTTGCATACAATGTCAGGAAATTACATGCAATTTCTAAAGCTGAGTCTTTGCTTTAATAATATTTTATTATTTTTATATGTTAAATTCTCTTAGCAAAGATTTAGTGGAGAAACTTTTCCCCAAATCTGTTACCCACCTGTACCCATCCTTAATTTTCTTTTAAATAGACATTTTTGTTTAGAATAGTTTTAGATTTACAGAAAAATTGAGAATAGTAAGGATTTTTCACATAACCCACATTCAGTTTCTCCTTTTATTAGTACATTTATTATATTTATTACATTTTATGAATGAATTTTGATACATTATTATTAACTAAAGTCTATACTTCATCCAGGCATCCTCAGTTGTTTCCTAATGTCCCTTTTCTGTCCCAGGATCCCATCTAGAATGTCACATTATAAGAATGCGCCATGTCTCCTTAGGCTCCTCTTGGCTGTGACAAGTTCTCAGATTAGAAAATCTTATCTCGATTTTGATGATCTTGACAGTTTTAAGTATTCATGGTCAGATGAACATCCCTTTATTAGGATATTTTAATGTTTTTCTAATTATTAGAATATGTTAATGTTTTTTGGGAGAAAGGTCACAGAGGTAAAGTGCCATTGTCATTATATTACATTAAGTGTACCTACTATCAACATTAATTATCACTGTCAATATTTACCTTAATCGCCTTGCTGAGGTAGTGTTTCTCAGGGTTCTCCACTGTTGTGTCGCTCTTGTTCCCCCTTTTCACACAACAATCTTTGGAGGAAAGTTACTCTGGGCAGCAAACATTTGAGAGGAGAGTTATGTTGAAACTACTTGAGTATGAAGGAAAGACATAAATTACTTAGAATTCTTCTGCACAGGAGATTTTTTTCTCTTCTTTCCCATTTTTTAAATTCAACCATTTATTTATGTCAATATGTACTCATGGATATTTATTTTGGCAAACACTTTTCCTGCTTTCATTCATATGATAGTATGGTTTTTATTCTTTATCCTGTTCATATAGTTCATGATTTGATTTTTAAATGTTGAACAAGCATTGTGCATCTTCAATAAATCCAACTTGTTCGTGATGTATAATTTTTAAATATTGATGAATTATTTTGCTAACATTTCATCACTGACTTACTGAAAACATTATCCCTGTTATGTTTTACACATATATATTGATCAAAGGACAGAAAAAGTGGTATATATAAATTGTTATTAAAATAGTTCAAAATCCCTAAGCTATAACTCAAAGAAATTTATTAATTTATTTATTAAAATAAAAAAATAAAGTAAAATAAAGAGATTTTAATTGGCACATGCTCTAATTTAAAAATCTTCACTGCGCCCCGCCGGGCGTAGCTCAGCAGTTGAGTGTCAACCTAGGATCCAGGCGATCGGGGTTAGATTCCCTGTCGGGGCACATGCCCCAGTTGTGGGCTTGATCAATGACTCTCTCATCATTGATGTTTTTCTCTCTGTCTCCCTCTCCTTTCCTCTCTCTGAAATCAATAAAGATATATTAAAAAAAAAAAAAAAATCTTCACTGCAAAACATGTTATCTCAAAAAGATCAAGCAATTATTGTACACATTAGGACTGGAATCCTCAGGTAATTTTTAACTTTTAATTTTAGAAATCATCACTTGACTAAATTATTGAGCCTTAAATTTCATTTAAATTATCTTCTCCTTCATTTAACATTTTTTTTAGTAATATTATTATAGAGAAACATAGAAATTTAAATATGGGTGACAATTCTCTAAAACTATTTTTTTTAATTCCCAAAATATATATTTTTATTCTCTTTATAAGAATGTTTACATTGAAATCTGGGAATTAAGTCTCAAAAAAAGTTAATTATTGGAAAGAGATCATTATTAGCCCTTATGAAGAACTGTGTTATAACTGTAAAAAATAGCCATGACATTGTTATCTAAAAGCTCTTGTTTCAATGCAGAGGAAACAATGACTAATAATGAGGAGTTTAATGCCTTCTCTTTCATAAGTTGAGAACAACCAAGTAAAGACATCTCTTAAAAGGCAATTAGAAATACCAGATATTTTTAAAAGCTAAAGATTGAAAACATTATATATGCAGATGTCCTAATAAACTTATGAAGAGTGAATTACTAATAAATATTCCAAAGTTAATACTAACCCAAGTGAATACAATGTAGAAATATATGCTTGTTGTTGCAGTGTTTAAATTGCAAGACTAGAGGCAATGTAAAATAAACAGCTTGTTGAATTATGATAACCCCATGCAATAAGATATCATTTGCTAATTTGAAAAAATAAGGTAGATTTAGGCATATAGGTATGGGGGAAAATCTAAGGTAAAATAGTAAAAAGAGTAAATTACAGATTAGTAGGTCTATGTGTGTAGGTATGTCTGTATATGTCTAAAACTATGTGTGTGTGTGTGTGTGTGTGTGTGTGTGTGTGTGTGTGTGTGTGTGTGTATGTGGGGGGTATACAAGCATTTATATAAAAGATGTGTGTATGTAAACATATGCTTACATACTCTTGTTTATGTTCCCAATAATTCTGGAAATATACAAGAAAATATAAAAAGTAGCTACTCAGAGTAAGGTGAAAGCTGAAACAGAGAGCAGAATATTTTTAAATTTACTTATATTTGTTTTCTTAATTTTTGTATTGAAGTATATTGACATACAATATTGCATGAATTTCAAGTGTACAACATCATTATCCAACCTTATATACCTTAAGAAGTGATCACCATGATGAATCCAGTAACTATATTACACTGTGCATAGTTATTACCATACTGTTAACAATATCCCTATGCTATACATTACAACCCCATGAATTTTTTATTTTACAATTGGAAGTTTGTGCCTTTTCTCCTTTAGCTTTTATCAGAGGATTTCAAATTTTATAACAGTTCAGTAGCTTTTCAAATTTTATCATGCATGATATTTTTTCTCACAATATTTTGTTCTAGTTTATTTCCTTGCATAAAGAGCTTCATATAAACCATTCTTTCCCACTACATACAACAGTACACCTCTCATTTCTGATGGAGAAAAGAAGGGCTGGATATTTCCCCTCAGTCCCGCTCAGTGTAGGCCAAATAAAGAGGTGAGAACAAAATGAAAAACAACACACAATTGAAAAGCAAGCAACTGAAATTTAAAAATTCTTGACTCTTCCTTCATGGTTTTATTTGCCGAACTCTCAAAGGACTACACTGGGAAAGAATAATAACTACATAACTATAAAAAAAAGAAATGTAACTGGAAAAAGAGAGCAAATATACTTAGTACTAGAAAAAAAATTTAAAAATGAGTAAACTTAAAGAGAAAGGAAATAGTCATATAAATGTAGCTGTCATGGCCATTAACTGCAGGTCTGTGGACAACAAATACCAAGGGCAAAGGTTACTAATGCTGATTTCATCAGATAGTTCATGTTTCTAGGAGGAAATGCAATCCAAAGCTATTATTTTTTATTCCATAATTATTCCTTTTTGGACTGGGTAGAAAAGAGTCACTGCAGACCCATTCAGATCATTTCTTCCCTGCCTAAGTGCTCTTTCCTGTGTTATAGAAGGGCAACATGGAAGAAATTGTGGGTTGTATTTCCAATAAACCACTAAATCTCTCAAAGTGTTAATTAAGAAGTAGGTTGCAAAGAAATTTATGTGAAACAAATGAAAAGCAAAATTACATATTTCTATGCATACATGTGAATGTGAATACATGTATGTAAATGTGAATACATGACCACAAACAGAAAGGTCTGTAAGTTTAGACATTAAATTCACCATGCTTACTTCTTAAAATGGAAGAGTGAGTTTGTGTATTTGACATGGAAAGATATCAATTTATCTGTTTTTATTTTTTATTTTTAACTGCAGGTTTTGTTATTTCACATGACATTTTAAAAAGTGAATTAAAAGGATAAATAAGTTTATGTTAGATACACTACAGGAAAAAGAAAAAAATAATCTACCAAATTTAAGATTTTTATCTGATTTTTAAAAATTTATCTTTATTGTTGAAAGTATTAGAGATGCCCCCATTATCCCCCATTGATCCCCTCCATCTGTATCTGCTCCCCCTCCCGGCCTTGTCCGCACTATTGTCTTTGTCAGTGGGTTATAAGATATCACCTCACAGTGGTCAGAATGGTTTCCACCAAAAAATACACATACAACAAGGGCTGGCAAGGATGTGGAGAAAAGGGAACCCTAGTACACTGCTGGTGGGAATGCAGACTGCTGCAACCACTATGGAAAACAGTAAGGAGTTTCTTCAAAAAATTAAATATGGAACTGCCATTTGACCCAGTGATCCCACTTACAGGAATATATCTTAAGAAACTCCCAACACTAATCAGAATGAATTTATGCACCCCAATTTTTACAGCAGCACAATTTACAATAGCTAAGATTTATCTGATTTTTTAAATCTAGATTTGAGATTTAAATAATTCTTTCCACTTTGAGAAGCTAAATAAAATGTCATGTTTTTATTCCCAATGCCAATTTATACAGTTTCACTATTGACTTAGGCCTATAAAAGACGGGTATAAGTGAGTTTATAAGCTCTGCAAACCCAAACTCCATTGTATTCTTCTACAATCTATACTGCAGGGAAACAATTAGCCTGTAAATGATTGGGTTTATAATAACTTATGTTATGTGAAATATCTGGAATGATATTTCAAATTAAGTCTCTATTGATAAAAATAGTACTTTTTCTTCATCTTCTTACTGTCTGTCTTAGCTCTCAATGAGTATAAAGCTCAGGGAGGAAGAAAAGTATAATCATGTATGTTTTCCCTTCATGGAAAATAAGCCACAATTGATACTATCCTGAAGTAATATTAATATTCATTCCAGATATTTCACATAACAATTTATCTTTTTTCCCCCCTGGATGTATCACAGTTTATCCATTCATGTACTGAAGAACATCTTGGTTGTTCCCTAGTTTTGGAAATTATAAATAAAATATCAGTGTGCAGGTTTTTATGTGAAGATAAGTTTTCAACTCCTTTGGATGAATTCCAAGGAGCTCAATTGCTTGATCTTATGGTAAGAAGTGGTTTAGCTCTGCAAGAAACAACCAAACTGTCTTCCGGAGTGGCTCTTTATTGACTTTTTAAAAAATTATTTATTGCTGAGAGCATTACAAATGTCCCCCATTTCCCCCCCATTGCTCCTCTCCTCCCAATTCCCATCCCACCCCAGGCCTTCACCACACTATTGTCTGTGTCCATAGATTATGCATGTGTGCATATATATTCTTTGGTTAATCTCTGCTTACTATGCTTCCCACTTCCCTCTGAGATCCGTTAATCTGTGCCATGGTTCCATGCTTCTGGACCTATTTTGCTTGTCAGTTTATTTTGTTCATCAAATATTTCCATATATAAATGAGATATTTGATACTTGTCTTTCTTTGCTTGGCTTATTTTTTTTAGCATAACACTCTCCATGTCCACCCATACTGTCCCAAAGGGTAAGAGATTCTCCTTTTTTACAGCTGCATAGAATTCCATTGTGTAAATATACCACAGCTTTTTTATCCACTCATCTATTGATGGGCACATGGGCTGTTTCCAGATCTTAGCTATTGTAAATAACACTGCTATTAACATAAGGGTTTATATATTCTTTCTGATTGATGTTTAGGGATTTCTAGGATATATTCCTAGAAGTTGGATTGCTGGGTAAAATGGTACTTCCATTATAATTTTTTGAGAAAATTCCATACTATTTTTCATAGTGGTTGCATCAGCCTGCCTTCTCACCAGCAGTGTACTAGGATTCCCTTTTCTCCACATCCTTACCAACACTTGTTGTTTGTTCATTTACCTATGGGAGCCAATCTCACAAATGTAAGGTGTACCTCATTTCCATTTTAATTTGCAGCTCTCTAATGATTAATGACTTTGAACACATTTTCATATATCTCTTGGCCATCTGTATGTCTTCTTTGGAGAAGTGTCTATTCAGGTCCTTTGCTCATTTTTTAATTGGATTGTTTGTTTTCCTTTTGTTGAGTTGTATGTGCTCTTTATATAGTTTGAAAATTAACCCCTTATCCAATATATCCTTGGCAAATATGTTCTCCCATACAGTGGGTTCTCTTTGCATTTTGAGGATGGGTTTTTTTGCTGTGCAGAAGCTTTTTCATTTGATATAGTCATTGGTTTATTTTTGTCTTTATTTTTCTTGTCCTAGGAGATGTGTCTGAAAATTCTGCTACATGGGATGCCTGTGATTTTGCTGCCTGTTTTCCTTTAGGGTTTTTATGTTTTCATGACTTACAATTAAGTCTTTTATTCATTTTGAGTTAAAGCTTGTATATGGTGTAAATTGGTGGTCTAGATTAATTTTTTGCATCTACCTGTCCAATTTTCCCAACACCATTCATTGAAGAGACTGTCTTTACTCCATGCTCTTGCTGCCTTTGTCAAATGTTAATTGAGTGTGTTTGCTTGGGTCAGTTTCTGGATTCCCCGTTCTGTTCCATTGATCTGTATGTCTGTTCTTGTGCCAGTTCCAGACTGTTTTGATTGCAGTAGCTTTGTAGTATAACTCGATATTGGTATTGTGATCTCTCCAACTTTCTTCTTTTTTCTTAAGATTACTGTGGCTATTTAGGGTTTTTTTTTTGTTCCATATACATTTTTGGAGTATTTGTTTTAGATCTGTGAAATATATCATTGGTATTTTAATAGGGATTGCCTTGAATCTATAGATTGCTTTGGGTAGTATGGACATTTTAATGATATTGATTCTTCCAATCAGTGAACATGGAATACGCTTCCATTTGATTATATCTTCCTCTATTTCTTTTTTCAATATCCTAGAATTTTCTGAGTACATGTCTTCTACCTCATTCATTAAGTTTATAGCTACATATCTTATTTTGTTGTTGTTGCAATGGTAAAGGGAATTTTTTTTAGTTTCTCTTTCAGTGAGATCATTATTGGTATATAAACATGCTCTCAATTTTTGGATGTTAATTTTGTATCCTTCTACTTTGCCAAATTCGTTTATTAACTATAGTAGTTTTCTGGTGGATTCTGTGGGGTTTTTCTACTTACAATATCATGTCATCTGCAAGTAATGATAGTTTCGCTCCTTTTTCAATTTGGATGCATTTTATTTTTTGTTCTTGTCTGATTACTGTGACTAGGACTTCCAGTATTATGTTGAATAAGAGTGGTGAAAGCAGACACCCCTTTATTGTTTCTATTCTTAAGGGAATACTTTTAGTTTCTGCCTATGATATTGGCTTTATTTTGCTGTATATGGCCTTCATTATTTTAAAGTATAATCCATCTCTTCCCACTTTATTGGGAGTTTTTATCCAACATGGGTGCTGGATTTTGTTGCTATCTCCCTTAAAGTATTCCAAGAGCTTTTTTATATATTTAGGTGCTTCTATAATGGCTGCATATATGTTTACCAGAGTTATATCCTCTTGTTGGATCTATCCCTTTAGTATTATATAGTCACCTTCTTTTACTTTTTTTTTCTTTAAATATATCTTTATTGATTTCAGAGAGAGGAAAGGACAGGGAGAGAGAGATAGAAACATCAGTGATGAGAGAGTCATTGATCGGCCGCTCCCTGCACGACCCCCACTGGGGATTGGGCCCACAACCCGGGCCCTCTTTTACTTTTTTATGGCCTTTGGTTTGATGTCTATTTCGTCAGATATGAGAGTATTGCTTTCTGTTTTGTTTTGTTTCCATTTGCATGGCATTTTGTTGTTGTTGTTTTGTTTCCATCTTCATGGCAAGTTTTTTTACACCTGCATAGAAAAATTTTATTATTTTTAAAAATTTTATCTTTATTGTTGAAAGTATTACAGATGTCCTTTTCTTCCCCCCATTGATCCCCTCCACCCTGCATCTGCCCCAGCCCCAGGTATTCTCCATACCATTGCTTGAGTCTGTGGGTTATGCATTTATGCATATAAGTTCTTTGATTAATCTCTCCCTACCCACTCCCCACCCCTACCTTCCCTCTGAGATCTGAGGTGTGTTTCTTATAGACAGCATATATATGGTTTTGTTTTCTTACCCATTCAGCTAACCTATGTCTTTTGATTGGAGCACTTAATGCATTTACATTTAAGGTTATTATTTATAAGTACTAAATTTTGCCATTTTTATTCATTATGGCTATGTTCTGCTCTCTCTATTTCTTCTTGTTCTTATAGCAGTCCCTTTAAAATTTCTTGCATTGCAAGTTTGGTGGTGGTAAACTCCTATAGCCTTGTTTTGTCTGGTCAGCACATCATTTCACTTTCAATTTGACTGGTAGCCTTGCTGGAGAGAGCTGTCTTAATTTTAGATCATTGGTTTTCATTACTTGAAACACTTCATGCTATTCCCTTTTGTCCTGTAATGTTTCTGTCTAGAAATTAGCTGACAGCCTTATGTGAGCTCCCTTGTAGGTCACTGTCTCTCTCTTGTTGCCCTTAAGATTATCTCTTTGTCTTTAATATTTGCCATTTTAATCATGATGTGTCTTGGAGTGGGTCTCTTTTGGTTTGTCTTCATTGGTACTCTCTGTGCTTCCTGAACTTGTGTGGCTTTTTTCTTCACCATATACGGAAGTTTTCTGCCATTATATCTTCAAATAGGTCCTCTATCCCTTGCTCACTTTCTTCTCCTTCTGGTACTCCTATGATGCAGATGCCATTCTGTTTCATGTTTTCCCAAATTTCCCTTAAATTGTGCTCACCAATTTTAAGTATTTTTTTTCCTTTTTCCTGCTATTGAGTGTTTTTACTTTGTCTTCTAATTTACTTATTTCATCCTCTGCTTCACTGAGCTTGCTTTTAATTCCTTCCAGCATATTCTCAATGTCAGATATAGTATTCTTTATTTCTGCCTGGTTCTTATTCATAATTCTTATGTCTTTTTCATGCTGATGTAGTTCCCACAAAGTTTCTTTTAGTTGTCATTAAGTTACTTGTAGCTATCATTGAGTTTCATGTAGTTCCTTGAGCATCTTTATAATCATTTCTGAACTCTGTCTAATAACATGCTTACCTCTATCTCGTTTAGGTCTTTTTCTGGCAATTTCCTCCTTTAATTTGGGTGTTGTTTCTTTGTCTCTGCATTTTATTTGTCACTTTGTGTTTGTAGTTATGTATTAGATATTCTTGCTAGGATTTCAAATCTTTGTGCCATGGGCTTTTGTAGTAAATGACCTGTGGGACCCAGTAGTGCAGTCTCCTTGTACTACTGAGTTGTATGCTCTAGTAGTGATTCTTTTGTAGGTTATTTGGGGCTCTCCTACTGTAATTGGGTCTTGATTGTTGTTGTCCCATTTGTGGGTGGGCTCTCCTCTCAAGCTGGCTAAATATAAGGCTCAGCCACTGCAACGTAGTGTGACCTGTTGTACATGTTCTGACAGGGCAAAACAAAACAAAATGAAACAAACATTGACAAACAGAAACATACAAAAGAACCTGAAAACAACAGCAAAATTAACTGCAAAATAAATAAGAATTAGGAAAGAGAAAAGAGAATAAGAATAATAACAAAAAAAGAGAAAAAGATAATATTACTAATAGTAAAATAAAAAATAAAGAGACTACTGGAAGAGAAAAGGAGCAGAAAAAAGATTCTGAAAGGAAAGAAGGGAATGCAAAAATAAGAGTAGATAGTAGGAAAAGGAAAACAATAAAAAAATACATGAAGACAGGAAAAGAGAGAAAAAAAGTCATGCAAAGGTAAAAAGAAGAACGAATAAGGTAAAGTGAAAGAAAGAATGGAAAAGAAAATATAGAGTAAGAAAAAAGAGGCCAATCAGAGATATGAAAGAGAGGGAAGAGCAAAATATTTACAATAACACAATATTTACAGGAATATAGAGAAAATAATGAAAAAATAACAACAACAACAACAAAAAACACAGCCAAGTGAAGATCATCTAGGTAGATTATGTTGCCTGAGGCTCACTGTTTTATATGCTGATTTCAGGGCTCCTGGGAGGTACTTTTGTGTCAACCAATGTCAGAAGCTGTCCAAGTTTGGTTCTAGGTTTTCTGTTGTAGTTGTGGTCAGTCTGAGTCTCTCTGAGGACCGCCTCCACTTGTCAGCTACTCCACTGCCCCCCTGAGGTTGCATGGTCTTCCTCCAGTGTCTTTCAAAGCAAGTTTTTAGGGTGGAGTTATGCTAGGGGTGCCAGAGCTGTTGGGGCCTCTGCTTAGAGACTACACCATCAGACACTGGAGGGGAATTTAATTTCTGCTTCAAAGCCAAACTCCTCAGTCTCTGCCATATCTTCCAACTCTAGTTCCCCCTCAGGTGGCCTAGTGCATGCAGGTTGAGGTTGGATACAGCCTTCTGCCTTTTCTACAGAAGTTTAGCTGTCCTGAGCTCAGTGGGATAGATCAAAGGAGTCTCCAGTTGCAAATATTGCCTACCCTGTCCACAAGAGGGGGCTAAGCATTTTCTCCTGGTTCCAGACAATAACCTCTGATGGTCTTACTTTTAGAATGTCCTTCTTTGAGCTATTCTCCAGACCCCCACTGAACTGTGCCCTGTGGGGATATCTGGGGCTTCAGAGAGCTGATCCAAACCCTTTCCTGTTGGAGATGATGTTCCCAGACTTCAGGAAAGGGAGACGTGCTCCACCCCTCCTTTCTGGGACTGGCTGGCTGAACTCACAGGGAGCTTGGATCAGCCTCTCCACAATGCAGTCACAAAGCCCAGTTCTTGCTTGTCTGCCTCCCCAATAAGCCTTCCAGGAGGCTGTTGTGGGATGTCATCAAAAAAAAAAAAAAAGCGACACAACCCTGCTCTGTGAGGATCCTGTGCTCTTGTCCCACAGGTCCAAGCAGAAGGGGTTACAAAGTCAGTCCCATGCAGTACTCCTATCTTTCTGCATGGCTGGTCTCAGTAAAGCTGGGGCCAAGAATCCTAGATATGCTCACGCTCACATAACAATTTATCTTAAACTTGGTGTCCTGAAGAGGACAGAGAGGAGGAAGGGCATACCTTAAAGTTACTGCTTTTAAGTTTACTTTCCCAAAGTTGTTCAGAATTAGGAAGGCAATAGAATATCAAAAGATGATTAAAAATTAAACTGGCTAAGATTTGTCAAAGTACGTATCTCACCAAATAGTATTCTAATTTCTTTATTTGTTACTCATCTATACTTCCTTCAACCTCGTTTATATTTGTTATACACATGTGAAAGCTTTCCTGCTTCAAAGTCAACTGTAGACTTCTAGTGGGTATTTGTCATTGGAAATGGTCCTTTTAAGCTCTACGTCAAGCAGAGGACTTGCCCTTTACTTCTTGTGGGGAGCCGTTGTGGCCCCAGGCACAGAGGAGCTGCCTGGGTGAGCTGCTCCCCTGCTCCCTGACTCAGACCTTGAGGCACCAAGGCGATACTAATTTAGCTTGCAGCCTTAGATTCTAGAAAGGCTTATTAGGAAGTTGGCCCCGGCCTAAAGGGTTAAGGGACAGTCAAGCCACATACCAAGCCAAGGACTTAATCCCCCCAAAAAGTTCCTATTAGAAGCCAAGACAAGGTTAGTTACCAAGGTCTGAGCTCCTGTAAGAGGCAGGATGTTTACTTGGAAAGAGCAGTCATAGGGCCTTAAAGGAATTACTTTGTATTGGGCAAGGGAGAGGAAAACAGGACAGGGTGCTGTTCAGCAAAAACAACAGCACCGGTATAACAAGAGCTTGGAAAATAAACTCGGGGCTGGCAGTTGGCAGCAGGCACGAGCTGCAGCCCTCCTGATCCCATCTTTTTTGTGTCTGTCTTTTCTTCATCCTCACCCCTTCCTCAGGACCGTTCGACTCTGCCGGCGGGCTCCGGTAACTTCTTCCCCATGTTTTTCTAATCTTGGATGATGTATCAGTCAGGTTTTCCACATGACCCTCAAATTGAGTAACTGGAGAAGAATTTTTAAAATGTAATATTTTACAAAGGTGTAGGTGGGAAACCAAATAAAGAAAACACAGGTGATATTGTAGTATCCTTTTATTGGCAAGAGCCCAATAATAACATACTGAGGCCCAATTGCTGAGCAGAGGGGTTTGTAGAATAACTCAGGGAGGGACAGAAAGCTGTCATGGGACACAGCCTTCCAGAGAAAACCCCACAGAAGAAAGGCAGACTTACCTTATTCTCTACCCTCTTTTGGTGCTTCTACTAGTCCTCTCCATTCTCTGGTCTTAACTGCAGCACAAAAGATCCCATGGGTGAAATCCATAAAGTTCAGTCTCCTAGGGCGTAAAGCAGGGTGTAGAAGGGTGAACATGTGTCTGGAGGGACTACCAAAATAAACCTACCTCAGATACTATGAAAGAGAGATAGTAAACATGGGAAGTGGAAGGAAATGCTATTTGTCATCAATACCAAGCATCAGAACAAATATACCTATATAATAATTTTTCATCTTTGTGAGAGCATCTCAGCAAGAGAAAGGGTAATGACATTGATGATATTGAATCAGAGGTAAAACTTCAAGCTCTTGCATTGTATTTAGCTGTCTCGGTAAGCCATCCTGAGAAATATCTTAGGCTCAAACAACATGTGCTGGCGAGGGTGTGGAGACAGGGGAACCTAGTACACTGCTCCTGGGAATGCAGACTGGTGCATCCACTATGGAAAATAGTATGGACGTTCCTCAAAAAATTAAAAATGGAGCTGCCGTTTGACCCAGTGATTCCACTCCTAGGAATGTATCCTAAGAATCCTGAAACATTCATCAGAAAGGATATATGTACCCCTATGTTCATAGCAGCACAGTTTACAATAGCTAAGATCTGGAAACAGCCCAAGTGCCCATCAGTAGGTGAGTGGATAAAAAAGCTGTGGGACATTTACACCATGGAATACTATGCAGCTGTAAAGAAGAAGAATCTTGTACCCTTTGGGACAGTATGGATGGACCTGGAGAATATTATGCTAAGTGAAATAAGTCAGGCAGCAAAAGACAAATATCACATGATCTCGCTTATACGTGGAATCTAACGAACTTAATAAACTGATAAACAGAATAGATTCAATGACTTGGAAGCATAGATGAGACTTATGAATGTCAGAGGGATGGAGGAGGGTGGGTGGATGGAGGGGGAGAGAGTAACCAAAGAATTTATGTGCATATATACACAATCCAACGACATGGACAATGGTGGGGAGAGGGACTGGGGAGGGGGAAGGAACAGGGTGGAATGGGTCATTGGGGAGAAAAAGGGACATCTGTAATATTTTAAACAATAATAAAATTAAAAAACAAAACAAAACAAAAAAAAACGTATTCACAACTGAATCAGGCAATTTAAGCATTTCTTTCCACTTATCCAAGAGAAAACCTTCAAGAAACACTGAAAATAAAAATATAGCCTCCAACCAAGCTCTCACAGCACAATTCAGGCAAAGGGAAAGTCTTTAAATTTTAATCTAAATGTGATGAAAAGCTGTGGAGGGTTAGGGGTAGAAAAATGAGATCACCTGAATCAAAAGAAAAAGAAAAAAGAAAAAAGGTCATTATGTATTCTCTATGAAGAATAAACTCTAAGGGAGGAAGATTTATTCAGGAAAACCAACTAGGGAGTGATTATAGAGTTTAGGTAAGAGATGATAATGATCTTATGCCCTTCAAACTTGTGACCTGTCTTTTCAGTACTCATTCCCTGTATTAGTTTGTGCTTGTTCTCAAGCACTCAGACAGCTTTTTCACTTAGTGGTAAGAGGGCCAATTGAAACAACGGGTCTGGAAAACATACCCAATCTAAATGTGATCTGACACCTACAATAAGTTTCCAGTGGTTTCTCTTATTACTTGCCAAACATTTCCCAGTTACTATTTTGCATTTGCTTCATTACACTCAGCATCATCTTCTGTCATCTCTGGACCAGCTGTCTTGATTGTGAAACTTCAAATATTTTCTCTAATCATAAATCTCCCAAGACCATGTTTTAAGTTCTGAAAACAACCTGGGATAAATTTAGAAATCAAGAACAAAGCACATATGAGACTAGATTTAACAGCTTGTGGCTTTAAATGGCATCTGTCATCTTGTCTTTGAAAAGCTATTTATCACCACAATTCCCTACTATACTGTTTTGAAATGGTGGCCTTTTTATCTTCCTCACCCAAGGTTTTAATGTAAGCAAATCAGTAGGATGAAAATAGGAATATCATATTTGATGAAGAACTGAGTTCTGTTCACTTTTGAAAAACATAAAGGTAAATGGCCTCAGATACTGGATTTTACCCTACATTTAAAAATACTAATTCCCAATATTATCCGGTTGCATGACATCATGATAGTCACATTCTCAGCTTCACATAGGCATGGACATGTGATACAAGAGGACAGAGTGATAGGTAAGAGTAGGGTGGTTGATATTAATGGCTTTTTGGGCATGAATATCATCCATATGGGTTACCATTACCTCAACTGAAAAATTCAAAATTTCAAGTAAATATATTTAAGTTCCCTTTAGGTTTGAACATTTAGACATTTCTAAGCAATAAAATAAATTTTCCAGGTTTAGTTCTCCCAAATAAATGATAACATGGATCAGTAAGAAAATAATAGATTACATATTTAGCTCTACTTGTTCAATGCAGTTCACTACCAAGATAAATTTTCTCTTGAAGGGCTTATTAAATTAGTAGCATACAATACAGAGTAATTTAGCTTGTCGTAGTTGTACAAGGTGATTTTGTAGCATACTTTAAGAAAACTAAATCATTGTTTTTACACATTTTAAGAACATAGGTCTGGTAAGATTTTGAAATGAATGTCAGGTTTGGGGGTTGTTTTTTTTTCTCCCACCTGCATTAATTCATAATATAAGTTTTCCTCTCCTCTTCCTTTCAGCATCTCCCCATTGTTCTTCTCTAAGGAGTGTCAAAGTTTGTTTAGTAGCAGTAGATTATATTCACCATGAGGATGTCATTAATCTCAAGATCTTGCCCGTCTAGAGACAGATTTTCCTTTGGGGCCCTGCCATCTCTGTCTCCACAAATCCACTTCTACATGTTCTTTGTCTGAAATAAACAAGGCAACTCTGTGAGACATCACATGTCCAGATGTCCTATTACTTACTACTTTTCCCCCTTATTATTCAGTTTGCAGAACCTCTATAGACCACATCAATTGAAACTATGAATAAACTCCATACCTATTTATGGAATGATAATTTTAGACCTGTTTATTTGCAGACCATTTCCCATCTACAGAAAATTAATATTTAATTTCACAAGGAAAGGTTTTGTGTAAGACAGAGTGTAACAATGACAGTATATGTCAATTTGCTATTGCGTTGTTTTCTGTCATTTTCATATCCCCTGTTTTCTGAGTGATTGATGCATCAGAAGGACAAAGCAAAGTACTCTATTCATCCCTTTGGGCAGCTAAACTGGCATCTTCCTGCTGTGAGATGACAGCCAGTGTGGGCATGAGTCCTAGCAGAGATCTGAGTTAGTTAGTTCTACAAATTTAGAAATAAAGAGTGAGCTTAGTATTTTTCAAGGAAAGAACAAATCATCTGTTAGTCATAGTCATATATATGTTCAAGTCAAAATTCACTTTCTAAAGCTTTATCATACCTCAAATAAAATGCAGAGGATGAAAAGAAACAGCGTGAATGCTATATATGTTTTTATTGATTAATTTCCCATGATAAAAAGTATCAAAAAGTTATCTGAAAAGTCACCTCAATTTTTTTTTTTTTTTCTGATTAAACATAGCATTGTGTACTTTGTAAAAAAAAAAAAAAAAGTGCTTTGTTTTATTTTTTTTCTTTGTCAGGGAGACTTTCTTGTACTTTTCATGATACTTAGACAACATCACAACCTGAAACAAGAATATGAAAAATACCCTTACTAAGCTAATTCATAAATTGCAGAAATATGTGTGTAATAACATAAAGGGGATATTACATCTATCAGTTTCCTTGATTTATAGTCGCTAAGTTTATGATGATTCCTACGTTAACTTCTGATTTCTGGTGTCAATTTTACATCTCCTCTCTTCCCTGTACACATTAGTTTCACTTATTATGGCAGAGTGACAATTATTTTGTACTGTAGCTTGTTATAATTTAGTAACCTTACATATAAATGAAACTAAACAAGAAAAAATCAGAAAAAATGGATTCATAAAACTTATGACTAGGTTTTAAGAAAATACAGACATTTATAAAGCTAAACTTGTGTGCATAGATATCTTGTTTGAAGTGATGAGAATTGCCACACAGACTACAGAAGCCCCTGGAATTAGTTCATTACACCCTATGGATCTTGGAATAATTAAAAATAGATATAAAATGCATGAACTATGTCCTTGCTATTTGCTATACTTGTATTTCTCAGTGTGTTTGTTTTTAATTGGCTGTTTTGAAATTGTTTGATGTGTATTTATATTCTATTGATACTTGATATCAATATTATATTTATTTTAATAATATTTTACCAGAATTATAATTCAATTATATCAGATATTTTTATGCCTTCATTTTTATGTAGGTTATTGATACATCATATGATTTTTTCACATTTTTCTGTAAGTTGGCTTGTTCTGCCTACTTCTACACTACTCAGAATTGTTTTTTAAAAATTTGTTTTGTCGCTCAGTGGTTGAGCGTCAACCTAGGATCCAGGTGATCGGGGTTCGATTCCCGGTCAGGGCACATGCCCGGGTTGCAGGCTGCAGCTGATCAATGACTCTCATCATTGATGTTTCTATCTTTCTATCCCTCTCCTTTCATCTCTCTGAAATCAATAAAGATATATTTTTTAAAAAAATTTGTTTTGTCTCAAGGGTAAAATGAGTCATACAAATGTTGATTAAGGTATTCATTAACTTCATCTAACTATCTGACTGGAATTTCCTTCAGGATCAAGCAATTTTGTATATAACCTATTCTGTCAGTAGCTTAGCAAATATTAATTTGAAAATCAATGAGAATTGTCCTGTACCTCAAATCTAAATCTAGAAAATTTAGTTTTTCTAATTTATAAAGTGCTTTCAATTTATCTAATAAAATGTTTTCAATTTATCTAAAACAAGAATCATTTTGAAAATCAGGAAAAAGAAATTTCTGCATAAAATAAAATGCTATATTCAGTGTTGATTTTTGACTTGTTCATTACCCTGCAGTGGCCTCCAGTGTTCACTTCTTCTGGCTTACAGATTTGCCTGCCCACTTTATCCTATCTCCATTTCACTCATGGGTGGGACACAGTTCTCCAGATTCACATAATTTATATTCCCACCAATAGTTATGTCTGTAGGGTGCTGCTATAGGTAGACTGCCTCATTTTATAAAGACAGTGCCAAACTTCAGATTTGTACAGGGTGGAACAAATGTAGGTATACAGTTCTGAATATGTGAGACAGTTTATTCTTATATTATTATTTATTAATTATTATATCATTTTCCATACAAACAACTTTTTCTTTACCGAGCATTGGACTTAACCACAATAATAAACACACCTGTATTTATATCTTTATGTCACCCTAACTTTAGAGCCACACGGCAATTTATGTGTTTTTACAAATGTAAGGCTGATTTTTTTGGATAAGTAAAAGTATATTTGATTGTGGGAGTATCTTTAAATAACCAAAAGAGGAAGGATTTGAATATCACACTGGGTGTAAATTAAGATTCAAGGACTGATCTACGTAGTGTTTAGTTTTCAAATGTAGAAATACAAATTCAATTCTAACATGACCTTCCATTATATCATTATATCACTCAGACACAAAGTGAACTATTAGACATTTAAAAGGCTTTCTATAAAAGTAGCTATTTTTAATTTAAAATTTTTATATATTTTTAATGAATCATCAACTTGGTTTTTATATTTCAAGTTATAAATAGGATCTTTTGAAATAGAATATTCTAGAAAATGATTAGGCACCCTTCACTACGAAAGGCCTAGTGATTCACGATGGTCATTATTGGATAAATTAGGTTCCCAATTGCCATACACTAGAGATAAATTAGAACTCAAGAATCATTTTATTTTTGACATTATTTGACCTCAAAATATTAGTGATCTTTATGAGAGCATCATAATGCTTTTGAAGAAGATTCCAGTTAATTAATCATGTGAGCTGGAGGGGAATAAATTAAAGCTCTAAATTTAACAAAAAAAATTTAGAATTGTTGTAGCAGAAATTGGCGTAGTGAAAGCAATTACATTCAGAATTTCACCAGAAAAATAGTAGAAAGCCTCAAAAAACATCAAGAGACTTGTTAGCATGACTATAGGACACATTTTCAATAATCAGAAATATAAAGACTGATCACTTTTAAAAATTAATATTCATTTTCGCCTGGCTGGGTGTGGCTCAGAGGTTGAGTTTCGGCCTAAGATCCAGGCAATCAGGGTTCGATTCTCAGTCAGGGCACATTCCTGGTTGTGGGCAGCCAATCAATGACTCTCTCATCATTGATGTTTCTATCTCTCTCTCTCTCCCTCTTCCTTCCTCTCTCTGAAATCAATAAAGATATATTAAAAAAATAAATTAATATTCATTTTCAGCAAAAGCATTAGATAAAAGTACTTTAAAATGAAATTATTTCTGAAATGGTTATTTTTAAAAATCATTCATTCACACTTAATGATCTGTCTTATCCCTCAAGGCAAACACATTTAATATTAAACTATTTTGTTTGGTAATTATCTGCATAGGTCTAAAGAAAATTAATAGAATGCTATATCTTTTATATAATCAATTTAAACATACATGACTTCTTAGTGTAAGGTTTTATGATTTTAGCTCACTTAGACCCTCCATTTTCCTTTCAGTATAATTATGCCTCAATTTTTGCTTCAAAACATTGTGTTTCCATGATGACTTTTCAAATATTGTTCACTGCTGAGCCAAGAAATGTACTTTGATTACATTTCTTTCCATTTATTATTTTATTGAAGTTAAAAATTGTCCCCATTCCCCCTGCTTTGATTTTTTTGAACTTATGAATATAAGTCAGCTCCCACACTACAGAAGCTGTATAAAATGTCTCATTATAAAATTTCTATATGGTCACAGCTTTCATCTCATTTTCAAGCATATTTTATTTCCCTGAACACATGCCTAGTGGAGACATCTGACCTCTTACTAAAATATGACCTTTCTGTACTCTAGGCCTACTATCCAATTATCACACAGATATTTCTTTTTTGCCACAGATCTTGGGGATATTTTCATCACTTTACTATGTTGGGTTTCTTGATTACTGAATCACAGTTCTTTTATGATGTTTATTTCTTTGTTTAGATAGAAATCATCCTCATACAGCTTCCTGAAAAAACATATATAGGAGAGTCAAATTTTCTATCCTTGTAAAGTCTAAAAATACTTTTCTTCTTCTCCATGTGTTACATAATCTGAATGAATAAAGAATTTTATCATATATTTTCCTTAGACTTTTGAAAACTGTTCATAATTCTTATTTCTTCTGCTGCATTTCAGAGTCTGATATTCAGATTCATCATCCTTTATATTTAACATATCTGGCCTTTGAAATATTTTAGTGTTTTAATTGTGTCCTATTCACCTCATTAATGAGTGAGGGTCTCACACTCTAGGGATGTCTGAACATATGATGCCTAACACTGAGCAGAGATGAACAGCATTGTGTTAGTCATTTTCATTCACAACTGAGGGTAGGAAATTACAGCAGGGCCACTGGGGTGGGAGGGGGTGCACATGGGAACAGAATGAACGACAAGGGGTTTTGATACAGAGGGTTGTTTGACTGAGGGACCTCATTTGCAAGAACAAAGTGAGGGGGAGAGAACTCACATTAGGCCATTTGAAGAACTTCCAATTTTATCAAATATCAAGGCAGGGGATAATATTAATTTTGGAACTTACACCACATTTAGGAACTTCCCCTTAATTTCTAGGTTATAATATGTCATGGTATTAAGTTTTAATAAGAGTTTATTTTTCAGTCCCTGTGCCAATATTTTTTGGACCCCATCGCTCTGGAAATTTATGGCCTTGTTTATGAGCATTGCTTGTATTCTTCTCTAATGTTCTTATCTATTTCTTCCTACTGAACATCATCCTGTCTTCTTTTACTTTTTCTTGTGAGATAAGACAATTTTTCTTCCAATTATTATAGTATTTCTGTATTTTATTTAAAATTTCCAAAATATTTTTTCTCTGAATTATTTTTAAGTATTGTTTAATAATTGTTGTATCTTCTCCAATCTCTCTGAAGATATTACTAATATATTTTTCTTCTATTGTCACAATTTTCTTTGTTTTCTATTTTCTTGCTTTCTCTATATCATTTGTCCTTACATGTAGGCAGCCCATTTATATTTACAAATGAAGCACTAAAAATTGATTGGAAACTCTATGTACATTGAATTTGCTGTAAGACAGTCGGGTCTCTTGATTTGGTGGTATAAATCTGGCTGCTGTTTTTCTGGATTTGCTTAGGCAAAAGGGTATATAGTAGTCACAGACTGACCTAATGCAAAAAAATATACTTCCTCCTTGTGCACCTACAGTGTGTATAGGACCTGGAGGACAAACATAGGCTGTCTTTAAAACAAAACAAAACAAAATTGTCCACCAAGATCTCATTTTTGTATCACCTTGTACTCTCACAGTAACAAATATGTGAGTTCCTAAAGCTTCCAAAGATTATGCTGTGTTTTCATTGGTACTCTTTCACCTCCACCCTAACTTGAAGGCAACTAGATATGACTTATTCTTGGGTAAATCATTTGTCATTTATTCTTCTGCCTCATATATTCAAATATCATGGTCCAAGTTTGCAGATTTATTCTACTTTCATTAAAGATTGATTTTGAGACTGTACAATTTTAAATTTTTCTTCCTTTTTGATTTTCTTGTTAATAAAGGAAATATTTTTAAGGTTAATATCTAGGGTACATAAGTTTAAAAATACCTGTTTTGACTCTTGAGGTTGCCCCTTCCTTAAAACTCTCTGGGCATCACTATATAAATATATACATGTATATTTAATGGAAAATAATAATATATACATTGTAGATATGTTCTAGGAGTCAAAACTGAAAAGCATTAAAAATAACTGGCACATGCCCGGCCGGGCGTGGCTCAGCTGTTGAGCATCGACCTAAGATCCAGGAGAATGGGGTTTGATTCCCGGTCAGGGCACATGCCCGGGTTGCAGGCTAGGCAGCCGATCAATGACTCTCTCATCATTGATGTTTCTATCTCTCTCTCTCTCTTCCTCCTTCCCTCTCTCTGAAATCAATAAAGATATGTTTAAAAAAAAATAATTGGCACATTGGTTAACATATAGTAGAAGCTAAGTATATTATTATTTTAATTTTCATCAGCAGCAATATCATCTGAATTATTTTTTATCATCAGTTCAGATATCTTCTTCAGTCTGACTGCTCTATTTTTCTTAACCTCCTCCATTTAAATGAAGGCTTTCTAAATGGTCACATCCTTGAATTTCTCTTTAATGGTGATAGTGGCTTCCATTGTTTTAACCATTTCTATATTGTAGATTATTAACAAAACTTCACCTCTAGAAATTTCTTCTTTCTAGAAATTCTGTCCCAAGTGAGACTTCATTTTACTTACCTTAACCTCATTCTTTTATTTGAAGATGAAATTTAACATGTCCCCAAATGCCAGTGCCCCCACTATTCTCAAAATGCTTTCTTTTAACATTTATATGTTGATGGCTTGTTCTTCATACTTTTAAGTCTTCCATGTCAAAACCTTGGAATTAACTTTGATTTCCTATTTTTCTTAAATTTTGTTCTTTGTATGTATTACCACTGCTCAGTTCTATTTCATACCTTAATTTCTACTTGGTTAGATAATTATAAGAGTCTTCAAACTTGTTGAATCCCTCATACATTTTATTCTTCCTTTTTGCTTGTTTTTGTTAATCCTCATTTGAGGATATTTTTCTATTGATTTTCAAAAAGAGTGGAAGGAAAGGAGAGAGGGGGAGAGAGAGAGAGAGGGAGAGGGAGAGGGAGAGAGAGAGGAAGAGAGGGAGAGAGGGAGAGAGGGAGAGGGAGAGAGGGAGAGAGGGAGAGAGGGAGTTGGAATGTCATCTCACAAAATTCACTCTATATACAATTACTAAGTTAAACTTTCTTATTCATATTTTTACACAAAGTGTTTCAGTTTCTCCATTTCCCGTCACATAAAATGTGACATATTCAGCTTGACATTAGACTATTGGCAATATGACCCAATTATACATTCAGCCTTTATATCCAGCAATCCTTTAGGTACTATTTTCTAATGTACCTGGATTGCTTACCATTTCTTCATATACTACCTCCCCTTTTTTTTGCACACTTTCTTTTTTATTTTCTCCATTTTGGTATCCACTTCAAATTTTCTTGTCTGATATTTCTTCTTATTAAATCCCTATATACTTTGACCATGAAGCATTTTCTTATAGTTTAACTGAACCAAAAAACCAAACAAACAAACAAACAAAAAGATGTTCAGCGGGCTGCCTGACACGACGAAAGGCAAGCTCATGCGGCAGGTGCTGGGGCAAAAGGAAAGAGGTTTGATTTAGGAGCCACATGACTGGGGGAATGGTGGGCCCCTGTCTCAAAGACCAATCTCCTTCTGTCTCAAAGATCATCTCTCTTTCCCACTCAAACCGTAGTTATAGGGATAGGGAGGGGAAGGCTTCTTTTTCTATCCAATTATCTTGCTAGCTTTTGGCACACTCAGGGCCTTATCCCTTCATATCTCTAGCTTTTGGCATGCTCAGACCCTGTCCCCTCAAAGATCATCTCTTTTCACGGCTCAAACCCGTGGTTCTTATAGTGGTAAGGTGGGGAAGGCTTTTCTATCCAATTACCTTGCTAATTTTCAGGTTGCTCAAGGACCTATCCATTCATCTTTCTAGTTTTCGTGTCCTCGGGTCCTGTCCATTACTAGTTCTAGCTTTTGGCACACTCAAGCACAATCCATTCATATTAGTATTTGGCACATTCAGTGAAAGAACCTCCCCCTGCCACCATTTTGGCCAGTGGTAGAGACTCCTGGTGCTTTGTCTACAGTAATGATAGTTTTATCCATATAATCTCTGTTTCCTCTAACTTTCCCTACTTCACATTTTAATGCCTTTTGTAGTATTTATGGTATCCTGACTTTTATTATATCTATACTGGATTATAAACTCAAGAGTATTCTGCATTACTTATAATCTGTGAAGTTCATATCAAACTGTGCTGTACTTAATAAGCTTTCAAATACTTATTGATTTACATTTGACTTTTAGTGCAAAGTTAATAATATTTTCTTCCAAAAAAATAAAAAAACTTCACTGAAAGTTTTTATTTTCATAAATATTGTGACTTCAGCAATGATGCTGAGTTTAATATCTAATTTTTTTCCAAAGTAAGGGTATTTTAAAATAACAATGAAGCCTCCAGTGCAAGTATCATTATTGAGTTTCTTCAGGGGTAGAAATTATGTTAGGACATTTGCTACATCAATTTCAAATTAAACTGAACTGCGAGGAGGAAGGAAAAAACACAAGTTGTCTTCAAAGTCAAGAAGGGCCTCACATTTTCAATGCTTCTTAGAATTCATATTTCTAAAAAACTATACTTTGTTAAGCCACTAGTTTTATCCTGTTAGGCATGGCATATTAAATGATTAATGCAATTCATGGTTTAATCATTTAATGATGTATATGTGCATGTGTGTACAATTCATGCATACACTACACGTTTAAAAAAAAAATCTCACATAATTAAATACAAAGTCTATATTGTATTAATACAAAGTTTAATAACAAACAATATTTTTCACAATTTTTTGTGAATAACGCAATTACATAGCTTACAAGGAATGTTTAAAGATAAAATCTATTAACTTTGAAGCCATTCATAGATTATTTATATTTATGCATAATTTCTTTCAAGTTTCTAAATCAGTTTTTATAATGCATCAAGTTCCTATACTGAAACACAGTGCAAAATATGTCTTAATGTCTTAATTCACCTTATTATATTTATTATATTTTTATTATATATAATTATTTGGTATAATTTTATGCCTTGACCTATTTCTAACAGAGATGTTATTTTACAAGTCATGACTATACATACATCAATTTGTTGTTTCTTGTGAAAAAAATATCTGAGTATATGTAAGAAGATTGGAGTAAGAACTCAAGACCCTGCAAAAGAAAGGAATAAATCCACAGTATTTTCTTCTCATCAGCACGTCTCCTGAGATTAGATTTTGGCTATCCCATTTCCAAATTAATAGCTATTTCTGTCATAAGAATGGACCAATATTGTGTCTTTTTCAGTCCCCATTACAATTTCTGTAATGAGGACATGGTATAGAAAAGTTAATGTTTTATGTATTTCTGACAGTAGTAATGCACAATTCTATTTTGACCTTTCCAGTATGACTTAGATCGACTAGCTGGGCACTTTATTTCTTCCTTTGTCGACTACTGTTATAGTCTATTAAAGAAAAGGGCAAAATGATCCACCAATCAAACTTCCTAACGTGTTGTATAATAGTCCTCCCATGTTGCTTAGTTAAATAGACACATGTTCGTTGTTTAAATACATCCATAAATAAATTCATGTCAGCGTAGGCATTCTATTATTTTGAATATATTATTATAAATGTTTTCTTCTGAATCATAGTTTTATTTAATATCTAATCTCATGGTTTCCATTGTCAGTTATGTATTTTACACACAAAAAAAGTTGTGGTTATTAGCTGCTAGCTTATAGAAATTAGAAACTTGGGGTGCTCTTTTTTTAAACAAAATGTAATGATTTATCTGGGTATATTGGACAAAACAGCAAGGTATCTAGGTGTTATTTCAAAATAATGAAAGGTATGAGGGTTCTACACACAATGCAGGTAACTAAACTGAATAGTTGAATGCAGACTTTCGAATTATTTACTTATGATAATGCAGACAAGGAGAAGGGAAGGACAATCTGAGTCTCCCTCATTTAAAGAGTCAACTCATTATTATATAGTTTAAACTTATTAGTTCATATGTGTCCATACAAAGGTATGTCTGTTCTAAAATTCAGACATTTCACTCTAAAAATTAGAAGTAGTGTCAAAATCACGGCATTATGAGTGAGAGAGACTAATAAGTAGTGTTTTGGGTCTGGCTCACTCCTAAGGAAATCAATTAATAGCAATAAAATGATTAACAGCACTGTAAGCCAAGTTCACAGAGTCAATAATTTCCATTTTCACCGATGCAGGGATATCATAAAAGAAATACAATATGTTATCATAAAGTTAAAATTAGTGTTTTGCCACCTATTTGGCAGCCTTCAAAGCATTGCAAATTATCAAGGGTCACTGCTTATACAGTCCAGGTGACTATTATCCTTTTGATTTCCAGTAGGAACATATTATTTGAATATTTGGAACAGAATATGTACTGTATACTTATTTCCAAAGTGAAATAAAAATGTAATACTATCTTACTATTTTCAGAGAACTTAACATGGTTAGAGACACTATAAACAAAAAGAACTGGATTGCTTATCTTGTCCCATGGTAATCTTTGATATACACTTGATTTTCCAACACAAGGTGGATTACAATATTTAGAAAGGAGAAAGAAGAAATTAAGTTACAACCTCATACATATTTGTGTTTATATGGAGATAAATGGTACAATTAAACACAAACACCCCATGCCTGTATTATTCTAAGCATCATCTCTTCCTGAATTATTCTAAGAAGAAATCTAGGCGTCATCATGATTACTTTGTCTACTACACCTCCTATATCCGATGGATATTCAAGGCTATGCATCCTCTCTTTGCCATCTCTACTACCACTGTCTCCCTTTACATTCAGGAATAAGTGTCCAGTTCCCAGTTTGTGACAGGCACTGTCTTGAATTTCACCGGGAATTTTACAACTATTTATGTTGCTCATGCTTCCATCTTAGTTTCATCCATGACATTCACTGCACTGGCACTAGATGACTTGGATATATCTAAATACAATGTTTAAAGGGCTTCAGATACCTTATAAAGCTTAGATTTATAAATATTAATGCAACCACAAATTCCCTGAAGAAATGGCCACTAACTTCCTGTCCAATAGAAATTTTTTTCTTGGGTGGAAAATATTCCAAATTACTTAAAAATAAGCAGGAATACACTTTCTAGACTAAATATATTGTTTGCATAAACTGGTGTTTATGCCTGGACTCCTTTAACTTCTCTTGATAGTTCACTAATTTCTTCTATTCAATCTCCTTAACCTACCAATCTAGATTATATAGCCATATTACGTGACTCCATAACAACTTGTGCTTCCTTTTATCTTAACATTTATTACATTGCATTTAAATTTTATTTTAAATAAGCCTTTTAGTTTGAGATTATTGTAGAATCACATTCAGTGGTAAGAAATAATACAGATAGGTAACATGTGCCCTTTATTTAGTTTCCTCTTATGGTAACATCTTGCAAAAAACAGTGTCATAAACAGGCTATTGATATAATCCACCAATCTTACTCAGATCTACTCAGCTTTACTTGTACTCTTATGTGTGTGTGTGTTTAGTTCTATGCAATTTTAACACAAATGTAAATTTGTATATCACCACTATAGTTAAAATACACAAAAGCTTTATCATCAAAAGAATTCCTCAGGTCAACTGTTATTGTGTTTAATATTCCTTGTATTTTGAACTGTCCTAATTGAATACTAAATTCCATGAGATTAGGCTTATGGATAAATTTAATAAATATCGAATATTAAATATTCTGATTGGATATGTGTGTGTGTGTTTGTGTGTGTGTGTATGAATAGATGGACAGACAGATATATGTATAACACACAAACATATATATATGCAGTTTTTTGACTTAGTATTTTGATAAATTAATTTTTATGAAAGTTTTTGTCAGTATTCTTGATTCACACATTCAAATATTTGGCTTTTGTTTAATATAATAATTGGTATGTAATTCTATAACAAAGTATGGTCTTGGGAAGGATGTGTGCGTGTGTGGTGTGACTCTAGAGCTTTGACCCTAAAAAGTTTAGTAGAACTTGTAGCTTGGATAAATCATGAAATGTGTGATTTAACACTTTGCATGATTAGCGTGATTCACACATATTTTGAATTCATTCTGATGCTTTGCTCTAAATTCAGTTTGGCACCAAGATTTGGAATTTGGATGAATCTATAATATTTTCCCCTTTTCTGTTTATCTGCTTGTGATTACCAGAAGCTACTGTGCATATTTGCTGATAATAGGAAATATTTAGAGTTCTCTGTCCATTTTTTCTTGCTTCAAATCCTCCATGATAATCAGCTTATCTGCATTTGGCTTTGACATAAGATTATCTATCCTTTTGACTTTAGTCCTTCCATCATGGATATAAATCATTGCAATTGGGTACACAGAGATGCTGGCTAGAGAATAGGCAAGATAGGGCTCATTCTAGCTTAGTAATTAAAATCAGCCCCCATCCCTTGTAGAAAAGATTTAGAGTTAGTCATCAAATGTCAAAACTTGTCTGCATATCCCTCATTGCTATCTGGTCCCTGGGGATGGAGGACTGTTTCTTACAGTGTTTCTGGGAAGAAAGCCCAACATTTAACCAGAATTCTGCAAATAGATTCTCAGAGCTTCCTCATGTTAGTGTGAGTGTGATGTTAAGTTACCAGAGGAATGTTTCAGAGATGGTCAGCAAACATTTTCCTCTTCCATTTGCATAGTCCAGTCATGATATGAGATTCAGAAGGGTGTATCTGGAAGCAGCATCTAAAACCCCACATTCTCTGGTTCAGTTAATGTTCCTGTCATTATTTTTGTGCTAGAGTAGATAATAAAAGAGAGACTAAGACAGAATGAGAAAAATCCATTGATTAAGAAGAAGTGGTGGATAATGAATACCTTGGCTTCCCTTCCGGTTGGAATCCACAGATAAGACAATTAAAATCTCACTCCATTAAAAAAAGAAGTGGTGAGCCTCACTTATCTTAAGAAATATAACTTCTTTGTATTATCTCCTCTCATTATTATCCTCTTCCTGAAGCTAATCATCAATCATTATATGTAGTATAGTGTTCACTATTCTTTATCTTTAACACACAAAAGAGACAAATGTGTAAAAAAAAAGTCTCTAATAAAGGGATCCATCCAACAAGAGGATATAACTCTGATAAACATATATGCACCCAATATAAGAGCACCTAAATATATTTTTAAAACTTCTAGAGGACTTTAAGGCAGAGATAGACAGCAATAAAATGATAGTAGGAGACTTTAACACCCCACTAACATCACTGGATAAGTCTCCTAGACAAAAAATCAACAAGGACACACGATCATAAATGACACACCATATCAAATGGAATTAACTGACATTTACAGAATATTCCACCCCAAAGATACAGAATATACATTCTTCTCAAGTGTACATGGACATTCTCAAAGATAGACCACATATTAGGACACAAAACAAGTCTTTATGAGTTCAAGAAGATTGAAATCATATCAAGCATCTTCTCAGATCACAATGGAATGATATTAAAAATCAACTACAATAAAAACAATAAAAAGCATTTAAATACATGGAGGCTAAATAACATGTTATTAAACAATGAATGGGTTACCAAGGAGATCAGGAAGAAATGAAAAAATTCTTGGAAAAAAATGAAAATGAACACACAACAACCCCAAATCCTATGGGACATAATGGAAACAGTCCTGAGAAGGAAATTCATAGCATTACAGGCCTACCTCAAAAAAACAAGAAAAACTTCTAATAAATTATCTAACTATAACTTAAAGACTTAGAAAAAGAACAAAGAGAAAAGCCCAAAGTAAGTAGGAGGAAGGAAATAAAGATCAGAGTAGAAATAAATGACATAGAGACAAAAAACAAACAACAATGCAAAAGATCAATGAAGCCAAGAGCTGATTCTTTGAAAAGATAAACAAAATTGATGCATGTTTAGCCAAACTTACCAAGAAACAAAGAGAGAGGACACAAATAAATGAAATCAGAAATTAAAGAGGTAATATAACAACTGACCCAGCAGAAATAGAAAGGATCATAAGAAATACTATGAGCAACTATATACCAACGAACTGGACGACGTGGGTGAAATGGACAAATTCCTAGAAGCATACAATCTCCAAAGCAGAATTAAGAAGAATCAGAAAACCTGAATAGGCTAATAACAACTAATGAAAGTAAGCAGTAATAATAATAATTAATAATAATAATAATAATTAAACTCCCATCAAACAAAAGTCTGGGACCTGATGGATTTTGGTGAGTTTTACCAATCATTCGAAGAAGATGTAATACAATTCCAGAAAATTCCAGAAAATTCAAGAGAAGGGGAGGCTCACAAGCTTTTTTTTTTTTTTTTTTTTTTTTATGAGGCCAGTATTATCCTAATCCAAAAACCAGATAAAGAAACTACCAAGAAAAAAATTACAAACCAATATCCCTGATAAACATAAATGCAAATATCCTCAACAAAATACTGGCAAACTGCATCCAGCACTCCATTAAAAAGATCATACAATAGGACCAAGTGGGATTTATTCTGGGGATGCAAGGCTGGTATAATATTAAGAAGTCAATAAATGTAATACATCATATAAACAAAATGGACCAAAGTCATATGATCATATCAGTAGATGTAGAAAAAGCATTTGACAAAATCCAGCACCCATTTTTGATAAAAACTCTCAGCAAAGTGGGAAATGAGGGGATATAACTCAAGGCCATACCTGACAAATCTACTTCCAACACCATACTCAATTGTCAAAAACTAAAACTATTTCCCTTAAAAACAGGAACAAGACAAGGTTGTCCTTTCCCACCACTCTAATTCAACATAGTACTGGAAGTCCTTGCCACAACCATCAGATAGGAAGAAAATATAAAAGGTATCCAAATTGGAAAGGAGGAAGTAAAATTGTCATTATTCACAGATGACATGATATTGTACATAGAAAACCTTAAAGACTCCATCAAAGCACTACTAAGTTTGATAAATAAATTTGGCAAAGTAGCTGGAATAAAAATTAACCACCCAAAGTCTACAGCATTTTTATACACCCACAATGAACTCTAAGAAAGAGAAACTAAAAAACACTAACATTTACCATTGAAACTAAAAAAATAAGATACGTAGGAATAAACTTAACCAGGATGTAAAAGACCTATACTCAGAAAACTACAGGACACTGAAAAAAGAAATAGAGGAAGATATAAACAAGTGGAAGAATATACCATGTTCTTGTATTGGAAGAATTAATATCATTAAATTGCCCTCACTACCCAAAGCAATCTATAAATTCAGTGCAATTTCTTTTAAAATACCAAAAACATATTTCACAGAGCTAGAAAAAATATTCCAAAATTTATATGGAACAAAAAAGACCCCGAATAGCTGCAGCCATCTTGAGAAAGAAGAACACAGTGGGAGGGACCACTCTACTGGATATCAAACTATACTACCAAGCCATTGTAATCAAAACAGCCTGGTATTGGTACAACAACAGACATATAGATCAATGGAACAGAACAGAGACCCCAGAAATAGACTGAAGCCATTACTGTCAATTAATATTTGACAAAGGTAGCAAGAGCATACAGTGGAGTAAAGACAGTCTCTTCAATAAATGGTGCTGGGAAAATTGGACAGGTACATGCATAAAAATGAAATTAGATCATCAACTTTCTCCATACACAAGAATAAATTCAAAATGTGTAAAAGATTTAAATGTAAGTTGTGAAACCATAAAAATCCTGGAAGAAAATATAGGCAGTAAAGACATCTCACGTAGTGGAATTTTCACTGATACATCTCCTAGGGCAAGAGAAACTAAAGAAAAAATAAAGCAAATGGTACTATATCAAACTAAAAAGCTTCTGCACAGCAAAAGAAAACATCCTCAAAATACAAAGGAACCACACAGTAGGGGAGAACATATTTGCCAAAGATACATCTGGTAAGGGGTTAATTTCCAAAGTGTACAAAAAACTCATAAAAATCAACAAGAGGAAGACAAATAATCCAATTTAAAAATGGGCAAAGAACCTGAATAGACACTTCTCCAAAGAGGAAATACAGATGGCCAAGAGACATATGAGAAAATGCTCAACATCGCTAATCAGAGAGATGCTATTTAAAACCACAATGAAGTATCAATTCACGTCTGTCATATGCTTACTGTCAACAAGCCAACAAACAACATGTGCTGGCAAAGATGTGGAGAAAGGGGAACTCTAGTGCACTGCTGGTCAGAGTGCAGACTGGTGCAGCCACTATGGAAAACGGTGTGGAGGTTCCTCATAAATTAAAAACTGAACTGCCATTTGACCCAGTGATCCCACTTCTAGGAATATATCCTAAGAATCTGGAAACACTAATCAGAAAGAACATATACACCACTGTGTTCATAGAAGCACAGTTTATAATAGCTAAGATCTGGAAACAGCCCAAGTGCCCAAAAGTAGATAAGTGGATAAAAAAGCCATGGTACATTTATACCATGGAATACTATACAGCTGTAAAGAAGAAGGATCTCACAGCAAGACACTTTTGGCCTTAATTTCAGTTCAAGAGATAAGAAGAAGTTGATGACTGGATGACATTAAAGTTGGCTAAGGTGAGTTGTAACAAGTTACACTAATCAAGCAGGAAATCATTGACTTAAGAAAAATAATGGAATTTACTTACATGAAGGCTTGTTTCTGACTTTTACATTTTATTTAATCTCAATGATGCATAAACTCTTTTTGTGAGAAAATAATCCTTAATAAAGATCCTCTTTGATATAAGATTTCCCTGAGTGTTTTAATATTTTGATTATGGCTAAACAAAGAAAGAATTTTTGTGAGACTTTTTTTTTTTTTGGTCTACTCTACAAAAAGTAAGATAATGACATGGAAAAAAAAAAAAGATTTGCCTTGGCTTTATAGTGAATTCCTGAAGAAGTCCTTCACATACATAGCTCTAGACCAAAGGCTGCTGGAGACCTTGAACTTGAATGTTCAGGGCATAATATATACAGCTTTATAAATCAGAGCTCTTCCAGGACATCTTGGAAAATTTTAGCAACTTTAGAATCATGACCAGTATTAATAATTTTACAATTAGGTTCAAAGCTATTTTAATAATATACAGCACTATGGCTTATTAATAGGTTTTACATTTTTTAAATGTTTAAAATTTTATGTGAAAAACTTTGATAACTGTGCTTCAGAAGAACACACTAAAGCCCAGCATACTTACATAATATGTGTTGAAATATAAAAGAGAACATTCAGGCTTAAGTTAGCAATTTATCATTTTGAATCATTTTGAGAGTTATAGAGAAGTATTGCAAGAATTTGATTTCACATATTTGAAATACATTATTAAGAGTAGAAGGGCACTTTAACTAAAATGTGGTGTTTTAAAAGAATCCTCCATTAAGATAGAACATTTTTCTTGGTTAAACAATGATATTACTAATACTATTAGGTTTTGTTTGTGCAAGTTAAAAGCATTACAAGATATAAAACAGAAATAAATATAAAATGGGTTGATTTTTTACCTCACCAAAGGAATTTAATTGATCAAGAGGTAAGTGAATGATAGTAACAGGTTATAAATTTTATTTACCTATAATATACTATGTTTCATAAATGTAGAATGAGAATGCAGAGAGTCTGTGTCAGTTAAGGCAGGCTAAGCTGCAGTAATAAATATACACAAATGTTAAAGATTCAAGAAAAAAACAATACATTTATCTCTTATCTAATAGTCTAAGGCTGTTCTTCCAGGTCAGTGAGAAAAGATGTGGGTATGTGTGGTGATTGTGATGATGGGCTGGGGCTGGGGGTCTTGCTCCAAGCATTCATTTGGAAGCCCAGATTAATAGGAGCTCTTCCATCTTCAAAACATGACTTTTCCATTCTAGGCAACAAAAGAGGAAATAGCATGGAGGAGTGCACACAGAATATTTTAAGGGCCTGTCCTAAAGGTAGTACCTATAATAACTGTACTGTACATTATTGTTCTTCACATTACTGCACTTTGATTATAACTTAGTTTCCCTCCCTTCTTTCACTTTTTAGTTAATAACCATGCGACCTTGAATAAGTTGTATCATCTTTACCGGGATCAATTCTCCAAATATTTTTGTTTTATTTTGTTTTTAATTTTTAATTACAGTTTACATTCAATATTATCAGCATCTTCTCTGACCACAATGGTATGAAACTAGAAATCAATTACAAGAAAAAACCTGAAAAACACACACACATGGAGGCTAAATAACATGTTACTAAACAATGAATAGATTAACAAGGAGATCAAGGAAGACATCAAAAGATACTGTGAAACAAATGAAATGAGAACACAGCAAAACACAATCTATGGGATATGGTCAAAGAAGTCCTAAGAGGGAAATACATAGCAATACAGGCCTACCTCAAGAATCAAGAAAAAATCTCAAGTAAACAGTCAAAATTTACGTGGAAAGAAACTAAAAATACAAAACAAAAAACAAAACAACAAAGTCCAAAGTGAGTAAAAGGAAGGAAATAATAAAGATCAGAGTGGAAATAAACAAACTAGAGCCTACAAAAACATCACAAAAGATTATAACTTAATTTTATCACTTCATCCAACTGCAATAAAGGTTGAGATAGTAGTCTTTGCAGTGTTTGCAGGTGAAAAATAAAATAAAATATTTTTATGGATTGCTAGTAGCTTCTGTCATGCAAACCAATGTGCATCATTAATTTCTGGATTCAAGTTGTTCTTTATGCCCAAGGACCCTAAAATTTTAAGAGACTATTTAGTTTCCTCATAAACATAACCAGCTCTTTCTTTTCAGAATACTATACAACATGACTTAAGCAGAGAGCAGCCTCTCTCTCTCTCTCTCTCTCTCTCTCTCTCTCTCTCTCTCACACACACACACACACACACACACACTCACGCAGTCACACACAGAATGATTCTGTACTTGGAAGGAACAAAATGAAGAATTTGAACACTAACCTTTCTGATCCTGGGGCACCAGTTTGATTTTCTCCTGAACAGTTAGCTGTGCTGCATCATTCTCGGGAAAGCCATGGAGACAGAGAGGGCTTTCTGAGCGGGAGAGGCTGTGGGATGTGGAAGCAGAAAGAAGTGGCCCAGTACTCAATCACTCTTGCTGTATGGAGCAGTCACACCTCAGACAGCTTTCCCCTTTATGAGAAAAAGGTGCTGGCTTAAGAGGCCAAACAGTAGGAACAACAAAACTCTGTTGGGAAATTAGAGTAGAAGCATGCAAGAGGACTTCCTTCATCTGACAGCCATCATCTTCCTCAGGCCTGCTTCTAAAACTGCTCTATCCTTTGCAGAAGTGTCAATAAAGCACAAATATTTCAGACTAATCACAGTTAAATTCCCTCAAACACTTAGCCATCTGGTTCTGAATTATCTTTCAAGAATCCTCACACACTTTGAAGAATCATCTTTCTGCACTGTTCTGTTTGCACTTCTTGAAAGCATTACACCAATTGTTTGGAACTTCTCTTCCTTTTCCACCCCTACCATAGCTTCAAATCATCTTAGCTGGTAATTGCATCCTTTAGATCTCAATATTCTTGATCCTCAACAGCCTGGACTGAATGAGCTCTCTCAAGCAGGGACTTCTCCCTTAGCAATTTGTACTTTACCATGGAGACAGCACTGCACTTACGTGGATCAGTAAGTGCCTGACTCCCTCCGTTAAATTGTAAACTCCCTGAGGACAAGGACTGGAGTCACTACAATGTATTTCCAAGGCACAGCACAGCCCTTGGCAATAAGGTGCCAGTATATAGTTTAGGATAAGTGTTTATTATATATCCCCATACATAACATGCATTATTCAACACTTAAACTCAAGACCAGTGACATATCTGAAGCAATTTTTTTAAACTTAAAGTTCTTAAACTAATTTCAGAAAATCCTCAGAGCTCAGAATTGAAGACATTTTGATTCATTTTAAAGTCAAGTGTTTCCTAAATTTTTTTTATTTCATTTGACCAAGCACAATATAAATGAGAACTCAAGGCTGTGGGACACCCATCAATTATCTTGCTAATACAGTAGTCTCCTCTTATCTGCAGGGGATACATCTCAAGACCCCCAGGGGATACATCATATTGTTGGTAGTACAAAACCATATGTATATATATATATAAAATTTATATATATATATATATATATAATATAATAATATAATATATATAATATATATAATATATATAATATATATAATATATATAATATATATAATATATATTATATATAATATATATACAATATATATAATATATTGTATATATATATAAAATTTTTCCTATAATACATACCTATGATAAAGTTTAATTTATAAATTAGGCACAGTAAGAGGCTAACAACAATAATTAATAATAAAATAGAACAATTATAACAGTATGCTATAATAAAATTTATGTGAATGCAGTCTCTCTCTCTCTCTCTCTCTCTCTCTCTCATAACAACCAATCTGATAATTGAGATGCTTACTAAGTGAGAAATGGGAAGGTAGTATATACAGTGTGGATATGATGGTCAAAGGGATGTCATGTGCAACCAGGAAAATGTGGCACAATGCAAAATTTTATTGTGCTTCTCAGAATTGTGCAATTTAAAGCTTATGAATTGCTTATTTTTGGAATTTTTATTTAATATTTTTGGACTATGATTGACCCTGGATAACTGAAACCTTGGGAACTGAAACTATCATTAATGGAAAACTGCTATATTTCCCCCCCACCCCCATAAAGGATTAGGAGCATATGGATGGACAATGCAATTTCATCATTATAACCAAAACAAATAATTTAAAATAAATATCCCAAAGCATCCACAGAAGTACAAAGGTTAACAAGACAGCATTTTTCCAAATTTGCAGAAAGGTGATATAATGTAGTCATAAAGAATATAGATTCTGGAGCAAGATTGTGGAGGTTCAGATCTCAGTTCCACTACTTGTGTGACTTTGGGAGAATTATGTAGCCTCTCTGTGCACCTAGCACCTCTCTGGCGATACAGTGGGATGAAAAGCATATCTCTCATATAGGCTGTTACGTATATTTTATGTTTTTTCTTCCTTCTCCTCCAGCTCTTCCTCCACCTCCTCCTTTCTTTTTTTTACTTTCTTATTAATTTTGGGAAACATTGTATATAAATATTATTTATTTAGAGAAGCATAGAACATGGTTTCTGAAATTATGAAGTAAACTGGCCAGTGAAATAAGAACTCTATTGATGTATTAATTCAATATTATATTGTTACATTACACTTTTGAACAATGGTTATTTGTTGCAAAGCTTAAACCAATATCATGATTATATTTTTAAAAATGCTTCTCACCCGGCCTGGCGTGGCTCAGCGGTTGAGCGTCGACTTAGGATCCAGGAGATCGGGGTTCGATTCCTGGTCAGGGCACATGCCCGGGTTGTGGGCTAGGCAGCCGATCAATGACTATCTCATCATTGATGTTTCTCTCTCTCTCTCTCTCTCTCTCTCTCTCTCTCTCTCTCTCTCTCTCTCCCCCCCCCCCTTCCTTTCCTCTGTCTGAAATCAATAAAGATATGTTTAAAAGAAAAATGCTTCTCTATCTGCTGGACATATGAACAATAGAAACTGATGTTTAGGACCTAAATATTTTATTGAGACTATATTCTTACTTTCAAATAATGTTGAAAAATATTAATTATATCTAGTAATAGCTTTAGTATCTCAATGAAATTAAGAAAACTGTATTCCCAAACAACATTTTGCTTTGTATAATTTAGGTTTTTCCTAGTAAATGCTAATCCAGTCTACTTGAATCAAGCTTGTATGTACTTCTTGCAAAATGTATTTTTCAAAAAAAGGTATCTTTTAAAAATTAAAGAAACAAAATAGCACACAAGTAAAGCCACTTTAGTACTAACCAGAAAATGTTATGTGTGAGATGATATGTGTAACTATTAAAAGACTATGTTTTAACTAGAATGAACCAGCTTTAGGCACAAATCATAGTCAAGTAGCTCTGCTCTGTTATGCCTTTCCATACTGACTTATGGCAAGTTATATAATTTGACCCAATTGTCACAGTATTCATAGTATTGCCTATAAGGCTTTATTCTGTGGAAGCATTTAATACTATTTTGAATGCTCTAGATTTTTTCTGTAAGATTTGTAAGTATTACATAGAATTTGGCTATTGTAATTATAACTTAAAAGTCAGTTGCAAAATATTTTAAACTTAGCATCAGTAGCCTAGATTTTTTTTTTTCCTTCTCATACTGTAAGGAATGTTATTCTGACTATAATGTTTAGTCAAGATAACCAATTATAGTTATTCCACAGCATGCAATTATTGCAATCAATTTATCTGGGTTTGCTTATGAAAGAAATATGTGATAATCTATGAGTTAGAGATAGAGACAGAAAGAGAGAGAGAGAGAACTTATATTCCTAAGTCATTAAATAGCTTTTTAAAAGAGTAGATCTATTTGTACAATGTTTTAGCTAAATAAAGGATGATGGAATAAGAATTAATATAGGCAAGATAAAATTGCAAGTAAGATTTTAAAAAGAAAGCAATTTTGTGATATGTTTTAAGTAATTTAACTTTTAGCAAGTCAATTTACTTTTCTTATTTTTAAGTGCAACAACTTAAAATATTAACAGTTCATTTTTTAGAAGGTTTGATGAATTCATGCAAACAGTTTAGAATCACCAGCAAACTGTTTAATTAGTATTTAATAGGATGATCTTAACTTTATTACATAATAATAAACAGACATGCATGCTCCCAAGATCTCATATACTATGTTACAGAACATACAGCTGCCAAGTAGTTTTTGAAAATACAGTCAAAATAACTGAGAAATTATTTTTATGGATGATATAATCCAAATGCAGAAATGCATTAGAGGATCCTCCTCATATTTCAGAGCTTAATGACCCATCTCATCTTTATTCAGCAGTTTTCAACTACTTTTACTTTAAAGGATAGAAGTAATTCTAAAGTCATCTTTCATACCAACACAATATATCTCTACAAATCACAGGAACTATAAGAAATGTGTGTAAGCAAACCGTGCCATGACATCCTGTAGACACTGCTCGTGAATTCCATTTTGTTAAATCATCATCATACTTCACCTAGCAGTAGCATTTGTCACAGCTGATCATGTTCTTCTCTTTCATCCACATTCTTCCACTTTTCCTAAATTCCCTCGTACCTCAGTTTTCACCCTTTGCCGCTTCCTTTGCTGGCTTCTCTTCTTTCTCATCTCTCAGAGTTGAAGTGGTCCAGAGCTCAGTGCATGATTCTCTCCTCTTTTCCCTGTGAGGACTCATTCAATCCCAAAACTTTAAGTACTATTTCTGTGCCAGCAATTCTCACATTTGCATTTTCAGTTTGGATTTTTCTCTTGAAATCCAGAATTTGCCAATTTATATAAGAACAATCTGATCAACATTGCTCTCTTTTAGTAATACCTTTCAAATATTTCCAGAACTTGACCTTTTCTCACCACCTTCACTGCTTCTCTCTTAGCCCAAAGGCAACCTTATTTCTCCTCTTAGGAGCTTCTTACCTAGTGGACAGGACAAAGGGCTCATAAAATATCAGTTTGATGAATATAATTGCCTTTTAATCAATGGCAGTCATTTTCTCAGAGAAAATATAAATTTGGAGTGTATATTCAATCATTGAGTAAATCTGCTTTGTGTAATAAGCCTGCTCAAAGTCATCTGTTTTCACAATGGATTCCATTTTGATATTCTTACCCCACCAAACAGTTCAGACAAGACATGTGCTTGTTCTGTGTTTTTATGACTAACAAAGCTACTTGGAGCACCAAGGAGGAAATGAATCTGTACCAGGGAAATATTGTAGAAAGAGCATGGGCTCAGGCTCAGACACACCTGGGTCACAGCTCAACTCTGTCACTTGCCTAATTGAGTGAATTAATGCTAGATTTATCTCTCTGAGCTTCAGTGTCTCATTTATAAAAGGGGCTGTTTATAAGTTAAACATTACATAGAATAGCATTTGTAACATGGTAGGTGTCAATGAATGGGAGTCTGTGTGATTGCTGCATCACCACTGTATTCAGGTGTGTTGGCCATGACTTCATTTCAGATACATTTTTTTAGCAGCCTGATTGAGGTCAGGACCCAAAATAACAGTAGAAAATGGAAAGGATCAGATCTTAATTCCTTAATTTTTGGACAACTTGTAAACTGAAGTAAGCTAAACATTTCTAATTATGTATGCTCATGTTAGGAATACAAGGAATTTTTTATTATTTCAGAAAACTTGTAGAACTCTCGTTTTTATTATAAAAATGTATTATAAAGTCTCTTAGGTTTTATCTGTAAGCAATTATCTTGCCAGCAAGTATGACAGTTTTGTTTCCTTCTAATTAATTTTTCTCTTTTTTTCTCTTGACTTTTTAACTTCTGTGCTCATTAGGACCTCTCACAATAATCAATATATGCAGTGATGGAAGGCATGTTTTTTTTCCTGCCTGACTTTAAAGAGAATGTTACTAATATTCACCTTTAATTACAAAATCTAATGTAAGGTTTTAGTAGATTCTACTAAAAATAGTAATATCTTTATAATTTTATTTTATTGAGAACTTTTATCTAAGGATTGAATTTTACAAAGGGTTTTTTTTTCTGATTATTGATAGCATTGTAATTAGCTACTTATTAATAATAGGAAAGGAAGAAAAGGAAGGCCAGACATTCTAGGCATGTCATTTGGGCAGCTTCACCAGTAAATTGCAACTTTGTACTCCTCAGGGAACCACCAGCCTATTACCTGAAAAACACTGGGAGAAGGGATCCAACAAAGGAAAGATAAACGCATGCCCAGTAAAGTTGGGGTGACACAGGGAAGGCTTTTGCATGTCAGTCAAACCTGGGGACAACGATGGTTGGCCAGATTGGACTTGGCCACTGCAAGCATGGAAAATTTTAGAATACATAATCTCCCAAACAAAAAAGTCGTCACTCTCTTGGTTCTTTTTGACTCTTGGCTCTCTTGTTGCCATAGGCCTTGTGCGCTCTTGGCTCTCTTGCATTCTCTCCTATAGCCCAAGCCATGTGGACCCCACACACACTGGACTAATGGACTGCACTAGGAAACACAAGCTGGACTGGACTGGACCAGGCTCCAACCTAGAAAGGAAATTCTGGACACTGGCTCTGATTTTAGCTCTACTGAGGCCTCAGCTACACTTGTTTTATGGCTGGACGAAGGGAAATGGGACTTTGGAAACCCAGGGACTTAATTCCATGGAAATAAAGCTTTCTATAACATCGCATCCTCCCATGCGAGTCTTAGAAAATTATTTTTTGTGTGATATCACAAGAATTCCACCCCCACTAGCAACTAGGGGAGACAAGGCCCTCTCTTCTCTGTTAACATTATCTTAGGTTTGTAAACATAATACAATAAGTCCTTGAATGACATTGTTTTGTTCAACATTGTTTCATTATAACATTGATGAAATTCCATAGGAACTTACCTCTCATTTATTCCAATTAACCTGTGGTAAAATTGGTTTCATTATACGTTGTTTCACTTAAAGTCATAGAACCCATTGATGATATTAAATGAGGATTTACTGTGCTTATTTAACATAGTAAAAATTAGCAATATTTTTTTCTGTATGTTTCTCTTTTTAGCTATTT
Source organism: Miniopterus schreibersii (assembly GCF_964146895.1). Lineage (NCBI taxonomy): Eukaryota > Metazoa > Chordata > Mammalia > Chiroptera > Miniopteridae > Miniopterus > Miniopterus schreibersii. Next base: position 23,649,606 of record NC_138118.1, on the reverse strand, counting down.
ATACATTTTTCATTCCAAGGTGACAGAGAAATTCACTGACACTTTTTCTAAAAATTTTTAAGTGTTATATTTTACATTTAAATATTTAATGACCCTGGAATTAATGTTATCATGCTCTGTCATAGGGCTCTAGTAATTTTCCTTATTTTTAGTGTCATTAGAATTATCTATAACAAGTGCTGTTAAGCTAAGGTTTGTTTATTGGCAAATTTCTTTATGACACAATAATGGCATCATGGAATCTAGAGTCAAAATACTCAGGCTCAGAATCTAGCTCTCTACCTTTGGTTCTGTCTTTGATGAATATATTTAACCACTTAGTATATACTTGATTCATCTGTAAAATTGAGATAAGAATAATACTATGTCAGGAAAAGAGGAAGGCAGGTAAAGAGATTTGGCTAAAAGAAGGTAGAAAATATATGCAGTAGAAGGGAAAGTTGGAGAGATTCCATGTGTAAGAAGAACTCAATGCACAGCTGCTGGCTCTACAGATAGAAAAGTGTCCACACAAATTTCAACTAATGTGAGCAGACTCTAGAAGCTGAAACTGATGCCTGGCTGAGAACCAGAAAGAAGATGGAGACCTCAGTATTACAACCACAACGGAGTGAATTAAGCTAACAAGTTAAATGAGCCTGGAGGGGTTTTCTTCCTCAGAGGCACCTTGAAAAATAGCCCTGAAGCACATTGATTTTTTTTTTTTTAAGAACAGTATATTAATTTTTAGAGAGAGAGAGAGAGAGAGAAAGAGAGGAAGAGGGAGAGAGATGTGAGAGTGGAACATCAATGGGCTGTCTCCTGCACACCCCAACCCCGGCATGTGCCCTGACACAGAATGGAACTGAACCTTTCAGTGCATGCCCAACCAACTGAGCCACACTGACCAGGGCAGGGCACACCTAATTTTTAGGTGGCAAAAAAATATTTTTATATATCAGAACTACAGACACTGTGAGAAGTATATTTGTGTTGTTTTAAGCCACTAAATTTGAGGTGATTTGTCATGTAGCAATAGAAAACTAATACATGTGCATACATGAAAGGATTGTTAGGCTTATTAAATGAGTTCATTTATGTAAAACACTAAGAATAGTACCTAGCATGTATGAAGTAATAAATTCTGTTGTTATTAAGCTACTATTTTATTTCTTTCACCAAAATCAGATCTTATTTATTATAATGTTACTGTAGATATTAATCTGGGATAAAATGTACTCTCAAATTCTTCTTCTTTTGTTAATTTACATGTTGTTGTTTTTTTATTATTGTTCAGTATATTACAGATGTCTCCTTTTTCCCGTTAACCCCTTCCACCCCGCACCCAACCCCTTCTCCAGTCCCTCACCACACTATTGTCTGTGTCCTTGGATTATGCGCATATGCATACAAATTCTTTGATTAATCTCTCCCCACCCACCCCTTGTTCTTGGATATTCTTATTCATTTTTCCTTCCTTAATTTGTGAAATTTGAATCACTATTAAAATTTTTATAGGAAGTATTTTAAAAGGCGTATATTAAATTCTATTTTCAGGCTCTATTGATAAAAATCATATCTTTTATAACAATATTATTAAATACTTTTTATTATGTTTATTCTCTTTCAAGAATTATTTTTCTTTCTTTCTCCTGATTCATGTTTATATACTGAGATCAGCTTTCCTTTCATTTTCAAGGACACGTGTTATCTTTTTGTTGCATTTTATTCTCCGTTCTCCATACCTGGTATTTATTGTTGTCACACTATCAATATTCCACATTTAATATTCTAACCTTATCTCATTCTAACTATATTTCTTTATTCTCTGAATTAAAGAGATATTCCTACAGTTTTTATCTACATCACCGGTTCTGCTTTATATACCTTCCACTCAAAAGTATATCAATTTTAGGAACTTTAAACATTTTTCTTATCGTATTTTCATATCCCAATAAGGTTCTCCCTCTCTTCCTCTCTCCCTTCTCCTGTTCTCTCTCTCTTCATTTTCATCACATACCTCTTTTATTTAGGTTTATTGTGCTATCATCTCATTTTTTAACTATTTTATCATCAGCATTTTGTTAAATTTTTAAGAGTACACAATTATATTTTCACATTTATCTTTATTACTATATTACTTTTTATGTCGACGGTTTCTTAGTAGTTTTATTGAAAAATTCAGGTGCTCTTTGTTTCCTAATCATTAAATAAAGGGTGTTCCAGATTAGTTTAGGTTTTGACATAATCAAAATGATTAAACATTTCTGTTCCCTTAATATTTTAAGTCAGAAATTTTCTGAATTGTAAAATACGTGTCCCCCAATTCTCTTGTTTAAGGTTTATGTACCTAACATGATTCTGCTGCAATTAAAAGGCTTTCTTGTTTTCCACAACAGGAATTTTTTATTGGAATATTTGAAACAGAATGCAGTTCTTTTCAGAAAGAGCACATGAGTCATTGTAACCCTAATGTACTAACATTCTAGCCTTTTCCATCTCTGCCCTTCCCTATGATGGAATTCACGTCTTAGGGTACAAGAGGTCAGTAGATATCTAAGTCATTCCTGAAACAGGAATGAATGAGAACTAGAGTATCCAAGTGTTCATATCTGTACAGACTGTGTGTTATTTAGGTGATATATTCCCAGTGCAATGCAGCCACATAACAGAATTCTATGTGTCTGAAGACTAGAAGGCGATATGTTATTAAACTCATTTTGAACAGTTGACATCAAGAACTCTCAAATGTTTTGACCTGTTTTAAGTAAGTCACAAAGATATTTCTCAACCAACTTCTCAGTTCCTGTCATTATTTTTCCCATCCTATTCTTTTGAAAATAATTGACTTTCATGCATTCTTTCATCTTTTTTTAAAGCTCAAGGAAGTCCCTTAAAGAAACAGACTGGGGGACAAAAGTTTCAAAGAAAAACTGAAACAAATCTAAAGCTATGTCACAAAGCTGGGAGTTGCTGAAACAGAAAATGTTCTCAGACTTATAGAGAGCTACCTGAATGGATCAGGAAGTCAGTAACTTTTTTGGAGAGTTATAAGCAGAAGTGTATGCACTTAATCACAGCTTAAACCCTAGTCAAAGAAGTGTATCTCTATTGTACAGTGCTACAGGCATTTGGCATCACATTGGCTACATTTTGACCCTTTTCTCTAACAGATACCTCATTTATATACTCTACTCCTTTCTTAACCTTGTTCCTCTTTCTAAAATTACAAAGAAAGAAAGGGAAAAATCCATTCAGGGTTATTGCCTTCCATCTCCGCAACTAATACTCAGCCCAAGTCACAACCATAATAGATAGATATGAAATGTTATTAATAATTTGGAAACTGTGCAATAGTCATATAAAAAAATTAGAAGACTATATGCATTTTTCTCATGTAGGTAGTGCATGATCTTTTTTTAATCCACTGATAAGCAAAAGACTACTGAATACATAGGTGTTTAAACCACTTTAATATGTCTCACTATTTTGTGACTCATAAATATGGGTATGGCTCAAGGGTTTATTATTTTGTTCTGTGCTGCATCATCTCCTCAGTAATAGTATTTTGCAGGCAGCCTGACTGATTTGAATGGCTCAAGATAGCTTCACTCATCTGTCTGGCACCTTGGGAAGGAAAAGCTGATGGCTGAGCTCAGCTGGATCCCTCTTCAATGTAGTTTTAGGGCCTCTCTAAATGGTATCCCCAGCTGTGTAGTTGGATATATTTCATGATGACTCAGAGTTCCAAGAGGCTAAGATAGGAGTTGCTAGTTGTGTCAGAACTTAAGCACTGAGTGTCACTTTTAGTGGTCAAAAAAGTTTTGCACCAGTGCAGATTCAAGCAGAACAAGAATATACTCCAACTTTCAATGAAAAGAGAATTAAAGAATTTTTGACATTTTTTATCCCTCTTAGGACACCACATATGTTCAGTGCTTAATAACAATTTATAGAGGATTTAATGTCCTTCAGTTCGTTTCCATGTATGTATGCCAATTATTAATGCAATGCTGCACTTATCAGACAGAAATTCACATCTTAGTATATTTACCATGTAATTCCTATTCTGTGTGTGTGTAAAGTAGGTCCCTCTTTTACCATGATCCTTCTCCATATCATGTAAGTGAATTTGAGGTTCTAACCTGAGTTCTGAAGCATTTTGAAGTGGTATGTGGCAAGAGTTGAAGATAATTTGTCTCTAGGTAGCAATGTGGCTTAAGCACCTTATATTCAGCAGTGGGTTAACCAAGTATTATTTTAGAATGATAAATAAAAACCAAATTGCCAGTAAATAATGAACTGGGCATAAACTTTCCAAAACCATTATCTGCTTTATTCTTAGAAGACGTTTGTGGGAAAAGCAGCAAAACAAGAGCTAGTGAAGTACAAAGTGGTAGATCATTGTAAGGAGGGGAAAATAAGGTATTCTTATTTGTTTACCTGACTATATAATTATGCAAAGGTAAGAAGGAAGGAGGGGACAGGCAAGGAAGAAGTCAAGAAGGGGGGAGATGAAAGGGAGGGTGGAAGAAAAGGAAAGAGAAAAACACTTTAAAAAAGTATAAAAAGAAAGAGAGAAAGAAAACATATTTCCTGCTTCCTTCCTTCATCTCAGACATAGTTTGCTTCCTGCTACGTATCCATCAACACAAAATAAGCTTCAGCACCACAATGGCTATCCCCAAGGATATTATTTTAAGCTGAAATTAACTACTTAAAGGGAAGAATTGTTTGTTTTGTTTATTTCATCGCATTTTCAGTACTTGATACAATGCTAGGAATTATGCTCATATTAAGCACAGGTTATATGAAGAAAAAATAATTCAATCTAAACTTTTGACCAGATTGGGATATAATGAATGGATCACTCATATTGACTTTATTGTTGCATTAATTGTGACAGTTTATATCACCTTTGTAAATGTCACCTAAGTAAAAAGATAAAAATATATTTAAATATTTAAATATTTGGGAATCAGCAAGTCCTTTTCACACTCTTGATAAGTAATTGCAACCTTGGTTGAGGATATATCTAAGATAGGAAGGTAAGAATTAACATTTCCAATGAACATCACACTATCATTTAGAATTAGAATTTTTTTTCAGACTGTAGTTTCTCATATTTATCAAAATGCTTATAAAAAAAAAAAAAAAAGCCATCATTGCCCTATAAGATAAGGGTACCTATTTGAGTAGCAAAATTGTAACTTGCTTCTAGGCCTCCATTTGGGGAATCTAGAGTGAGATTGCCGTTATATGGAAGGAGCTTCTCAGAATCTCAGGTCATTAAAAATGAATCTGCACAAAACTTTATTGAGGATCTAAAAGCATCCTCAATTGAACATGAAGAATGCCTTGTGAGTGTAGTTTAAGAGATGGATTATCTGTACTGGAAGTCCTTGCCACAGCTGTCAAATAGGAAGAACACATAAAACATATCCAAATTGCAAAGGAAGAAGTAAAACTGTCAATATTTGCAGAAAACAAGATATACTGTACATAGAAAACCCTAAAGACTCCAACCAACTACTACTAGATTTGATAAATGAATTTGGCAGATAGCTGGATACAAAATCAACATCTGGAAATCAATGGCATTCTTATACACCAACAAATGAACTTTCAGAGAGAGAAACTAAAAAAACAGTACCATTTACCATTGCAACTAAAAAAATAAGATACCTAGGAATAAACTTAACCAAGGATTTAAAAGACCTGTACTCAGAAAACTATGGGACACTGAAAAAAATAAATAGAGGAAGATATAAGCAAGTGGAAGAATATACCATGCTCATGGATTGGAAGAATTAATATCATTGAAATATCCATACTACCCAAAGCAATTTATAAATTCAATGCAATTCTTATTAAAATTCCAACAGCATTTTTCACAGAGCTAGAACAAACATTTCAAAAATTTATATGGAGCCAAAATAGAAACTGAAAGCTGTAGCCATCATGAGAAAAAAGAACAGAGTGGGAGGGATCACTTTACCAGATATCAAACTGTACTACAAAGCCATTGTCAACAAAACAGCCTGGCATTTCTACAGCAACAGACATACAGACCAGTGGAACAGAACAGAGACCACAGAAATTGACTGAAGCCATTTTGGTCAATTAATATTTGACAAAGGAGGCAAGAGCATACAGTGGAGTAGACTGTCTCTTCAATAAATGGTGTTGGGAAAACTGGACAGGTACATGCAAAAAAAATGAAACTAGACCACCAACTTTCACCATACACAAAAATAAACTCAAAATGGATAAAAGACTTAAATGTAAGTTGTGAAACTATAAAAATCCTGGAAGAAAACATAGGCAGTAAAGTTACAGACATCCCATGTAGTGGAATTTTCACTGATACATCTCCTGGGGCAAGAGAAACAAAAGAAAGAATAAGCATATGGGACTACATCAAACTAAAAGCTTCTGCACAGCAAAAGAAAACAGCCTCAAAATACAAAGGAACCCCACGGTCTGGGAAAACATATTTGCCAAGGGTGTATTTGACAAGGAGCTAATTTCCAAAGTGTACAAAGAATTTATACTACTCAGCAAGAGGAAGACAAACAATCCAATTAAAAAATGGGCAAAGTACCTGAATAGACACTTCTCCAAAGAGGACATACAGATGGCCAAGAGACACATGAGAAAATGCTTAACATCGTTAATCATCAGAAAGATGCCAATTAAAACCACAATGAGGTATCACTTCACACCCGTCAGAATGGCTAACGTCAACGAATCAACAAACATGTGCTGATGAGGATGTGGAGAAAGGGGAACCCTAGTACACTGCTCTTGGGAATGCAGACTGGTGCAACCACTATGGAAAACAGTATGGAGTTTCCTCAAAAAATTAAAAATGGAGATGCCTTTTGACCCAGTGATCCCACTTCTAGGAATATATCCTAAGAATCCTGAAACACTAATCAGAAAGAATATATGCAGCCCTATGTTCATAGCAGCACAATTTACAATAGCTAAGATCTGGAATCCGCCCAAGTGCCCATCAGTAGATGAATGGATAAAAAAGCTGTGGGACATTTACACCATGGAATACTATACAGCTGTAAGGAAGAATGATCTCATACCCTTTGGGACAGTATGGAAGGAACTGGAGAATATTATGCTGAGCGAAATAAGCCAGGCAGAGAAAGACAAACATCACATAATCTCACTTATATGTGGAATCTAAAGAACTTAATAAACTAATTAACAAAATAGATTCAGTGACATGGAAATGTGGATCAGAAGGATGGAGGAGGGTAGGTGGGAAGAGGGGGAGATATTAACCAAATAATTTATACACATATGTGCACAACCCAAGGACAGGGACAATGGTGTAAAGAGGGACTGGAGAGGGGGTGGGACACGGTATAATGGGTCATTGGGGAGAAATAGGGACATTTGTAATATTTTATACAAACAAACAAAAAAAGAAATACATTATCTGTAATTATACAATATTCTTTATAATGTATCATATACTGTAAATATATATAGATACATTTTAGAAACACATAAACATCAAAATTTTATGCAAATCTAAAAATGTAGCTTAATGATTATTATTATAAAGTTATATAACTAATAGACATGATTCTTGGAAAGGAGTTATCATGGTTACATGACCATGATTTTGTACTTGTGTTGTCAGTTTCTGGAATCAATTATAATAGTATGTAAATATTTTAAATAATTATTGTTTGAAATAATCAAGTCATAATGGCTTTATACAAAGTTTATTAACTACAAGCATACCTCATTTTACTCTGCTTCACTTTGCTTTGCAGATATTATGTTTTATTTATAAATTGAAGGTTTATGGCAATTCTGTGCTGAGGAAGTTTATCAGTGCCATTGTTCAACTACCTTTGCTCACTTCATGTCTATGCCGCATTTTGGTAATTCTGGCAATACTGTGATCATTGACCTTTCAGGTTACTGTTGTGATTGTTTTGGGGCACCATGATCCATGACCATATAAGATGGTGAACTTAATCAATAAATGTTGCGTGTATTCTGACTGCTCCACTAACTAGTTGTTCTCCCATCTGTCTCCCTCTTTTTGGGTCTCCCTATTCCCTGAGGCACAACAATATTAAAATTAGGATGATTAATAACTCTACCATGGGCTTTAAGTGTTCAAGTGAAAGAAAGAGCTATGCATCTCTCACTTTGAAGTAAAAGCCAGAAATAAATAAGCTTAGTGTGGAAGGTGTGTTGAAATCTGAGGTAGGCTAAAAAGCTAGGTCTCTTGGGCCAAACAGTAGCCAAGTCATGAATGCAATGGGAAAGTTCTTGAAAGTAAAGTGATACTTCAGTGAACACATGAGTGATAAGAAAGCCAAATGTCCTTATTGCTGATATGGAGAAAGTTTAAGTGGTCTAGATAAAAAAAAATTAAACAAGCCACAATATTCCCTTAAACCAAAGCCTAATCCAGAGCAAGGTAACCTCAGTTCTATGAAGGCTGAGAGAGGTGAGGAAGTTGCAGAAAAAAGTTCAAAGCTTGCAGAGGTTTGCTCATGAGGTTTAAGGAAAGAAACCATCTCCATAGCATAAAAGTGCAAGGTGAAGCTAGAAGATCTAGATAAGATAATAAAAGTGGACACACTACACAACCACTTTTCAATGTAGAAGAAACAACCTTATATTAGAAGAAGATGCCATCTAGGACTTTCATAACTAAAGAGGAGAAGTCATGCCTGGTTTTAAAGCTGCAAAGGATAGGTTGCCTCTCTTGTTAGGGGCTAGTGCAGCTGGTGACTAAGTTTAAAGCAATGCTCATTTATCATTCAAGAAATCCTAGGGCCCTGGAAAATTATGCTAAATCTATTCTGCCTGCGCTCTGTAAATTGAACATAAAAGCCTGAAGAACAGCACATCTGTTCACAACATGGTTTATGAATATTTTAAGCCCACTGTTGAGAACTACTGCTCAGAAAATATATATATTTCTTTCAAAATATTACTGCTTGTTGACAATGCATCTGATCACACTGGAGACCTCTGATGGAGATGTACAACAAGATTAATATTGTTTTCATTCCTGCTAACAAAATATCTATTCTACAGCCCATGGATCAAAGAACAATTTCAACTTTCAAGTCTTACTATTTAAGGAATACATTTTGTAAAGCTATAGTGGAAATAATGATTCTCATGGTGAATGTCAGCAATGTAAATTGAAAACCTTCTGCAAAGAACTAATTATTCTAGATATCATTAAGAGCATTTATGATTCATGAAAAGATGTCAAAATATCAACATTATCAGGAGTTTGGAAGAAGCTGATTCCAACCCTTAGGATTACCTGAGGGATTCAGGACTTCAGTAGAGGAAGTAACTACAGATGTGGTGAAAATAGCAAGAGAACTAGAATTAGAAGTGGAGCCTGAAGATGAGATTGAATTGGTGCAATCTCATGATAAAACTTTGTTTTAAAATCCTTGCCCAATGATGTGTTTATTGATTTGAGAGAGAGAGAGGAATGGAGAGAGAGAGAGACATCTATATGAGAAAGAAATATCAATAGGTTGCCTCATGTAAGTCCCCCAACCCAAATCAAACCTGCAACTTAAGTATGTGCCCTAGCCAGGAATCGAACCCACAACCTTTTTGGTATACGGGAAAGCACTTCAACCAACTGAACCACCTGGCAGGGATCATCATAAAATTTTAATGGTTGAGCCTGGCCAGTGTGGCTCAGTGACTGAATGTTGACCCAGGAACCAAGAGGTCACAGTTTGATTCCTGGTGGGTTGTGGCTCAATCACCAATAGGGGACATGCAGGAGGCAGCCCATCGATGATGTTTCTCTCTCATTGATGTTTCTATTTCTTTATCCCTCTCCTTTCCTCTCTCTCTAAAAATCAATACAAACTTTTAAAAAAAATCTTTAATGTTTGAGAATTTCCTTTTTGTGGAAGAGCAAAAATGTTTCTTGTGATGGGATATACTGCTGGTAACAGATGCTGTGAAGATTATTAAAATGACAACAAAAGGGTAAGACTATTCTATAAACTTACTTGATAAAGCAACAGCAGAGGTCGAGAGGATTGACTCCAATTTTGAAAGAAATGCTGTGGGTAAAAGACTATCAAACAGCCACCCAACCTTCAGCAAACACCACCCTGATCAGTCGGCAGCCATCAACATCAAGGCAAGAACCTTTCCAAAAAAAAGATGATTTGCTGAAAGTTGAGATGATGGTTAGTATTTTTAGCAATAAACTATTTTTAAATTAAGGTGTGTACATTGATTTTTAAAATACTATTGTGCAGTTAATATACTACAATATAGTGAAAACATAACTTTTATGTGCACTGGGAAACCTAACAAATTCATGTGGCTTCCTTTTTTTGTTATAGTCACTTTATTGTTGTGTCCTGGAACCAAACGTGCAATGTCTCTGAGGTCTGCCCATATTGTGGAATTTAACTAGAGCCTCTTCTTTATGTGTGAGTGAGCGTGTGTGTGTAATAGTGGTGGTAGTGGTAGTAGATTTAATAATTTCTTTTGGAATTCCTGAAGCTTTATTAGTGCTGCAATACTGTGTTTATCAGTGGTTTAAAATATTTAAAGCAATCTGCACCATACATTACAGAGAAGAAATAAAGGAGAATATATTTATATAGCACTGATATTTTATTAAAGTTATTCCTAGAGGGAACGTTCTCTACTTCACTATGTATTTAAAAACTTATGATTCTTCCATTATTCTTTTTTGATTCGGAGAAAAACAATCAAAAGAAGGCAGCAACTCCTTCAATTTATCATACATGCATTTCATAAATTAATCTTCTAAATTCTCTGGTACTTAAATATAAGAAATATACTTTATATAGAAAATTTTTAAATTTGCATACTTTGGGCCCATTTACCACTACCAACCACTGTAGTCAAAGCTTTACTTAAACAGATCTACTGCAGAACATTCTCAATTAAATTTTAGAATAAAAAAATATATACTTTTTCTTCTCTCTTTAGACCCTGTAGCTAACTTACCTTCAAAATTTAAACACATAGGAGACAAAAACATATGGATAAATAGTTTGGTACCAAATATAAAAATTAAAATGCTTAAATAATAATAATTTTACAATATTAAGTTAATGCTTAAAATAAATCCACACATATATATTTTTTGGATGGATAATGTATACTGCATTTTACATGTCAGTTGTTATGCTAGGGGCTGGAGACTTAAAAATAAACATATATTTGTACATAGTTTATGAAATTCCTGAGAAAAAAATATATATTGTGAATCAAAGTATACTTTGCTGACATGGCATATTTAAAATATTATTTAATTTAAAAATTGCTAAGAATTTTTGTAGATTTAATCAAGACCAAAACAAATTTAAAATAACATCACTATTTCTCTCAAAGTAAAATGGGAGTTTAATTATTTAATTAAACATCTCAGAGAATCCACTAGTAATTCTATGTTATCCTTGACATATAAAAATTCAACTATTTAATTCAAGAGGCACTCTTTCTTATCATTTCAGGTATCTGCTGGGCAAAATTTTGACATAATGAACCAAAACATTCTGTTTGTTACTCTCCAGTATAGAGAAAGGGTGGGGGGGAGTTCACAGTTTTACTATAAATCTTAACAATTTCACTATCTTTATCACTCAATTGCATAATCGTCTGCTTTTTTTTTTCTGTCTCCCCCACTGGCATAAAATTTTCACAGTAGTGAGGATTTCTTTTTGTTGACTGATGTTTTCCAAGCATTTAGAACAGATCTTTCTCAATAGAAGATGTTCCATAAATATTGGATGAATAGTTATATAAACACAGATATAAAGTAGAGTGTGGCAGATGCTATTGATGAGCCAGCACATTTGCCATGGGTTATCTGAGTTCACCTGTAGCTACAGTCCCTTTCCAACATGCCATGCTGACTGCTTCTTAACTGGAGGCCCTGAATCTGCCCCTCTTCTTTGCCTGAAGGCTTTCTCCAGCTCCAATGGAACTCTTTCTCCACCATCAGATGCAGTCCTGCAGTGTGGTGCAGGTATCACCCTAGGCAGTACTCTATCAATGCAGAATGAGAGTTAATAGCTACATGTTAGAGTCCATCTGCCTTCTGATAAGACAGTCCTGGAGTTTATTCCACAACGTTCCTCAGCTGGCCAACACACCCCATCAGGATTGTGCCTTAGTTGCCCTTAGTAGCAACTAACTCATTAATACATTCTTTAATGGCTATTCTCTGTCCCACTTTCCCCAGTTCTTTTTTTTTTTTTTAATATATCTTTATTGATTTCAGAATGAGGAAAGGAGAGAGAGAGAGATATAGAAACATCATTGATGAGAGAGTCATTGATCGGCTGCCTCCTGCACACCCTTGACTGGGGATCAAGCCTGCAACCAGGGCATCTGCCCTGACCAGGAATCGAACTTTGATCGCCTGGATCCCAGGTCGATGCTCAACCGCTGAGCCACGCCTTGCTGGGTTCCCCAGTTCTTTACCTGTATTTCTCAGGACTGCATTTAGAAGAACCCAAACTATGGACACATGGGTTATCGATGATTATATTTCCTCTGGGCAATGCTTATCATTTCATCAAGTTGAAATTAATGAACAAGTGCATAAGAATTAAATTTGCATATTTTGTTATACATCTTAACTAGGGGAAAATATCAAGAGTCATCAAAACAATACATTAAATATACTTGGTCAATACTTAAATAAAGATTACTAATAGACTTCAAAAGTTTTGTGCAAGAATGTATTGACCTTTATGCTTTATGTCAGTGCCCATCACCCTCCTACTTTGAAGTTTCTTTCTGGACTTAAATTGTAGAGAAGAATCCATTTTATGCAAAACATAGATTATATTATGTCATAATTAACAATTAACTTTCCCAGAGTTTAAATTATTATATTTCAAGATATAGTTAAAAAATGGAAGAATGGAGTTTTTAATTTACCTTTATTGTTGAAAGAATTACAGATGTCCCCTTTTTTTCTCCATTACCCCTTCCACCCTGCACCCACCTCTGCACCAGGCCTTCACCACACTATTGGCTGTGTCCTATTTCTTATCAACAAGAATTTTCAGACTTTTATATAAACCTTCCAAATTTCATTTTGAATATTATTAGTTTAGCACTGAATTTTCAATTACATTCTATTTTTGAAAAACATCTCTTCTTAAAAAGATAAACTTTAAAAATAAAGATAAAAAGAAATTTGGAATAACTCATTTTAACTTTAAATGAAGAATATCAAAACCAATATTTTTTTTTTGCACATACATAACTTAGCAGTGGTACTTTTCGATGTTTGGTATGTTTATGTTTTGTGATTTTGCAAAATAATGTAAAACAAGATCCATTTTTTCTATTATCAAAAACATTATTAGCTAACCCATGTGATGAAAAAGTTAAAAAAAAGAGCGGTTCTACATTTGATGAGAGGATTTTATCTCAACATCTGTCTATATGTGTTATTATAAAAGGTAGTATCAAAATTACCATATCATGTTGCTAAATTAAATTATTATAATGGGTTCACTGGTGTTAATGTAAATCTCATAGTACAGTGAGAAAAACAGACACGTTCATTTTACTTTTATGTAATAGCTCTAAGTTAACAGTCAATGTTTACAAGACAACTCTGTTCTATATGAGCATTCAGAGACTCAGAAACTCTATTATGTTGTTGCCACATCCCATTAAGCATTTTCATGTCTTAAAGCTGAATCTAACTATGGGTCTAACTGTTCTGTCAGCGGAAAGAAGGTCACTCTCTTGAGGACTAAACACAGAAGTGGAAAACATCAAGTCTGCTCATCTTCCGTTGACAGTCACATAGACACTTCTCACTGCAAGGGAAATGGGAAATATAGTCTACAACATATTAACAGAAAGAAGGAAAGACACATTTTAGACGATCACTCACTATTCCCTAAGTAAATGGTTAGGACTTAGTCACTAATAGGTTTAAAAATATTTTATGCAATTTTAGAATTCTTAAGATTGCTATACACTTAAAAGACAGTAAGTACAGTATTTATCCTCATTGTGTTTTCTTAATAAGTGTTGTGGACCAGCTCTTATGAACAAGGATTTTAGTTTCTAACACATAAATCAAATCTAGTTTATGGCATACTTTTAAAAAATTGATGTAAAGCAATTAGTAACCTGTAACATTCAAAGAAATTTAGAAAAACATTTCATGTAGACATGTCTAACTACTTGAGTATAGATTTATTTTAGAATTATTCAGAATCATTCTGATTCATAATATTGCTAGACTTTTGCAAAAGCTGAAGTATAGGAAGTACAATTATTGCACATATTCTTCCCTGGTGGTAAAATTAATGGCACCGTATATATAGGCAAAGACAGTTTCATTTTTCAGTGAGCTTATGTATATATTAACATAAGAAATAAAAATCCCCAAATCCTCTCCTATTACTACTCCTTAAAGAGCTGAAAATATCAGTAATTTTATCTTCCAACATATTATAACATATAGTTGGAGAAATTAATCAGCCAATCAAAGAACATTGCTATAAACATTTACCTGAACTTTGTATTGCCATACGTTTTAATATGTATCACTATAATTATAATTATTATTTAATAATGATTGTCTCAGCTTTTAGTTTCAGAAACATCAGGCTTTTGTGTATGGTTCTATTATGTAGAGATTAAAAACTATATATTTAAAATTTATGATTTGTGTACAAGGCTATAGCATTAATTTTATAAAACAGAAAGCCAAGATGAGTCAATTTGATAATGATTTCACCTAGTTTAGTGAAATAATTTTATAGTCATATTTATTGTTTAAAATAAGTAGACTAATGGCATGGGCATAAAAAATGCAAAGGTATTTATCTAGTTTACTCATTGTGTAGATTGTATTATTTATTCATAATTCTTCCTTTTGTCTTCTTTCTTGCCAGGATTTAATGTTGGGGAGGGGGAGATCTATTTTCCCCCTAACTTTTGCCTTGGCCAGGTAATTTTTTTCTGACTGGTGAAATGCAGACAGAAAAAAGGTTCCAGTACTAAGAAGAGGTTTTTGGAGACTTTGTTTTCATTCACCACTCTGGTTTTTCTGTCTTCTACCATGAAAACATGTCTTCGTATAAGATATGCGCCTTCATCCTGGTTCCCAAAGCATGGAAACATGTGGAGTAAAGTTTTGCCTAACTTGCAACCTACATCCAAGTCCAGCAGAGTCCGGCAGAGAAAAACCCAGTAGAGCTCTGAAGAGTCACAACAAACTCTTAAACACTGAAGCAAAATATAATACAAGGTATTATAAATGTCAAAGTTGTCAGTTAAATGGTATGTTTAATTATAACAAAACCAGACTAATGCAGGCATTGCTACCAGATGTGGAGCAAAACCTAAAGATGTGGCATTGAGGTTGGAGATACATGGTGCTCAGCCACTAGGCTATTATTGTTGATAAAAAATTTCAACCCATGTATAACAGTGGAACAAACTTGATAAAATTGTACCCAGCAATAACTTGGGTAGAAAGGTTCCTAATGAGGGCACAGAGGTCCCTTGATGTGAAGTGATGTGGGCTAGTTCTGAGCACAAACAGTAAGAGTCATTGCATGTTTCTATTTCTCCTCTTGCATTCTTTCCCTCTTCTGTGAAAACCCCATGACCGAGATGAGAGGTTTGTGTCCCACAGTGAGAAGACACATCAGACAGACAGTCTTAACACTAAGCTTATGGTCTATCCCAGATGAAACTAGAAGAGATAACCTTAACAAATCAAGGTATAGCTAAGCAGGCGAGCTGCCAAAAATGCCTAGATCTATGAGCAATTATCAAATATCAGTTGCTGAAACCCACTGGGTTTCAAGGGTATTTATTAGGTAGCACTATCATAGCAAACCCTGATGAGTTATACTCAGACATCTTCCCTACTTCCTCCTATGCTGTTATTAGCATAGTCATCACATTTACTTTATTTGACCATTTTTTCTTAGAAAGTACATTATTTCCCAACAATATTTACCCTTATTAAAAATAATTGCAAATACTGTTTAATAGAAATAGAAATATTTGCAAATAGGATGACTTTTGCTTCATACACATCCATTATATTTCTTAAATGTTGCTTGGTTGAGTCTAAAATTCATGTTAAGGCATAATCTCAAGTAATCTTCAACGTACATTAGGTTTTGTGTGTTTAAACTTTTTAATGATTTAATAGATACATTTACTTTAAATACTAAACTTTCCTAGTTATCTTCTAAAATTTAGAACCCTGATTTTTTAGACAAAGTCATTATCAATTGAAGATAAAATAATACACTAGAAGAGCTGATAGACATATTATACTTAGAGATTTTTCTCTAAGCTTAATTTGATGTGCTAGAATATTAGGTAATTTTAGTAAAATTTATGCAATTAGTAACTTACTTGAAATAACCTAAATGGTAGTCTGTATATAATAGTTTGTTTTTTTGTGTCCTTGGAAAACAATTTAATTTTTAACATTCTTGGTTAAAAACTGAAAATCTTTGAAACTGTCATTGTTGGCCATGAGAAACATAGTGTATTATATGTTGTTTATAAGAGAAGAGACCCACTACACTGCTTTGTAAAAAATCAGCATTGCTTCATGAAGACTTGGGCATTATACTACACATAAATCTGGGGAAAAACTGAGGTTTACCTTCAACTCAAAACTTATCACCATTATAGTAAATTTTATTATACAAATACGGCATTGCAGATATAATCAGATATTTAAATTTACACTTTTACTATCAGAAATGTATTATGCCATTAAAATATTTTTAAAATAACAAAGGTTGTATATTTTCACTTTTGTTCAATAATATTTTTAAATAGTAATGAAATTATTGTATATATAATCCATCTAAATATTTATCCTTTTATAATTGTGTATTTGTATTGCTGTCCTACATTTTAGAGTGTCTTGATACAGATAAGTAAATCTTTTTTCAAAAGTATTATTTCACCTAATAGATGTATATGTCTGGGATATTACTTTAGGTTCATGAAAGGAAAAATTAGTTACTGGTTTCAATCAGTGGTTGAGCCAAATTTTAAAAATACTTTCTGCTAAATCAGCTGGTGTTTGAGTTGCACATACTGTAATATTCTCATTAAAGGCACACATCACTGATTGACCTAGAGGTGATGTTTTAGAAAGCAGTGCTTAAAAGAATTTAGACTAATGAATTACAAAATCATTCACAAAATCAGTCATCACCTATAAAGAATTCCTTTAATAATTTGTCTAATGTTCCAATTTTGGATTAATAATAAAAGGGTTTTAAAAGCTATCACAATCAGCCATAGGCCTCAATATCTTTTCAAACAACAACAAAAAAAATACTGTATATTAAATCACACTTTCTATGGTGCTTAAAAAGGTAAATTTATTTCAAAAATTAATGTAATAGTAGCTAGTATTTTTATCTTAAAAAGTTGGTAATAAGGAGATGAAAACATAATAATAATTTCAACTTTTTCTTGTAAAATTCTTGTTAAATAACTTCTGTATATCATTTGAATAACCTGGTTTTCCTGAAAGTAGTGTTTTCCTATGTGATCTCTATATTGGGTCAATTCAGTTATCTCTTTCACTGTTAGGATATTAGATTTAAATCTTACTCAATTACTTATCAATAGTGCAGAAGTGAAAGAAATTTATCTTGTCTCTATTCCCTCATTTAAATGTGGATTTCATTCATTCAGTTATTGTGAGTAAAATTGCTTAACACAAAGCAGAGTATCTAGTATAGAATAAGTATCATAGGTTTGTGCATTTCCATTTCACTGGTAAATTCCCAACGTATTCATGTGTGATCACCAACTTTGTTTCCAGAGGTCTTATTTATTAGTAATAATTTTCTCTTCATACTTAGCTCTGTCTATGGAAAGTAAACAAAATATTCTGATGCTACCTTATACAAAGGAGGCCAATTTGTATTTGTACACATGTAAGTTACAATTCTCAGCATGTATATGTGCAGCTGTATTCTTAGAGAAATGTATATGGATATGTATGTGCATGTGTGTGTTTATGTATCAACATATTCATATTATTGTGAAAAAGGAAAAAGGGTATACTTTTTAATAGATAATACAGGCACCATGAGCTGCAAATGATAAAGAAATGATAATAACATATAGCTTTTGATTCATTTTTGAAATGACTGTCTTTGTCAAATGTAAATTAAGCAAAATTTTTATTTGACCATAATTAAAACTCAAGTTCTTAACAAAGCCCATTTTTAAGGATGTATCAATGAAAATGAACACCAACACTTACTAGGGCCTGAATTTTTTCTCTGGGGGAAACTATCTTGCCCATTGTTTGCCATGACCCTTAGCTCTACACCTTGGGAAACCTCCATTGCGTTTAAAACTTACTACTCATGAAAGAATAAGGTTCTAAAAGATACCAAAAGTCAAAGGATTTTTAGTTCAGTCTTATGGTTTCTTTACTTATAAGATATGTTCACAGATTTACTAGTATTGCAGTCACCACTAACCACACCAAAGTTTGTTCCCAATCACAGGTTTCCAGTCCGAATTCTTTTTCTGCCACTTTGCTCCCCTGTGCCCTATCTCAACTCAGTCCTCGATTTTGACCTCTCTCTTCTCTTTCCCATTCTACCCCATTCCTTGCCCCCACTTTTTGCTTTGTCTCTTACACATTGTTCAACTGAGATATTTTACCAAAACTTTGGTTTTCATATCCCATTACTTGATGTTAGAACCAATGGCTTTTCAACTTGGAAGACCCTGTATCCCTTCATCTCTTACTTCAGACTGGCTTCTTTGTTCATGTTAAATAATCCCTTACAACATGTTTTCAATAGGACCCATAGAATCCAACACACTCTAACGAGGTTTTGTATTAAGTCCTGCTTTCTAGCCTTCTCCCCTGGAGTGGCTGACCCAGCAAATACATTTTTCTTCATTATTGCCAGCAATGATTTAGTAAATCTTTGCTGTTACAAACATGGATTATCATTTTAAACAATTGCCAGTGTTAGTGGTTTTTTTGTTTTGTTTTGTTATTTACTTTTTCCATCATCACATATTTTTGGTTTTCACTAAGGCAGAACCTCACTTCAAAAAGTCACTTTCTTATATTAGTTAGGGTGCCAACTAGCTTCCTATATAAGTTAGGAACTATAGTTAATAATTATAAAAAAACTATTTTTCAAATATCCTCCATACTAATAAAGTAAAAAGAAACATTCAAGAAACCAATTACTTTGTGGCAAATATGTAGATAATGCAAAATATGAAAGGCAGCTTGAGAAGTAATGGGAATAAAATATAATGAAGGTGACATTCCGTAGAAAAATGAGAGAAATACAGGATTAATCATCCCTTTGAAAATATCACCATTGTACTTTTAAAAATTGTGAGTGAGGAATTATGCTTACATAACTAGATCTTCCTCCAGGTATCAAGGAGAGAGATGAAAGAAAGAGAGAGAGAGAGAGAGAGAAACAGAAAGCCTTCAAATAGAATAAAGAAATTGTTTTCATACTATTGAGACGACATCTTCATACAATCCTGACTTTTTAGATGAATAAGTTAACAAAGAAGATTTTAGAAATGGCTACTGATACTTTCCTACTAAATCAAATAAGAATAAAACATTATATATACAGTAAAAGTTGTATAGATAACAAGGGAATAATTAAAGACACAGAAGGAACTCCAAAGGTGGAAACAGAGGCAAGTTGGAGTGAGAATTGCCTAAGTGTAAGCAGAGGGGAAAAAGGATATTACTTTTAAAAAAATCTGCATCAAAAAATTGATTTTTACTACTAATAATAAATAGGAATGTTCTCAGAAAAGCAAGTTCAAAAGGTAAATGAGTTCAGGAAATCACAATGCCACTTTTAGAAATAATTCCAGTTATATTTTCTAAATATTTATAGAGAAAATGGAAAAAAAACAAAAATAAGCCATCTAAACTCAGAGCTACAATTATGTGAAAATTAAATTCACTAACTTGGACATAGGAAAAGAATAATTAGGACAAAGGCAGTTCAGATATGCACTTCCCCTAGAATACAAAATGAAAGAACTGTCTTTAAGTTATATTTTGCATTTATGAAGAGGTAAACAAAATAAAACATCAATAATTTACTTGAAGGTAAATGAAATAGATTAAATATGAATGATAGCAATTAAAGTGCATACTACTTTTTATATTTTATCTATTTGTCCTTTGGTTACAGTAATGCATACAATATGGAAAAAACAATTTCTATCTTAACCCTGCCCCCAGCTTCTCATTATCCTCCCAGAAGCAACCACTGTTGTCAGTCTTTGTTACCAAGGACTTGTTTATATATATACATATAAATTTAGGTATATATAAGTATATATGCATATACATTTATATACATATGCAAATTTATACTCTCAATACTAGCCCACTCTACCCAGTATTCTGTATATTGACTTATTTAATTAACAATATATCTTGAAACTTTTGTAAAAATAAATATGGAGTTTCTGCATTCATATATATATATATGAATCACATATATATATAATGCAACCATATATATATACATATATATACACACACTTGTGTATAGTTGTACCATAGTTATATATTGTAAAATTTCATAATAAAACAAATCAAATAATATATTTGCTATGTCAGAGGATATGTGAAATTTTAATTTTGATAAATATTTCTGATTGCATTACAGTTGAACTCCAAAACATCAAAGTATGATCATCCCACTCTTTCTCAGTATGCTATCAAATGCCAGGATAAATAACTGGAAAAAGAATTTATTAGAAATTAAGTAAACACTTTATTATAATATGCTAATTATAAAAACAATATTTAACATAATCCATTGGGCATATTATATGAAACATTTGCTAAAATGAGTGCAATTTAAAATAAGTGGACACACTGATAAAATAGCTTAAATTATCTCAGTATTCTCTCTCTTTAGTAAATATACTCAACAATCATTTACAATATACATATAAACTTTTTTTAAAAATATATCTTTATTGATTTCAGAGAGAGGAAAGGAGAGGGAGAGAGAGAGATAGAAACATCAATGATGAGAGAGTAATTGATGGGCTGCCTCCTGCACACCCCCAACTGGGAATCAAACCCGCTACCCGAGCATGTGCCCTGACCGGGAATTGAACCCCAATCACCTGGATCCCAGGTCGATGTTCAACCACTGAGCCATTCCTGGCTAGGCCATATGAACTTCTTTTAAACAGGAACTGTGATAAAAACTCTAAATGTAATAGGAATGCAAGCAGTTAGTTGGAAAAAAAACCCTAACATTTACATAATCTTCTGGTACTAAAGTATATATTGTTTTACATGAGTGTTATTTACTTAAAAATCTATAAAAAGTAATCTGACTCTTCCATAGATTTTTCTTATGCCAAAGCCTATTCGAGTCTTTGCAGTGAAATATTAAACCCTTAGATTATAAAACTTACAAATGAGCCATTACTGTCTATTAGGTCAGTCCAGATGAGCCATCTCTTGGTTAAAATGGCTTATAATATTTCAAATATAAAAATGTTGAGCCTGCATTGTAATGATTTACTATAAGATGCCATAAAAATAAAATGCACACATTTAAAAAAAAAAAAAACAACAGTTGTGAAATGTTTGAAAAATATTTAATTTCTAAACATTTTTAAAAGCTTTATATTTCAAAATTATTTTGCAACTATAATATTTTTAGAAAGTTCTATATGTATAGATTATTCAAATGCTATTCTAATTTATTCCCACTTATGCAGAAACAAGTTATGGAGGAATTAATCCTAATTTACACGTAAGGCTGTAGAAATGAGACCTGAGATAAAGATGGAAAATTAGCAATGCTTTGAAGAGGAAAAAGCACATAACTAGGAGTCCTGAGATCTGAGCTCTGCCACTAACTAGCCCTGTAATCCTGGCAAGGCATTTTACTGATAGTCTTCAGTCTTATTATCTCCAAAAAAATGAACTTAGAGTGTGAATTCTAAGGACATTCTCTGAGCTAAGTTGACTTCACAGTTAAAAGGGTCTCATTTTCAAAAAAATTATAGTTCAAATTCAAATGCAGTGTACTAGGGTTCCCTTTTCTCCACATTCTCGCCAGCATTTGTTTGTTGATTTGTTGATGGCAGCCATCTGACAGGTGCAAAGTGATACCTCATTGTGGTTTTAATTTGCATCTCTCTGATGATTAGTGACTTCGAGCCTTTTTTCATATGTCTCTTGACCATCTGTACGTCCTCTTTGGAGAAGTGTCTATTTAAGCCCTTTGCCCATTTTTTAATTGGACTGTTTGTCTTCCTTTTGTTGAGTTGTATGAGTTCCTTATATATTTTGGATATTAACATTTTATCAAATGTGATATTGGCAAATATGTTTTCCCATACAGTGGGCTCCCTTTTCATTTTGTTGATGGTTTCTTTTGCTGTGAAGAAGTTTTTATTTTGATGGAGTCCCATTTGTTTTTCTCCTTTGTTTCTCTTGCCTTAGGAGATGTATTGCAGACTGGTGCAGCCACTATGAAAACCAGTATGGAATTTTCTCAAAAAATTAAAAATTGAACTGCCATTTGACCCAGGGATCCCACTTACAGGAATATATCCTAAGAAAAATGAAACACCAACCAGGAAGAACTTATGCACCCCTATGTTCATAGCAGCACAATTTACAATAGCTAAGATCTAGCCAAGTGCCCATCAGGAGATGAGTGGATAAAAAGGCTGTGGTACATTTACACCATGGAATACTATGCAGCTGTAAAGAAAAAGGATCTCTTACCATTTGGGACAGCATGGATGGAACTGGAGAATATTATACTAAGCTAAATAAGCCAGTCAGAGAAAGACAAGTACCACATGATCTCACTCATATATAAAATATATAAAACAAGTAAACTGATGAACAAAAAAGATCCACAGATAGAGAAGCATGGAACAGACTGAGGGATCTCAGAGGAAAGGCAGGGGTGAGGGAGTGGGTGGAGAGAGATTAATCAAAGAACTTATATACTTATATGAGTAACCTATGGACACAGACATTGGTATGGGAAAGGCCTGGGGGTGGGGTGGATGCATGTTGGAAGAGATCAACTGGGTAAAAGGGGACATCTGTAATACTTTCAACAATAGAAGTAAAATAAAATAAGATTCCAGTACAATTTTTGATAAAACAAAAATATACATGTGGATGCTTAAGATATCTAATATGCCAGTAGAGTCTCAAACTAAGAAAGATCTTTAAATAAATGTGTGTAGAATACTCAAAACTAATATTCATTTCTAGGGAATTAAGAAAGTGTAAGTGTATAATCAAATTTGAGCTTGACATTAAATTTGAGGAATATAACAATTACATAATTCCTAATTGTTTCTGTTAAACAAATGTGGTATTCTCTACTGGATCATGGAACAACAACAAAAAAGAACCTAGATAATAATAAGAGAATGTTAATATAAGCATGAACTTTAGTTAATAATAATGTGTCTATATTGTTTCATTAATTATGATAAATGTGTGCTACTAATGTAAAATATTAATAATAGCCCAGCCGGGAGTGGCTCAGAGGTTTAGCATTGACCTAGGATCGAGGTAATTGGGATTCGATTCCCAGTCAGGGCACATGCCCAGGTTGCGGGCTTGATCCCCAGTCGGGGAAGTGCAGGAGGCAGCCAATCAATAACTCTCTCATCATTGATATTTCTATCTCTCTCTCTCCTTCTCCTTTCCTCTCTCTGAAATCAATAAAGATATATTTTAAAAATAATAATAATAGAGGAATCCAGGCAGGTATAACGCATACAGAAACTGTACTATCTTCTCAACTTTTCTGTAAATATAAATATGTTCTAAAAATAATTTTTCTAGATTAATTTTTTTTTGTTAGCCCAGCTAGTTTATCAATTTTACTGAAATTTTCAAAGTATATCTTTTAGGGCATGCTGATTTTTTTTTTTTTTAACATTTTCTTGTATTAAATTTCATTGATTTCTACTGTAACTTTTATTGTTTGCCTCCATTTGCTTTAAGCTTGGATTATTTTCATTTCTCTAGTTCTTAAGGTGATCGCTTTAATTGTTGATTTTAGATCACCTTTGTTTCCAATTTATTTATTTCAGGCTATAAATTTCCTTTTAACCACTGCTATTGCTGCATCCCACAGATTTTTATGCATTGTATTTTTATATTCACTTCAAAATATTTTAACTTATATAATGACTTTTTTCTTGACTAACATATTAGTGGTAGTATACTGGTGAATTCCCAATTATTTGAAGATTTTCCAGTTAACTTTCTGTTTTTATGCTCTAGTCTATTTCCATTTCTTTTAGAACATAATTTGTATAATGTCTATTTTTAAATTTGTTAAAGTATGTTTTATGGCCCTATTGGTGAATGTTCCATGGGAATTTCAGAATAAAGTAAATATTGCATATTTTCTTTTTTTGGATGGAACATTGTATAAATTTCACTTAGAACAAGTATATTTATAACATTATTTAGGTCACTATATCCTACTTATTTTCTTTCTGTTTGACCTATCGGTTCCTGAATAAAAGGTGCTGATATCTCCAACCAAAATAGTGGATTTTTACTATTTTCCTTTTAGTTCTATCAGTTTTTTCATCATGAGTTTTGACACAATGTTTTTGGGTGCATACACTTTGGACTTCTATTTTCCTAGAGGATTGAACATTTTATCATTATTTAATGACCCTCTTTATCCCTGATAACCTTCTTGTTCATAAGTCTCTTTTGCCTGAAATTAATATAGCTAATTCAGCTTTACTTTTAGTGTAAGCATAATATATTTTTCTTCATCCCTTTGTTATAAGCAGTTAACTTTAAGATCAATTAATAATAAAAAAATAAAATATTTGACTTTAGCTTCATTTACTTCATGTTCTTTCTCTTTATATTGATCTAAGTTTTTGACCTATATTCTTTTCTTTTTTGCCTTTAGAACATCTAAGATTTTCAAGGCAAGTCTGGTTAGGAATAATTGCCTCAGTTTTTTGCTTGTATGAGAACTTTTTAAAAATTTCTTCTCTTTTAAAAAGTGCTTTCAATACATAGACATTTTTCAAAACTTTAAATATCTGTAACTAAATATACTTAAATATTTCATTCCACTCTATCTTTTCTTTCATGGTTTCTGATGAGAAGTCAACTGTAATCATATATTTCTTCATCCAAAGGTAAGATGACTTTTTTCCTCCGGCTTATTTTAAAATGTCTCTTTGTTTTTGTCTGTAGTATGAATATAAAATGTTTCTCTGTAGTATTTTGTTTTTGTTTTGTTATTATGTTTGTGTCATTTTTAGTATTTATTGTGTTTGGAATATGTCATCAATTTTGGAAACTTCTCAGCTATTATTAGTTCAAATATTTCTTCTAATCCTTTCTTTTTCATCTTCTGGTATTCATTATACATATTTTATACTTTTGAAATTGTCCTGAGTTCTTTAATAATCCATTTGACTTTTTCTCATTCTTTTTTTTTTTTTTTAATATATCTTTATTGATTTCAGAAGAGGAAAGGAGAGGGAGAGAGAGACAGAAACATCAATGATGAGAGAGTCATTGATCGAGCCCACAACCCCGGCATGTGCCCTGACCAGGAATCAGACCCCGATCGCCTGGATCCCAGGTCCACGCTCAACCGCTGAGCCAAGCCCGGCCAGGCTCTCATTCTTTTTTGATAGAAGCAGTCCATTCCATTCATTGGCAGGAAGGGGGATACCCAAAGACATATTAAAATTCCATATGATTTCCTTCCTAGCAACCACTATGGCAGCCCGGATCACTGGAGTTTAGATTCTCTAGGCCAACAGGGCTTCTCCTCCATGGTCCTGTCTGTCAGGACTCTTTCCAGGGCCCCCAGTGAGTCTTTGATCCTCAAGTCAGTCACCTGTGACTGGGCTACCCGGAGCTCTTGGGGCAGTGCTGCTGACTTAGGCCTGGGTGGGCCAGTTCCACAGCTACTGAAGGACCTGCTGCTGATCCTGTTGCATATCATCCTCATGCAGACTATCTATTACATGTCTCTAGGCCTATGGCTGCCACTGGTGTACCAGCTGGTATGCAGCAGACCCTTGCTGGGCCAGAGATTCCACACTGAGATCCTGGGATTTTCTTGCCCTCCAGGCTGGCTCTCCATGATGTCCTTTGTTCTCAATGCCCTCACCTGTGCTGTCGGCTTGCTGTGCTTCATCTGATGAGGGAAGCAGTGTCTGGATGTCATTGTCACTCTTCATTTCTTTCACTTCTGGGTTGCAGGTTGTGCAGCTCCCTGTTCTCCTGGCACTGACTTGGTGGCTGGTCCAAGCCATGTTCATTGCACTTATGTCCATCATCAGCGAGTACCTGTGCATGTGAATGGAACTCAAAGAGATATTCCTCAATTCAGCCCCTAAATTCAATGACTACAATTTGGTCCTTTGATCATCCTGCTGTGTAGATGGCCCACTCAACACCTTGGGCTGCTCAGACCCTTTAGATGAGGTCCAACCCAGGTCTGAGAAGAACCCTGGAGATGTGAAGTCTCTGTGATATATGAGAGATAATGAGGCCCCTTTAAGAAGGCAGGTAACAGACAGGATCACAACTGCAAGAATGGCCTCTGTCTGCTGAACCCTTGGTGTCTGGGAGGTCAGCAAGGGGATCTGAACTTGTTTGTGTCTGGAAGGTCAGAAAATGGACCTCTTTCAAGTTAATAACAAGATTGAAACTATTGAGCCACCATACTTATAATCAGCCTGTTATTTTAGAAAAAGAGAAAAATCAATGATTCTTGATTGGAGCAAACCGCTCTTCAAGTCATCTGTCTTACCTCCCTGGGACAGCTGTTACCGTTGCCATATTGTTGAACCACAGCTAATCTTTTCGAGAGACTCTTGATGTCTGCATCTATAACCACAAAAAAAGATGTAGGTGCAAAGTATTAGGCTGCTATCACAGATAGGATGGGACTACAGATGAAGAACCAAGTACAAGGAAAATGCACAACCTGTGTCCTGCTACAGGTGCATGTATGCTGCCACCCATGAACACATGACCAACTTCCAACTCTCTGACTGAGTACCCACCCTGGAGGTAGCTTTCATCATAGTAGGCCTTAGGGCCAAGAGAAGAGTCCCAGTGTCAATCTTGGTCTAACTTTCATAATAGATTCTCTAGAAATTACCAGACATCCCATCTCCCACTGGATCTCAGTTCTGGCAATAGTTCCGTTTTCCTGATTTATTTGGAATTTTACAGTAGAAAGGGGATGATGGGTGACCAGAAATAGGAAAACCAACCCTCCACTTCAACCTGCACTGATAGTGCCAAGGGAGATAGAAATTTGCTGCTAAGATTTTTCCTAGGGGTGGAGTGCCCTCTGTGAGGGGCTTGCAGCTGTCCTTACTATGTACATAAATACAGTATTTTTCATGGAAAAGCATTGTGTAGCATAAAATGGTTAAAATTAATTAAGAAAATATAATCGGAGGTTGGAAAATTTGATATGTAAAATGAAGTTGGGACTCACACATATTCTATTAATATAAAATTTAATCCAGAACACACTTGACCTGTTTTATATAATGCAGTTCTAAACATATAACCCTGTATTGTTTAATGAAATAAATTTATTATTCAAAACAGACTTATAATTTTGATGTAAATGTTATTTATTGTTATAAAGCAATATGTGTATGTGTATTTGCATGTTGACATCTATATTTTTCCATCAGATTAAAGAGATAGACTATTTTGGGTGACAGGAAAAATGAGAGAGAAAAATGAGAGGGAACTAGAAAGATATACATGTGAAAAGCCTAGATTTTTATTTTCTTCCAGGTAAAGCTTAATGAAGAGATAAACCTGGAGTTGTTTTTCCTACTTTGAGCTCTGTTCTTAGTCCTGCAGAGCATGTTATCTTTCCCCAAACCTTGACATAGAAAAAGGAAATTTTTAAATTAAAGTTTTGTACTAATAAAATATTAATATTCTAAGTTTCAGAATCCTGAGAAGCAGGTGATATAACTGGGCCACAATCTATAAAAAATATTAGGAAAACAGGAGATTCTATGATAATAATGCTTTCTTATATCTGAATATGTTTAGAATATAATGGTGGTAGCCTTGCCTAAAATATTTAGATACTTTTGCCCTATACAGAGGGCCTACAATTAGTAAAGTGTACTTTAATGTATTTTGTCATGGGGAAGATAGAGGAGGGAAATAAAATTGTGGATAATTATGCACAAAATCATATAGTGAGCTTTGTGTGGTTTACTGCCTACCAATTACAACATTAACAAAGAATGTAAAACAAGATATAAATCAGTAGCATGGCTATGATTGTAAACTAACTGTACTGAGAAGACACTTCACTGGACTCGTAGGGTGAATACAAGCTTATTTAAAGTCAGTTTAGCTAGCAAGCTGTCCTCAAGGTATACAATAAAAATTTCCAGTACCCTGGATAAGAATAAGGAGATAAAACTTAAATCATAGTACATGACACTTCAAAAGTTTTTATCTCACTTAATTTATGACCTCAGAATCTGAGACAGCCATAGTCTTTCAGCAATCCAATTTAATAATGGGCTGGAATATGATTTATCATTACAGTGGAGAGATATCTCCTTTGCAGCAGTCCCTACTAAGAAGTGAGGGGTCCCAACTCCACACCAAACCCCCCTAGCTTAGGGTGTCCAGCTCTATGAGTGGGGAGGCTGCACAACTGGGCCTTGTAAGACATTTACTACATAAGGCCAATTTACCAAGACTGAGAGATGTATCAGCTCTACCTAAAATAAACACAGAGAGGCACAGTGGGCTGGAATAAGATTTATCATTCTAGAAATGTCTGGTTCATCTAGGAAACACTGGTTCTTGTGTTTTATCTTCTTAAATAGGTAGAGGATTAGTAGTGATTATACAGATTAAGATTAAGTTCATTTAATGGTTTTAAAATGTAGATTTTAAAAATATTGTTACTGAGAATAATTCTCTTTAGTTATTTTGCCAGATACTGGGTACCTAATGTTCTCTAGTACAACTTATCCTGAGATATTTGCTTCTTATTTTCCTGATTAAGTGAATCAGAAGTACTTAGAATGCAATTTATACTTTTTTTCAGTTCCAGATTGACCCACAACACAGATTGAATTAGAGTTAACTGCTAAGTTTTAATTTTTATGCTGTCTTTTTCAAATTTTGTGTATACTTAATATTTCCACTCTGTAACTTGATTTTATTCTGATTCAATACTATTCATCATATCTAAAACTGGTAACATAAAAATAATCCATAACTTTTTAAAAGAGTTATATTAGAATTCTGGTCAAGATGGTGGCATAGGTAAATGTGGTACTTGGCACCTCCCACAACCATATCAAAATTACAACTAAGATAAAGAACAACAATCATTGAAACTACCTGAAATATAGCTGAAGAGGAGTCCTATAACTAAGGCTATAAAGCAGAAACAAAAGGGTCAATTGGGAAAGAAAAAAAAAAAAGGCACACCTGTAATACTTTTTCAACAATAAAGGTATATTAAAAAAAAAAAAAAAAGAGTGGTAAAAGAGGCTGACCAAGCTTTTCCCACAGCAACCTGTGGCAGATAAAATCAAGAGGGATATCTCCACTGCAGCAGTCCCCACTGAGAAGTGAGGGGGCCCAACTCCACACCAAACCCCCCTAGCTTAGGGTGTCCGGCTCTGTGAGTGGGGAGGCTACACAACTGGGCCTTGTAAGACATTTACTACATAAGGCCAATTTACCAAGACTGAGAGATGTATCAGCTCTACCTAAAATAAACACAGAGAGGCAACCAAAATTAGGAGACAAAGAATCACTTTACAAATGAAAGAATAAAACAAAACTCCAGAAAAAGAACTCAAAAAAATGAAGACAAGCAATTTACTAGATACAAAATTCAAAACACTGGCTATAAGGATGCTCGATATTCTCACTGAGAATTTCAATAGAGATGTAGGAAACATAAAAATGGAGATAAAAAACATAAAAAAGAATCAGTCAGAGATGAAAGATACAATAACTGAAATGAGGAACACATTACAGTACAGTAGATGAAGCAAAGAATTCAACCAGCAATCTGCAAGATAAGGAAAAAGAAAACAATCAGAACAGCAAAAAGAGAGAAGAATCACAAAAAAGGGGAAGATAATTTAAGGAGTCTCTGGGACAACTTCAAGAGTACCAACATTCACATAATGAGGATACAGAAAGCAGAAGAAAGAGAGCAAGGAATTGAAAATCTATTTGCCAAAATAATGATTGAAAACTTCCCTAACCTGGTGAAGGAAACAGACATACAAGTCCAAGAAGTGCAGAGTCCCAAACAACAGGAACATAAAGAGACAAGACATATCATAATTAAAATACCAAAGGTTAAAGACAAAGACAGAATCTTAAAAGAGGCAAGAGAAAAGTAGCTAGTTAGCTACAAGGGAGCTCCCATGAGACTGTGAGATGATTTATCAATGAAACTTTGCAGGCCAGAAGGAACTGGCATAAAATATTCAAACTGATGAAAAGCAAGCATATACAATCAAGATTACCCAGAAAAGCTATCATTTAGAATTAAAGGATATATAAAGACTTTCCCAGACAAGAAAAAGCTAAAGGAGTTTATAGCCACCAAACCAGTATTACAAGAAATATTAAATGGTCTATTTTAAGGAAAAGGAAAAATAATGAAAGATCAAAAATCTGAATAGTAAAATGACAATAAATGTATAAAAAAGTTATATATCAAGATTCTGGCCGTTCTGTAGGTAGATGAATAGTACATTTTTGAATGGAGTGATTAATTCTACTAAACTTCAGATAAAAAATGAGGCCCATTCATATTAACTAAAGCATCAGCATACTTTGAATGAGGGCTTTGGGTAGAGAAGAAAATAAAGACTATAGTTAGAGAATTGGGTTTACGTGGGTAAGATTTCTAAGAAAACTTGAACTAGGAGAAATCATTGATTAGGTAAAAATGCTTCTAACAATTATGAAAAGGACTTCTATGGAGAGTAACCACATAAATTCCTAACTGGGCAGGTCATGGCAGGTAGTCATACCCCAGACCTATAAATTCTTTACTGAATGGTTCCAAGCCATCCCTGTCCATTGTTCTTGTGCATCTAGGTTACCACACCTTTGAAACATCAGAAGCAATACCCCTCAAAGGGGGCATTAACCTTTAAGAGATCACATAATCTTGTTAGCTATTCTATAATCCAATCTCCACCTTGCTTCTTTCCACATCCATGTAATCTTCTTTATTTCCTCTCTTTAATTTCAAATGCATAAAAGAAGCTGCAAAACTGTTATTTTTATGGAGCATTTGAGATCTTGTTCCTAAGCATATGTCTAATTGGCTCAAATAAACTCATGAAAGATCTCTACAGGTTCAGATGTTCCTTATATCAACAATTACATAGATCTGAAACATATAGTCTTTCTAAAAATATTGTTTATTTTTAAAAATTTCTTATTGTTGAAAGTATTACAGGTGTCCCCTTTTTTACCCATTGACTTCTACCCTGCACCCACCCACCCCCGCCCCAGGCCTTAATCTTCCCAGCACAAATGTCCACAGAGTAAACACTATGGCTGAAGCAAAAACTCAAAGAAGGTAAGAATATCCTTCCAGCCAATTATCTGCTCTTTTTCCCTCTTGTAGTACCCCAGAAATATGGTTAAATAACCCGAAGGATTCTAGGTAACTGAATTAAAAATCTATTATTCAGTTTATTTTCACATTCCTATAAGCTTATCTGAAATAATTTTTTAAATTCTTTTTTTAATATTATAACTCAGAAATGCTTTTATTTTTTAAAAATTTATCTTTATTGTTGAAAATATTTCAGATGTCCCTTTTTTTCCCCATTTACCTTTTCCAGCCTGCACTCACTTTCCACTCCAGGCCTTCACCAAACTATTGTCTGTGTCCATGGAAGTGCCTCTTAAAGATGATGAGGTCAAAAAGAGTTTTGACATTTATTAGTAACGTTTAAAAGATCAAAACCATAGAACTTGAAATAAAATAGCATCCTATGGATAGATGCATTAATACCTTAGGGTTAAGAGTGGAATTGGATTGAAGCATGTTATCATTGAAACTATAGGTATAAAAAGACATAGAACCTCACAGACACAAACTGAACAAGATTTACAATTCTCTAAATGTTACTTATAGGAAACTGATTGCTCCCAAAGATATTGCAGGTTGTCTGGCAGTCCAGGTCTCTCTGTTGAATTAATCTTTATATTATTTATTCTTTTATATTCTGCCTCATGACCAAAGTGATTTGGATTTAAAATATTTAGAAGAGGATAATTGATTAATGAATAAATTAGTTAAGACCTAAACATAGGCAAAATATTATACATCCATGGAGATGTCATTACTTAAAATAATTCTGAGGTCTTATATGATTTTCAGAACTGAAATAAAAATTAGGATGAGTTGACAAATATCTAACATAAGAAAGAAAAGTAATTATGCCAATAGGGTCCATGTCACAGTACCTTCTTTCTCAGTGCTTACAGCTCAGTCTGTGAGATAAATGCATAAATATGCCATTTTAATCTACCGCTTAAATATTTTGATAATTTGGTGAAAACATGTGGCCTGGTGTGGTATAGCAGAGGAAGCAATGACATACACTGGAATGCTGTTGTAGTAATCAAAATAACCAAGGTAATTGTAGTGGGTATAGGGAGATATTAAAGAGGTAGAATTTATAAAATTTAGTGATTGCTTGTATATGAAACATGAAGAAAAGAAAGGAACCAACAAAGAAAAATGACACATCTTTGGTTGATTGCACTATTCTCCAAGATTAAGAAACAGGGGGAGGAATGTGTTTTGAGGGAGGAGAGCTGAATACATTTTGGACAAATAGAGTCTGAGGCTTTGTAAGAGAAAGATAATTATTTCTGGAACTAAGGAAAGAGTATACTTTTCCTCGTGGGTTTTATAAAAGTGTATCATCCAGGTAGACACCTTGGAGTGTTGGGCTGTGGATAATTTTCTTCTCAAATTCTTTGGATTATTATAATGCAAACATCTTACCTTTGGGAATTAATGGGAAAGCTATTTCTATCTCTTCCTTCACCCTTGTAATTACCTCTTCCCAGGAAGAGTGATTTCTCTGATTGGTAGAATGACAAGAATCTCACAGCACTTGGTACTCTTTCCTCTCTTATTAAGGGTTGAGGTGGTAAAGATGACTGTTTTTGTATTGTTTTTCCATTTTCACTTTTAAGCTAGTTTATGGCCCAGATCATTTCTCACTGAAACTAGGTTTCATAAAATAAGCAGGTATCCAACATTGTTTCAATTAAACATGACAGGATTGGGGGTTATTTTTTTGGTAGCAATTAGTAAAGTTTTAGACTCCAAGACAGATAATATTTAACAAAAGCTCAATTGGGACATATGCTATTTAGTTCCCAAATTGATAAGTGTCTCTTAGGTAAGGTTCATGGATATTTGTAGTTATTGTTAAAGTACACATACTGGATTCAATTCCAGATTTAATTTATCTGTATTTCTGTGGCTAGAGTTGGGAAATACTCATTTTCACTATTTTTCTAGTAAAATCTAAGTACTTTAATATTGAGAGACAGTTTCCAAAATGCTACTCTAGGCCTTTTTGAGTACAATGTATATCATTCCTTCTAAATACACCAAATTCATCCCAATGAGAGAGTGTGGTTGGATTATTTGGAGGGTAAAATTACACCCCTATTACTACAGGTTCTTGAGGATTTGAAATATAGACACAAAGATCAATTTGGCATTAAAATATCAGTTTCCTTTCTGGGAAAACTAGGTAAGATAAAAAGCTGCAAAAATAATGATTTCTGCCTTGCCAGTGTGGCTCAGTTGGTTGGAGCATCATCCCATACACTGACAGGTCACAGGTTTGATTCCCGGTCAGGGCATAAACCTAGGTTGCAGGTTCAATCCCTGGTTGCAATGCATACAGGAGGCAAGAGATCAATGTTTCTCTCTCACATCGATGTTTCTCTTTCTCCCTCTCCCTCTCTCTCTTTCTAAGATCAATAAAAACATATCCTCGAGTGAGGATTAAAAAAATAAAAATAATTTTCCAAAATCTAGATCTGAGACCAATGCATAAGGATATTTATTCTTCAGTTTCATTTACTTGGGGAGCTTAAAATAAATCACTGTTTTATACTCCTCTCATCCTGAGAGTGAGGATAAAGTGGGCTGCAATTCAAACCTGCTTCTGAAGAACAGACCTGGACCTATATGTGCTTATTTTATGAAACCTAGAGTCAGTGAGGAATGACCTGTGGCCATTATCTAGGTATATATCTGAAAAACCCCAAACCATTCATTTGAATGAGTAGATGCACCCCTGTGTTCATTGCAGCATTATTTACAATAGCCAAGATATGGAAGTGACTCAAGTGCCCATCAGAAGATGAGTGGATAGAGTGGTACATATATACAATGGAATACTGCTTGCCATAAAAATAATAAAATCTTACCATTTGTGACAGCATGAATGGGTCCTAGAGGGTATTATGCTAGTGAAATAAATGACTCTAAGAAAGGCAAATACCATACTATTTTACTTTTATTTGGAATATAAAGAGCAAAATAGACAAATAAAATTGAAACAGACTCATAGATACAGGGATCAGTCTGACGGTGACCAGAGGGAAAGGGGGTTGGGGGGTCTGGGTAAAAAAGTTGAAGGAATTAAAAAGTACAAATTGGTAGTCACAATATAGTGACAGGGATGTAAAGTACAGCATAGGACATATAGTCAATAATATTGTAATAACTAGGTGTGGAGCCAGGTAAGTACTGGACATATCAGGGAGAATACTTTGTAAAATATATGATTGTCTAACCACAATACTGTACACCTGAAACTAATATACTATAGTACTGAATGTAAACTGTGGTTGAAAATAAAATTAAAAATAAATTAAAAAATGATTTAAAAAAATAATTAGCCAGCAGGAAAACAAACAAACAAACAAAAAAAAATGTTCATTCATGGTATCTTTTATGTGAAATAAATCAGTGTGCCATAGCAATGCTTTAGAACAGGGATGTGTGTGTGCAAATGAGTCAGTAACTTGGCATTGACTTAAGAGTATGGATATTTTAAAATTCACAGACATTGGTTTTCCTAGATGTTTACTCTTTTTCAGAATGTGCCCAAGGCCACAGATGGGCCTATGGGTTTAGAGAGTTGGGGAGGTAGAACGTAAAGGACCATCCTCCCCTCTTTAGGTCCTCGCCTCTCCCCACCCCATTTTTGCAGGGAAGGTGATCTGATCCAGCATTAAAAGGTCTCCCTTTCCAGGGACTTTGCAGCCCCTCCCTCACTCCTCAATGATTTTGAGCATCTTGTTTCCAAAATCCATCATCTAGGAGGTAACAGTTAAGGAGCTGAGTGACTTGGGAGTCCCCACCAAGACTTGACCTGACCCCAATTCTCTCTCAAGGTCTCTGCAGGCTGGAGTCATGGCTCATAGTCTTCATGTGGCCCCACTGGGAACAGAGCAGTGTGCAGGAGGGTGTCACAGTCCGCAGCCATGCTTTCTGAACCTTTTTCCCTCCTTCCATCCTTCTCTCTCTTCCTCACAGACCCCAAGGCCTTCTCCCTTCCCAAACTTGACCTCTCAGCTCTTTTACCTCTGTTAGTCTCTTTCACCCCACTTACTCCATTCCAAATGCCTTTATTTCAGGCACCAAAAAATTCAACCAGAAATTAAGACGCTTAATATGCACACACCACAAAGAGATTTCCAAATATGATGAGTGAACCATGAGGTTGGCTTCTGGAAAAGGCAAAGCAGAGAGGCAGCAATGTGTGATCAGAAGGCTGCACCCCAACCCCATTTTGACCAGAAATAATTGTGTCATCCTAGCCAAGCCACTTAATTTTAGTTTCCCAACCTGCAAAAATAAAGACTCTTAGGTCTTAATTTTCCCTATTTCTTTCAACACGCTCCACTACCCTAGGCATCCCCCTTCAAATTCCACCTGCAGAAAACCTGGAGCTCAGAAGCACTGCATATCAGAAAGGACTCTTCTCTTTATGGAGATCTGTTTTCCTTTGTCTATGAATTGCAGGGGTAGATCTCTAGTGAGGATTGTCCTGTCTTCTGTTTAAACTGAAAAATCCAGGTTCTCTCTCCCCACAATCTTATTCCTCAAGAAATTGCTTTATTCTCCATAGCAATTGTTACTGGCTAACCTAGAACATAATTCACATATATTTGTTGTTTCTTTTCTCCCCTCCAACTAGAATGTGGGCTCCACAAACTTAGGAATTTTGCCTTTGTTAAGTCTATTGGAGACCCTGCAGAACTCTAGGATCAGCCAGAACTGGGCACAATGTTAACTTGTATGGTTTAATATTTTAGCAGTTTAGCTTAGAACCAGGTCGGTTTTTAAAGAGGATCTTTTATGATATTTTAACCAGCATGATAAATTCCAAATAAACAAATATTTTAAATAATTAGCAGACATTAGTTTTTTCTTACTTTGTTCCTCCAACTCAAGAACATAGATGCCATTTTTTTTTTTTAATGTTGAAAATATTATAGATGTCCCTTTGTAGCACCCATTGAGCCCTTCCACCTTTCATCCACTCACACCCAGGCCTTCCCCAGACTAAAGTCTGAGTCCATGGGTTATGCTTATAAACATATAAGTTATTTGATTAATCTCTCCCAGCCCACTCCCCCATCCCCACCTTCCCTCTGAGATCCCTTAGTCTGTTCCATGCTTCTATGTCTCTGCATACATTTTGTTCATCAGTTTTATTTTGTTTATTACATTCTACATATAAGTGACATCATGAGGTACTTATCTTTCTCTGACTGGCTTATTTCACTTAGCATCATACTCTTCAGTTCCATCCATCCTATCCCAAATGGTAAGAGATCTGTCTTCTTTCCAGCTGGATAGTATTCCATGGTGTGAATGCCCCACAGCCTTTTTATCCTAACTCATCTACTGATGGGCACTTGGGCTGTTTCCAGATCTTAGCTATTGTAAAGTGTGCTGCTAAGAACATGAGGGTGCGTAAATTAATTCTGATAGGTGTTTCAGGTTTCTTAGGATATATTCCTAGAAGTGGGATCATTGGGTCAAATGGCAGGTCAATTTTTAATTTTTTGAGGAAACTTCATATTGCTTTCCATAGTGGTTGCACCAGTCGGCATTCCCACCAGCAGTGTACTAGGGTTCCCTTTTCTCCACACCCTGGCCAGCACTTGTTATTTGTTGGTGGTAGCAATTCTGACGGGTGTGAAGTAATACCTCATTGTGGTTTTAATTTGCATCTCTTTGATGATTAGTGACTTTGGGCATTTTTTTTCATATATCTCTTGGCCATCTGTATGTCCTCTTGGAGAAGTTTTATTTAGGTCCTTTGACCATTTTTAATTGGATTGTTTATCTTCTTTTGTTAAGTTGTATGAGTTCCATATATATTTTGGATATTAAACCTTTATCTGACATGGGTCTCCCATAGAGTGGGCTCCCTTTTCATTTTCTTGATGGTTCCTTTTGCTGTGCAGAAGACTTTTATTTTTATGCAGTTCCATTTGTTTATTTTCTCCTTTGTTTCTCTTGTCCTAGGAGATGTATCAGCAAACATATTGCTATGAGAGATGTCTGAGATTTTTCTGCCTAAGTTTTCTTTTAGGATTTTTATAGTTTCACATCTTACATTTAAGTCTTTTATCTATTTTGAGCTTATTTTTGTGTTTGGTGTAAGTTGGTAGTTTAGTTTCTTTCTTCTTTTTTTTTTTTTTTTTGCATGTATCTGTCTAATTTTCCCAGTACCATTTATTGAAGAGGATGTCTTTACTCCATTGTATGCTCTTGCCTCCTTTGTCAAATATTAATTGACCATAATGGTGTGGGTCAATTTCTGGGTTCTCTGTTCTGTTCCACTGATCGATATGTCTGTTCTTGTGCCAGTACCAGGCTCTTTTGATTACAGTGGCCTTGCAGTATAACTTGATATCTGGTATTGTGATCCCTTCAACTTTGTTCTTTCTCAAGATTGCCATGGCTATTTTGGGTCTTTTTTGGTTCCATATAAATTTTCCAAGTATTTCTTCTAGATCTGTGAAATATGCTGTTGGTATTTTAATAGGGATTGCATTGAATTTATAGATTGCTTTGGGTAGTATGGGCATTTTAGTGATGTTAATTCTTCCAATCCATGAACTTGATATATTTTTCCATTTGTTTATACCTTCCTCTATTTCTTTTTTCAGTGTCCTGTAGTTTTCTGAGTACAAGTCTTTTACATCTTTGGTTAAGTTTATTCCTAGGTATCTTATTTTTTAGTTGCAATGGTAAATGGGACTTTTTTTAGTTTCTCTTTCTGAGAGTTCATTATTACTCTATAATAATGCCATCGATACCTGGGTGTTAATTTTGTATCCTGCTACTTTGCTGAATTCATTTATTAAATCTAGTAGTTTTTTGGTGGAGTCTTTAGGATTTTTTATTTTATTTTATTTTATTTTTTTCAAATTTTAAAAATATATCTTTATTGATTTCAGAGAGAGGAAAGGAGAGGGAGAGAGAGAGATAGAAACATCAATGATGAGTCATTGATTGAGCCCACAACCCGGGCATGTGACCTGACCGGGAATCAAACTCCGATAGCCTGGATCCTAGGTCGATGCTCAACTGCTGACCCACACCTGGCCAGGCCAGGATTTTTTAAGTACAATATCATGTCATCTGCAAATAAAGACAGTGTTGTTTCCTTCTTTCCAATATGGGTGTCTTTTATGTTTTCTTCTCATCTGATCACTGTGGCTAGGACTTGAATAAGAGTGGTGAAAGTGAACACCACTGTCTTGTTCCTGTTCTTAGGAGAAATGGTTTTAATTTTGCCAATTGAGTATGATGTTGGCTGTAGGTTTGTCATGTATGGCCTTTATTATGTTGAGGTATGATTCCTCTATTCCCACTTTGCTGAGAGTTTTATCAAAACTGGGTGTTGGATTTTATCAAATGCTTTTTCTGCATCTATTGATATGATCATGTGATTTTTGTCTTTCAATTTGTTTATGTGATGTATCATGTTTATTGATTTCTGAGTATTGTACCAACCTTCCATCCCTGGAATAAATCCCACTTGGTCATGGTGTATGATCTTTTTAATATATTGCTGGATGTGATTTGCTAATATTTTGTTGAGGATTTTAGCATGTATGTTCATTAGGGATATTTGCTTATTAATTCTCTTTCTTTGTAGTGTCTTTATCTGGTTTTGGAATTAGGCTAATGCTGGCGTTGTAAAAAGAGCTTGAAAGTGTTCCTTCCTCT
This sequence comes from Miniopterus schreibersii, assembly GCF_964146895.1. Lineage (NCBI taxonomy): Eukaryota > Metazoa > Chordata > Mammalia > Chiroptera > Miniopteridae > Miniopterus > Miniopterus schreibersii. The sequence continues at coordinate 23,610,211 of NC_138118.1, read as the reverse complement.
TGGATTTTTTGAAATAATTTGAAGAGGGTAGGTGTTAATTCTTCTTTGAATGTTTGGTAAAACTCCCCTGAGAAACCATTCAGGCCAGGGCTTCTGTGTGCTGTGAGCTCTTTGATTACTGCTTCAACTTCATCAGCAGTTATAAGCCTATTTAAACTTTCTGACTCTCCCTGATTGAGTTTTGAAAGGTTGTATTTTTCTGGGAATTTTTCCTTTTCATCCAGGTTGTCCTGCTTGGTTGCATATAGTTGTTCATAGTAATTTCTTACAATCTTTTGTATTTCTGTTGGGTCAGTTGTTGTTTCCCCTCTTTTGTTTCTGATTTTGTTTATTTGGGTCCTCTCTGTTTCTTGACAAGTCTGGCTAAAAGTTCATCAATCTTGTTTATCTTTTCAAAGAACCAACTCTTGGTTTTGTTGATCCTTTGTATTGTTTCTTTAGTCTCTGTGTCATTTTTTTCTACTCTGATCATTATTATTTCCTTCCTTCTACTTACTCTGGGCTTTTCTTGCTGTTCTTTTTCTAAGTTTTTAAGTTGTAGGCTTAGAGAGTCTATTAGAAGTTTTTCTTGTTTTTTGAGGTAAGCTAGTTGTGCTATGAACTTCCTTCTCAGAACTGCTTTCATTGTGTCCCATAGATTTGGCATTGTTGTGTGTTCATTTTTATTTCTTTCCTAGAAGTTTTTGATTTCTTTTCTTTTTTTTAATTATTATATCTTTATTAACTTCAAAGAGAGGAAGGGAGAGAGAGAGAGAGAGAGAGAGAGAGAGAGAAACATCAATAATGAGAGAGTCATTAATCGGCTGCCTCCTGCATGCCCCTGACTGGGTATCAAGCCCACAACCCGGACATGTGCCCTGACTAGGAATGGACCCTTGATTTTCTGGATCCCAGGTTGATGCTCAACCTCTGAGCCATGCCCAGCTGTCTTGATTTCTTTCTTGATCTCTTTGATAACCCAATCATTGTTTAAAACAATGCTATTTAGCCTCCATGTGTTTGAATGTTTTTTAGTATTTTTATTGTGGTTGATTTCTAATTTCATGCCAATGTGGTCTGAGAAGATGCTTGATATGATTTCAATCTTCTTGAACTTATAGAGACTTGTTTTAAGTCCTAACATGTGGTCTATCTTTGAGAATGTCCCTTGTGCACTTGAGAAAAATGTATAATCTGCAGCTTTGTGTTGGAATGTTCTGTAAATGTCAATTAAATCCATCTGATCTAATGTGTCATATAGGGTCACTGTTTCCTTGTTGAATTTTTGTCTGGAAGACCTATCCAGTGAAGTAATAGGGGTGTTAAAATCCCCTAGTATGACTGTATTGCTGTCAATCTCTCCCTTAAAGTCCTCTAGAAGTTTTTTTATAACTTTAGGTGGCCCTATATTAGGTGCATATATGTTTACCAGGGTTATATCCTCTTGTTGGATTGATCCCTTTAATATTATCTAATGGCCTTTCTTGTCTCCCATTATGGTTTTCATTTTGAAGTCTATTTTGTCAGATATAAGAATTGCTACCTCAGCTTTTTTTTTTTTTTCATTTCCATTTGCAGGGAAATATTTTGTCCATCCTTTCACTCTCATCCTGTGTGAGTCTTTTTTTCTGAGGTGGTTCTCTGGTAGACAGCATATATTTGGGTCATGTTCTCTTATCAATTCAGCCACCCTATATCTTTTTATTGGGGTATTTAGTTCATTTACATTTAAGGTTATTGTTGATAGATACTTATCTATTGCCATTTTAATTCTTTATACTTATATTTTTCTCTCTATATATTTTTACTTCTAATTACAGCATTTCCTTTAACATTTTCTGCAATGCTGGTTTGGTGGTAATAAACTCCTTTAGCCTTTTTTTTGTCTGGGAAGCTCTATATTTTACCATCTATCTTGAATGATAATCTTGCTGGATAAAGTAGTCTTGGTTTCAAGTCCTTGTTTTGCATTACCTTGAATATTTCATACCATTCCCTTCTGGCCTGTAGAGTGTCTGATGAGAAGTCAGCTGACAGCCTTATGGGAGCTCCTTTGTAAGTAACAGACTGCTTTTCTCTAGCTTCCTTTAAGATTCACTCTTTGTCTTGGATTCTTGGCATTTTAATTATGATGTGTCGGGGCATGGGTCTTTTTGGACTCTTCTTGCTTAGGACTATTTATGCCTCCTCAGCTTGTGTGACTTTTTCCATTACCAGGTTAGGAAAGTTTTCTGCCAATATTTTTTCAAACAGGTTTTCTAACCCTTACTTACTTTCAACACCCTCTGGCTCTCCTATAATGCAAATACTGTTACATTTCATGTTGTCCCACAGCTTCCTTAGACTGTCCTCCTGTTTTTTATTTGTTTTTCCTTTCTGGATCTCTGATTGAGTCATTTTTTCTACTCTGTCTTCTAATTTGTTGATTCAATCCACAGCTTCCTCTAATCTACTGTTTATTCCATCCAATGTATTCTTTATTTCTGCTATGTCATTCTTAATTTTGCTCATAGTTTCCATTTCTTTTCTCATGCTGTTGAGCATCCTTATGATCAGTATCCCGAACTCTTTATATCTGATAGATTGCTTATCTCCAACTCATTTAGCTCTTTTTCTGGAGACTTCTCTTGTTCTTTCATTTGGGGTTTGTTTCATGGTCTCCACATTTTCATTGCCTGTTTGGGTTTGTTTCTAAGTATTAGGTAGATCTGCTAGGACTCTCAGTCTTTTTTGAGGGTCTCTGGTGTAGGCAAATGTCAGATGCAGTTTGTGACTAGCCTTGAGTACCCTGTTTGGAGCTATCAACAACCCTTGGCTTGATGTCTCCTGTACTGGGTCTGTGTGTGTTTGGACAGGACCAAGATATGCACCAAAGTCTACTTTTCCAAGGCCTGGGTCCAGAAGCAGATCAGGCAAAGACTCAATGCACTCTGAGGTCTGCGGCTGCTTGAAAGCTTATTAATCTGATTCTCTTAATGAGCCTCAGGCTGTAGAAACTCCACAGGGTGGAGTGGATGGTTGTTATCAGTCTCTTAAAAAGCCTCAGGCTGTAGAAACTCCTCCGGGTAGGGTGAGAGGTTTTCCAGCAGGGTGGGGCGATCGCTACCCCTCTCGGGCAAAAGCCAAATATTGTCTGTCTGAGAAAGATATCCTTTTCAGTCTGGGGGAATGAGACAGGACTCCAGAAGGGTGCCCTCTGATCTCACTCTCCAGAGCCTACAATCTCAGGCTCTCCCCACACAGCTCCAGTCCACTCTGCCCTTCCTCTGCAGGAGCCCAAGGTGAGTGGCTGCACATAAAACTTTGTGTGTTGGCTCTTTAAGAGGGTGCCTAAAGTTCCAGCTGCCTCTTCCTGGCAGATAGAAACCCAGCCATATTGTTCTGGCCACCATGGCCAGAAGAATATACCTAAGGAACTAACAGTAAAGGTAGAACAAGATCCCTACTGTACAGGACAAGGCCCAACAAGCTAGCCCAATGATTACCACCCCCCTGAGTTCCCATTAAAAGAACAAACCAGTCACACTCCGGCCAAGCATAACCCCATTACTCATTGTAAGACATTGTGTTTAAATTGTTCCTTTTGTGTTGCTAAAGGTCCCCCCTTGTTTCTTGTACCAAAAGCTGACAGCCTGACAAATTATTGGAAACCCCTTTACTGCAGTGCCTTTGTGGTTACTGAGCATAAAGTGAGAGAAGAACTGAGGGGCAGAGCTGCAGTTCGGCTCTTACATGGGTGAGAGGCCACAACTGTAGCCGCTGGCCAGCTAATAAAGGCTCCAAAATTCAAACACAAACTCTGGTGGTCATCTGTCATGGGTCCCCCCAGAACAATATTTTACAGCCAGATGTTATGTGGGCACCTTTCTCAGTTCTGGTGCTCTTGACTGGAAGCCCAGCCTGGGGTTTAGGCCCCAGAGTCCTCAATGAGAACTCCCCACAACTGAGCTATCCCTCCACACCTTCAGCTGCTGCCTGTGGGAGCCCAGCCAGCATTCTCAAGCCTCCTGTCAGTCTCTATGGGGTCTCCACTTTTCCTCCTTGGTCATGAGGGTGCTCTTCAGTTGGTTTTCAGGCTGATTTTTCTATATATTAGTTGTAAATGCAGTTTTGTCCCAGGAGAGTGTCAGTGTAGCTTCCAGTCAGTCCACCACCATCTTGGATCTCTAGATGCCAAATTTATCCTTTCTAGATGAAATGGAAATGTGTGAGAATGACTAGCCTAGTTTAAATTAAATAATTACACACAAAAAATAAATTTAAACATTTTAAAAAACTAAAATCATAAAGTGTGGTTTCCTATGACACATCAGAGATTATCTAGCCTCCAATGAGGTCAGGGAGGTCGGGGAGAAAAGAGAAGCATAGAGGGGAGAGGGAAGGGGGGGTCACCCCATCTCTTCCTCCTCTGGATCTTATTTCCTCCTGGATTATCACCTCTTACACTCTAAACATTATTTCAGGAGTCAGCATGTGCAGCCATAAAATGTGGTTACTTACAAATCCCACTCACTGGAATGTAGAAAAATTTTGCATAGCTACGTCTGGCTCAACACATCACCATTCCTATGTCAGTTCTTCCTCTACAACTGAGCTCAGGATACAAGACACAGGGGAAGAAGCATATTAATAAGAACAAGATTTTATTTATATCCTATATATACATAATCTGGGTCTATTGAGGCATCCTGACAGTTCCAAGTCCAGAGAAAACTGGCCCAGATCTTGGGTTGGCCAAGTTAACCATCTAGCCAGGGATGATACAGTTGATATATGTATGCAACGATCTTCTATTTTCTACACTAGAATGTCTCAAGTCAAGTGTAGTTCTCAACTGGGCTTATTTGCCCTTCACCCTCAAATACCACCCCCCCCGCCACACACACACAAACCTCTGAGGTGAGTTCCTCTGACTTGTTGTAGGACCATTAGCAGGTTAAGTTTCACTTAAAGGGGACTAAACCCCTTTTTAGTGCAGCAAAACCTATTATAGTTACACACAGTTTGCAGAGGAAGAGCTGGTCCTAATTTGTTAAGATTTGTGAAGAATTGCTTGGTACTCCTTATGAATCCCCCGGCAGGTGCCCCCCCAAAACAAAGAGAGCATTTGCCATGCCCAGGGTAAAGGTATAATTGCTCTAAGCAGGACCCTCCAGACACTGTTCTGGTTCCTCCAAAGTGAGTGGGGTATCATAACTTGACAGATAGAGGCAGGTGTGTTAATTGAGAGTAGATGTGTCTCTCTAAAAACATCTGGTGCTATCCTCCATAGCACCACTGTTTGGGTCAGGGGAGGCCAGATACTCTGTATGAATGGAGGTCCATAAGCATATCCAGGCTTCGCAGGTTTTGTGCTGTCCCCCCATCACTCCACCTGTGATCCAGATAGTTGGGTTGCAAGTGATCTGAAGGCATGTGGTGACATAGTGGCCTCTTATCACAGAAGAGACATTGTTCCCTGTGAATGTACCACCTGTGTAATGGCCAGATAGGCCCAAGCTGTACTGATGGAAGGTGGAGATAACACATCCTCCCATCATGGAAGGGATGTTGTACCCTCCCGTAGCATCACCTGAATTCTGGATAGGTGGGTTCCAGATGCTTGGAAATAAAGTGCAACTACAAGTGTGTCTAAACAAAAGGATGGTGCTGGCACATTCATCTATCATGGATGTGGTATGGATAGGAGCCTCTGTGGACTGGTACAAGGTGGAAACAGACATGACTTATAACATACCTTTATTCTCTATGGTGGTGGCTGTTGCAAATGTAAGAGGTTTTCTATGTCCAGGTGTTCCACAGGTACACTGATGGCAAGTGTGAACACTAGCACCTCCAATCATGGGAATGGTGAATACTTTCCCATTACCACACCACCTGTGTTATAGACATGTGGGCTCCAGGTGATGGGATTTAAGGTAGAATCAATAGCACATCCAAGCACTGAGGTGGTGCATGCTCCAATTCCTGCAGCAGCCATGCTGCAGCCAAGTGGATCCCTGATTATATGGCCAAAATGAAATATAGAAGCAGTGCTGTGTGTCTTCCTAAATCCATCTCTAATGTTGATGCTATGGATGCTGTGAATGAGTGGGGCCTGGGGTAGACAAAAAGACTCTTATCCAGGTATGACATTCAGTTTTTTCAACTATTACTTTTAAAAAGGTGATTTCAAACCTTTTTTCCTACTCCCATTCTCCCCTTAATTTATCAATGTTGCCCTTAAAGTCTGATCAGAATTGTGTGTAGAGGTAAGCTAACCAGCAAAGGTTGGAGTGTGGCTACTATTTCCAGTGGGAGAATTCGTTAGACCAGGACATCATCTTTCAATTAATGCAAGCAAAACTGCTTTTTTTCCCCCCGTTTTACGAAAAAGAAGACCTTTTTATTACACAAGCAATTTATGTTCAATATAGAAAACTTAGGAAATAGAGATAAAAACAAAAAGAAAAAATAATATAAAATTCCACATCCCATATGCTACTTTTTAGACAGAACTATCACTTTGCCATTTAACTCGAGCATTTGTCAGTTTATATGTCCAGCAGCTTCATGAGTTTCTAAGTACATTTCTAAAGTTGAGTGCTCTGGATGCCTATGAGTAAGTGGGGCCTGGAGTGGACATACTGGCCCCATAGATGCCACCATCCAGGGGAGCTGCAGGATCCATAACAATGAGTGGGCCTGCAGATATACTGGTAAACAGTGAGATACTGTCCCCAGTGTTAGGAGTCTTGGTGGCAACTCCAGCGGCAGCAATAATGGATGTGTCAATGGGGAAAATACATGGTTTGTTACCAATGGCCAGCTGGGTGTTGCCAGTGGTATCAAATGTGGAATCTAGCAATTGTAAACCTGCCCTACCTGAGTGCATTATGCTGCCCAAGGCTGGCTGTACTACAGGAGAAGTTAGACCCACACCTAGTGCTGGGGCAGTCACTTTTCCAACATTAAAGGTTTTTTTAGGCTGCTGCCCATCACTGGCCCTAGGTATGGGCTGAGTCGTTGTTCCTGAGTCCAAGGGAGGGTTGGAGACTTGGGTCCCTCTGTTCACTAATATTTTAAGTAAACATGTGGAGACATCAGTTGATGGAATGCTGCCACTGGATGGTGTGTTGTCAGAATTAGGTGACATGGACAATGGGGTGTGGTTCTCCCTGGAGACAGGGGAAGAATGGAAAAGGACAGCCTGGGAAGTAGGAGTGGTGTTCATAGCCTCAGCGTTAAAAGCAGGGTTGAAGTTTGTAAAGGTGCGATCTATTGGAGTACAGGTGCCTGCTGAACCTATAAGGGATAGTCCAGTGCTAACAGGAGCACTGGGGAAAGATGTTCCCTTCTGCTGACCACTAGGGGTTCCTTATGTGGGCTGAGATGTGCTTTGGGGGCCAATGAGATGGTTTGAGGTAGGGCAGGGGTCCTTCAATGCAGGCAGGCTGGTGGAGGGACTGCAGGGCACCTGTGCTCCACACTGTATTGAATTTGGTAAAATGGCAGGAATCTCATACTGGAATTGGGAGGAGATATGATTATGACAACACAGGAAGGGAAAGTAGTGCCCATTTTATTGACATCAGGATCTAAAGTAGGCTGAGATGTCAAATTGGCAGATACTTTGGCTGTGATGTTGGAAGAGATCGCCACAGAGATGTTGGTCTGGCAGTGGAAAATAGGGGTACGGATAGAAGAGACTGGAAGAGGGTTGGATAAGACAAAAGTGGGGGAATCTATAGTTAGAGATGTTGGTGATTCATTTAGTAGGAGAGCAGTTGGAAGGCGAAGGAAAAGGCTAAGGTCCTAGGAGGTGTGGGGGAGTCAGAAATAGGACATATTATAGTTATAATAGAATAAGATTAACCTGTATTCTCATGAAGTGGAATTTCCAAAATGTGATTAGAACTGAAGGAATCAGTATGAGCAGCAAGTGCAGAGTGAAGGACTGTGTCTGTTTTCTGAGCAATATTTGCTGTCAGAGAAAGTGAAAAGACATACAAGTTCTGGGGCAAGGCAACTTAGTCAGCCAAGTGAGTAGTAGTAGCAGGTACCTGCCAAGGTTGAGTGGCCAGGGGCAGTGTGTCTGCAATCTCCCAGCCAGGTGGAGAGGAAGAAGGGGCAGGCTGCGTGGCACTGATGTCAGCCATGACCTCAGTTTTGGCCTCCAAGGTCTTCTTACTCTGACACAATGTTCTCCAAAGTGCCCAGGTTTTTGTCAACAGCAAGGCCAGGAAGCTTAAAAGATGGGGTTAGCTCACCTCGATCCCACAGCAGTGGTGGCAGTGGTAACCAAAGTGACATGGAAATTTTGTGTTTGCAGGACTTCCCGCTGGTAGAGGCCAGTGGAGAATTGCTCCTTGGTGGGAGGAGGATCTCCTGACCCAAGTTAGTAAACCTGGAAAGCTGGGTGGATGGTCTTCAACCAGAACTTCCTTTGTGGATCTCTCTGACAGCAGAGAGCTGCATGGGATTGGGTCAGAGAGCACTGCTGCTTTTGAATCAGGCTTCAGGGGAGGCAGGACATCTCCCACAAGGCTGTATGAGCTTGTGACCACCTGGCCTTCAGAAGAAGAACACATGGAAGACAGCTCAAGCTGATTTATAGGTGCTTGGAATTAAGGCCCAGAGGCCCAGGACTGCACTTGTGGGAAGGGAAGACTCCCTTGATCTTCAGGGTCCTAGATGTCAGTGGTAGGTCCCCATTGCTATGGGGCCGTTCCAATCAACCTGTTCATTCGTCTTTATGTGATACTCTTCGTTCTTTGCCATTGCTTTTTAAAGGCTTTTCTTGGACTTTCACCTCCACTTCCTTTGGGCAAGGGAATGATACGGGATGGTGCCAACTTCACAGCCTTGACTATCCGCTGAGGTGGTGAAAGCAGGAGAGGAAATCTGTGCTCTGGAGGAGGGATATAGATGGTTCTCGTGTCCAAACATTATGGAATTACAAGCAAATAGTGCAGGCTTCTTTGGAGGGTGCTGTCAGTTCACCAAGGGGAGAATCCCCAGAGGGGAGAATGTAGTCTGCGGGAGAGGACACCAGTTCTTCAGCTGAATGTAAAGGCCAGATGGTAAAGGGGCATGATCCTGGTGGAACAACCTATAACAAGGGCCCACGATACCTTGGCTGTGATGTTGGAAGAAATGGACTCAGAAGTATTGGGCTGGCAGTAGAAACAGGGGGGACTGGTAGAAAACGCTGAAGTGGGGTGGATAAGACAAGAGAAGGGGGGGAAATCTATACCCAGAGGTGTCGGTGGTTTATTTGACAGGAGGGCAGCTGGAAGGAGAAGGCTGAGGTCCTACCAGGTGTGGGAAGGTCAGAAATAGGCAGGAGCAGGGGGTGGTCCCAGCCAGGCGGGACACCATCTCAGCGAACGGGGAACAACACTGGGTAGTGGCCACCAGGCAAGGGACAGTGGCGGCGAAATGACAGACAAAACAGAGAGCCAATTGCCCATCTGGAGCCAATTGTGAGCCAAATGAACCCGAGATTAGGGTAGAAACTGAGAGAGCTTCTCCTTTGCTTGCCACTCCTCTGGGGCTCGGGCACGCACTGAACTAACTTCAGCCAGGGGGTTCTGATGTTTCCATGGGAACACCCACGGAGAAAGACAAGGGGGAGTCGGCGCTGGGACAGAGAGATCAGAGGGCAAGGGGCGGCCTCAGCCACTGGCCAACCCCTTCTTGACTTCCCAGCACCTGGGACCTCGCCCTGTGGGTAGCAGGAGCTTGGCACCTGGTGGCCCTTCATGGTGAGTCTGTTCCAGACCCAGAGGCCCGTCCCTCAGACCTCGCCCTGCCTGGCCGCCGGCTCTGCGGGCACCTCAGCACGTTTCCCGTGGACCAGGAGGCCAGAGCCTGCTCACAGGCGGCTGGACCCCCTGACCCTGCCCGGATGTGGCCCCCCTCCTCGGGGACTCCCCAGCCTCTCTAGAGGCCTGGAGTCAGGTGCACTTTTTCCACGGCTGCCCCAGCCGCCAGCCTCATCAGCCAGGTGTGAACGTGTGGGAGGAGTGGACAGGGAGCCCTGACCTGACTGGGGGCTGCACCCCGCAACATCCCTTCTAGGAAGGCAACTAATTTCTTCGCTTCTCTTTACAAACTTGGTAAAACAACATTTAAACCTTAGAACATTCCTCAGCTCATGCAGTTGGTAGCTGCCTGGTCAGCTTGTGATCACAGAGCTCCTGCTCCGGACTGCAGAGTTTCCTTCTTCCTTCCTTCCCTTTTTTGTAGTCCTTAGGGTACTTGGCACCGTTCCATTCCTATAATAAGCACACACATTGCCCAATAAGGGGTCTTTAGTTCAACTCATAAATTGATCATACTGGCTTTTAGTGCCAGAAGATGTAGGTCAAGGACTACCATTGTCAGCATAGCAGCATCCCACATTTCTAACTGAGCCTTGCAGTCCAGATTTTCTCTTTGGTCTAGTTTGAAGTATCCAAATATGTGAAGATTATAGTCTACATAAATTGTGATCTATCTTGAAAGATATTCACCAGTGTGTTATTCCATATGGATTAGAAGCTACTTTCTCTGGCTTTCCTGAAATGTCTAGTAAAGACTCTCATTCACATCTAGAAAGCAAATGCATTATTTATTGCTAGTTAATAATGGAGCAATGTATTTGATTAAAGTAAGAGCAATACAATTGGATCATTGTGAGTATGCCAGCTGGATCCACTCTTCATTGTACATTATTGGTACCTAAATGTAATATAATGTACTACAGATATTTTTATGCCCAAGAGACGAAACATACCCTTGGGTGTCCAGGACAGGAGCTGGGAGCTTCACCATGACAAGAACAATTTAAAAAATCCTGGATTGCACATGACATTATCTAGTTTAAATCTTGCTTTTTTTGCTTATTTCATTGGAGTGTTTTCTCTCTTATGGGGCTGGTGTTGTGTATCATGCATATGACATGCAAGAGTTTCAGAACCAATAATCATATAGATCATTAAATATATATATATATGGTTAAAAATCTATTTAAAATAACATTGGACATAATTAATATATTAAAAAATTACTTTTAACCCTCTACTCATGAGGCTACTTTTATAGTTATGTCAAAACAAGTTTGGATTTTCATCCCCTACAAACTTTGAGGTTGATAGGACACAAAAGGTTTTGCTCAGATCCAAATTATGTTTGAAAGAAATATATAGCCTTTCAAACCTCTCCAGAGGACATTTAACCATAACTTTTGATATCATTTGAGGAGAGAGTTCAGTAAGGAACAATCTCTTGATTTTCTTTGTTAGATTTAACAAAAGTAACAAGCTGGTACAAATTTGGGACAAAGATTTTTTTTTTAGTAATTTAAATTTTATTTTTCAATTACATTTTACATTCAGTACTATTTTGTATTAGTTCCAGGTGTACAACATAGTAATTAGACAACCATACACTTTAAAAAGTGTTCCCCCAGATATTTTCAGTACCCATCTGGCACCCACCCCACATACATAGTTATTACAACATTATTGACTTATATTCCCTATGCTCTACTTTACCTCCCTATGACTATTTTGTAACCACCAATTTGTATTTCTTATTCCCTTCACCTTTTTAACCCAGTCCCCCAAACCCCTCCCCTCTGGAAACCATCAGTCTGTTCTCTATATCTATGAGTCTGTTTCTATTTTGTTTGTTCATTTATTTTGTTCTTTAGATTCAACATATAAGTGAAATCATATGGTATTTGTCTTTCTCTGACTGACTTATTTCACTTAACATAATACCCTCTAGGTTTATTCATGCTGTTGCAAATTGTAAATTTTATTTATTTTTATGACTGAGTAATACTTCATTATATATATGTGCCACTCTTCTTTTTCCACTTGTCTAATGATGGACACTTGGGTTGCTTCTATATCTTGGCAGGTGTGAGGTGATATCTCATTGTGGTTTTAATTTACATTTCTCTGATGATTACTGTTGAGCATCTTTTCATATGTCTATTGGCCACCTGTATGTGCTCTTTGGAGAAGTGTCTATTCAGGTCCTCTGCTCGTTTTTAAATTGGATTATTTGTGGGGTTTTTTGGTGTTGAGTTGTATGAGTTCTTTATAAATTTTGGATATTAACCCCTTATTGAATCAAACACAGGATAATTCATAAGTGTTAAATTTGTAGCTTCTTAAAATTTTTCACCCTTTCTTGTTTTGTAATAGATGAATTAAAAGCTATAAAGGTTTATGTTCTGCTTCTGCTGCATCTCACAAATTTTGATAAGTAATATTATTTTTTTCAGTTTAAAATATTTTATAATTGTCATTTCAGTTTTTTTGACTCATGGTTGTTTTGAAATTTATGCTTAATTCCCAAGAATTTGGGGACTTTTTAATTATTCTGTTGTGGCTTTCCAGTTTAATTCCACTTCAATAAAAAAACATACTTTGATTTATTTTAATACTTTGACATTTGTTTATACTTACTTAAGTGCTTACCATATAGGTCATTTTGGGAGGTGTCCCATCTTTAATACAAATAATGTGCCTTCTCTTCCTCTTTTGTGTAGGGTTTGTAAATATCAAACAGGACAAGTTGATTAATTGTGTTGTTCAAACATTATATATCTTTTAGTTTTGTGTCAGCATTTCTAACAATTTCTAGGATTTGTATTCAGATATCTACTTGTGATTGTGAATTTGTTTTTATTCTCTTTAAAATTTGGCTTTTTGTATTTTGAAACAAATTTAGGATTGTTATACCTTTATTTTTTATCGATTTTTTTTTTTTTTTTTTTTAGAGAAAGAGAAAAATCATATTTGTTGTTTCACTTATTTATGTGTTTATTTGCTTGATTCTTGTATGTGCCCTGACCCGTGATTGAACTCACAACCTTGGCATATTAGGATGATACTCCAACCAGCTAAGGTAATCGGCCAGAACTTATACCACTATTTTTTATAAGAACCATTTTATACACATAAATGTTTTTCCTTGCTTCTACCAATATTTCCTATAGTAAAATTTATCATTATTATTATTATTATTATAGTTACATCTGTGAATCCTGAGACAGAAGGTATCTACTAAGAAGGGCTGCTGGTGGCTAACTGGGCTGAAACTTAACAGTGGAGCCTAGAGGCTCTTTCTAAACAGGCGCCTCTCATGTAAACCACACTTCAAAGAAAAGCCTGTACAGAACTGCCTGCCTTCACTCTGTTTCTGCCATCTGAGTCAGCCCTTATTAAGGAGTTCCTGGAATTGTGTTTCAACCCATAGGACTGAGTCTTTTCCCATTCACTCAGAGCTGTGCAGTTATATCCCATCAACATCTTCACTCGCCAATCAAAGAGGCTCTTTTCTGACCAATCAGGACACTGCCTTTTGGACCAATCACACTGTGAGGATTTGGAGTCCTCATTCCCATGAGGAGGAACCAATCAGGGACAAGGGGTTGGGACTTCTCTATACAATTCAACTCCCTTCTGGTTGGGAACCTCACTTTCACAGACTTTTGCCCCTCCTGGAGCGAACACCAGAGCTGAGAAGACTAGAGCCAAGCTGTCTGGCCAGAGAGGAGCCTTGCCTCCAGGACAGTCCCCTCCCAAGAGTGGGCCTCATGGCCATGCTATTTCATAATTGAGCTGTAACTTTACTGAGCTATTCCATAGCCATGATGTTCTCACAGCTATGATGTATCATGATTGAGCTATTTGCACTGAATAGTTTTCTTCTTCACTGCACCCCAAATTGGTGAGTCCTGTTGGTGTGGAATTGGCAACAATGATCATAAGTTGATATATTAAATTTACTATGGTTACTCTTTGTGTATTTTTATGGTATAATTTTTTTTAGTCTCTTTCAATTTCTTTATGTTTTTATCTAAAGTGTGGCTTTTATAAAGAAAATATGATTAGATCTTCTACATTTTTGTTCTTTCTGACAATCTTTGTCACTCACTTAGATCCATTCTTGTATGTTTAATTTTCCCATATAAGTACATTTAAATTATGATCTTATTTATTTTCTAATCATTCTAGTATTATTTATTTATTCTCTTCTAGCTTCCCTGTGAATACTCAGTGTTCTGTTATTTTATTTTATCTATTTATATGCTATTTATACTATTTTGTATTATTATTTTAGTGGTTAGCTAACAATGTAGAGATTAATATTATGCAAACTTTGTTGCTTATAGTCTACTTTAAATACATACTTTTACTGTGTCTCAAACAACATTAGAAACTTATAACAGTTCAATTCCCTTTACCTCACTCTATCTTTGTGGTATTATATATTTTATTTATTTATTTGCTTTAAAATTCACATATCACAATTAGTTATATTTTTGCTTTTAAAGATAAAAATATTTTAAAATTTGTCTACATATTCTTTATTTATGCTGCTGTTCATGTTTCTTCCTACACAATGGAGCTTCTATCTGGAATCATTTCCCTTCTGCACAAGATGCACTTAAAAATAATTAACCAAAACAGTGTTTCAAGTGACTAGTAATTTCCAAGAGGAATAAGAAGATCTCACCCAGAAGTTACCTACAGATTTTGCCTCTCTATATATATCCCTGCCCACTCTCCTCCTCATGAAGGAGAGGTAGTGTATAAGCATTACTAGCTTGAAGCACCCTCCTACCATACAAACTGTGCAAACAGTCACAAGTCAATATCCAATAGAAAATATCAATACAAAGAAGAAAGTTCAATCAAGACCCAACAAACATACGAGGAAATCCAGTAACATAAAAGTTTATAGCAACAAACCAAAGTAATTATAATTGCACAAAATATTGTAACAGTCTGACATGAGGAAAAAAAAATAATCCTTACATATTATAATACCAAATTTCAATTTGAATCTTTCTATTCTGAATCTATGTTAGAACTTCCAGCACTATTCTTTTTAATCCTTTATATTATGTTTACTTTTTATTCCATGGTAGAGGAAGAGAATAAAGCATTTATGAATTTACTTTGCCTCTCCAGGGACTTTGATAAATTTTGATTTTTAATAATTAAGTGCTCCGAACTTGGAAGTCTGAAGTAAAAGTGACTTGTGAAATTCTAAAATGGAGACTGTATCAATTGAAACCTGAAAAAATGTATTTTTCTGAACTAAAAATTGCATAGGTAGATTAAAATATGTCAATAATTCCAAAATTGAATTAAAAAATAAAAATTGACATTGAGTTATTACTTGATGTTATAAAGGTCAAATATTGTAAAAGTATTCATCTTGGTAGGGGGGAAAAAAGGTTACTTGCAAAGAGAAAATCAGAGTGGAGTCAAGACTTATTCATGAAACCAGAAACAGTACAGAAAAATTTTTAAAGTACTGAAGAAATTCTATTACAAAAAAGTTATAGTCAGCCTAGTTCTTATTCAGGTATAAAAGCAAAAGGAAAATATTCTCAAACATGAGGAAACTCAAAGAAGGACTCATTTAAGAGCTTTTTTTGGAAAGCTTATTGAAATTTAGCCAACCATAGACAGTCAAAATAGACAATTCAGAAATGAAGAAGTCATTTAGAAAGACTGATGGCATATATTGAAATCAAATAAATATAGAACTAAGATTTTAAAACACGAAAAATTGTGGATACAGACCAGAAGTGTTAGTGCTACATTACTCTGATCAAGTAAAAATATATTCTAAAAAATAAGAAATTGTAGAAAGGAAGAAATTGGAGCGAAAATTATAGTGTTAAAAACTTCATCTTTCATAGCAGGGAGTTAATAATAAATTTGTTATTGCACAATAAAAATGTAGAATAGAATTAGTGTAAAACACCAATAAATATAAATTTATTATAAAATAGAAATGGAGTTGAAAAAGAAAAAGAAAAAATGACTTCAAAATCTCTGATATCCATTGGAGAAAACTCTTAAAATGCCTGTCTGTGCTTACTGTCTGCATTTCTCTCCTAAACCTGCTTCACTTTTACTACTCCATGAAAACTGCTTTTGTTAACATCACCAATGAACTCCAAGTTGTCACACCCAGTGGTCATTTCTCAGCCTGCATTAGATGTGCTTTTTCTGCAGCATTTTTCACTTGGATTACCTTTTTTCTGGAAAGACTTTCCTTTCATAGGACATCATAGAAAGTCCCCCAAGTTTTCATTATCCTCATGATCTGCAACTTTTTAACATTTCAATTAATCTTTCTCATGCTCCTAGATTTAGTACTTGAAGCTTTTCTCTGTCTATACTGACTCATTTGGAGATTACATGTAATTTCATCAATGCATGAACTGAATTGACAACATCTATACAGTCAATTTTTTAAAAATTACATTCAGCCCAACCTCATCCTGAATTGTAGACTCAAATGCTCAACTATTTTTTTGAAATTTAAATTTGAATATCTGCTATCAAATTTAACATCTCAGATGTGGAACTCATCCTTAACTGCCCCCCTCCACACACACACACACACACACACACACACACACACACACACACATCTCATCCTGCTGCTCATCCAGTCTTCCAATATTAGTAACTGGCAGCATTATTCTTTCTTTTGACTTTTCTCTCTCATAGTTCATCTGCAATTACTCATCAAGTCCTAGTCATTTTACCGTCAAAATATATCTATCTCCACTGTAACTTGTACAATCCACTATAACCTGTCAATTGAGTCATTATTGGCTTCCCTGTTTTTATCTTTGTTCCTACAATCTAATCTTAGCAGAGCTTCTAGAATGAGCCAAGTAAAAATTAAATCACATCATTTACTCTTTTGCTCAAAACCTACTAATATATTCTTGCTTGTCACATAGTAAAATAATAATAATAATAATAATAATAATTATTATTATTATTAGTTTTCCTTGTTTTTTATTAATGAAAGTCTGAAATCTATTACATCTCTGAATTATAGGTAATAACCTTTGGTCATCTGGAATGACGAGATTATTAATAGCAAGTCTTCATTGTGGTTTTAATTTGCATCTCTCTGATGATTAGCAATGTTGATAATTTTTTCATATGTCTCTTAGCCATTTGTATGTCCTCTTTGGAGAAGTGTCTATTTAGGTCCATTGCCCATTTTTTAATTGAATTGTTTGTCTTCTTTTTGTTAAGTTGTGTAAGTTCCTTATATATTTTAGATATTCATCCTTTAGCCAATGTGTCATTGGCAAATATGTTCTCCCATACAGTCGGCCCCCTTTTTGTTTTGTTGATGCTTTCCTTTGCTGTGCAGAAGCTTTTTATTTTGATGTAGTCCCATTTGTTTATTTTCTCCTTAGTTTCTCTTGCCCTAGGAGATGTATCAGCAAACATATTGCTATGAAAAATGTCTGAGATTGTACTACCTATGTTTTCCACAATGAGGTATCACTTCACACCTATAAGAATGGCTACCGTCAACAAGTCAACAAACTACAAGTGTTGGCGAGGGTGTGGAGAAAAGGGCATCCTAGTACACTGCTGGTGGGAATGCAGACTGGTGCAGCCACTATGGAAAGCAGTATGGAGTTTCCTCAAAAGATTAAAAATTGTCCTGCCATTTGACCCAGTGATCTTGCTTCTAGGAATATATCCTAAAGAACCCCAAGCACCAATCGCAAAGAACTTATGCCCCCTTATGTTCATAGCAGCACAATTCACAATAGCTAAGATTTGGAAACAGCCCAAGTGCCCATTAGTAGATGAGTGGATAAAAAGCTGTGGCACATATACACCATGGAGTACTATGCAGCTGTGAAGAGGAAGGACCTTTTGGCCTTTGGCACAGCATGGAGGGAGCTAGAAAGTATTATGCTAAGTGAAATGAGCCAGTCAGAGAAGGACCAGTACTAAATGATCTCACTTATATGTGGAATATAATAAACAAAATAAACTGATGAACAAAGTGGATCCAGAGACATAGAAGATTGGAACAAACTGAGGGATCTCAGAGGGAAGGCAGGGAGGGTGGTGTGAGTAGGGAGAGATTAATCAGAGAACTTGTATGTTTATGGGCATGGCCCATGGACAAGGATATTAGTGTGGGGAGGGCCCAGGGGTGGGATGGATGTGGGGTAGACAGGATCAATGGGATTAAAAGAAGGACATCCATAATGGTCTCAACAATAAAGTATTAAAATTTAAAATAAATAAATAAATAAATAAATAAATAAAATCAGATGTAGATCACTGGAAAAAATAACCAAAAAAACAAAAAACAAGTCTTTGTAGATCCAATAAGCCAATATCATAGGAAAATACATGATAATGAGTAATTCAAGAAAGAGTTAGTGGGCTGTTTGCTTCTAATTACACTGACATTTTTAAATAAAATAATGTATAAACTTAAATTCCAAATTCTCAGCTAAAAATATAACCAAGAGGTGAGGAATTTCTTTGATTTTATAAAAGAGTCAATTGTAGCCACAATCTACAGCTTACCAAATTACAACATCAGCTAAATTTACAACCTTCACCATACTCATATGTGAAAGGAAATGGAGATAGAACAGAAGAATCTGAATCTCCCTCAGAAACAGAAAAAACTTTTATAAGTCTTGATTGCTTCCTTGAAGAACTTGTGATAATATCTCTGTTGGCAAAGGGAAGAGCTTTTTTGTTGTTGTTACTTACTTCCAAACTCCATTCAGGCTTCTAGAGTCATTGTCCAGTATTCCCCAAGGAAAAAATACAGGTGTAAGCCTCAATAAAACTATAAACTCAAAGTTCAAGAATTGCTTATTTATACTGACAAAAACCTGTGAATATTTTGGGATGGATTCCAAGATGATGGATTAGAAGGCTAAATTTATAAATTTGGAAACATAGACCAGGGATTCTAAATCCAAAGAGCTGGTGACAAAATTTTTTACTTTGTTAGTTGGTTAATATATAAACTCAATTGTTTGCCTGAACAAAAGTGAATTCCCAGAGTTTCTTGGTCAGATATACTTTCTAAACATGTCCAAATCAATATATTCTATCTCTTGTGCTCTTTCTATAATAGGATTTTGACACTCTTCCATTAAAATGGGTATATGGTCTCTCTCCTTGAAATCCAGGCAGGCCTGTGACTACAGTAGAAGTAAAAGCTGCGTATAATTCTTATGGGATTCTCATCCTTGGAACCAAGCTACCATTCTGTGAGTATACCACACAGCCACAGGGAAAGGCCAGAGAGAGTTGTTTCAGCTACAGGCTCAGCTGAGATCCCAACTGATAACCAGCATCAGCACCGGACAAATGAATAAGCGAAATGTAAGATTCCAAATTACCACAGAAGACATTGAGTATAGCAGAGTCCTACAAAAATTCTCATTCATGAGAAAAATAACTGTTGTCATTATTTTAAGCCACTGAGTTTTGGGGTACTTTATTACTTATCAGTGATTAACCAGAACACTTCAGATAATGCACCATTCTTTGGCCTATTTGACCTGAGATTTATTCTTCACTTTCTCCCTGCTCTGCTCTGTACTGCAGCAAGTTCCAGGCTTCTGCTTATTTAGTTTAGTAAACAGAAGAATAGGAAGCAGTTTAGAAGATGAGAGGAAGGGAAAAGCCAGGATATTTAACTTGCACATTGTCTGCCTCATGAGAAGGACCCTTCAGTGACTATTATTTTGTCCATGGTTCTCTCACCAGGCAGGTCTGCTGTGGATTGAGGTCCTTCTGGTTGAGTGTATGCTTTTTGAAAATTAGTAAAACTGCTTCTTCCTTTGTCAGCCCATGCTGATGGATGGTAACAGCAACTGCAAGCAACCGGCTTTTCTTCATCATTTATTATTTGGATAATCAGATACTTCATCACTTCTTTACCAAATTCTGTGTATTAAGTGTTCTCTCTTATATATTATAACCAATGTACTTCCCTCATCCCTCAAGTAATACCCTACTTAGTACAAATATAGTAGTGATTTTGAACCTTTTTCACATTATGGCACACATAAACTAAAATTATGCAACGTAACAAAAAATACAATTTTTGCCATTCTGAAAAAAAAAAAAAAGGTGTAATTTTGATTGATTCACACCAAATGGCTATTACTGTGTTAGCTGTGATCATTTTTTTTATTTTTATTTGATGGTCTAAGAGAAAAGAGGTCAGTACCCCTGACTAACTAGTCAGGTATTACATGTCTTAAAAATTCTTTTGGTACACCAGTTGAAAATCACTAAAATGCAGATAATTCAAATAAGTAGAGAACCAAAAGGAATTCAAATAAATAGACAGCTAGGACATTTGGAGCTGATAGATTATGTATGATATTCTTATTCATCCCCCAACCATGGCAGGGGGCAAGGGATAGTCATTGATAATCTGAGTTTTGGCTATATTTCTACTCATGTATGGAGCAGTCTATACTTAGTCCTATGATTATTTAACCAATTTTTTAGTGTTTAAAACAGATATTGTCAACTCCTGAATGCCTGTAGCTAGGTTTGTATGAAGAGGCAAGTGGAAGTCTTGGCTCTTTCACTGCTGCTCAAAATAAAAGTTATAGGGTGATACTGCTACATTCCCTTTTAACTTGCCTCTTTGGCCTATACTGAAGAAAGCTATTGATGTAAATGTAGTCTTTTAATTTGAGCAGATTACATAACCAATGCACCCTTGTATACATCCACTAAACTGGCAAATTCTTTATTTTTATCCCTATAAGGAGGGACAAATACTAGAAACAGTTGACATCTACCAACCAGGGACCTCACCTTCTTGTCTCAGATTTGCATGAACTTTCCTGCTCTTCATTATAAAACAATCCAAAGAAATCTTAGTTATATTAACATAATCATTGAACATCAAAATTATACAGTATATTAATGACAAATATACTGATATGTTCTCATGAGTAAGACAGTAGATAACCTAAATGTCTGAGAAAGCCACATGGATGCCAGGTATGGGAAATAAATCTAATAAATTATAGGTTTCTGCCATCTCTATGTTTTTCTAGATCTGGGGTTGTGGGGAATATATAGACAACCATTCCAAATTGAATGACATATTTAAACTCATTACACTCCTTTCTGCTAAGAAGGGAACACAATATTTAGTGGATCTGTTTAGCTGTTAGAGAAAATATATATCACATTTGGGTGCTTTTTTATACCCTTTTAGTGAAGTCAGTTTAAAATAAAAGGAAAAAAGAAAGTGTCTCTACCTAGTCCATGCTACAACTCAAGCTGTTCTATTGCCCTTATCATGTTGCTTAATATTTCTGAAATACATCAAGGTAATGTATGGAGTCTAATTCAAGCTCCATGATATAACATTGAGAAGGTCTTTAAGGTTTTGGAATAAACTCTTGGACCTACCTGACAAAAATGATTGATGTTTATTTTATAACTGTGAAATTGTCTATAGACCTTGGTAAACCGATTACCTGACCAGTGGATGTGAGAAGTTTATGTGACCTGAGCTTCCCATTATGAACTGAGTACCCAACAGCATTCCTTTATTAAGTAGAAGAGGTATTTATAAGACTGGGCTTCAACAAGTCCTGACATTTACAACCTTCTCCCCCCAAAAAACAGTTTCATCTGTATATGCTTACACTTCCTATAAACTGATTTTTGCTACACTGCCACACCTTTCTCAAAGCATATTTATAGTCTCATGGACATAGCCTGTTACAATATTTATACAACAAAAGAGTTAAAAACAAAAGTCTTCCTTCACAAATGGTAACTGTGATAGGCTTAGATTGGCTGGATTTGAACTATTGCAATTATGCAGCCTTATTTGAGACTAGGGCAGAATAAAAATTCTACCAGTGGTATAAATTCAACTTTATATCTCATGATCTACTTAGTCTAGAAAAAGAGAAGCATGAATTCACGGGCAATAGCTAAGAATTTGACCAGATGTTCAGAAATTGAAAGCATATGGGCAAACGATATTATCTATGAATGTTCCCACATTGAAAGAAATATTGTGCCTCATTTAAAACACCATTTTTTTCTGAATAAGAGTCTCTCAATAATTGCATGCACAAAAGGATCCATTTTATGTCATCAACCATATTCCTCAGGTACACCAGTGTTAATTAATATGTTTTTTGATAAATAGCTATGATAACAGAGTTATCATTTATATGCCTACTTTAACATGGAGTTCTCACCAAGTTTGAAATACTAAGCATTCAATATGTTGACATCAGCAACCAGCTCTGAGATCCCAAAGTAGTACTATATCCAGAACAAACAGAAAGCCAACTGGTGCAATATGACTGTACAACTTCTGTTGGCCAACAGAATGCAGCATAATTATGATGTGCCGTTTCCAAGCTCACATACCAGAGAACCTTGTATGCTTCTTCTCTTTTATGTAATCTTGCCTCATTGCCGTGCAGACAGTCCCAAGCTAGCCTGTTGGAGATTGAGAGACCATATGGTGAAGAGATGATCTTTCCCAGTTGAGGCCATCATGACCAGCCTAACTTCAGCCAACCAGCAGCTGATTGCAAATGCATGTGTGAGCTCAGCCAAGACTAAAAACCCATCAGAACCCAGCACAACTAATTTACTATGACTCACAAACTATTTTTTTGTATTTATCTTTATTGTTTAAGGTATTACAGAAGTGACCCTTTTTTCCCTATTGACCTCCTCCACCACATACCTGCAACCCCCTCCTGCCCCAGGCCTTCACCTCACTATTCTCTATGTCCATGGGTTACACATATAAGTTCTTTGGTCAATCTCTTCACACTGCCCTCCCCCTTATCCTCTGAGATTCACCAGTTTTTCCATGTTCCTATGTTTCTGGATCTATTTTGTTCATCAGTTTATTTTTTTTAATTTTTTAAAATACATTTTATAGATTTCAGAGAGAAGAAGGGAGAGAGATAGAAACATCAATGATGAGAGTAATTGATCAGCTGCCTCCTGCATGCCCCTTACTGGGCATATAGTTCGCAACCCCAGAATGTGCCCTGGCAAGGAATCAAACCTCAGTCTCCTGGATCACAGGTTGATGCTCAACCACAGAGCCACACAGGCTGAGCTTATGTTTTAATTTACCTTTATTGTTGAAAGTATTACAAATATCCCCTTTATTCTCCTATTAATCCTCTCCACCCTACACCCCCCCTCAATGTCTTCACCAAACTATTGTCTGTGTCCATGGATTATGAATGTATGCATATAAGTCCTTAGATTAATCTCTCCCCACCCACCCACCCACCCCCCTCTGCTTTCCCTCTGAGATTTGTCAGTCTGTTTCATGCTTCTATGTCTCTGGATATATTTTGTTCATTGGTTTATTTTGTTCATTAGATTCCACATATGAATAAGATCATGTCATAATTGTCTTTCTCTAACTGGCTTATTTCGCTTAGCATAATAGTCTCCAGATCCCACCATGCTGTCTCAGAGGTTAAGGGATCCTTCTTTTTTATAGCTGCATAGAAACCCATGGTGTAAATGTCTGAGAAGATATCAATCTTCTTGAACTTGTAGAGACTTATTTTGTGTCCAAATACGTGGTCTATCTTTGAGAATGTCCCATGTGAACTTGAGAAGAATATATATTCTGCAGCTTTGGGGTGAAATGTTCTGTAAATGTCAATTAAATCCATCTGGTCTAGTGTGTCATTTAGAGTCACTGTTCCTTATTGATTTTTTTGTCCGGAAGATCTATTCAGTAAAGACAGTGGTGTGTTAAAACCCCTACTATGACTGTATTAGTATTGATATCTCCATTAAAGTCCAACAGAATTTTTTTTTTTAAGCCTGTGTGAATCTTTCATTCTGAAGTGGGTCTTTTGTAGACAGCATGTATTTGGGTCATGCTTTCTTATCCATTCAGCTACCCTATGTCTTTTGATTAGGACACATTTAATCCACTTATAATTAAGGTTGTTATTGATGGCTACTTTTCTATTGCCATTTTATGTCTTTATGCCTGTTTCTCTTTCTCTCTATTTCTACATCTTATTACAGCAACCCCTTTAACATTTCTGGCAAATGCTGGTCAGATGGTAATAAACTCCTTTAGGTTTTTTTTGTTTGTTTGTTTGTTTTTTATGTCTGGGAAGTTCTTTCTTTCACCATCTATTTTGAATGATAGACTGCTGAATAGAGTAGTCTTGGTTTAAAATCCTTGGTTTTCATTTCCTTGAATATCTCATATCATTCCCTTCTGGCCTATAGAGTTGCTGATGGGAAATCAGCTGATATCCTTAAGGGAGCTTCTTTGCACATAATAGATTGCTTTTCTTTTGCTGCCTTTAAGATTCTCTCTTTGACTTGAAGTTTTGGCATTTTAATTATGATGTGTCTAGGTGTAAGCCTCTTTGAGTTCTTCTTGCTTGGCAGTTTCTGTGCCTCCTGAACTTGTGTGACTTTTTCCTTCACCTGGTTAGGGTAGTTTTCTCCTATTATTTCTTCAAACAAATTCTCTAGTCCTTGCTTATTTTTTACATCTTCTGGTACTCCTCTGATGTGAGTACTGTTATGTTTCCTGTAAACTGTCCTCCTGTTTTTTAATTGTTATTTCTTTTTGGTTCTCTGATTGAATGATTTTTTTCTACCTTGTCTTCTAATTCACTGATCCAGTTCTCAGCTTCTCCTAATCTGCTGTTTATTCTTTCCAGTGATGTTTTTGTTTTTTTTTGTTTTTTGTTTCTACTATGTCAGTCTTAATTGCCTTCGTAGTTTCCATTTCTTTTCTCATACTGTTGAGCATCCTTATGATCAGTATTCTGAACTCCATATATCTGATAGGTTCCTTATCTCCATTTCATTTAGCTCTTCTGGAGAATTCTCTTGTTCTTTCATTTGGGGCCTTTTTTGTCTCCAAATTTTGGCTATGTGTATGGGCTGGTTTCTATGTATTAGGTAGATCTGCTAGGACTCCCAGTCTTTTGGATGGTCTCTGGAGCAGGCCAATGTCAGATGCTATTTGTGACTGGTCTTGAGTACTCTGTTTGAAGCTATCCACACTCCACAGCTTGAGGGTCCCCCTGGTGGGGCTGGGTGCATTTGGAAAAGAACAAAATGTGTACCAAGGTCTGCTTTTCCAAGCCCTGGATTCAGAAAAAAATCAAGCACAGGCTCAGAACACCCAGAGGTTGATTGTTCTTCAGCCTTTTAATGAGCCACAAGCTGTAGAAACTCCACTGGGTGGGGAGAGAGGTTTTCCAAAAGAGTAAAGAAATTGCTCCGCCCCTCCTCAACCCCAGCAAAAGCTGGGTAGACAGTGTGTGTCTACCTGAGAAAGATGCCCTCTGCCATATGGGGGGATGACTCAGCACAGGAATCCAGATGGCTACTCTCTGAGCTCTATCCCCATAACCACCATCCTTAGATTCTCCTCACACAGCTTCAGTCCACTCTGCTCTCCTTCTACCTGAGTCCAAGGTGAGTGGCTGCACATGAAACTTTGCGCTTTGACCTTTTAATAGGGGGCCTACATTTCCAGCCATCTCTCCCTGGCAGGCAGAAATCCTGCTGCTTTTCACAGCCAGGTGTTAGGTAGGAACCTTTCTCAGTTTTGATGCTCTGGCCTTGGAAGCCCAGCTTTGGGTTTAGGCCTCAGAGCTCTCAGTGCAAACCCCCCACAGGTGAGCTATATTCCCTGGGAATTTCAGGTGCTGTCTTTGGGAGCCCTGCTAGCCATATCACACTTCCATACTCCCTACCAGTCTCTATGTGGTCTCCACTTTAGGACCTTGGTTATGAGGGTATTTTCCAGCTAGTCTTCAGTTGATTATACATGAGGTTTTGTCTATATTTTAGTTGTAATTCCAGTTTGGCCTTGGGAGAGTGCCAGTGTAGCTTCCATTCAATCCACTGCCAACTTGGAATCTTCCCCATCAGTTTTTGTGTGTGTTAGATTCCACATATAAATGAGATCATGTGATACTTGTCTTTCTCTGACTGCCTTATTTTGCTTAGCATAATACTCTCCAGGTCCCTCCCATGATGTCTCCAACCGTAAGAGATCCATCCTTCTTTTTTATAGCTTCATAGTATTCCATTGTGTAAATGTACCACTTTTTTAATCCACTCATCTCCTGATGGCCACTTGGGCTGCTTCCAACTCTTAGCTATTTTAAATAGCACTGCTAAGAACACAGGGGTGCATATATTCTTTCTGATTGGTGTTTTGGGATTCTTAAGATATATTCCTAGGAGTGGGATCACTGGGTCAAGTAGCATTTTCATTTTTAATTTTTTGAGGAAACTTCATACTGTTTTCCATAGTGGCTGCATCAGTCTGCATTCTTACCAGCAATGTACTAAAGTTCCCTTTTCTCCACATTTCTCCAGACCTTGATGTTTGTTGACTTATTGATGGTAGCCATTCTGGCACATGTGAAGTGATATCTCATTGTCCTTTTAACTTGCATCTCTCTGTTGATTAGTGAGTTTTAATATTTTTTCATATGCCTCTTGGCCATCTGTATGTCCTCTTTGGAGAAGTGTTTATTTAGATCCTTTAGCCCATTTTTTTTTTTTAATATATCTTTATTGATTTCAGAGAGAGGAAAGGAGAGGGAGAGAGATAGAAACATGAATGATGAGAGAGTTGTTGATCAAGCCCGCAACCTGGGCATGTGCCCTGACCAAGAATAGAACCCCGATCACCTGGATCCCAGGTCGAAGCTCAACCACTGAGCCACGCCCTGCCGGGCCCTTTACCCATATTTTAATTACAATTTTTGTCTTCCTTTTGTTAATTTGTATGAGCACATCTGATAAAGGGTTAATTTCTAATATATATAAAGAACTCATAATTTTTTCTTTTAAATAATTCATCTTTTTGTAAAACTATCTCTTGTTGAAAGTCTATTTATATTTTCTATGTTTTCTTCATTAAATATTTGCTAGACTTTACCAGTGAAGCCTGGGGTTTTCTTTGAAGGAGAAGTTACTTTTTATTGTGTTGGTGTTTTCTCTGCTGTATTCCAGCAGTTAAAGCAGAGTTTTGCAATTAAAATGCTCTTGGATCAGTTAGGATCCCAGCAGGAAATGAATGACCTACTCTATTTAAGATAATTCAAGGAACGTTTAGTGAAGGGCAAACTTAACAGGTAGTGAAATCTTAAGGTATATTTTAGTTCCCCACTAGCAACACTGAAGATTTTTTACCCTAGAGCCCAAAGGATCAAGGGGAATAAAGTGTTTACTGGAACCTGGGAGAAAAGAAGAGCTGTGTCCTCCTTACAAGGGACATGGTCATCCCAAGGAAACCAAAAAGAAAGGGATCCTCAACTTTGCTTTCCTCCCACCTTGTGCTTATTTGTCATGACGTTAGGTTAAACCCAATTGGAAACCAGAGGGTGAGGAAGCCATTCATATGGTTAAATAGATGATCCTTCTGGGAGAGAGAACAGTGTACAAAAGGATATATAATGTATCTGAGAAAACAAAAATTTGTTATAACTAAGATCCTACTCAAGAATATATATATTTGAATAGATTAGTGAATGGGATATATGTTGCTTCAGTCACTCTGAAGGCAATTTGGAAGCAATCTTTGACATTTTAAATATTTGATTTCAATCTCAAAACCAGGAGGTAAGTTCTAGAAAGATAAATAAAGAGAAATATTGGTTCACTAGCTAGGATTAGTGTAAGCTTTAAGGATAATCTGCTTTTATCTATAATTTTTTTTTTTTAAGTTAAAAGAATATTTTGTACATGTACTGATTTTGTACATGTACTGCCTGGATAATTTAAAGGTAATTTAAAGTTTTGAAAAACAAATACAGTAATTTTAATAGAACAAAGATAATATAATTTATGCAATTAATCATTCTATCCATGTGGCTCTTAGATTCCTGGCAACCAAAGCAAAATAAAAAATATAAGAAATTACATAATATTAATCATTTAATAAAAGGAAACAGACAAGTTGAAATATATGTTTTATTTTTACTAAGCCTTTCACAATATTAAACATTATTCTTCTGTTAATTTTTTTGGTATAAACTATTATATAAATACAGAAATAACTTTCAGGGTACTATCTTATAAGAAGTTTTATACATATTGCAAAATCATTCATCTTCATAAAACATTTTCTTGCACCAAATAGTTAAAAATGAAAGATATTATTATTTGGAGGCTTGATGAAGAAACCAATGTAATCTAAACACATTATATTCAAGTAGCACAATCTGAGTAAAGGATAAAGATACCATATTTAATTAATTTTATTTAATTATATATATATTATTTGTAAGAAAGTATTCTAATAATAACATTACATAACTTCAACTTTTTTATTAAATATTTTTACCCAAACAATGTTAGTCCAACAATAAATTCACAACAAGTTATAGTGGATGATCTATTGCTGTTTTTCAATTATTTATTATTCATCTTCCAAGTATGGGTAAAAAAAGTAATTTCAAAAATAACATACATGCCTGTCCTTCACCACTCTTATTCAAAATAGCACTGGAAGTATTAACCACAGTTATCAGACAAGAAAAATAAATAAAAGCATCTAAATAGGAAAGGAGGAAGTGATACTGTCCTTATTCACAGATGACATCGTATTGTACATAGAAAGCCCTAAGATTCCACCAAAAACTATTAGCTTCAATAAATGAATTCAGAAAAGTAACAGCTTACAAAATTAACAGCCAGAAATGGATGGCATTTTTATACACCAATAATCAACTCTCAGAAAGAAAAAGTAAAAAAAAATGTCTCATTTATCATTGCAACACACACACACAAAAAAAACTAAGGTAGCTTGGAATAAATGTAACCAAGGAAGTAAAAGACCTGTATTCAGAAAACAACATGACATTGAAAATAGAAGTAAATGAAAATACAAACAACTGGAAGAATATACCATGTTAACGTATTGGAAGAATTAACATCATTAAAATGTTCATGCTACTCAAATCAGTCTATAGATTCCACACAATCCTTATTAATATACCAATGATATATTTCACAGATCTAGAACAAATAGTCCTGAAACTTATATGGAACCAAAAGAGATCTCAAGTAGCCTCAGCAATCCTGACTAAGAAGAACAAAGTAGGAGGGATCACAATATCATTTATGAAATTATACTACAAAGCCATTATAATCAAAACAGCCTGATACTGGCAAAGAACAAGCGTATAGATCAATGGACCAGAACAGAAAACCCAGAATTTGACCCAAAACATCAAGCTCAATTAATATTTGACAAAGAAGGCAAGAGTGTACAGTAAAGACAGCCTCTTCAATAAATGGTGTTGGGAAAATTAAATAGATACATACAAAAAAAATGAAACTAGATCAACAACTCATACTATACATAAGAATAAACTCAAAATGAATAAAAGACATAAATAAGTCATGAAGCCATAAAAATCCTAGACAAAACCATAAGCAGCAAAATCTCAGACATCTTTTCAAGCAATATTCTTGCCGACATATCTCCTAAGACAAGGGAAACAAAGGAAAAAATAAACAAATGTGACTATGTCAAACTAAAAATCTTCTGCACAGCAAAAGAAACCATCAACAAAATGAAAAGGAATCTCACTGTATGGGAGAATATACTTGCCAGTGATACATCTGTTAAAGGATTAATTTCCAAAATACATAAAGAACTCATACAACTTAACAAAAAGAAGACAAACAATCCAATTGAAAAATGGGCAAAAGACCTGAATAGACACCTCTCCAAAAAGGACATACAGGTGGCCAACAGACATATAAAAAAATGCTATAGGTCACTAATCATCAGAGAGATGCAAATTAGGAGGACAATGAAGTATCACCTCACACCTGCCAAAATGGTTAGCATCAACAAATCAATAAAAGTCAAGTGCTGCAGAAGATATGGGGAAAAGGGAACCTTACTACACTGCTGGTGGGAATGCAGACTGGTGCAGCCACTATGGAAAGCAGTATGGAGTTTCCTCAAAAAATTAAAACTGGAGCTGCTATTTTACCCAGTAATCCTACTTCTAAGAATATTTCCTAAAAATCCCGAAACACCAATCAGAAAGAATATATGCACCCTTATGTTCTTAGCAGTGCTATTTACAATAGCTAAGAGATGGAAACAGCCCAAGTGCCCATCAGTAGATGAGTGGATAAAAAATGTGGTACATTTACACCATAGAATACTATGCAGCTGTAAAAAAGAAGGATCTCTCATTCCTTGGGACAACATGGATGAAACTGGAGAGTATTATGCTAAGCAAAATAAGGCAGTCATAGAAAGGCAGATATCACATGATCTCATTTATATGTGGAATCTGATGAACAAAATAAACTGATAAACAAAATAGATCCTGATACTTGGAAGCATGGAAGACTGAAGCATTGGATAGATTAACCAATGAACTTATATGTACATGTGCACAACACATGGACACAGAAAATAGTGCAGTGAAGGCCTGGGAGGCTGGGGAGGGGGTGGAGGATGTCAATGAAGGGAAAAGGGTACATCTGTAATACTTTCAACAATAAAAGTAAATTTAAAAAAATAAATAAATGCTGTCCTGGGACTGACAGAAAAAATAACCTACAAGCCACAAAAACATGGTTTACAGCAAAAATGAGATTATATGATTTTTCCATTTATGCAATACCTCAAATTGATCATTTTACATTTGTGTGCTCCTTATAAAACATATTTTTATTATTTCTAGAAAAAATAATACTTTATATTCACTATACACATATTGAGAATTCACCACAACCAAACTCGTTTTGAAATAAAATACAAAGGGAGTTATATTTTGATGATATTGAAGGGTTTTATAGCTGAGAACACCAGATGGAATTGTACTTATAACGTTACTGAGACATCACTTTTTGTAAAGGGTTGTATATAATCTGTTTACAGATACCAGAATCACAAATTGAGCCTGAAAAACACAAATAGCAAAATGTAAAAATAGGATCTCTCTTTCAGATAAAAATATTAAGACTATGAACATTTAAGCCATAACTCCTGAATTTACTATAAAAATTTAACTTCTTTGTATCAATAGTTATTTGATTACATATTTTGGTAAATAGAATATTCTAGTAATAGTTTTTTATTTTTCATGTATACAAATATTTGCAAAAAGTTCAGAGTTTATTCCAATTCATCAAATATTTTTTAGAATTGTTATGTAGCCCACCCTCACCCCAGTAAAGCACTTTAGGAACTGGAAAGTTACATTCATAACTCTCAGCTATCTATACCCTTTTTATGTTGCCCCAGATGTCAATGAATACATGTGTATCTTACTAGAATTTAGAAAAACAGAAATTAGGGAATAAGGTCAAGTTTACAAAAATTTCAAATGTAAAGATAATAATATTGAAGAAATTTTTTTACTAAGCCAAACAAACTGCTATTTAAAAAGTCACATAGGGATATAAACAAAAGTATAAATCAAATAGATAATTTAGCTGTTGGAATTTCTAAAGATATAATAAAGGGAAAAATAAGTCCTTGCTCAGTCTTGATACTACATTACCAGGAATGGAAAGACAAGAACATGGTGAGAATCAAAGGTGTCAAATTCAACAATATAGCATGAGAGAGCTAAACTGGATTTGAGTAAACTGGCCAGAGGAAGGACCTAGCTAGGGACTTCTCATCAATGCAATATGATGATGGCTGACTAGAGTGATGGGGGCATTTTAGTCAGGAAGTGCTCAATAAAAAATTAGAGAAAGAAAGTTCATGGGGTAATAACTGTTCCACGTCAGAGGTGACGTAAGGTTTAGGCCAGTAGAATACTGCTGCAAGGAGTCCTACAAGCAATTGTGGGTCATCCATCAGCAAATCACTTGAAGTTTCTTTAAAAATCCCTTTCCATATCACACCATGTGTTCATCCCAGACAAATAAAAAATGTGTATTAATTGCATTCTTGATATTTGATTCCTCTCTGGAGGATGAGGTCAAAATCTCAGCAATGGGGAATTTTAGGGGACTCCTGACAATGTCAAATCATAAGCCAGCGCTTAGGAGAAGCCTTTTCTGCATGGCAATCATTCTCCCACTCTGAAGGCAAAGTTTTTCCCTAAATTTGATTTCACATTTTCTTAGCATATGAACTCAGTCCAAATAACTTTATAATGTTGCATTAGCTTCTGCAGCTTGACACAAGAGTCACTTATTTATCTCTGCATAAATTTGTATAATCTAGCTTCCTTTAAAAATACAGATATTAAGAGAAGCATATATTCAGGTTCTCTGCCCATTTTTTAAAAAAAAATTATCTTTATTGTTAAAAGTGTTGGGTTGTTTGTGTGTTTGTTTTTTCTGTTTTTGTTGTTGAGTTGTATGAGTTCTTTATATATTTTAGATATTAACCCCTTATCAGAGGTATTGTTTATAAATATCTTCTCTCATTCAGTTGGCTACATTTTTTATTTGTTGATGATTTCTTTTGCTCTACAGAAGCTTTTAGGTTTGATATAATCCCATTCATTTATTTTTGCTTTTACTTCATAAAACCCTTTCTAAGACCAATGTCTATAAATTTAGTACTTATGTTTTGTTCTATGTAATTTATTATTCAGGTCTTAATATTTAGGTATTTGATCCATTTTTAATTATTTTTTGTGTATGGTAAAAAATAGTCTAGTTTCATTCTTTTGCATGTGGCTTTCCAATTTTCTCAGCACTGTTTATTAAAGAGACTTTCTTTTCTCCATTGTATATTCAATACTACATTGTCAAAAATTATTTGCTTATATACATGTGAGTTTATTTCTGCTATCTCAATTCTGTTCCACTGGTCTGTGTGTCTGTTTTTCTGCCAATACCATGCTGTTTTGATTATGATATTACTCATATGTGGGATATAAAACTGAAAGCAACAAATGAACAAACAAGACAAATATACAAAACAAAACTTATGGACACAGATAACACCATGGTGGTTTCCAGAGGGAAGGAGAGTGAAGAAGATAGTAAAGAGTAAAAGGGATAAAATATATGGCAATAGAAGGAGATTTGACTTTGGGTGGTAAACACACAATTCAATCTACAGATAACTTTTTATAGAATTGTACACTTAAAACCTATAGAATTTTATTAACCAATTTCACCCCAATATATTTTTAAAATACAGCTTTATTGGTTTCAGAGAGAGGGAGGTAGAGGGAGAGAGACATAGAAACATCAATGATGAGAGTCATTGATTGGCTATCTCCTGTAGGCCTCTAGCTGGGGATCGAGCCCGCAACCCAAGCATGTGCCCTGACCAGTAATCAAAGCCCGATCTCCTGAATTGTAAGTTGATGCTCAAATGCTGAGCCATGCCAGCCGGTCACCCCAATAAAATTAATTTTTTTTAAATACCAATATTGAGAGGAAGAAGATAATATCTATTTGACATGGTTTGGCTTTAAATAAATCAGTTAACCTGATATCACCTAAGATACCTATTATCTAGATTTTACAAAGGATGGTGGAACATTAACTGGCCCAAGGTCCAAAAGGAATGAAGGAATTTGAACCTAGGTCTTCCTGACTTCAATTTTGTTTTTGTTTTTTAATAAATTACAATTTCTACTAAAATAAAGCACCTATTTAGTACTCTAAGCTATAAATAATATTTTACTGGAGGAATAGTGTTCCACAAAAATCCATGTCCAACCAGAACTTCAAAATATGACCTTTATTGGAAATAGGATTATTGCAGATATAATCGTTAAGATGGGGTCGTTACTGGATTAGAGGTGACCCTAAATACAAGGTTGATGTCCTTATAAGAAGGTCACGTATAGACACAGCTACACACACACACACACACACACACACACAGACACACTCACATGGAAGAAGGGCATGTGAGAACAGAGGCAGAAATTGGGGTGATGCAGCTACAAGCCAAGGCATGCTAAGGATTTACCAGCAACCAACAGAAGCTTAGAAGAAGCTTTCAGAGGAAGCATGGCCTTGCTGACAGCTTGATTGCAGACTACTAGACCCCAGAACTGAAAAGAATAAATTTCTGTTATTTTAAGTTACCAAGCTTGTGGTATTTTATAGGATGCTCCAAAGAACTACTACCAAGGTCAATTAATAAAGAAGGTATGATTTGCTTATCACAATGCTAGTAGAATGTGTTCTTTAATTAATAATTAGAAAACACTTTGGAATCTTATATGTTTTCAAAACCATAATTAAAATCATTAATTACCAATCAAAATTTTCTTAATTTTTTTTATTGTCTATTGCCTCATTTGACTAACTTGTTCCCCCCTTATAGGCAACCCAAGCACTCAACCCAGCATATTGTCTTTGCTCAAATATTTGTTGGAGAAATGATTTAATGAAGGGTTGGTAGAATTCATCATTGAAATGATCAGCTTAGATGTTTGGAAAAATTGACTAGATGAAAGTCTTAATAACATTTTTTGGCCAAATATTTAAAGGGAAATGGAACCTTTGTCACTGATTTTTCCTCTTACGTATATTAAAAAACATATATAAATATGATGAAATAGCTAAAGAACTAAGCTCCATTATGTTTACTCACAGCTACTGCCACTTGACAAAATACTTTCCAAAACAGCAAGGTAAGAATAGAATATATGATTTGAAGAAATAACTCTGAGATTTTCCCATGTCAGTAAAAGAGGTTATTAATAGAAATATCTACACACAGAGTAGGATTCATGTTACCAGTACCTCAAAAAATCTCAATAAAAGTAAAAACTATAAAGCTAGCTATTCAAATACAAGTTGATAAAGTTTCCATATATTAATATCTGAACTTTAAACAATTGTAAAAAGACAGAATTCTTTGCAATTATGATATTACTCTTATCTGATTTACCTGAAAAAGTCTGAACTGATTTGTGACTGCCTTATCAGAAAAGAATTAGCAAATTTTCAATATAAAGAAAAAGGAGCTCTAGACAGGACCAAAATAGAAGAGATATCCAACACCATTAGTTTAGTAATTAATTTCACACCTGCACCTTTAGATATATTTATATGCTATATTTTGGGGTATTTTATATTTATATTTAAGTCAGCTATTGAAATAGTCTTTCACAGCACATCTTTCTGTGGTCTGTAAAACTGGTTTCTCACTAAGCAGGAGGAAATAAGACCCACAACAGCCAAAACAGGGAGGGGAGATCAGCTAAATCTACTCTTTATGCTTTTTATCTCCTTGGTTCCGATCTTCTGTAAAAAAGAAAATCCTCTTTTCCCTTCATATATTGAACATATGTAGTAGCCATTAGCTCTGTGTATCACAATTTGTCACTTTCAATCAAGCTTGAGCAAAAGGACTGCAACACAATTGGATATATGATCTAAGAAATGGAATTGTCTTTTTTTTTTTTTTTTTTTTTTTATAGCACACTCGTTTCCAGAGCTTCTCTGAATCCTAGAAGCTTCTCTGAACCTCTGAATCCTTGGAGTTGCTGAGCCTGGGTGACATCATATCTTGCAGGTGTCCAGAGCATCTTTGATGTTAACACTGCTGGACAAGAGACATCTATCTTATACACAGAGAGCTCCACGGGGACAGCTTCTTTTCTTTTCTTTTCTTTTCTTTTCTTTTCTTTTCTTTTCTTTTCTTTTCTTTTCTTTTCTTTTCTTTTCTTTTCTTTTCTTTTCTTTCTTTTCTTTTCTTTTCTTTTCTTTTCTAACTTGTGATAAAACACATTATTTCTACAACTCAGTGTTAAAAACAAAACAACAAAAAAAGATTAATTTATTCACAATCAAAAATTGATATAAACTCTAATTAAAAATTTACTGAATTTTATTAGAACCGCTCAAGTCCTAGTGTTTTCAAGTTTAAGTAAGAATTACTAAATGGGTAAATTTTTTCATCTATTTTGACATATTATACAGTATTTCCACAATGGAGATAAAATATAGTCTATAGATATTTTCAGTAAAATATACCTTTGTGTATAATTCATATTGAACTAGCAAGCAAAATCTTAATTATCAGCAATGTATAGAAATAGAAGACCCAGGTTATACTTATGAAAATGTAACCCTAGACAAGTTGTTTAATCTCTCTGAGGCTCAAATTCCTCTCTGAAAACTTTGGATTAGAAGATATGCCCTACCAAAATTTATGTACTAATACCTGTGTTATTAGAATTTAATTGGATACATAAGAAAGCAATATGAAATAAATGCATCCTTAAAGCATGTAGATTATCATAGTTTTACTTTTAAGTATTATAAAGCAAGTACATATTTTTTAAATTGAATAATGTTAAAAGATGTTTCAAAAACAATAATCTTTTTCTTTAGCCTTCTTTATCCCCTAATCTCATTTCCTATAGTCAGTAACTTTCAATACTCTTGAATATGTCTTCTGCCATTAATGTCCATATTTCTAAATAATAAATTTATACAATTATTTTTATATTTATAAATTCCTATAATATTGATTGATATCCTATTATGAGTTATTTTGCTCTTTTGAATATTCTGCTCTACACTATTTCTCAAACCCATTACCCCTACCCATGATATCAATATTGAAAGTGTTGAATGGGTGCATTTCTATTGAAAATGTAATTACTAGAATTAAGTATTCTTTTCTGGAAAACTTTTTCTCTGGAATTAAAATTACTCATTTTGATTGTCAGTTTCTATAGTTAATTTTTTTTGGTAATTTTAGAGAAGGAGGAATGGAGAGAGAGAGAGAGAAAGATGAGAAAGATACACTGATTGGTTGCCTCCTGAATGCTCCCAGACTAGGATTGAACCTGCGACCTATGTATGTGCCCTCACTGGTACTTGAACCCACAACCTTTCAGTGCACAGGAAAATGCTTCAACCAACTAAGCCATACAGACCACGGCTCTGTAGCTAATTTTTTGACAGATGTGTCAAAAAATAATAATTGTTCCAAATGCCCAGGCATATAAAGTTGTTTTTTTTTTTTTTTTTGCATGGAACATCAGTTTTCCATAGCTATCTTCCTACTCTCATTTCCTCTGTTCAGCTTTAAATATTGAGAATTCCTTCCAAAATTCACCTTTTAGAATCTCTTGTCTCATGGTTGTCTTCTCTTTTTTTGATTCTTCCTTGCATATTCTCTAGTCTCTTATAAAAAGATTATAAGGAACAGTGTCTTTTTTATTTCTTGCATGTTTAAAAATATTATATTGCATCCTCTCATTTGAGTAAATTTTGTCAACTATAGATATTTCTCTTCCCACTCACTGGGTGATCTCCCTCCTCATAGGTCAGTCATAGAGAACAGTAGGTTGCTGAGTGCTACAGTCTTGATTCATATTACAAGCACACCCATCCCAAAGCATGAGCCCCGATGACTTGCAGCATAAATCCTGTCCTTGCATGGATACACGTAGGTGTCCATTGCAGACAAAGCAATGTGAATCTAACACTAAAAAACATAAGCCCACCAGCCTCCATGCCAGTGAGAGAAATAAGAGGTTTATAGAACCCAGATGTTCCCCAACGCACAAGCGGGTATTTACCTGTACTAAATAATTATTCATGTTCCAGCTTTTGACCTCATCTAATTTTCCACCCAATATCTCATTCAGGGTAGAACCACATACTGGCTTACTTCTCCCTACTTACATATAATGTCATATTATACTGAGTGCACTGGGATTTTAGGCTATATTTTCATGCCTCAACAGACATTTCTTATTATATCGTGTATCTATTTAAAGTCTTTTTTCCCCCCACTTTCGTTTCATTATTTATTTTTTTATTGTTGAAAATATTATAGTTGTCCCCTTTTTCTCCCATTGACCCCTTTCACCCTGCACCCACTCCCCTTCTCAGGCCTTCACCACACTATTGTCTGTGTCCAGGGTTATGCATGTATGCATATAAATTCTTTGGTTAATCTCTCTCCACCCACCCCCACCTTCCCTCTGAGATTCATCAGTCTGATCTACACTTTTATGTCACTGAATCTATTTTGTTCATAAGTTTATTATGTTCTTTAGATTCTACATATGTCTTTGCAGAGAAAGAGAATGCCCTTTCCTTAATATATTATAGACAACAGTTGGTATTAAACAGAATCCATTTGTTATTTTTTCTACTTTCAGTACTTTGAGTTCCATTTTTTAATGCAAACAATTTTTCCCTTTAGATTGTTAGCATACTTCTAAAATATTATGATGTTTGAGTATGCATACTATATTTGTTGTCAGTTTTACTTCTCTTCAACTTACCCCTCAAGGTTACAAAGCAAACAACTTCAGGAATTTAAAGACATTACTACCCTATTTCTAGGACCCAGTGTAGCTATTCCGTTCTCATTTCAAGTTTTGATGTTTGCTTGTGGTATCAGGATGGACATCACTAAAGAGCAGGCAATTAGTAATCTAGTCATTTTCTGAGGGTGTCCAAAACTTCAACATAAAAAGCTGAAATAAACCATTGACAATATAAGTATCTTTGCAAAAGATCTATTTTTGCAGTCTCAAAGTTTAATATGTGTCTTAGGAAACAAAATTTATAAACCAAATGTACAAATACCAAGATGCTTACCCTCAACTCCCCCCAAAAATCACTATTTGGTAGCTAAAAGACTCTATATTATACTCCAACTTAGAGATATGCAATTGTTTAGCATAAAACAATTTATTGTATATCTTTAAAACACAAAATGCAAATTATATCAGCCAAATTCCAACAAATATGGCATTAAGTTCTGCTTATTGGCAAGTTTTCTGCTTTATGATAATTGACTCCTTATAGTTTATTTCCTTTTTTCATAAATCCAACCCAAAGATATTTATGACTCCATGGCTACTTTAAACAATTGAGGAAAAATTTAAAAAGTCAAATAGAAACTAAATAAAAATATATCTTCAGGAGAAACTGCTAAACTAAAAAAGAAAGATATGGAAGAAGTACATTTCTAAAATTTTATATACTGACCATTCACACAATTTTAGCTCACCAACTTTCAGCTTTTTAGCTCATTGTTCAACACATTTTCATTGAGTGATAGTGAAATAGTAAGCCTAAGAGAAATTTCCAAGTTACTTTCCTTTCTGATCCATTGATTTCTTCTATGACCTTCTGCATTGACACTACTGGACCTCAATTTCACAATCTATAAAACTATTCTTGTTATATTTGCTATTGAACCAATTACTCAGGTCTTGAAATACTTTAAGAAAAAAAAAAAAGATGACACATCTATCCCACCTTTTTATAGTATGCAGTTCAAAATAATGCAGGCTTTCTGTATTGCTTAAATTACTATATACTCTGAATTTTTCATATATTATATATTGAATTATTTTTATGTATTTTATATAAGTTAAAGATATTGAAATAGTGTTGGTTAAATCTAGATTTAATCATCTTCTATCTAAATTTAAGTAATTAAAACTTCAATTGGAAAACTATAGAAAACATATAAAATATATGATAGCAAAATTATGTTTTTAAAATAAATGCTTATTTTTTTTTTCTTCTTGGAAAAAAGAAAATTATCTTCTAATGGCACTGAAGAAAAAATAATACCTAGAATTCTCACTACAAAATACAACCTCCATTGACCCCTTATAAAGACTCAAAGTGCTATTCTCCTCTTTGCAGGCATGAGCATTTTAAGTAATGATCATGAATATTGGTGTTTTCCCCCTAAGATACACAGACAGAGAAAACATCATACATAAATTTGATGCAAAATGATATACAACTATACTTATGTGCTATCATCTCAAATTCTTCAGTCTTTATGCCTTTAGCCTCTACAAACATTGTAATGAAGATCCTTAGCATTTTCTCCAAGCTTTCTTTGTTTTCCCTACTTAAATCTTAAATATTATTGCATTAATACAGCAATACCATAGAACTATTTGAAAAAATTATTTTACTTCTAATTATCAGTCATGAAATCAGTTCAATAAATATTAGCCATGTTATATCTTTATTTTATTTTTAATCCTCACCTGAGGATATTTTTTCCATTGCTTTTCAGAGAGTGAAAGAGAGAGAGAGAGAGAGAGAGAGAGAGAGAGGCACCAATGTGAGAGAGACACATCAATTGATTGCCTCCCACATGTGCCTGGGCCAGGACTAGGGATCAAACCTGCAACCAAGGTATTTGCCCTTGGCTGGAATCAAACCTCAGACCCTTCAGTCTGTGGGCCAATGTTCTCCCACCGAGCCAAAATGGCTAGGGCAAGTCATGATATATCTTAATAGTGGAAAAGTTACTTTCATTTTATTAAAAATGAAAACTTCACCTCTACTTTTGCTTTAATTATTTAAAAATGTTTTCCTTGAGTGTTAGTATATATCTCCAGTTATAGTAAATTAAAACCATTAAGTTAAATTAAGAAGGAAAAATCAAGCACATATGCACCCAGTGTAAGAACCACTCTACTCTAAGGATATCTTTAAGAAAGGCTTCCTTTCTCTTCACAGCCACATAGTACTCCATGGTGTAAATGTACCACAGCTTTTTTATCCACTCATCTACTGATGGGCACTTGGGCTGTTTCCAGATCTTAGCTATTGTAAATTGCGTTGCTATGAACACATGACCTCACTTATATGTGGAATGTAATAAACAAAATAAAATGATGAACAAAGTGGATCCAGTAACATAGAAACTTGGAACAAACTGAGGGATCTCAGGGAGAAGAGGGGTGTGGGTAGGGAGAGATTAATCAGGGAACTTGTATGTTTATGAGCATGGCCCATGGACAGGGATATTGGTGTGGGCAGGGCCTGGGGGTGGGATGGATGTGGGGTGGAGGGGATCAGTGCAGTTAAAAGGGGGACATCTGTAATGATCTCAACAATAAAGAAACATTAAAAATAAAATAAAATAAAGAAAGGCTTCCTGACCACAGAAATTGGATTAAGACAGGCTGAACTCAGCTTTCCTTACCCCTTAGCTAAGCATTTGGAAATCTTACATTCTTTTCCTCTTAAGATGACTAATAGTACCTCCAACTTCTTCATAAAGTATTTACAGACCAGTTATTAAAAACTAGAAGATATCAACAAGTATATTTCATATAAAAAGATACTTTACTAATGTTAAATATCTTATGTGTAACTAGGCAAAATAAACTGGATTTTATAAAATAAATATTTGCTGGGATATTAATTTTGTATTAATTTCATAATTAATATTAATGTACAATTAATAGAATATACTTGTAACAGTAAATTTGCATTAATATAAATGCAATATAATTAGTACAATTGAAAACACTGAAATGCAATTGAATCAAACAATTGAAATACAATTAATACAATAATATATATAATTAATACAATCTATTTAAAGAAAGAAATTTGGAGAGCAAAACTTCCCATTGATGAAAATATCTCTGGGTTCAAAAATCTGAAATTATTTTCCTAAAGTGTTCTCAAAGTATCTAATTGCAATTTTGTAACTCCAAGTAATAAAATAGACATATAAAATTAACTTTTATTTTATATGAGCCAAATTTGATCAAATCTTAAATATTAATGCCCAGTACCCCCAGAATCTAAGTAGTAAAAGTGTTGTTTGAAGAATTATCAAGAGGAGTGACTATTTCTTTAAGTTGTAGGTTTTGTTTGTTTGTTTTTATTATTAATTTATTATTTACATTTCCTTTTTAAAATTATTATTTTTTTATTGTTCAAAATATTACAGATGTCCCTTTATCCCCCATATTTGTTCAGAATGCTATGCCTTATTTTCTCCTCAAGACTATTCTGAAAATCTCATTTCTTAGATTGGCTAAGGGTTAAAAATGTTTAGTAAAACTATTACACTACTATAGATAGATGATAGATGATAGATGAATATAGATATAGATATAGATATAGATATATAGATATAGATAGATATAGATATAGATATAGATATAGATATAGATATAGATATAGATATAGATATAGATATAGATATAGATATAGATATAGATATAGATATAGATATAGATATAGATAGATAGAGATGATAGAGATGATAGAGATAGAGATAGAGATAGAGATAGAGATAGAGATAGAGATAGAGATAGAGATAGAGATAGATAGATTAGATAGATGATAGATAGATGATGATAGGTGATAGATATAGATTAGATAGATAGGTGATAGATGATAGATTAGATAGATGATAGGATAGATGATAGATAGATAGATGATAGATAGATGATAGATGATAGATAGATGATAGATAGATAGATAGATAGATAGATAGATAGATAGATAGATGATAGATAGATAGATGATAGATGATAGATATAGATAGATAGATGATAGATAGATAGATGATGATAGATGATAGATGATAGATATAGATAGATAGATGATAGATAGATAGATGATGATAGATGATGATAGATGATAGATGATAGATAGATGATAGATAGATGATAGATAGATAGATAGATAGATAGATAGATAGATAGATAGATAGATAGATAGATAGATGATAGATAGATAGATAGATGATAGAGATGATAGATAGATGATAGATGATAGATAGATAGATGATAGATAGATAGATAGATAGATGATAGATAGATAGATAGATAGATA